>NC_041395.2:54347523-55557523 GCF_900747795.2 Erpetoichthys calabaricus | reverse complement strand
GGGGATGAGACAGAGCATAGGAGTGAGGTGGAAACTTTTGTTTCTTGGTGGAAAAAGAATTGTCTGCATCTGAACATCAGCAAAACCAAGAAACTGGTTATTGACTTTCACTGCTCCAAAAAGCCTTCATGTCAGATCTCTGTTGAAGTAGTGGATGTAGACATGGTCCACTCCTACAAGTACTCGGGGATCCACATTAATGACAGGTTGGACTGGCATCAGAACACAGAAGAACTATATAAGAAAAGGCAGAACAGTCTCTTTCTTGTTAGGAGTCTATGTTCCTTTAATGTAACTCATGACATCCTTCACATCTGTGAATGCCAGAGCAATTTTCTACTCTGTGGTGTGCTGGGCTGGTAATATCACTTCAAGAAAGGCCCACCAAATCAACAAACTAATTAATGGGCAAGCTCAGTTATAGGATGGAGGTCGCAGTGAATGAGAGAATTAAAACAAACCTGAGTGCCATTATGAACAATGCTGCACATCCTTTCTCTGACACATTTACATGGAGGACTTTCAGCCAGCAAATCTATCTATCTATCTATCTATCTATCTATCTATCTATCTATCTATCTATCTATCTATCTATCTATCTATCTATCTATCTATCTATCTATCTATCTATCTATCTAGAGAACATAAACGTTGTTATAGTTCTCTACATCAGGTACTTTGTGCATCCTTCAAAGATGACCTCTCCATGTGCAGTGCCATTCCAAACTGTAGCATACTTATTGGGAAGAGTAAGGTGTATTTGTGTTTTTTTTTTCAGATGGAACCCCTAAACAATATTATGACCAGATGGAACAGTGCATTTGAAATATGCACTGGACAGAAATGGACAGGTTTCTAGTGTGAAAACAATCTATAATACATAAGGAGACTCATTTTAAGTGGAGACTCTAAAGCTAATGAAACTGGCCATAAACACTCTGTCAGCAGAGGGCAGCCACACAGTCTCCATCATCGCACCACTACACAAAGGGCTCCTCTAGGTGACTCATCATTGATAAAGAACATACAAATATGGACATACAGACAATCCACAATTTAAGAAATAGAAGGAAAACATATTACTGTCACTGCCACTGAAATCCACAAAGTTGTAGGGAGATGTAAGAACCTGACTAAGATGTCTAAACAGTACCTTTATATCTGTGGCACAGGTGAAAGAAAGAATTTTTCACAGCAGCAGCATAGATGAGTGCACTGATACTGTCGACCAGATTCTATTTTTGAACAAGAAACTTGACTTCAAGAATAAAATACACATAAGGAGTTTTTCTATTTATAAAATTACTTTATGACATTTCCCGTGCTCTTTCTGTCATTAAATAAGGATACAGGTACTACACAGTCTGCATGGAGTAATATGTTATTTAGGTGACATACAGATAGCCAGTTGTGACAACAAAAAGAACAAAGAGAATCATAGAGCAGAAAGGCTGCAAACTCAAAATGTTGTAGTCAAGAAAGATAAATGTTCTTTTTCAGCTTAGTTTTACTTAGGGCACATTATAGATGCATCAAGTATACATAATATATCATGAAAGAAAAAATGGAAACATTAAGAAAAAGCATCTGTTCCTAATTTCATAACAGAGAATATTTGTAATTTTTAGGCTTGTTTAACTCATTTGGAATGTTCATTCTGAATCATTCTACAATTAATACAAAAAAGATGTGAAAGGGAATGGTTAGAAAATGTCACTGTATTTAAGAATGCTAAATGATAGCTGCAGTCAAATAAGAACCTGGTTCATTATAACCTGAAGCAACTGTTCCTCCGATCCTGCAATTCTTTACCTGCAGGAGTAAGTGCTCTATTTTTCTTAAAATAGAATGAGGCAGCAAATGACCCATAGCTTTTGTTACCAAGACTGAAAGTCATTGCTCCCAGGCAGAAAAAGAAGCAGTAAAACTAGTTTAGAGACATGCAATTCTACACATATCTATGCAGAAGAATGTTTACCTTACTAACAGATCAAAATACCTTGCTTGAAATGTTGGGCTTGAAGACAGAATAACTTGCTTTAACAACTGCTACAATACAAAGATGATCTCTAATTTCAGACACATACAGTGTGCACATAAAACTCAGGGCAGAGTCAAAGCAGCCTGGCCAAATTATCTACAATTCCAGTACATTGAATGCCATATTTTAATGAATCGCACCTAGCTGTGAAAGACATTATATGAAAAACTGAAGCAGATTATGTCATGAACAATAGCAAACCTCTTAAGAAGTTGTAGTGGTCTAAGGGATGGTGATTATTTATTTTTTTGGTGGGGATTCCAGGAACGCACCCAGCCTTGGCCGGACACACACTCACTCACTGACAGAGATACAAAATCCAATAAAACAAGTAAATTAATGAATAATATATTAAATGGAAAGTAAATATAAATAACAAATAATCAGATTACCCTCCCCTTCCCCTAATGCAATAACAAATACAACACATAACAATAATCATCTAACAACACCTACGACAATGTCCATGAATCGGTCCCAGTGCAGCAGTAACGGAAAAAGTGGTATGGAGGAAAAGTTGACGATCCCAGGAACTACTTTCTATAAGTAATGCAATAAACAGCCTACTGATAGTTCTGATGCGGCGAGGGGTGAGATTTGAGAAGTGCTCCCTCTGATGAAGCACGATGATCAATTCAACACTACTCACACAACAGGCAGGCCCAAGACAGTCCATACATCCTTACAGGTTCACGATCCAGGGTATAGACGATATTATGAAGAGGTAATGGCAGATGAGACAAATGTGTGAACAGAAACACAGACAAAGCTTCATGTGGTGCTTAGCCGGCTCCCTTTTTAAGATTCCCATCGGCCCCTCTTCTCCCCAGCAGCCACTGCATTCTCCTCAACCGTCCAATCAGGGAAAGATTGGAAGTGGAGCATTTTAAGCTGTAGCACGGCTACATTGTGAAGACAAAAAAGTGTGTTAAGAAACTTAAAAAAGGTAAATGTTTGCAGGATGGTGTATACAAACTGAGATTTCACCTGCTGTGACTGACCAGTACTGCTTTTAAACAAAAAAGACTGCATCCCATTTTAAGCATAATAAACAGCATAGTGTAACATAAGGCATCTCTCTTTGATGTATACAGCATCAGTTGAACGTACCCAGAATGGTAGTAAGTGTCATCAGAATGGTAGTAAGTGTCATAAGAGAGGTAGGTGGATACAGCCTTTCAAGATAAGTGAAACGTTCATCTACAAAAGGAGTTGTGGCTGCAAATCTTGGGAAGGTTAAAACATGAAATGAATCAAGACCTCTGTTAAAAGGTAGCAGGGAAGAACAGCAGTTTGTTGTTGAGGGAAAGTATATGGCTAAAGAAAGATGGTTTCTACATATTGTTAGTGAAAAGGTCTCAGGAATTACCTGAGAGCTACCATCAGACCAAGAAGACATTTGCCACAAAGACCAAAACACATACTGTAGCTTGGAGGTATTTGGTGAGGCCATTCGAAATGATTTTAGGTGCTACCAAACAAACCTTCAAAAAGTTGCCTCAGCAATGGTGAGGGAATGTTGACGTTGTTAAGAGAAATCATTAGTGACAAAAACACCTAGAAGATTTGATCTATTGTTTGGCTGAAGTCAGTTTAGTGGTTTAAATATTCCTAGCTGACAAAACCATAGAGGAAGATTTACATTTAAATTTACATTTAGTCATTTAGCAGGCACTTTTATCCAAAGCAACTTACAAAAGTGGTTGACATAAGCAAGTAAACACTGGGGGGACTGCTTTGAAGCAAGTCTTAAGATTATAAAATTGACCATCACAAGTCAAGAGCCTGAAGACCAAAAAGAATAACACAAAAAAGTTGCTTTTCTTAACTACAAGAACCTCACTGTTATGAAGTGGTTTGGTTATTCATTTTTACATATTTATTTCAATGCATGTATTTATTTTTTTATTCCATTTAGAGGTATTTAGATCTAGGAATTCAAATTTATTTTCTATTTAAATAGGTTAACATATTCAGATATGTTGGAGGGGAGCAAACTGAAGCACTGCTCCGCCCCGAGTGGTACAAACTCTAGTTACACCACTGGGTGGCACAGATCGTCACCACAGAAAACCAAAAAAAAAACAGCAGAGAAAGTAGGGGTTAATATGGATTTCGGAGCCACCATGAATGATAATGATAATTAAATGATAATTAAATGCATATACAGAATATCAGGATTAAAATAAAATGAAGTCATGAGAAAGTCATGTTAACATAATGTGCTTTTAGCTGTTTTTTTAAGTGCTCCACTTTATTAGCCTGGCAAATTCATTTTTGGCAGGCTATTCCAGATTTTAGGTGCATAACAGCAAAAGGCCGCCTCACCACTTTTTCAAGTTTAGCTCTTGGAATTCTAAGCAGACACTCATTTGAAGATCTAAGGTTACGATTTGGAGTGTAAAGTGAAAGAAATTCTGAAATATAGGATGGAGCGAGATTATTTAAGGCTTTGTAAACCATAAGCAGTATTTTAAAGTTAATTCTAAATGACACAGGTAACCAGTGTAGTGACTGGAGAGATGTGCTCAGATTTTCTTTTCCTAGTTAAGATTCATAGCAGCTGCATTCTGCACTAGTTGCAATTGGCTGATGTCTTTTTTTGGGTAGTCCTGAGAGGAGTGCGTTACAGTAATCTAGCCGAATGAAAACAAAACCGTGAACTAATTTCTCAGCATCTTGCAATGCTTTAAGAGGTCTAACTTTTGCTTTATTTCTTAAGTGAAATGATTAATATGTGATTTAAAATTGAGGTCACAGTCAATAATTACCCCTAAATTCTTTACCTCCGTCTTGACTTTTAATCCTAATGCATCAAGTTTATTTCTAATACCCTCATTATATCCATTTTTGCCAATCACTAAAATTTCTGTTTTCTCCTTATTTAGTTTGAGAAAATTACTACTCATCCATTCAGAAACACATGTAAGACATTGTGTCAGTGAATCAAGAGAGTCGGGGTCATCAGGCACTATTGATAAATACAGTTGTGTGTCATCAGCATAGCTGTGGTAGCTCAAGTTATGCCCTGAGATAATCTGACCTAAAAGAAGCATGTAAATCGAAAAGAGCAGTGGACCCCGGATAGAGCCTTGTGGAACACCATATAGAGCAGGGGTAGGCAACGTCGGTCCTGGAGTGCCACAGTATGTGCAGGTTTTTGTTCCAACCCAGTTCCTTAACGAGAACTCAATTATTGCTAATGAAGCACATATTGCTTAAGTGACATTTTAATGCTTCGTTTTAGTGGTCTCGCTTGTTAAGGTTCTCCAACCTTAATTGCTTATTTCAATCTTAAACTGCTGCATTCAGTGTTTTAATTGCTCCTTATTAGCAATAAGATGTAAAACAGGGGTAGGCAATGTCGGTCCTGGTGAGCCGCAGTGGCTACAGGTTTTCATTCAACCCAATTGCTTAATTAGAAACCAATCATTGCCAATCTCAGACCTTATTTAATTTTATGGCTTGTTAGTCTGTGCAATGTAAGGCTTTTATATCGTAGATTTTTTTCCTTTCCAAGGATATCATCCAAATGATTTGAAGCCTAAAACAGATCATTTTCAGTCTGTCACATTTTTCTATTAAGTGTTTTATTAAATCAAACCGTGCATGATGAACACACACAGATGTAATTGGAAAAAAGCTAGCTGGAGAACTGCTGGCTGCTTTGTCTTTTACATCTTATTGCTAATAAGGAGCAATTAAAACACTGAATGCGGCAGTTTAAGATTGAAATAAGCAATTAAGGTTGGAGAACCTTAACAAGCGAGACCACTAAAATGAAGCATTAAAATGTCACTTAAGCAATATGTGCTTCATCAGCAATAATTGAGTTCTCGCTAAGGAACTGGGTTGGAACAAAAACCTGCACATACTGTGGCACTCCAGGACCGACGTTGCCTACCCCTGATATAGAGTATCATGTGTCTTCAAAGTATAATTACCACAACTAACAAACAATTTTCTCCCTGCCAGGTAGGATTCAAACCAATTTAAGACACTGCCAGAGAGGCCCGCCCATTGACTAAAGGCGATTTCTAAGAATATTGTGATCAATGGTATCAAATGTGGCACTCAGATCTAAGAGGATGAGAATAGATAAACGGCCTCTGTCTGCATTTACCCGCAAGTCATTTAATACTTTAACGAGTGCAGTTTCTGTACTGTGATTTGTTCTGAAACCCTACTGAAACTTCTCAAGAACAGAATGTTTATTGAGGTGGTCATTTAGGTGCATAATGACGGCTTTCTCTAGGATTTTACTTAAGAAAGGCAGGTTAGAAATAAGTCTACATTTTTCAAAAACAGAGGAGTCAAGATTATTTTTCTTGAGCCGGGGTTTAACTACAGCAGTCTTAAGACAGTCTGGGAAGCCCCCCCCATATCTAATGATAAGTTTACTAAGTCAAGAATACTATCAATTAGCACAGCAGATACTTCTTTGAAAAAACTTGTTGCAAACAATAAAAAAACAATAAAAGAAGCAAGTTGGATTTGTATGTGGCTGAGCATAATTATGATATTATAATAATAACAGATACCTGACTAAATAACAAAGATGGGGATGAATGTAATATAGATAGTTACACATCTTTTAGAAAGGATAGACAAAAAAGAAAATGAGGGATGAGTTGCCATTTATGTTAAACAGAATTTAAATGCATGTCTTTATTTGAACGATAAACCACATCTAAGCTTTTAAATGTAGTAACAGTTGAGTAACAGTAGAACAGGTTTAAAACATGTTTACATATAAACCAGACCATCAATTATGTTGTCTGTTTTATTTTTCATAATTCACTGTCTTAATCTTCTTTATTTATTTATCTGGTTTGTACAATGCTATATACTGTATACCCTGCCGTTCTTTATTATATTCTGTAAGTGCCTTGAGCATGGGAAAGGTGCTATATAAATAAAATGTATTATTATTATTATTATTATTATTATTATTATTATTAATAACAATGTAGGACAGGCACAACTTTTAAAAAATTCTAAATTTGGAGTTAGTAGGAAATTAAAAACACTCAGCAGTGGGTTAATAAGGAGAGAATAAAGAAGCAGCAAAAGAAACAGCTTCTGTATGCAGCATATAATACTGATAACGCCAATGGGAATCGTAGGGCTTATGAGAACATAAGGGCAACCATTAAGAAGCATATTAGAGAAACTAAAAGACAGTTAGAGAGGAATATAGGAGATAAGGTGAAAGATGAACTAAGATGATTCTTTAAGTATTTTAGTAGTAAAACAACAGTCAAGAAGAAGGTGAAGTGCATCAGGAATAGTAAAGGGGAATTAAAAAATCCAGACAGTGAAACAGTGAATGCACTAAACTTGCATTTTTCTGAAGTCTTCAGAAAGTGGATAACCTGCCAGCAGTAAAAGTGACTACTAAGGAGGTATTAAGGGATTTGGAAATTGTAGAGGGAGAAGTATTTTTTCTTTTTCTTCCTCTTCATCTTTTCACACTTCTATGTGGGGTCATTGTGCTTAATCAACCTTCTCCAAACAGCTCAGTCCTGCACCTCCTCTCCAGTCAAGCCCTTTTCCTTCAGATCTTCTTTTACTTTATCCATTCAGGTCCACTTTGGTATCCCACACTTTCTCTTCCCCTATACTTCAATTCCCATCACTCTTTTGTCTCCTCATCTCATGTCCAAACCACTTCAACCTACTTTCCTGTACTTTCTTAGATATCTCTCCCACTTTTGCTGTACCTCTGATTGTCTCATTTCTTATTCTGTCATTTTTTGTAACTGCACACATCCATTTCAACATTCTCATTTCTGCCCCATTGGACTTCTTCTCCTGCACTCCCTTTACTGTCCATGTCTCAACTCCTGATCATAGATATTTAAATGTATCCACTCATTTCAATAGCTCTTCCTACAGCTTAACTTCTAAATTTTGATCCTAATTAAACCTCACATATTTTGTCTTCTTCCTATTTATCTAACTGGAATATTGTCCCTTACCCCAACACTGCTTTTAACCCAAGTCCTCGTTCACTCATACATATCCTTTCTCATGCACCTGCATGCATCTACAGCCTGTGAGCATGTGAACGGAGCTCAGTGGCTGATGGCCACTCCGGCACAGTGACCTGGGAGCTGCAGTGGCGGAAACGCTGGTCAGTTGTAGTGACTCACCAAAGACAGGCATCATGGCTGCAGGGGAGTGAGAGGCCAAGAGGGTTGTTCTGTGGATGGTGTCATGGACCACAAGGATGCAAGCCTGGCAGTGGGAGTCAGAGGCTTGATGGGTGCCCTGCCTGGAGCAGCACTGAAGGTGGGATGATTTGTTAGACAGGCGCCTCCTTGGCTGTGAGAGCCTGTATTGGGTTAAGCCAAGGAGACATCAAGTATTAAGGAACTGCACCAGAGCTCATGATTTAATGTAAAATTTCATGCCTGTGTGTTAACCTCATTTTTAAAGGGTAGTTTATGGATTGATTTTAACTTTCATTTTTATGTATTATTTATTTAACTAAGCACTGCACTTTTTGAACACTTTGTTTAGTCTTGTTTTAATAAAAACACAGCATTTCCCCTTTGTTTGTGTGGATGTCCTCATTAGCTGACTCATCACTCAGAAATGTTATCAGTAGTGGCGGGTTCAAGAGGCTCCTGGTGGCACCCTGTAGCATGGAGCCGACCCACACCATCACAACAGGGTCTTACTTCAACTCTTAAGCCTTACAAGGCTAGAAGAGACTATAAACATATATATAACTACAGTTCCCCACAAAATGGAAACAAAAGGATACAAACAACAAGGAAAACCAAATAAGATAGCAAAAAAGTTAAAGAAATAATCAAGTTATCCGTTTTTCTTACATACTAGAAAGAAACATCATAAATACTGCATCAAGTGATGTGAAAGATCAGTGAAGCTGAAGGTTACCTGCTGCATAAAAAGTCCTTAAAAAAGAAAACATATGCAGAAAATGAAATGTTAACATGTGAACAGGATGCCATAGTAAAAATATCCATGAACCACAACAGATGTGAAATAGCATCAGTATGTAAATTCAATATAAACACGAAAAACAAATCAAAATAGGGTGAGCAGCAGAAACGCATTAGTGAAAAGTTAAGGCAATAACTAGACAATGTTTTAAATGGCTTATCTGTACTGTGACTGAATCACTTGTGCTTTTAAAATATCCGACAGAAACACAAAGAAGACTTCCAGCAGAGGCACACTGAAAATCGTACACATGAAGTTAAATGGACACTCGCAGGGAGGAGCAAAATCTGAGGACAGCTGCTGCATCCTCATCTTTTAAAATCAAAAAGGTCTATATGGATAAAGCAAGGAGCTTGGAAGATGTATTGGAATTGTTTGCTTGATTTACTAATCTAAATTGTTTGGGCAAGGTGTTTCCAACATTTCATTTTAATATGTACACTGATAGTGATTCGCTATACAGTAGGTGCACTTTAATTAAATTATGCTTGTTTGAAAAGTAAATCACATGATATGGTGGGGGTAGTTTTATAAATTTGTGCTATTTATCTGATTGTTGTTTTGTTTTCTAAGTGAAGTTATTTGTTTAGACTGTAGGTGTTTTTATGAAATGACCCTCCTTAAGCTTTGTTGCCTGCCTGTCTGCTTTGTAATGCGAGTCACCACATCACACCCCATTGTACTTCTGTTAAAATGGGGCAGTTCTTAGAGATTGGAAAGTTATGGTGTTTTTAAAACAGGAGTTAATAACAATTAATAAGAATTTACATTCCTTGAGCTCTCGGAAAAGATAGAATACAGAAACAGAGGTGTTGAAAACGACCAACAAATTGATTCTGGAACTGCAGAATTGTGAGAATTGTACTTGACTAAGATAGTGAAGCAGGGCTTAAACCCTTGTAACTGAGGAGGATACTGCATGTTGAGATTTTTTGCCTTAACATTTGTGAATCTCACACTTCTCTCTTAGTGATTATTTAGGCATTTATTTATTTTTCTTTAAAAAGTTATTCTTTTTATTGTTATTTTTAATCACTTTGTTTGCGACATCATCTTAGTGCTATTTTGAGTTTGCCATTTGGTCTCAACTATTGTGTTGACGATGATTGGTGACAATATTTAATATGGTGTTGCAGTAATGTAGGCATCCAAGTTTCTGGATTCAAACTGGATTTATTATTCAAATGTTTATAAGCAGTCTGGATTTTTGTATCATTATTTTGATGGTGATTTTGGTTCACATGTTTGGTTTAGTTCTATTAGCCTTTTGTTTTAGGACCCTAGCAGTGGCAGCACTGTTTGACCACAAGGCTGGAGTCTGGAGTAAGGACGTGAGTATTCTACTGGATTGGAAATGGCAGAGGGAAAAAAATTGTTGAGTAAAGATCAGTAGATGTAAGGCAAGTTGTTGTCAAAAACACAGAAAAGGATAAGAACCAAAAAGCTCAAAAAGAAGCAAGAAAGTAAAATTAAGTGCATAGTCAGAAACATGGTTATGGCACTGGTAACAGGTGCAAAAAAGAGTGAAAGGTCCAGAGAATATACCGATGATATATACCCACAATGAAAGTCTGAAGGTGAAAGAATCAAGCAACCAAGATTCAAGAGAGAAGATCAACTCGTAGTCAGTAAATACACAAAAATCTTAAAGCCAGAAAGTTTGAAAATAACATACACAAGAATTTATTTTAGTTGTCTACAAAGTTAGACAGTGTTACACTCTAAATGACTACCTTCTATATTCTTGCAGAGGTAACAGCACAGCTTACGACTTTGGGGGCCAAGCCACTAACACCCCAAGGCCAAGTATAGCAAAAAAGCCAAAAAATGGCAGCAGCCATCCAAAACAAAGATGGCTTTGCAGTAAAGTACAAATTAAATGTTATAAATTTTGGAATTTTAATTGCAGCTTTCTAAAAGCATGCCATTAAATTATCTATGCTTAAAAATAACTCTAGAAAGTCTAATTTCTTAAAAGAAAAATGTAAATCAGAAAAAAATAATTCTGAATTCATGACACAACCAATATCTTAAATACCTAAAAAGAAAGATTTTTGCTCTAGCTAACAACAACAAACTGTTTTGTTTAAAGCTCAAACTCTTGGATCCCAGATGCAGTCCACCACCATCTTCAGTATTACTTAAAAGAAGGAATATTGATTGAAGGTAAGGAGTAAGCATTAGTGCCATATTGTGGGTAGGTGAGCCAACCACACCACATGGTAGATTCGCGTTTTGTAGGTAGGCCTGTACGCATTGTTTGTGTGTTATTTTTCTATTTAATTTTATTTCCTGTTCTTCCTGTTTTTTAACTTTCCTTATAACAAAATCCACCATTCTTATTATTATACACCAGTAATGGTGCACTGCACAATAACATGTAGTGAATCCACTTGATTTGAGCATTCCTAGTTTTTATCCTCTTTCTTTCTCTGTACATTTAGCATTCTTTTGCTCAGAGGTTGATGCGCTTGCTGCTTCCTGAGCAGCTCTTCTTTACTCCACTCTAGCGGCCTGCTGCTTCTCTTCTTTTGTTGGCATCTTTTCACGTTAAAACTGATTAAGTTAGTTTTTGTGTTGCAATTACTTAGTACGCTTTCTTTAATTTTTCACTTAATCTGACACTTAAGTCTTCAATCTGCCTCAAGAATGATTAGCGAAGGTGGTAGGGAATGAGAACGGCGCCCGTACGCATGCGCCGCACAGCCGCCCTGCTGCGCGCTGCCGAGAGTTCATTCTGCAATAAAATAAAATAAAAATAAAAAGAGTGATAAAATCATCACACCAAAAGCGGATAATAGATGTCACATAGTATATGTGTACCAAATTTCAAGTCAATATGTGAAACGGTTTGCGAGCTACAGGTGATTTAAAATCCTGGACAGACAAACGAACAGCCCGGTAGCGTATTATAGAAGAAGATTTAGCGTCATTTGCTCTTTTAAGGATATTTATGTTTAAGAGTCCACAGTGTCGACCAACACTTTCCTTTCATCGATTAGTCTACCTTCCTATTCACATCATTGCTTACAATGTTTCAGTAGCGACCATAAAAGAAAAAGAAGGAACCAAACACATAAACCAATTATTAAACATCTTTGCAGTATACAAGAAATTTTATAAGACAGTAAAAAAAATTTACCATAAAAAAATTAAATAAACTTCTTACTCCCCTAGTTCATTTATTAACAAACTCTTCCTAAGTAATGTGTTAGCTGTGCCATGCAGACTGAATATTCAGAAATAGGTAATCTTTATTGGACTGTGTCAGTTTCATAAAAACTTAATTATTTTTTCTTTATTGGTGTCTCCACGGTCTGCTGACTTTTGATTCAATCTATGCTGGGAGGTCTCACTTTCTTGTCACGGTTAATCTGCCGTTTGACTTTCATAATATGCAAAAGGGCCACTGGAAAACTTCCCTGTTAACAGAATACTGCATCTCTCATCCTCCTATTGCAAACCTCTTTACTGAAATTAAATGCCCATAATCTCATTCCACTCGTATTCTGTCCAGTTGAATAAAGAATGTTCTTCACTACTGATGCCTTTAAGAATTGTACCACTTAGTGCACTTTTGCAGTATACAGTAGGTGCTGCATGTGTCTATAAAAAGAGAAAAACCCCATCCTTATGTAGCCTTTGTTCCTAAATATGAGCCTTCCACTGGAGTTATGATAGACTACAGACACAGCTTATGCCGGAGTGATTACATCAATCCATTGGCCTGAGAATTGCCCAGCTGTAGTTGGAGCTTACAGGAGTCTGGTCTGACCAGTTCCTTCTACTGGAAATACATGAACAAAATCTTGATAGATACTGTATACTATTTCCTGTAAGTATTAAATTCAAATTAAATATTATTGCCTCAAGAAGAGAATTAGATTTGCCAAAAGGGATATTAAAAATAGATGAAGATATTACATAAAAATGAGAGGGTAAAATCAATAATTCAGTATATTCTTCAACAATGTAATACTAATACCACATACTGTAGTAATTATTTTCTACATAATAATATCAATGTCCCAGATTATCTGTCGTTGTTGCATGTAAGTATGTAACTGGGTATTTCTTAAAACACAGAGGAACTATATAAGAAATGGCAGAACAGGCTGTTTCTCCTCAGGAGATTGCATTCATTTAATGTGGGAAGTGACATCTTTCACATTTTCCACAACTCTGTGAGGGCCAGTGTGATTTTATATGTTGTGGTGTGTTGGGCTGGTAACATCACTTCAAGGGAGGCTACCTGAATCAACAAGGTAATTAAAAGGACATTATAGGACACCCTCTGAACCCCATAGAGGTTGTAACAAAGGAGAAAAGTAAAACAAAACTGAGTGCCATTATGAACAATTCTGCACATCCCCTCTTTAACACACCAACACTGAGGTCTTTCAGCCAATGACTCATTCAGTAGAAGTATGTCAGAAACAATACTGGGGCTCCTTTATACCAACAGCAATACACTTGAATAATGCATCACTGGGACTGGAACTGCCAAGTCAGAAGTTTTCTTTCTGTTTAAATTATACAGTATATATATATAATATTTATGTATATTTATTTACTTACTTATTGATCTACCAATTTAGGTATCTATTTATTTAAACAGCTCCTGTAAAAAGCCAAACTTACCCCCGGGGACAAATAAAGTTCTATCTATCTATCTATCTATCTATCTATCTATCTATCTATCTATCTATCTATCTATCTATCTATCTATCTATCTATCTATCTATCTATCTATCTATCTATCTATCTATCTATCTATCTATCTATCTATCTATCTATCTATCTATCTATCTATCTATGTAACCTTCCTGCCAAACAGATCTTGAGGCCATTCGACTACTCTCAAAATGAGCTCAGCCTGCCTTGTAGCTCCTAATGTCTTTCTCTAGATCTGTTCATTAAGCTCCATATGTGAACTCTCTGAAATCTCACTTAAAGACTCATTTCTTCTCATCTTTTAAAGACTCATCTCCCATGCAATTCTAACAACTTGACTTGATTCATATTTCATTCTCCTGTAACTACTGGATTAGTCCTGGTTCTACTGTGCAGTCTCTCAAGACATTCATTGACTTAATTAAACTATTTTGATGTCCTTTGCTGTTGTGTACTTTAGTCTTAAATTGTACATTACTGAAATGTAATTTATGTACTGTTGATTTTGACACATATCCTATTTTTTTTGTAAAGTAACGTGATGGTATATTTTTTGAATGATACTACATGGAATAAACAACAACTGACTGACTGGTCCTATGCCAATTATAATAATTATAATAATGACATATAATAACAAACATGGACACACATCATTCAATATGAATCTGCTCAGAGTAAAGATAAAAATACAAACTGAATTTATGCGACAGATAATTCACTGGAATAATACTTCTAGGAACTGCAAGTAAATCATTAGGTTGCATATTAAATTTAACCTTATTTAGAAACTTAATGATGTTTGAAATTAAAGAATATTTTATATTTTATTCTTGACATATTTTATATATGATCAGAAGGCAAAAGCTAATATTCAATTTTTTATTTGTCTGAAAGGAAACAAGTGACTGTCTGCACTTCTTTTTTAGTAATAGTTCACACAGTATGCTTGTTGGATCCTTAAAACGACTTTTATGATATTTAGTAGATGTCAAAGAAACTATATTTGATAGATAGATAGATAGATAGATAGATAGATAGATAGATAGATAGATAGACAGATAGACAGATAGATAGATAGATAGATAGATAGATAGATAGATAGATAGATAGATAGATAGATAGATAGATAGATAGATAGATAGATAGATAGATAGATAGATAATCAACCCTCTTATGGGTGCCAATCTATCACAGAATAAACTCAAGCACAATCATGCAATTTACACTTACCAATAAACCAAAAGTGTGTCTTTAGGATGTAAAAGTAAAAGTACCTAGAAAAATTCTTACACAGACTCTGGAAGAACTATACAGATGGTACCCAGGCAGATATATGATCCCAATACAACAGAGCTATGAAAACATGCCACCAAACCATTGTGCTACACATACCTTCTGCTAGAAAGTGCAACAAATCTAAAGAGTTAGGTTTTAGAAGGGGTTATTCACTTGTATGCAGAGGGGGTTGCACACTTACTGAGAGGCTAGTTCTTTTAAAACTGAGACCACTGCAGGCCTCACTATTAACATTGCAGGGAAGTAGTGACATTTGATTATTCTTAACATTTAGTCTTCATTAATTTGTGGAAAACATGTCACAACAAATCTTACAATTGTACTTTGGAAACATCTGTCTTGATTAAAAAACTAGCTAAAATCTGGGTTTTATGCTTTTACATGTTTCTTTCTTCATTTATTGCCTTGAAAATATTTTATATTACAGATCAACATAATTTTACATTGGATAAATTCCATTAGCAGCCACTTTATGATCCCCCTATTCCTTCCCCAAAATTAGAGAGTGGAAATCGAATGAAGCAATCATTATTGTTCACAAATATTGACAAAAGAGAAGTGGTTTAGCATATTCACTTACTTAAGTAAACATTAACAGAGAAATACTAGATTTCAAAATTTGTTTTAATTGTTTTTTCCTATATTAAATTAAAACAAACATAATTTTGTGTTCAGATTGAAAGCATTTTTGATTCTAATGATTGTGCTATGATTGATTTCAACAAGCTAAACTGCTTGCTCTTTGATGAATGCCTCAGTGTTTTGTTCTACAATCAATAAACCAATAATCAATTATTCCTTCAGTTTTAGTAACATTAAGTTGTCAAAAGCACTCATCATACTAATTAACAAAATCACCAAGCCACTGGACAATGACATCTTTCGATCTTATAAAGTGCTTCAGAATCATTGGCTTATAGTATACTTCTTTTCAAAATTGTTATGACATCTATTTATACAGTATGCAAAAAGTATAAAAGAATACACCCTTGTGCAGACCCAGTGGATGATGGCATATGAAATTGGCAATTATTTCCATAAAATTTTTTCCATCTTTCTTATAGGTGAAATAGCCACTATAACACAATCAAGTCCAAGAAGATGTGAGACACTGAAGATGCGAGATTTTCCAAATAGTAGGCTAGCATGAAACTTAGCTTTGTTGACTCATTCTAATGGATTTATTAAACCACGTGTTTTCAATTTCTTTTTCTACACACGTCACATTATTTCATTATCCTATCCTTGGTTAAGGCAACTTTACTTTTAATTAAAAATGGCACCTGATGGTACTGAGACATAGTGGGCATTGCTATTGTCTTATAGTTTCAGGAAATTGGGTTCAAATCCCAGCTGAGTCACTGTTGGCTTGAAGTTTTCACATTTTCCCCTTGTCTGCTTGCTTATTTCTTTATGAGTTTTGAGTCTCTGTTCTCATCCAGATACATGGCAGGCTAAGCTGGAAACTCCAAACTCTTATGTGTGGTTGTTTGAATGTGTCCTATCGTAGGTTAGCACTCCATCTACTTTTGGCCATTATCTTCAGCGATACAGCTAAAAGGCTGATGACTCTCCTATACAGCTCTATGCTGTTTGGTCCATACTAGGTCTTCTTTTGCCAAAAATCTGGGCTTCTGAGGGCAAGGATGTTCTTCAATTGCTGGTACTTGATTAAACATTGCCTTCTGGTTTGAGTATTTTCAAAATAGTTTGTATGATGGAAGGGGGGCCACAGAGGAAATTATCTCAGTGGTCCGCATAGGTGTTCCCCACCCTGGGGTTAAAAAGAGAAAGAAGTTAATGAGTGTATCTCACCACTTTCAGGTCCTCCATTTCCTACCTGAACTGACCATGAAAAGCATTTCCTATTTTTTGTATTGCGCACTTCACTGAATGCAAGCGCAGAGTTTTGTAAACAATTCTCAGTTAAAATACAAGGATAGATGATATTAATTACTAAATAAAGAACAGGTACACATATAAATACAGATTATTAAAACACACAAAGAACAAGGTAGAAACTGATTAAACAAAAACTGAAATCAACGGTATCTGTCCATTAATGAATGAATTAATTAATGAACTATGGCCAGTCTTCACAAAAAACTCAAAAATAAAGTCAAAGTCCTGCAGACCTTGGCCATGCTGGCTGCCTAGTCACTCATGGGTTTTCTATAGTGGAGTTTGTGCTGACCATTCAATCTAATTAAAGAATCTTTCCATCCGATAGTTCCAGTTCTCCTTTACATTTTTCATATGCAGGAGAGCAGCCTGGCAGTTGAGCAGTAGAGTCAAGTGCCACATCCAGATACTGAGAAATTAAACAAAATAGAGAAGGGTTAAACATACTGTGATATTTATATAATGAGTAATGAACAGAAATGCATTATGCACAGCTCTTTAGCAGCTCCAATCAGGGTATGCTAGACAAAAGTAGTGAGTCTTCAGCCTGGATTTCAAACTAAAATCTCAACCTCCCACTGTTATTTTATTAATCCTTGGAATCATAAGCAGACTGGAATCTTGAGATCTCAATGTGTGCTCTGATTTGTAAGTAATGATAAGTTCAGATAAATAGCAGGGCCTTGACCATTTAAGACTTTATAAGTTGAAAGGAGGAATTATGGTACAGACTTGTTTGATGTTGTCATCGGTAGTGGACATGCAAGGGAGCTACTCCTTCTTTGTGCTTAACACTTATCCAAATATTTTTTAACTTCTCAATCCATTCGTAAATACTACATTATCGTAAAATGCTCTCAGTTTTCTGCAGAGAGTCTTCTATAGATTTCAAACTCTGGTACACCTTTAACCCATTAAAAGTGTATTACTGCTCACTGCCCTCTTTGGTGATAATGGAGAGCAGCAAGGCAATGTTTATTCCTAGGCACCTACAGTAGGCATCAACAAGAGAAACTGATTGATCAAGGTCAAAAGTTTACCACTGTGACCAGAAACACACCATGTTATCACAAGTGCTGAGGGAAAGCTGTACAGGCAATCCAAACAATTTACCACAATAGCGCAGAAAATTAGTGACTTATCCTCATATGCTTCAAACAAAAGTCTGTTTTAATTTTATTTTCAGATAGACTTACACTTTGTAGGCATTAATTGTCAAAACAAAGAAATTTTGTTTTAGTCACGAAGCACATCAGATGACCCAGTACTATGAGTCATTATAATATCAGTATTACTTATGAAAAACATAAAGCTTATTTGCAAGAATCAGCTTTCATAGCTTTCCAAACTTTTAATGCAGTGAACCCTCCAATTAAATCCTCAAACTCCAAACTTTATATTTATTTTGCTCTTAGAAAAATCAATCATACAAGTCAATTTTTATCAAAGACTTGTGAAAATAGAAGTGGCCCAATAGGATTTAAGCATCATAGTTTGCTCTGCCAGTGCAAAAGATATGAGACTGTGTCAAGTTTGACAGTGCATTTGCCAAGTGTTCTCACATTTGGAAGGAAAAAAGTGAAAATAATTTAAAACGTGAAAGCTGATTTTTTTCTTTCTTTTCTTGTTTATTTTCTATTGAATTTATTAAAAGCAAGTTACAATTCCATACAAACAAGTCAAGCTTAACAAAATTCAATTCAATTCAGCCCCCATCCAAGAGAAAAAGAGGAAGGCCAACAACCACAGTAAAACTTTAAGAGAAAAGAGGGAAGATAATCCTTTTCCCAAATATGAAAACTTATTCTAAAATGTTATTGATTAGATCCTGCCAGGTTTTTAAAAAGTTTTGAACAGATCCTCTAAGTGAGAATTTGATTTTTTCCAATTTCAAATAGTATATAACATCAATTACCCATTGACTTAAAAGAGGTGGGCTAGGATTCTTCCATTTGAAAGCTGATTTTTCAGTTATGAATCAAATTTAATGACACATTAGGATACACAATTTAAAATACTGGATATTCTTGTTACTATAGACATGTACAAATAAGCAGCTAAATAATACAAAACTTCAGCCTCATCAGCAATCAGGCTAACCAAACCTACAACCAGTTGACAAAAAATGAGAAAATGGCAAAAACATCAGCTAGCAGCATTCCTTCTAATAATTCAATTTGGATTTCTACCAGGCAGAATCAGTTTTAGGGATCATACAGCACTTGTCCCAGTATCATGAGCTGCAAGGACTTGAACAACCAAACACCCAAATTAAAGAAATTGTGATGGATGGTGTGCAAGTTTCTTTTACCTGGGGAAGTTGGAAGGAAAACGCTACAGTGCATGCTTTGGGATATTATTAAAGATGGAAATTTTATAATTGAATTGTAATGATGTTCAGGAATAAGGAGTAAGATTCAGTTGTCCTACCACAGGGGATGAACCTGCATGCTCTGTCCCAGTTGCCCAAGATTACTGGTGACTCTGACTGATTGAGTTCAGAAAATGGGCAGACTTTAGATTTGCTGACCCAAGACTTGTTGGCAGGATCTAACTTTGTATTTTGAAATGTAATCAATAAACATTTCTTCGCGAAAATAAATATAGCTTACAGCAATATACCTGTTTTTTAAGCGTCAGGCTATCCTTGAAGACTCTGAACAGATTGATCAGTCCAATTTTATGTCCTTTTCCAGTTATGTTCTTTTCCTTATACTGTAAACTGGAAGGAGGTGCACACTGTTGTAAATAGTACGGTTTAGTGATGCTGACTTCAGATTTCTACACTCCTTTTATTACATCTTGCCTGAAGAAGGGGCCTGAGTTGCCTCGAAAGCTTGCATATTGTAATCTTTTTTAGTTAGCCAACTAGGGGGCTTCACCCCCTGCTCGCTTCGCTCGCCAACCCCCGTGCCTGCTTTGCTTCCACAGTTTGAGATGCGCATTGTAGGCACCTATGTTCATTGTATTTGTTCATGCTGGCGCGTTTTTGTAGCTCTGTTAGTCGAGCTGTTTGGTTCTGGAGCCGAGACAGTTTTGCTTCCGCGGTTTCAGATGCGCGTAGTAGGCGCCCACGTTTATTTTCTTTATCCATGCGGGCTCGTGTTTGTAGCTCCGTTAGTCGAGCTGGTTTGTACAATCCCAAGCAGCACATTATTCTTAACTTCACTCCGCAGTAGTGCCACTCACAATATGGCGGTGACGCCTGCGCCTTCCGTACTATGTCGGGTTTCACTATGCTATGTAGGCGCCTTTGCCTTTCGTACTTTCCCGCACTTCTTTGTGGACCTGTGGGGCCTCCGTAGCCTCTTCCGTTTGAATCTGGGCTGCAGCGCAGAATCCTCTTTTTTGTGTGGATGTGTCGTTAGTCGTTAGCTATGGGCGCGTTGTTGCTTCATTTCTCATTCACGTCAGTTGAGCTCTTTCGTGTTTGGGCCGTGACTCCTTCATTCGCGGTGGATACGACTTCGCTTGCGGTTTATGAGACGTGCGCTGTACGCGCCTGCCCAGTATGTCTCATGGTCCCATCGCCGTGTACCTACGTCCATGCCATCTGGTTTTCGCCGTGTGCCTGCGTCCATGCCATCCGGTTTACCATTCTCGGTTAGTAATATGGATAAAAGGTGTCATTTTGCTTGGCTTTTCTCTACACTCCTTTTGTTAACCCATGGCACAGCTCAAGAGTTGTATTGCTTATGTCATGTCTAAAGTCTCCAAAGATGATAGTTAATGCACACCTTGTATCACAGTGAAGATTCTCTTTGTCATATCACATTCAAGGAACAAATTCAGGAAGATGCAGGGTCTTGAACTAAGGTGTGGGCATTAAAGTACATGGACAAACAGTACTACCTGCAGCCATTTGATACCCAAATGAAATTCAGAATTACATGATATAATTATAAATTAAATCAGAAACATGGTTGTTTTTTCGTAGATTACATCTGAACAAAAAGAAAAATCTCCTCTTAGAAAGCAGGCTAGGTTGATGATAAATGCCATGAGCTGATATCTCGAATTACTTTACTGTGAAAGTGAAAGGTTGATAGCAGCCTTATATGGACAAGTGACAAGGAGCATTCAGATCTCAGACGTCTCCTGCCTACCTTTCACCCAGTGATACTGTCAACTGATACGGAACTAGTCATTAGTTCATTGCCAGTCACCGTCTAATGACTGTGTGATGGCAATTTCAAGTATGCTAATTTGACATAATTAATTAAGTCCGCTCACAGAGTATTCAGGTGCCTTGTTTCAGGGTTGTTTTCTCATCTGAATAAAGAACACCTTAAGTCTACCTTACAATAAGGCACTTTTATGATAGGTTGCATGCTGGCATCTCCACAAATAAAGCTAGATAGGATGTAGAAATTTAAATATCTCTCTGTTTTTGAAATTAAAAGAAGGAAAGCAAAATATTAAAAACAATCTTGTCAATCTTGAGTTTTTTAGTTCCCAAGTTACTCAACAGACAATATATAAACCTTACAGTATTTGATATTTTAGTATTTACAGTGGTATATTTCAAATTATACACATGTTATTTGTGAATGCCCTGGAGGTGGAGGATAGCTAGTCAGCTTAGGTCATCAGAATTGTTTCTTTGTCTGGTCCTTTGTTCTTTATTACTGATAATGGACCCCTAGAGATTTGTTTTTCTCCTGGTATTCTTCTGTCAACGGGACTTTATATTGCTATGAATTGCTTATATTAAATATTTAGATTAAGCTCTGTTCTACTGTGCATTTAACTTAAAATGTATATTTTTGTACATAAGCATATGATTTAGTAATTAACTGTTATGAAATTATAGCATTAGTAATAGTTCTGAGCAAATAAGTGAACAGGTCTGTACAAGAATAAATTGGATTGAATGTAATTGAACCACATGGTGGTTTATGGGAATACATAACATGAAAGATGATAGACATGCAGAGAAATTATTAGGTAGCTAATAGTAAAATGATGACCTGCACTGTTTGTGGAAGTATTGGTCTTCACACAGCTCATTACGGATTACCCATCCAGTCTCCAATAAAAGTACAACTAGTGAGATGGTTCATGTTGTTCTATTGATTATTACCCATAGGGAAATTTTTATTGCTAAAAGCTTAATCTTTCATGGCTCATTAGACTTAAAAGAGATTCTCATTTACGTTTAATTTAAGAATCAACTTTGTCACAGATATTTCTCTTACAATTCCTTGGGAGAATCTGCTTTGCACAAAGACATGCGATACAACTGGCTAAAAGACGTCAAATTTGATTTAAAAAGCAAGTTATATTTTGTGGGCTCTCTCTAGTCTTGTTTTTAATCTCTTTCAAGGTTATATATATATATACATTTTGCTTCTTATAGGACTGATACCTTTATCCAAGGTGACTTACTACATTTGAGATAAGACCAGGTACATTTCTTTTGTTTTTCCTACTGGAACACAGGCTGATGAAGTGACTTGCATGTGGTCACACAGTATCGGTAGAAGGATTTGAACCCACAACGTCAGGGGGTCTAACCAATACACCACACTGCCTGCCTTTTCCTCTAGAATGAGTGTGATGTAACTAGAGCTAGGCAATATAAATTAGATCAACTAATTGTAGTAGCGTGTTGCACCATGTTAACTATTATGGATGCAAAGTCAAGCAAATTGACACCTTTTATTGGTTAACTGAACAGATTACCATATGCAAGCTTTCGAGAGAGCTAAGGCCCTTCTTCAGGTAAGATGTAATGCCTTAAGAATGGGCCTTAGCCGCCTCCAAAGCTTTGTAACAGTTGAGGTTGTTATCGACCTCTCGAACTCTCAGGTAGCACGCCAAACACCAGGTAAAAGTCCAAGACTTTTTATTTTTATGATAAGACTGTGCACTAAGCACCCTCCACTCCACACTACACATACAAATAGCAATAATCAATAATCAAATACAATAATCACTCCTCCTCTCCCAGACACTTCGCCACCCTTCCTCCCAGCTCAGCTCAATGTCTGGGCTTTCCCAGAGTCCTTTTATACCCCCTGACCCGGAGGTGTTCCTGTCCCACAATCCACAAGTCCTTATTACTTCTGGGTCAGGGTAAAAGTCCGTTTCTTCAACCCGGAAGCACATCGTTTCTTCTTGTCATGTGATCATGATGCACTTCCGGGTTATACGGCACGTAAGAGTCCGACAGCCTCCCTACAGCGACTCCCGGTGGTCCCCAAGGTATCCAGCAGGGCTGTGTATACAAACTACAAGGTCCATAAGGCCCTGCTAGAATTCAGGGAACCTCCATGCTGTTGGGAGGGCTCCACCTGGCGGCCTGGAGGTGTGGGCCGGAATATTTAGCCGGCCATCCATCACAGCTTGTATATTGTAATCTGTTCAGTTAGCCAATAAAAAGTGTCATTTTGCTTGACTTCTTGTGAATTTCCCATTGGGATTAATAAAGTATCTATCTATCTATCTATCTATCTATCTATCTATCTATCTATCTATCTATCTATCTATCTATCTATCTATCTATCTATCTATCTATCTATCTATCTATCTATCTCATCAACTAATAGTATAATGCAGAAGCAAGTGCTACAGTTTTGTAATCCATTCATCCATCCATTATCCAACCCGCTAAATCCTAACTACAGGGTCACGGGGGTCTGCTGGAGCCAATCCCAGCTAACACTGGGCGCAAGGCAGGAAACAAACCCCGGGCAGGGCACCAGCCCACCGCAGAGTTTTGTAATCATAGTAAAGTTTTCTATACCACAAACAACTGTTCATACATTTCACCAAATATTACTGAGCACAAAATAAAATATTGTCAGATTACAAAATAATGTCAATTTGTTAATCCATTTTTCTATTCAGAGCTGTGTTTTCAGTGAAAACATTATATGAAATATGGATAACATTAATAAGGAGGTACAAAAAAGGAAATAGAAGTAAAGTATTCCACATTGATAAAATATACAGTAAATGTATTAACATGAAGCCCATGAACTACCAACAAAGTAAAGACTATTTCTTGTATTCCAGAACAAAATAAAATTGGAATCATTTTTTTCCTTGTTTAAACAGCATGACCTTAGGTTAACATTTTTTTACGAGTGGCATAATGACACAGTGGTTAGCACTAGTACCTGTCACCTCCACCAATGTCTGTAAAGACGATTCACATTTCCCTTGTGTGTCCATCATGCTTCTTGTTTTTTCTTACATCCCTTGGAGGTTCACATTGGCCTTTACCAGTCAGCATGGGTCTTAGTGGCACCTTACCACTGATGCTATTGCATATACGCTCTACCTCCCCACAACTCTGTGATGGAATTAATTGTGTCACAAGATGGATGTATAGATTTTCTTTTTTTTTCTTCCTTAGATGAAAAATAAGGAGCAGTGGCACTTAAGATGTAATGGTTTGCATGCATCACTTTTAACTGATCTTGACATAGGTTGTTTGTGAACAGCAAGGTAATTCAGACTCTCATTTCACAGGCTATGTGACTAGCAGCTGTAACTACTGTGTAAGCTAGTGCTCTGTGAAGAACATAAATCATATTCCCAATGATATTAAAAGTTGTCTGTGAATCTATTTTACATATCTTTCATGACTATGACTCTCATTGACACAGGGTTGAATGAATTTATAGAATGTTTTCTTTGCACCTTAATAAAGCTCCTGCTGTCTTTAAATTTTTCATTCCCCACTGTGTACACTTTCACTGCTGGAGCAATCTCCTCTGCACAATGTCAATCATTTGCGTAATACGATGTGGTCTTTAGCTGATTTTTGATAAAGGATTTATTCTAGAATTATCCCTTCTTTCAAGCAATAGTAATTTTATTTTTTCATTTTTTTTATTTGTGAATACCCCATGCAGTGGTATGATGTAGTTCATGGCCATGTGAGAGAGATAGAGAGAGATAGAGAGAGACATAGTTAAAAATATTTGATAATAAAAAGAATTGACAGTTCTTTATTTAAATAAGAATTCAATTGAAACAATCATACAAGTCTTTATCAAATTCTATTTTTCATACTGAATGAGTTAAAAATAATGAAATAAAAAAAACCCAAATTTAGAAGAAAACACAGCACTAACTCAAATCCTTTTCCTTCTTCTGTTGTCAGGCTGATCAAGAAAACAAAGTGATTTCCAAAAGAAAATTACTCATACAAAAATAAACCAACATCCAAATCACCAGATGACCTCTCTTTCATCACTCGCTGTAAGAGTGCACTCTTTTCTCTCATACAAGTTGTTCAGAAGGACTTCAAGGCAGTATACACTAAGAACAGATTCAAGGCCCAAAAATGACCTCTATTGTCAGTTTTCCTGTTTTATACGGCCACAGAATATCGCCCTCCAATCCCCACTGACGCCTCTCCAGCCCTTTCAAATGACCCCTTATACTACGTGCTTCAATCAAGAAGGAACTCTGTATAACTGCTAACCGATACTCGTGCTCACGTAGGAGTCCACAAACTCCCACCCCCATCCAGTAAGTAAGCCTAGTCTTTGTTTACGGGTCCTCTAATATTTACACCAATGGCTTTGCAAACTACTCCTTCTTCACAGCATCATACATAAAGTCAGGTTGCCTTGTCCAGTCCTAAGGTGCACATGGGCCACGTGGCACTTCATGGTACCCTCACCTAGCATGCCTTAGATGTGCATACGCGTTTAGCTACCAGTTATTTCCTTCACCGGAGCATCCATTGGCACCACCTTTTAACTCCCAAGCAACGCTCTGCTTCACTACTGTAATTAAACTACATGAAAAATTAAGTCTATAAATAGCTGTATATAACTCATACTGTTTCCTCATTTTCTTATGAAAACAACAACTGCACTTGAATTACACAGATCTGTACTCAATGATCTTTAGTGGATTCAGAAAGTATTCAGACTCCTTCATTTTCTGCACACTTTATTGTGTTATAGATTTTGTTTTAAATTGATCAATTTGCCATCAATCTGCACTCAATAACCCATAATGGCACAGTTGGAGCAAGTTTTCAGAAACATCTGCAAATTTATTAAAAATCAAAAACTTGAAATCTGTCATTTATAGCAGTATTCATTCTCCAAATCGTGGAGAGGTGTGTCCTGTTTGCTTTCTGAATTGATTGCATACCGGTGTATAAAAGGTCCCACACTTCACCACACATGTCAGGACAAAAACTAAGCCATGAAGTCCAAAGATCTCTCTGTAGACCTCTGTGATCTAATTTTGGTGAGATCAAGTCAAAGGTATAAAACTATCTCTAAACCTTTAGTAATATCCAGGATCACAGTGTCCTCAATAATTGTGAAACAGGAGAACTTTGCGATCACCTGGACTCTTCCTAGAGTTGGTTGTTCGGCTAAACTGAATAACTGGGCAAGAAGGGCTTTGAGCAGGGTGGTGATCAAAAACCAAATAGTCACTCTAAAGGAACTTCCAAAGACCACTGTTGAGAGGGGAGAACCCATCGGAAGGACAACCATCTCATTAGCCCTCCATCAATCAAGTGTTTATGGACAAAGGTATAATGTACAACCTCTACACTACTATATTTAGGCCAATAATCTTACCATCCATCACAGATAAATCAATGGAAGTCATTATTACTGAACCAATCAGACAACATATGGTAAGAAAGGATTTATAAGCGGTCAGTCAGTGCAGGTTCAGACAGGGATGGTTGTGTTTTTCTAATGCTGGAATACTGTGAGTAAACAACCAAAGGATATAATGAGAAAGGTGCATATTGATATTATGTTTTTTGATTTTTCTGAACAAATTTTTAATGAGAATAGTTAGCGATTAAACTAAAACAAGTAGGAATTCATAGGCACAATGTGTAGATTAGCGCAAAATTGGCCTTATTACAGGAAAGCACTGCACCTTGGCAATCAGTGCTAGGGATTATCCTCGTTTTAATATACATAGATGATCTTCTCTAAGAATAAAAATAATAAGTTGGTTAACTTTAAAGATGATACCAAACTATGTGGAAGGGCAGATAATCTGTGATCAACTGAATTAAATATTGAATTGGTCAGAATTTCCACTTTGGCAAATTTGTGGCAAATAAAATTTAATATATGTAAATGTAAAAGAATTCACTTTCTACACCCAGACAGTGCACAGAAGTTCTTTAGACTGCTGAATGTGTGGACATGGAAGGCTGATGTGTAGCAAGGTTTTACTGAATCTATATAAAATACTAGTGAGGCATCACCTGGAGTACTGTGTACAGTTCTGGTCTGCTTATTGCAAATAAGACAAGCAACTAGATTGATTCTGGAAGTGAGAGATTTGAGTTATGATGAAAGATAACCTAACTGTCTATGTTTGTTTTTTACAGTTTAAATTAGGACTGATAAATTATGTTGCTCAGTTGGTCACACAACCTGAAACAAGGATTAAATCTGTAGCCTTGAAATGTAAAGTTCCCCTAGAATACGTAAACTCCATTGTGATAATCGGTCTGCCAGGCATTACCAATTTAAAAGAAAGGTTATAACAGTAGTGTAAAAACAACTTAAACGTAAACTTACCCATTTAAACCATCAAAGTGTGGGGGAAGCGCTTTTGCAAGGTTTTTAACTTGGGCTTCAGCAGGTTTGCGTGATGTGACTCTAGTGGCATGGTAGGCACACATCTACTTCAGGCCTGGTGGATGCTGTGTGTGCCACGTCAAAAAGGCAAGCATCTCCATAGGCACCTGCCCTGGATAAAGTAAAAAGTGCAGAACATTTAGTTTAATTTAGTTTGGTTCAGTTTGTTAGGCATGCATGCATTCATTTTGATCAAGGGATTCCCATCAAAAGACCCAAGGTAAAAGTAGTTTACTTTTTGGAGAGAACACTTGCTTATCCAGGGAAGAGTGTAGTGGTGTGCTCACGCTTGTGAGGCTGCCAGCCTATTAAATACATGCCTTGCGGGGGTTGAGCCTAGCACATGTGCAAAACACACCACAAGCCACTGCAATTGGAGAAAGAGGACAGCATGATGCAGAATTGCCTGTAAAATTTGTTCCCCAATATAAAAGGCACTTCCTGCCTTTAGGGGTCATCTTTGGACTCAGTCAAGTGGAGAATATGGTTGGTATAGCGATTTCTGTCAGTATATCAGGCAGCGGCTTGTGCCTTATTTGTAATTTTTTTCTTTTGTAAATAATATATCCTAGTTGGAGGTATTTATATAGAGTTTGGGTTTGTGATGCACTTTTTGTTTTTTCTTGTATATAGTGTTTTTTTTCTTGTAAACTAGGGGGCTTTGCCCCCTGCTCGCTTCGCTCGCCAACCCCCATGTTTGGTTTTCCGGAAACACACTTTTAAGATTTTTTTTTCTGTGAATTGTTGCTATTTCATTAGTTTCACTTTTATTTCAGAACTTCTGTAAAAACAATATTTGGAATCTTTCGAGTCCAAATATGCTGAATCTTTTAAATGAGGTCAGTGAGACATGTGTTTAATGACTTTGTCAGGTTAAGAGATAATGAAAACTCGAATTCAAAAGACCCCAAAAAAACGTAGGAAACAAAACACATGCAGAGCAAGATACAGAATATGAAAGCAGAAAAAAATGACAGTGTCAAAATAAAATATAAACATTGCATTAGCGCAAAAATAGAGAAATTATTACTCGGAGAAATAACAAACAGGCGAATAGAGATCGAATATATGGACACAGGTAATATGTCAGAAGTATGTAAATATTGTAAGGCTTTGAAGTTTAAATCACAGAATTTCAAAAATGTGTTTTACCTCAAATGCATTTATTGGTTACTTTGCAAAAAAATCATTAACTGATGATTTCGTCTGTGCTGAAATTTCAAACAGAAGAAACCTATCCTGAATTATCTCTAACCTGCTCTGCTGGTGTTTGTCCATTTTGTTTTGTAACCTCTTTATGACTTTTCACTTTGCTTTCTACTCTGTCTTTTATCTCTGACCTCGCTTTGTCCTGCTTTTTTTCAATGACACCTGGTCCGTGGTGATTATTTTCCCATTTTTGAGTATTAATTTCCGTTTGTTTGCGCTACTGCGATCTTTACTTTCTTTTTTTATACTTTCTAATTTTCCTACTTTCATATTCTTTAACTTTCTCCACATTTGAATTGCGCCTACATTTTTTTTTTTGAGCCTTTCGAATGCTCTGCTTTCATAATCTGCTCTGCATGTGTATAGCGCCAACGTTTGTGAACGTCTTTATGAAGTTCTACTTTGTCTGTTACACTGTCTTTTAATTCTGAGCCCTATTGAACGTGCTTTGTTTTATTTCCACTTGTTACGGGCTGATAATTACTTGCCTTATTTTCTGAATTTGCACCTAGATTATTTTTTCTTTTTCCTTTCCACACACTTTTGAGTCTCTTTTCTCCGCGCTGATTTCTTCTTCGCTTATTTGTCGACGTTTCATTTATAACGTATGTCCTTATATGCTTTATTTGCGCTGAGACCATGCATCTGTGTGTGCTCAAATCCTTCACAAGACTGAATGTTCTGCTGCCCCGTTGTCCTATTTGATAGATTGTAAGTAGGGTGTATCTTGCAAGAATCTCATGTTCTACGTCATTGTGAGACAGTCCTGGGTCAATCTTTTGGCACAATGTCTCATGTTTACGGTCCCCGCAAGACGCACCATGGCAAGTCTCTTTAGTCTCGCGGGTCTTTTAAATGTCTTCCGAGAAGATCACGTATCGTAGCCTTGCTTTTGCTTTCCAGGACAGGATTTCTTTTTATAATAGAGAGATATTTTTGGGATTCATTGGACTTTGTCTTGCACAGTTTTGTCCTGATTGGATTTTCTTTATTTATTAAGACTACAGTTTTATGTTTATACAATTTTTTGCCTTTGATTATTTTTGATTTTTGGGACTGGCCAAATCACTGTAAAAATATTCATTATTTTTGATTAGGACATTATTTTTGTGTTTTTATTTTTTGTGTGAAAAACCACCTTTTTTGTGTTTGTGCCTCCATGGCTGCCATCTCTCGATTCTGATCCCGGCTGGTTCGACATCCAATGTGTAGTGTGGTGCTAACCTTTCCACTACATGCGGTGTTATATGCATTTCTCCCTTATGGTCTAAACTAGTGATTCTCAATCTTTTTCAAGTCACAGACCACCAGACACTGACATTTTTTTACCCAGAACATTAACATCAAAATACTCAAATATGTTAAATTGTAATTGTTATTATTATTATTATTATTTAAACTTTAAATATTTATTTTGTAGTTATTACTATTAAAATCATTATTATTACAAGAAAACATGTAATGAAATACCAATAATTGAAGAAAAAAAATTATACATTTTTAATAACATTCACATACTGTATAATTGTAGTACAAGATATATTAATAATATAAAAATAAAACAGCAAAAATTATTTAAAGCTAAATATGTCCTTGATTTTCTTTGCAAATTTCTGGAATATAAATAAAGAATAAAGCCACTTGCATCTCTTCTTCCAAATTTCCAAGCCTCTCACATTTTTTGTCTTAATATTGATCATTGTTGAAAATCCTACCTCACAAAGATATGATGTGGAAAATAGTAATATTGTGTTTAGGGCTTTTATCGCAATGATAGGGTATTCATCTTCAATGGAGATCCAAAATTCTTCAGGAGTATTTTCTGAATATTTTAATTTCAATCCACGATCTGAAGAGAGACATATTAATTCTTCTTCTTCCTTAGTTGTAAAACAAGAGATGTTGGAAGGAATAAATGGATTTCTTATCCAGTCATACTGTTAAGTATTTAATAACGGAAAATACTTTTCAAAGCTTTCTTTCAATTGTGTTAAAATTCGATTATTAAGGAAACAATTTCATCACTTTTATCTTGCATTGAAGGGAACATTTCAGTGTTCCTTTCTGAAATGTGTCTCTTTCACAGTGAAATCTTTTTTTCATTGCATACAATTTATCGGTAGATGTAAGAAAGTTTTCATGTTTCCCTTGAATACTTGTATTGACCATATTAAGGTAAGCAAAAAGATCAGCCAAATATGCCAAATTATTGCACCAAATATCATTTTTCAGGTATTTACAAAATGTTTTGTGTTTTCCCGTTTTGAAAAAAAAAACAATAATTAGTTTTTAAGATGTAACACATGATTTTAAACTTTTCCATTTGACAACCACCTCACTTTTGTATGAAGATGGAGAAAAAATGCTAAAAATGCTAAATGCTGATCATCACGTTCCTTATTTTCTAAATTTGCACCTAGATTATTGTTTTACTTTTTAGCATTTTTTTCTCTCCATCGCTTTTGGGTCTCTTTTCTCCGCACTTTTCTTTCTTCTTCGTTTAATCATCGACGTTTCATTTCTACCCTATTCATTTCATTTCTACCGTATTGACCTTATACACTTTATATGCACTGAGAGCCCTGGAGCTGTGTGTGCTGCATGACTGCCTTTACAATACTGATTTGTTTTTTTTTTAATATTGCTTGTAAGTAGGGTGTGTCTTGCAAGACTCTCATTCTATGTTCCCGTGAGACGCACCATGGCAGGTCTCTTTTATCTCACAGGTCTTTATATTATCTTCTGAGAAGAGAAGATCACGTATCGTAGACTATCAGGACGGGGGCAGGATTTATTTTCATAATAGCGAGATAAGGAACGTGATGATCAGCCCGAAACAAGTGAGAAAAGAGAGAGAGAAAAGAGAGAAAAGACTCAAATGCGTTGGACAGAAAAAAGAGCAAAAAAGAATAATCGAGGTGCAAATTCAGAAAATAAGGAAAGTAATTATCAGCCCGGAACAAGTGGAATTGAAAATTAAGCACGTCCAATCCAGCTCAGAATTAAAAGACAATGAGTAAAAGAAAGTAGAACTTCATAAAGACGTTTACAAACGTTGACGCTAAACCTATGCAGGGCAGGTTAGAGACTATGAAACCAGTGAAATTAGAAAGGCTCAAAAAAACGGCACTATACACATGTGGAGAAAGCTGCGACAGCAGCTACCCCAACCTAACGCGAGCAGCGTTAAAAACCTGCAAGAAAGAATTCAACCACACCCGTGGCCAGAAATAAAAGACAGGTATTGCTTTTACAACGTCACGCGAGACCAGGCAGTTAGCCATCATTTAAAACAAGTCAACAGACCTCTAAGCTAGCAGTTGTTGGATTGCTTTTGGCAGGCACGCATCATGTGTTCCCAGCTCTTAAAACATCGTCATGCGACAGGCAGAAGAGGCAGCTAGCAAGCAGCAAAAAGACAGCAAATGATCCAAAGGCATATCCTTAGCGTACGTTCAGCCGCAACACCCTTCACAACACGAGCAGTATTATACGTCTGGGAAGAGAGATGTAAACACGCGCGGGGCAGGAAATAAAGAAACAAGTATTGTTTTTACAAAAGTTTTTAAAGTAAAAGTGAAAATAATGCATATGTAACAATTCACAAGAAAATAACAATCTCTTTAAATTGTAGATTGCCTGCCTAAGGTAAAGTCATCCCTGATGAATGGGGACGTGGGAATGAGGGGTCCTTTCATCGGATTAGCGCTCTTTCAGATGTGGAATGGCAAAATGGGGGAGGCAGCTTGATGAATGAGGTCTCCAGGACTTAAAACAAGTCCAAATCATATTATGTGATATCATCTAATGTGAAATTCTACTCCATACTTCTAGAATTTTTATTTTTATACTGTATTGAAGATTTATTCTGTTCTATGCACTGTACTGTACGGCTCAGAATTAAAAGACAATGAGTAAAATGACAAAATAGAACTTCATAAAGACGTTTACAAACATTGGCGCTAAACACATGCAGAGCAGGTTAGAGACTATGAAACCAGTGAAATTAGAAAGGCTCAAAAAAAAAAAACGGCACTATACACATGTGGAGAAAGTTAAAGGATATGAAAGTAGGAAAACTGGAAAATATAAAAAAAGAAAGTAAAGATCGTAGTAGCGCAAACAAACAAACTGCCTCATTTAACTATGCAGCAGTCTAACTTTGGTTTTGCACAATAATTACTACACTATTGCACCTTAACACTTAATTCTACTTTATTCACATAATTTTACTTATTAATTATGTTCTACTATACTGTTATCTTTCAATCTATGACTTGTTAATTTAACTGATATTCTTCTAACTTTGCACAGTTTTTGATAAGCGGATCAGTATGCATTTCATTGCATGTTGTCCTTTATAACTATGCATGTGACAAATAAAGAATCTTGAGAATGTAAAAAACGGAGTTTACTGCACATGCATTTATTGGTTACTTTGTTAGTGTATATACTGTACTGTATATTTATCTGTCTGCTTATTTAAAAAGCTACATTTACCCCAGGAGTCAAAAACGTTCTGTCTAGCTCTTGTACAAAAACCTAGACAAAAGTTGGGGTATGACCTTGGTAACTCCATGTACTTTTGGAACTGTGAGAGGAAAATAGCACGACGTTACAGACAGGAGTCCAATGCAGAACTCTACTTACTTTTTTACTTTGTAAAAAAAAATTATTAACTGCTGATGATGTAGATCGTTTTGTCTGTGCTGAAATTCCAAACAGAGAAACCTGTCCTGACCTCATTAAAAAGATTCAGCATATTGGGACTTGCAAGATTAAAAATACTGTTTTTACAGAAGTTCTGAAATAAAAGTGTAACTAATGAAATAGCAACAATTCAAAGAAAAAAAATCTTAAAAGTGTGTATCTGGAAAACCAAACACGGTGATTGGCGAGTGAAGCGAGCAGGGGGCAAAGCCCCCTAGTATATTCAAATAACCAATTGTTCATCTGATAAAAGACTTACATATAATGTTAATAAACTGATTGAAAGTTGAATGAATTATCACTGTAAACAGTCGTTGAAACAAACAATACTGAACTCAGATGCCAAATGCACAGTCCATCGTTCACCAACAAGCAAGTGAAGTCCAACTTGTGGAACACTTGAGGTGGGTTCCACAGAACACGGATTGAGAACCACTAATCTAAATATCTCCCTTTGTGTCTTATCAATGAGTTTTGCTTTGATACTTTATTAAATATTATAGGATCATAATTGTCATAATGGTTTTCACTTCTCCTTCATACTTGTATGACTTAAGCTTAGTCCTTATAGTTCTGTTTGTTTTTCTTGCCTTTGTATATTCTTTACTTGTCTATTCATGTGTTGTCTCCACTGTCAAGTCACTTATACAGCAATCCAAAGTTGAAATGAATATAAATGTAAACAAAAGAATTATTAGTGACAATTCTGATATCTGGCTCTTGGAAGAGCGATTGGAGAAATGATAGCAAAGATATCAAACATGTGGAAGGAAACCGGAACAAACCCAGTTAAGCCACATGCAGGGAGGACCCAGAACATGAACCCTGGGCTCCTTACTGAGAGGCAGCAGTGTTACCACTGCACCATCATGCCACCTTGCCATCACAGTAAATTCCAAATTTAATGTACAAGTAAAATAGTAAGCTCAAAACCAAAATGAAAGTGGAAAAACACAACTGAAATTAAATTAAAATACTGGTAAATCCAAAAGAAAAATATATAAAAGGAATTAATAAAATTTGCTGTTCACAACAACATAAAAGGTAAGATGAGATAATAATGCTTGTGATCAACTACTTACTTAAAATTGTCAGCTGACATCTAGATTTTGCCACTAAATGTTTCAGAAACAATCTTATAGATTGCCATGTTAGCTTCTTTTCTTTTTTGAAGATTTTGCACTCATTATCCTCAGATGAAATGCACTTCCTTCTTTCCTATAGTGTGTGACCATCTGTTTGGACATACTACGTTCTTCTCTCTCTTTCTGTTCCTTGTTTTACAGCAATGAGCACCTTGTCAAATAACACAGATGCACAAATGTGACAAGTTCCCTGTTTTATAATTCTGATGGAGAATTCAGCAAAGGTATCATATGAATGCAAGAAGCAATCAACCAACTTACAGATAAACAAGTGAACCCTTACAAGATATCCATTAGAATCATTTAATTAGGCTTCTCACATGAAACTATTGGAACAAAAATGTTAGTAATTGTCAAATGAAATGGCGTAGTCTCTTCCAGCTTAATGTATAATGTGACAATTTGTGCAGATAAAAGCATGCAAATAAAGCTGAAATATCTTACTAAACATGATTTGCACCTATTGTTACATTTAGTTTTGCTTAATGATACTAAATTAAATAAGAACTAAAATATCCTAAACTTTTAAAAATCCCTCGTTTGTCTATTTGCATTTCCCAGGTGGTTCAGGACTATAAGCAATTGGCTATTACACTGCATTATACTCAGTTCTACAGAATTATTTCCCCAAAGAGTAAGGCATTTTGCTTACAGTACACAACAAAATTAGATAAGGTGATATTCCACCAAATTGGCTGTCGCTTGTATCATATCCTTTCTAAAGAAAAAGTTAATAAACAGTAAATAAACATAATAAACAGTGAAGTTTAATAGTAGCATATGCTATCCAAAGGGGTAACAGTGGACACCATGCAGATTGTTGCCATAGCAACAGTTCTCAAAGCTTGCTAAATCTGCATACAACCATAAAAGAGCCAAGGATAGCATTTAATTCAGATAGTTATCAGTATTCAATTTTTGTACCAATTAAGCTGAACATCATTTCCAGTTACAAGACTTTTTTTCTGCAGATGGCTAGTCTATGAAACAATTAAGCAGTCACAAGCAGTGTTCATCTTTGATCACTAAAGGCCTGTTCTTTAGGCTTAAGTTAAAAAATGGCATGGGTATGGGCAAGATCCAGAACATTTATGAAGTACCAATGGTCATGCTTGTGCTGAAAAGTGAAAATGTGTTTAGAAAAGCCAAAATTGTGCCTTCTGTGTAGGCACAAAAGTGAATGCAGGAGGTAAATTGGAATCCATGGAAACCAAGAGGCTGTCTCTCTGATGCAGAACTTCTGGCAATGTGTTCCAGCAGCCCCCAGTATCCAAAATGGATTGGATTGGAGGATAAGATTACAGAGGAAGCTATGCATAGAAAGAGTTTACACATGCCCCCGCCATGTTTCAGAGGAACTGGCATATTTCAATTATATACGCTGCTAAACATAACACATATTAGGCATTAGGGTCAGAGATGCTTAAAAATAATCTGAGCAGAACATTCTGCTAGAAGAATGTGGGGAAGTGACATTTACGGTTGCCATTCTCCTTTATCTTGCTGATTTTTAGTCACAATACACAATATAGTGAAAAGATTTCCTTCTCGTACTATTGATGTGAGATATTTATAATAATAGATCCTGAGGTTAAAAAAGCTGTTGGCTAGTGATGTTCTACATAAACTATTACTGTAGTTTAATTATTGCCTCTTTCTTAGTTAAATAATTAATGGAAATAAAAGTTTATTGATATGTTATCATTACTTACTGCATCACAATGTTTACTTCAGCAATTCCAAAAGAAATTATTTGAATTGGATAGTACAAGTTATTGAATGTTACAGTGATATATATTAAAAGACTGCATGTTTCTTGAATGTGTATATATTGAAATAAAACCTACACAGTGTTTAAAAAATAATGTTTTCTTTACAAAAACAAAAGTGTTGGGGCTAAGCTCATTTAAACAGCTATGTTCACATAACTTCACTGCCACCTTGTTCAGGTTTGCCAATCCTATCAGTCATTCAGAAATGGCACAGTCACACACAGACAATGTAGTTGAGTAGCTTTTGCACACACAAACAGTGAGATTCCGCAGGACCTGACATTTAGCACTATCTACATTGGTTACAGCCTCTGTATGTTAGACTGGCACAAATAAAATGCATGCCAATGTTTCTTTACTTTTTACTTAACTCAGAACAAAATAATCCTGAGGTTAATGGTAGAACTCTTAGTGTGCCTTTCTCTGCAGAAGAATAATGAGTTTTAGCTTTTTCCTTCTCGGGAAGCTAAATGGTAAGCAGGGTTGCCATTGCCAGGTCCTGGAAATATTCCCAGCCCAATGACAGCTGAAAGCCTGCCTAATGGTATTGTAGTGCAACTCAATGAATGACTCTGATGAAGACTGGGGGGAGTTTTGGCACTGCTGAGGTCCAGGTTGGGTCCCCCTTGTAGTTTTGCCACTGTTGACATCTATTGATTTCCCCTTGGAATTTTGTCTCTGGTGATGTCTCTCTCCTGGCTCCCTGCTTGATGTTTTGACACTGTTGACATCATGGGAGGTTTTCCCCCTTGGAATTTTGCCGCCTGGGTGACTGCAAGTACTCTTTGAAAAGTGGCACAAAAAACCATACATCCACAAATTCTTCCCCACACAACGCTTCAAAAATAGCCCAGTTTGTCATGAATGCATCTGGCAACCCTGTTGGTAAGTCATCTGTCCTGATGTTTATAAAGACTTGTTTGGTTACACAGCTAGGAAATTTTTTACAATTCTGTTCCTGAGAATTTTTCAGTTCTAGCAGCCAATACAGGGTACATGTTATGAAAAAAGACACAGAAAATAAGATAGAGAGTTGGGTTCACAAAGTGAAATATTACCATTTTACATGTTTCTAATGATTAATGGACACAAGCTACTGCTGCATATTGATCCATTGTACTGTAGTCAAGTGCAACCTAACACCTCTTGCATCCTTGGACTCTTGTCCACATGTCCTTTTATAGATGCACTAGTTGACAGAGTAATGATAGAGGTATAGTTCCACTTCTTGGTCTGGACTTGCTGGCTATGGTGAAATCATAAAGATGTATTTGTTTTTTTGTTCTCCTTAAGGGCACTAGAATGATCACACTGAAAACACCATTCTTTAATGTGCAGTCTCAAACTGTAGCCCTGTGAATTTGAGCAACACTAAAAAGTAGGTCATATCTAAAATTCTAAAATGCCTTGGCAGTTTGTTTGTTTCTAATAATATGATGATGATGAAGCAAGATTTTTCTGTTCAAACATACTGGTTCATTTATTCATTTTCATGAAAGTGGTGAGATTTGTCTAAATAATGGATTTACTTTGATTGTTTTATTCATGTTTTGCTTATTATATTCAAGTTAAACAAGCAAATAACTACAACAATGAAAATTTAACCCTGAATGATTGTGAATAGATTGAGACAATATGTGCTAGTCAATATGAATGGACTCTTTGTTAGTGAAAGATGGAGTTGGTAATTTTTCCATTTTTAGTGGTTTTGTAATTAATAAGGTAAATACATTGTGAATACACCTAAACTGCTCTGTAACTTCTTTTTAATGTTTTTGATAAGTGAAAAGTGTTGATAAGTTGTTCTTTATGTTATAAAACTGCGTCAGGAGGTTAGTGAGTACAAATATAAAATCTTGATGTGCATTTTGGAGAGATCACTGAACACAGGGAAAATTCCTAAGAGTTGGAAACTAGCAAATATTATTCCAATATATAAAAAAGTAATCAGCCCAGTTAAACATACATCACAAGAAAATTAATGGAAGTAATCATAAAAGAAACGATCAGCTATCACAGGGAGAAAACAGGTGTATTAGTGAATAGTCAGTAGTATTTCACTAATGAGCTTTAATTCAATGAGGAAACAAAAAAAGCATATGATAAGGACATGGCCGTCATAGTTGGTGGAAAAAAGGTAATAATTACCCAGGGCCCACTTTGGGGGTCTCAAGGCATGCAATGAAAAGTTTGTTTTCAAGAGGAAGGGGCCCACAAAGACTACTTATGTATAGGGCCCAGAGTTCTGTGCTACACCCCTAGATAAGAGAGATGTATAAATATTATTCATCTTCATTTTCATTTGAAGTGGGAATTCAGGGTGCAGACTGAATCTGGAAACAAAGTTGGCTTAAATACTTGGAAGCAAAGGGTTATGGTGCGACTAACTTTGTCAGAAATGGGTGATGTTAGATGTGGTCTCACTATGAGATCAGTATTGGGTTCACTGCGCTGTTTCAAATAAATATATACAATCTTTGCAGAACATACATAGCAATCTTATTCAATCTGTAGTAGTGCAGTAGATAAATTGTACTTAGGGAACCTTTGAAACTCAACTTTGATGTCATTTAGGAAAAATGAAGTGAATATGTTTGACTAGCTTATTGGGTTAAATTTCTTGTATTAATCAAGATTGTTCCAATGTACTAATTAGATTCCAGCAGCATATTAACACTTAATGATTTCTCACATTTAGATTAGATTACAAGCACCACTTTAAAAAATGAGATTTATCTTATACTGTATTTTGAAAATGTCTAATGAAATAGAAATATAATAACCATGTAAAATTTCTGCTAAGTGATACACAATAAAAAACAACTTTAATAAACTACCCATTTGCCTATTTTCTAAAGTCACCTTTTATATTATATGGATGGTCATTAGGAGCCTAAATGCATTAGGTATAAGTGGTAGATAGGACACCAGTGCATCACATGATACATGACCACAGCTCCACACAAAGAGCGACATGGCCAGGATTCGAACCTATCACAGTGGAGTTCCTTGTAGTTGTTACCGGCCTCAGGCCTAGGAGAACCTGAGCCAGGTACAAGCCACTGTTGCTACAGGGGGTAGTTAAAGTGATATGATGCCAAAAGCATAAAAGAAGTAGGTAGCTATTAGGAGTTTCTGACCATACTTTTGCTTTTAATTCTGATTTACCCAGAGGTAAATACAGTGGGGGAAATAAGTATTTACAAAGAAATGAAAAGTCTCTAATTTTTATGGTAGTTTCAATTTAATGGAAAGAGACAGAATATCAACCAAAAATCCAGACAAAAACACATTACATAAAAGTTATAAATTGATTTGCATGTCATTGAGTGAAACAAGTATTTGATCCCCTACAACCCAGCCAGAATTCTGGCTCCACACGTGGCACATAGATTACAATCAGTCAATCAATTACAGATACTCCTGATCTCATCTCATTATGCGTATAAAGCACACCTGTCTACAGAATCAATTTCTTCCATTCCAACCTGTCCACCACCATGGGCAAGACCAAAGAGCTGTCAAAGGACGTCAGGGACAAGATTGTAGATCTACACAAGGATGGAATGGGCTACAAGACCATCAGCAAGAAGCTTGGTGAGAAGGTGACAACTGTTGGTACGACTATTCGGAAATGGAAGAGGTTGGAATATAACAAATAATTCTGTGGACAGGTGTGCTTTATACACATAACGAGTTGTGATCAGGAGTATCTGTAATTAATTGATTGATTGATTGTAATCTGTGTGCCACGTGGGCACACAGCCAATCTGTCGGAGCCAGAAATTCTGGCTGGGTCGTAGGGGTTCAAATACTTATTTATCTTAATGACATGCAAATCAATTTATAACTTTTATGTAATGTGTTTTTTCCTGGATTTTTGGTTGATATTCTGTCTCTTTCCATTAAAATGAAACTACCATAAAAATTAGAGACTGTTCATTTCTTTGTAAGTGAGAAAAGCCAAGCAAAATGACAACTTTTATTGGCTAACTAAAAAGATTACAATATGCAAGCTTTCTGTATCTTGCCTGAAGAAGGGGCCTGAGTTGCCTCGAAAGCTTGCATATTGTAATCTTTTTAGTTAGCCAATAAAAGGTGTCATCTCTACATTCATAATGGCTAACACGGTACAACACCCTAGTACTACTTTGTAAGTGAGCAAACTTACAAATTCAGCAGGGGCTCAAATACTTACTTACCCCACTGTATCTGTTTCAGTCTCTGCCTAGATCAACATGATGATTAGTTAAACAATGATACGTATTAATTTTCTTTTCTGAACAATAGTGTAAACACAGTTGCTTTGATTAAACAATAGCATTGTTGTCAGCTATCAAGAAGTACATGCACCACTGTATGCTGATTAGAAACCAACATTCTCAGAACTCATTAATTTTCAAAGGAAGCAATATTATATATTGATGAGATACCAATCAAAGCAGTCTGATCTTCAAAGCAAGACAGGTAAATATCTATGTCTTGTAGATAGCCATCAACAATAAACTGTAACAATTATTCAGGATATTTGCATTTCAACTTATCCCAGTCTGAAATAAAGGGTTCCGATTGCCCCTTCATCTCTAGGCTTTTACTCTACATTTATTATTTATATGTGTTTTTCCTAAAAGCAACATACAGAAATCTCCTTTTCTTTAAAACAGCAATTTCTAGCCCATTACACAGACAATTAGCACGACTGGTGTATTATTAGACAGGTTACACTGATGCATAATAGACCTTCAAATTAGGTTGAGGAAAGGTATTTCAAATTACAGTGGAAATTTGCAAGTTGCTAGCAACAGTGACCTATAGCCATATAGACTGAGAAAATCTAAATCATTTAGTAAATACAGTATATAATGTCACGTATGCGCACCAGGGAGCAACCCCAACAACTTCAGGCAAGGTAAGCAGTACCATTCCCAGGCAAGAGGGGGTGCTGTCACTGACAGTTTCTTTTTTCTGCAGCCCAGAAAACGTACCCAGTGAGAGAAATCAAGGCCGGCAATAAAGGTCTGATGGAAATCCTGGCTCTTCCGGTCATTCTTGAGAGGACCATGAAAGGAAAGAGGAGATCGGAGGAGTATTACTGGAATTGACCTGAAATTAATTTGTAGGTGTTTCAGTGCTTTTGATCCTGAGTTGTTTTACTTTGGGGGATATTTCTGTTATCATTTTCACATTATTTTGTGCTCAGAAATCCCAGATTTTCACACATTTTGCATGCCTCCTTGCCACTGGTCACAGTTTGAAGTGAGGAACTAATAATCAAATGTTATTCTCACAGATAGACTTATGGTGTACATTCTGTCTGATTGAGAGCATAACAAAGCCAGTGAATAAACTAGCATTTCTTTGATAAATGAACTGGTTAAAAAAAGAATGACTGTTTGAGGGACAGGGATGAAAATGTCTGAATTAACCTTAACCAATATTTTGACAGATACCACAATTCATTAAAAAAAAGCTTTAATGAGTTGTGTTGGCTCAAGGGTGGGAGAGGCCAATAAGATAAGATAAGATAAGGCAAGATAAGACAAGGTAAGATAAGAGAAGGAAAGGTAAGATAAGAAAAGATAAGATAAAATAAGATAAGGCAAGACAAGGAAAGGTAAGACAAGATAAGTTAAGATAAGGTAAGGCAAGATAAGATAAGGAAAGGTAAGATAAGATAAGGCAAGATAAGATAAGGCAAGGCAAGACAAGAAAGATGAGATAAGATAAGGTAAGACAAGACAAGAAAAGGTAAGATAAGATAAGATAAGATAAGATAAGATAAGATAAGATACGCTACGCTACGATACTTTATTAATCCCAAGGGGAAATTCACATACTCCAGCAGCAGCATACTGATAAAGAACAATATTAAATTATTAAATTAAAGAGTGATAACAATGCAGGTATACAGACAGACAATAACTTTGTATAATTTTAACGTTTACCCCCCAGGTGGAATTGAAGAGTCGCATAGTGTGGGGGAGGAACGATCTCCTTAGTCTGTCAGTGGAGCAGGACAGTGACAGCAGTCTGTCGCTGAAACTGCTCCTCTGTCTGGAGATGATACTGTTCAGTGGATGCAGTGGATTCTCCATTATTGACAGGAGCCTGCTCAGTGCCCGTCGCTCTGCCACGGATGTCAAAACAAATGGCCTGAAGAAAAGCCGCTTTGAGACTCAGAGGTCATAATAGATATGGCTTTAAGGTAACATAACAGTGCTGACTAAATGTAGTCATTTGCAGGCAAGAAGCCAAGTGAATATCATGATGAGTCCTATCAAGAAGGACCCCATTCTGAGGGTACTTACATTGTAAAAGAAGTAAAGATTTTGAAATTTAAGCTCCCAAAATCATTTTAAACAGTATTGAGTACTTCTCTATTGTGAACACAGGACTACAGTTTAACATAATCTATTATGTTGCTTACACCTCTCATGTAATTTTCAAACAAACAACAGGACTGTGCTAGTAGAAAAAGTGCTGGCAAGCCAAAAAGGCCTAGGATAGATCAGGAGATGAAACGAATGAATCAAGACTCGGCACAGAATGAGGTTGGAACCAGAAAAATCTCTAAAGTGAAGTGCCAAAATGCAATATTTTAACTAAAATGAAAGTCAAAAGAACTCACAGAAAATTCTGTCTTCCTAAATTCTTTTTAACTAACAGTACCTACTGAACCATTCAAAAGGTTTTATATAAATGACATTAGTATACAAAAACTAAGACACTATCAGTAGCACGTTGCCATTTCTTATACCGCATTGTGACTTAACGCCACAGAAAAAACTTTTATAATTACAACAGAATACCCAAACTAGAGGTCTGCACACCCATGGCATTCGATGCAATTTCTTTTACCTTTGGAATGATTTTCAGTATTGTGGGCGGGAAGAAGCATTTGAAAACCATATGCGGGGCAAGAGCAAGAATCTGGAAAATTCCCATGAAAAAAAAGAAATTTAATACAGATTTATTTCACAGTGGGCGACACAGTGGCACAGTGGGTAGCGCTGCTGCCTCGCAGTTGGGAGATCTGGGGACCTGGGTTCGCTTCCTGGGTCCTCCCTGCGTGGAGTTTGCATGTTCTCCCCGTGTCTGCGTGGGTTTCCTCCGGGCGCTCCAGTTTCCATTAAAAGACATGCAGGTTCGGTGGATTGCCAATTCTAAATTGGCCCTAGTGTGTGGGTGTGTTTGTGTGTGTCCTGTGGTGGGTTGGCACGCTGCCCAGGATTGGTTCCTGCCTTGTGCCCTGTGTTGGCTGGGATTGGCTCCAGCAGCCCCCCGTGACCCTGTGTTCAGATTCAGCGGGTTGGAAAATGGATGGATGGATGGATTTATTACACAGTTGCATAAGTAGTTAGGACACATATATTGTCTCATGCACAGTTGCTCCAAGATGTTAAAGCCTGGAGACAGCTGTATATCCACAGCAGTGGAAATGCCATTAAAAAAGAATAAAAGACTGCAAAAGTCATAAAAAGGAAGTCTGACTTTTGCCAGTCATGTTCAATCATTATCGATTGTGATGGCAACCAACTGCCATTTACTTGTTGTGATAAATGCAAGAAAGTGCTAGCATATAGTGGACACAAGTCAGCAACTCAGGCATAAAGCATGGCACAAGGAAGTGTAACTCCCTTGCATTTTGTTTTGAATTCTTCACTTGCAATGATCAATTTTGAAACCTTGTCATATAACACGTGTTCCCAAACAGTCCCCTAGACTGATGCTTACTTGACTATGTTAAAGTCATTTGTAAGTCACTTTGGATAAAAGTGTCTGCTAGGCAAATAAATGCAAATGTGATTTGTTTAAGTGCAAGGGTAAATGTGACTGAAACTCCTGCAGTGAAATAATCAGGTTCTAAGGCTGTAATATGGAAGATATTCTTTATGTTTATTACCTCTTGCAATGTTTTGGAATGCCCTAAGTGGTGCTATACTCTTCAAGGAAACTATTGAAGACCTCAGTCTACAAGAAAATTTTATCTTGAAATGTGTTCAGAGGTAAATGAGAATCAAACAAACTAATTGTCACCAATCAAACCAAGCTGTGATTAAATCTCTGAGTAATTATTTCTTTAGAACAGTTAGCACATTTTATTTGATAGTATGGTGGTCTCAAGTAAAAATGCCATCAAATATATGTTGTGATATTTCTTCTTAAATAAGAGTCTCTCACAAGCACAAAGGTTTGGGGACTGTTCCTGTATAATGTCCAAAGGACAAATAAACTGACGGTACACGTGGTAAGTTGATCAAAAACAGTAAGTATTTGACGATCATTACATACAAACATGGCGTTTTTATACAGACAAAAACAAAATGGAGACGGGAAGTGAGTTGGTGTCGAAACTGTGGGACGGAAGCGATGTCATCAAAGATTTTTTATTTATTTTATTATACTTTATTAATCCCAAAGGAAATTACTTGGTTTTTTTCGCATACCCCTTGGGGTCAGAGCGCAGGGTCAGCCATTTTACAGCACCCCTGAAGCAATTGAAGGTTAAGGCCCAGCAGAGTAGCATCTCTTTTGGCAGTGACAGGGATTCAAACCAGCAATCTTTGGGATACCAGCACAGATCCTTAGCCTCAGAGCCACCACTCCGCCCTTTAGATAGGCTGAAAGTGATGTGGAATTGGTAATGATGTCATCAGGAGGAGCCGGAATTGATGTGATGTGAAGGGGCCGGAAGATACGTCATCTGGGTTGGACAGATGTGACGTTTTTGGTGGCCATCTTTGGAATCCGTTCATGTATATTTATTTTTCTTCTTTTTGTCTGACAAAAAGAAAGAAAGAAAGAAAGAAAGAAAGAAAGAAAGAAAGAAAGAAAGAAAGAAAGAAAGAAAGAAAGAAAGAAACAAACAAACAAACAAACAAACAAACAAAGAAACAAAGAAAGAAAGGCACTGTTACTGTATATCAACCCTTCATCTCATGATATTTCACTCAACTTTGAGCTTACCAACTGTCTCCTAAGCACATGTGTGTGACAATGTATAAAGTTATTTTCAACTTCTGTGCAACGATTTTATGTGATGTTTTTATGTCACTTTTTTGTCACGCTTTAAATCGGGCTTATTTTAAAACCTACATATATATGTTTGGTCTCATTCTTTTCAGAATTTATCGAACTTTAATGTGATGTTGTAAGATTTTCAGGTTCTTATTCCACTTTTAAATTATAAACTAAAATATCAAGAACTGATGTCCCACGAGATGAGACTTTGTGCCAACATATTTAACCACGCCCGGGGCCGGATATAAAACACAAAGAGTAGATGACAAAGACAGCTGCTGTACAGCTTTTAAATGTTCAAAGCACCATGCAAGATGCAGATCACGCGGCACACCAGCAGCAACAGCAAGCCAGCCAGCAGCTGATCGAGCAAAGAGGAGGTAAAAAAAATACAGTATTTGTTTCCCATTGTATCACCGTTTAAGAGGGGTTTCGGATGAGCGACCACGTCTCCTTGGGGTGTGTTCAGCCCCCCTCTTCACAACACGAGTGGCAGAGACGTAAAATGGCTGCCGCATAGCACAGGCCACGGGGGTTGGCGAGCGAAGCGAGCAGGGGGGTAAGCCCACTAGTTATTGTATAAATGCAGTTAAAATTTTAGTGTAAGGATTATGAGAAAGCTTAGAGCTACTTTTCAGTCCAGGAAAGCCACAACATATCATTTATGACAATGGAAAAAACTATTTCTATAGAACCATTCATAATGAGTCATCATCAGACATTTCACAGCCAGTATACTTGTTTTGTTTATTAGACAAGTTTTCAAATTTTATATATTAAACTTTCCTAGGCTGATTTATAGTGACATGCACTATGACATTACATTGTCAAATCGTGATTAAAGAAATAAAATTTAATATGTGGACAGTCTGTCACGTTTTCTGCCACCTCATTTTGACTGATGATGTGTGGCTCAGATATAGCATTTAACAACATTTACTTCCCACTTAATTTAAAACTGGGATTGGTAATTGAATGTAATAAACAGCTTTCAAAGCCAGCTTTTAAAATTGTATTTGTTCATCATATACAACATTTGATCTAGAGCTGTTACAAGTTTATCATGATGCTTTTAAAATCAAAAATATAATGAGACATAAAATAGTTCCAATTAACTGTTTTTTGGTGTATTGATAGCATTCAAAGAAAATGAATTTAAACACTACAGAGTATATATCCTGAACAATCTTTTTTTGCTGCTAATGATATATTCACTGCCAGTGATGTGTCTGCTTCTGTCAACTGTAATGTAGAGCAGCAGAAAAGCATGTGAGTGTATTTTACAGGTACAATTAAGTGAAAGATGTTAGTGGAATACAAATCAGCACAATGTAAGAGCCATCTCTAGGGCACACTGACGCTCACGTGGGGCAAATCTGCACATCTTTGGAATATTGAAGGAAAACCTAAACACAGGGAGTTGTGAAATCCAGGCAGAAAGTGACCAGATGTGGCATTCAAACCCAGGATGCATTAGACAGTGGCACTGAACATGACGCCACTGTGCCACCATCAACATGTCAAATAAGGCAATAATTATTGCTTGTTGGATAGTTCCTACTCTGTGTTTGAAGATGACAAAATAGGCTCCATCTTTCTGTAACAACAAAATTAAATGGGTTAAATACAGTAAATGTGATATATTAAACTTTGATGCATCTTAATATGTTCTCTAAATAAGTAGGTGGTATTAGGAGCACCCCAAACCCCAGACACAGATTCACAAACACAAGTCCTAGGTGCAAATATGCCTAACAGTCTTCTCCAAAAGTTGCACAAGTGCAATTACAAAAAGTCTTCTTCCTTCTATCTGTCTCTTCAATCTCCTAAATTCCTTCTCAGTGAGCTTCATTTTATTCTACCTGACTGTGACTCCCTGTACTAAAGCAGATTTGCTTTCTTTATCCAGGACCAGTTAGTACTTCTAGTGCCATGACACTGTCCCTTGTAAGAACTTCCAGGTTAGGTGGACCTAGTAGGGACCATTAATCCCTTCTGTGCACCTTGGAGGCACTTACAGAGCTCAACAGGGTAGCCTCATAGTACCATAGTTCATAGTGTGCCCTGAAGGTATCAGTAGATGTACCATAACTGCAGGACTTTGCCACCTAGTGTTTCGTAGGATGTAAATAACCCAAGCAAGTTGCCTCCTCTAGTCCTTCCATTGTACTGGAATCCTAGCCGGTTAAGGGTCCTTTATCAAGTCCTTCTAGGATACCAGCATATCCATTCCTGTCCATCTCCTGGCTATAACATAAAGACCACCTGGTCTAATTGGTGGGCCAGCCTACTGTCCATGTAAGGAATCTTGCACCAGCCCAGCAGGAACACCAGCCCATGCCTGTTATCTATTACAAAGGTCAGTAATAAAGTGAGAAATCATGTACTAGGAATTAATGGCAGGGCATTACGGCTTAAATCCAATAAAGGAGCAGAACACAAATGCAGTAACCCATTATGTGCAGCTTTAGGTTCTGTAAGAAGGCACAATATTTTGATGAGTTATAATTGGGAATTTTGCCCCAGATAAAGATCAGAATAGATGTTTTATTCTACCTGTCATTTGAAGGAATTCAGTAGAAAAATAGGTTATTCACCAGAAAAACAAGACACTGCATTTGTGAATATCTTATCCTCATTAAAGACTCAGCTAGCTGTGATCTCTTGTGTCAGTGCCACTTGAAACTATGGCCACATGTGGGGTAATATTAGTTTTTACTGGTTTGCCACAAACAAATGATGTGCTAGATAGCTATGTAATATATGTTAAACATTATTTGGGTTGTATTGCTTTAATCACATCATTCTACATTGATTGCTCTTTATGCATACACAGTCTAATATTGGAAGAAAACCCGATAGATTTTAAGGAAATCAGCCTATTTATTTGAAAGTGGAAAATATAAAAAAGATATATAATGAGACATATTATTTGACTTTAATGGTTTTGTCACAACTGTTTCCAGACATAAGCAAGCTAATGACTGCTTAGGGCCCTTCAGCCATTGAGGGACGCCATCCTATACAAAGAAGAGGGGTGGGGTGCCCAGAATAGGTATAACATTTAGGGCTTGAAACAGCTAAAATAGACCTGGGCTTTAGTAACCTCAGCTGGAATCAGTTTGGAAACTTTGCTGATTATATCTGCACTGTGTGAATGAGATAGTAATTTAAGTACAACAAGAAAGAGGAAACACAAGCAAATAAAGTTCATGGTTTTGGAAGATGTAAATCAGAAAAGGTTGTATAATCTTAAATTCATGGGATGACAGATACTGTATGTAGTGAATCCTGTGGAGGTGCACAAAAATAAGTAAGCGTTTATTGCTGATCTGCAAATGCAATACAAGATCGAAAATTTGTAAAATGAGTTGGTATTCTAAAGGTTTACTTGTCAAATGTAAGAAAAGTGCTGTTATTTCCTAGCAAGTTTACATATTTAGTTATAAAATGATTGACAAAGTTTGCCTCCATAAATGATATTTTAAATTACTTGAATACCTGTTATTCTTTAGCACTAAGTCTAAGCAAAGGTTGATTCTGAAGTGTTACATTGAAAAGGTACACAATGAACTAGTAGACAACAAAGTTTCCATAATAAATTATTAATGCACTGTTTGGCACTCACTATACAATTTTGGTTTCACATTTATTTCCTTCCCCAAATTACTAACTGCAGTACTAGAAGCTGTACTAGATCACATCTCCCCCATTTTAGCCTCTCTCCACTGACTATCGGTGACGTGTCATATTGATTTTAAAATTGTGTTGTTTGTTTTTAAAGCCTTGCATGGTCTCACTCCAAAATATATCTGTGACCTCCTTCAACTCTATGTGCCACCAAGACCACTGAGGTCATCTGGACGACTGCTCCTTGTAGTGCCAAGATCTCGGCTGAAGTTGATGAGAGACAGAGCTTTTTCAGTTGTTGCTCCTAGGCTTTGGAATGACTTGCCTCTGCACATCAGGTCTTCATCCTCGATTGAGGTTTTTAAAAGTCGGCTTAAGACCTACTTGTTTTCTTCTGTCTTTCATTGTGTATGATGGGATTGTGGTGGATGCTAGAATTGGTTGTTTTATTAATCTGCTTTGGCATGATTGTTTGTATTGTGTTTATTTTAATGCTTTTTTGTACAGCACTTTGGCGCAACCTCTGTTGTTTTAAATGTGCTTTTATAAATAAATAATCTAATCTAATCTAAACATAAATTTGACTTATTAAAAAAAATAATAATCCTTTGCTCCAAAATGACTTAATAAGAAAAAAAGCTAGCTTTCTTTGGTGAAAAATTTTTCCTTCTTTCCTCCTGGCTCTATTTCCTCCATTTAAATGTATTTCACTGATAATTTTTCAAGATGATACAGCAGTGAACTGACTCCAAGGGACTGACTGTCAGGAAATGCATGCATGTAGAAGATGGGAAATTGCCCATATAATTCAAAAATACTGTATATATGACAATTTGTTCAGGATAATACATCTTTGAGATGAGATAGGAGAGGAGCAGGACACCTGGTGAGCACCTCATATTCAAAAAATATTGTGAACTATACACATTTTTACATTTAAAACTGATAACTATCCTAGATTTACACCTTTTTATTTTTATACTTAGAGAATGTCTGCTGCTTATCATCTGTGTCAATTTGTCTCAGGTAATGATTTTCCTTTTAATCATTCACTCATAGTTAGGGTATAAAACACCTCTTCAGAGGTCATTAACTCAAACACAGGGGCTCCTTAAGGATGTGTTCTGTATTCTTCAATATTTAAACCTTTCATTGGTAACTTCAGACAAAACAGAGTTCTGGCAGAGAAGGTAGCAAAAGAAATGGAATATAAATATCAAGAAACACCATCAATAATAATAATAATAATTGGAATATTGATACAAAAATATCTGTTGATTACTGCTCCTTTGTGAGCACAGTCTGTTTAATGTGGACAGTGACTTTATTCTGTCCTTCTATCATAGTGTGGTCCAGTCAGTAATCACTTTCAGCTTACTTTACAATTCTAAAAAAATCCAAATTTATTAAGCTCCAACAGGTTACCAGACAAGAGCACTAGAGGTAGATGACTAGGGAAATATTTGCTCATAAGCAAATGATAAAGAAGCTGGAAACCATTTCAGCTGATTACAGACACCCATTACATGCAGTGTTTAGATGATAGTCATTTTAAAGACCCACACAAATTCCTTCAGAAATTCTGTTCTTACCAGTGCCACATGGATTTTTAATAGAAAACATCAGACGTAGTAACATTTTAGGGGTGACGGCTATTGCCATAGATATGGCGAATACACCCAGGTAAAAACTTATTGTCATACTTTTAAAAGTAATACAGTAATCCCTCCTCCATCGCGGGGGTTGCGTTCCAGAGCCACCCGCGAAATAAGAAAATCCGCGAAGTAGAAACCATATGTTTATATGGTTATTTTTATATTGTCATGCTTGGGTCACAGATTTGTATTGTTAAAAAAGAATAAAGCTTTTATTGTCATTATAACACAATTACAACAAAATTGTGAGTGCCATTCCAACTGGGTACAAAAAAGCAAAAACAACGCTACTTTTCATGAAACATAACCAATGCTCCAACACATAATGCAAGCAAAAAAACCCAAAAGTAATACAATAAAATAATACTGTTTCACTGTGGAGTAGCTGCACGAGAGCAACAGCAGCATGTAGAAGTCTATTTCTAGCACTGACTAAAACATTATTTAAATCACCTTAATTTGCTTATTTTTGTTCAAAGTATTTATGGCCATTCAAAAAAAATGTTTCTGAATCTATCAGTCCATGCTTTCAAAGATCTGTAACGCCAACCAGAGTGCGACAGTGCAAACATGTGGTGACCAGGATGTGAAAGATTCTTAATGATGTTTGTGGCTCTTGTGAGATAGCAGGAGCAGGAAATATCTTCCTGGGAGGGCAAACACCAGCCTGTGATTTTTTTGTGCTGTGTTTATAACTCTCTGGAGAGCCTTCCTGTCTGTTGCTGTGCATCCAGCTTACCATACTGTGATACAGTATGTCAGGATGCTCTCGATGGTTAGACAATAAAAAGCCACCAATAGTTTTTGTTCCAAGTTGTTTTTCCTGATCACTTGCAGAAAGTGCAGTGTCTGTTGTACTTTGTTAACCATTGCTGTGGGTGTTCTCAGACCAGGAAAGTTTCTCTGAAATGTGGGTTCCCAAGAATTCGAAAGTCTGCACCCTTTCCACATGGTCTCCATTGATGTAAAGAGGAACTGGTTCTATGCTATGCTTTCTGAAGTCCAGAATGAGTTTTGATGTTGTTCAGTGTTAAGTTATTTACCATTTTGTCAGTCTCTGGACCTTGTCTCTGTAGGCCGACTCATCTCCTTCTAATATGAGCCCTATTACAGTGGTGTCATCTGCAAATTTAATGATAGTATTTGAGGGATGGATTGGGGTGCAGTCATATGAGTACAAAGAGTAAAATAGTGGGTTCAACACACAACCCTGTGGAGATCCTGTGGTGAGCAAAAGGGAAGAGAAGAGATGAGGGTCAAATTTAACCCTTTGTGGGCAGTAAGTCAGAAATTTCTTTATTCAGGTGCAGGTAGAGGATGGGAGGCCTAAGTCTGTCAGCATGCTTACCAGTTTTTCAGGCATTATTGTATTAAATGCTGAATTGTAATCTATGAAGAGCAGCCTTACATAGCTGTAGCTTAGGTCTACATGGCTCAGTGTGGTATGTAGAGCAGTAGCATTGGCATCTTTTGTGGACTTCTTTGATATGTAAGCAAACTGATGCTGGTCGAAAGTAGATGGGAAGCAGGACTTAATATGCTGTAAGACCAATCTCTCAGAGCACTTCATCATTACTGGCATGAGCTCACCTGGTCTATAATCATTGAAGCTCTCAGTGGCTAATTTTTAGGGACAGGTACAATGATTGATAACTTTAGGCAGGGTGGAATAGTGTCTCTTGCCAGAAAAAGATTAAACATCTTAATGAAGACCCCGGAAAGCTGGCCAGTGCATGCTTTGAGTATCTTCCCAGATACTCCATCAGGGCCAGTGGCCTTCCTTGGGTTCACTGTTCTGAGCACACAGTTCACCTCATCTTTTTGCAGAGCGAGTGTGTGGGTTCTGGGTGCTGGTGTGATCAGTGTGGTCAGTTCCTCTTTCTGACACTGACATTATACGCACAGCTCTTGATGTAGAATAGAAATATTTCTAGATTTTTTAATAGATTTTTCTTGAAATCTTTTTTCCTGTTTTCTGAATGTGCTTTTTTGTTCTCTATTACGTTGCAAATGAAAACATTAATTTTACACTGTAGAAGACGCATATGCAAAAACTAGGCAAAATATATTAAATGGGAGTTGTTTTGCTTATATTTAGCAAAAAAAAATCTCCCAATGGGGTAAGTAAAATTTATTTCAAAGCTAAATAATTGTAAATACAAATTTTTGGTAGGTCAATAATTCTTACAATAAGGAAAACAAGATTTAATGTCATGATATAAATACTTTTCCACTTGCTTAGATTTCATATTTTGCAGTGTATGTTTTCTCATTCAAACACTATTAAATAAAAACCTTTACACTCTTACTTTAAATATATGAAAAAGGATTTTGGTATTAGGATCACAACTGTGCCTCACCCTACTATACATGTTGATTGTTTGTTTTTCTCATAGTCCCTTACCTTTGTCTTGTTTTCATTTTATTCTGTGTTTTTCATTTTTTTCCCAGACCTTGTCCTCAACAGTATTCTTTGTCTGTTGGGGCTTCTTTTTATAATTTTTTCTAATCTCATCATGCACTTTTTAAAAATTATTTTCTTGTTCTAGGGGTTTTGAATCATGTTAGATTTAATTCTGCACCCTAAAAATATATTATTAAACATGTATAAAGATGCTCATTAATTTTCACTTTTTTTTCGATGCCATCTTGTTTTGTAGGATTTTGCCATTTTGTGAACTTTGCGCCATCTGGTTGTCATAGTAACCGTTCACAAATGTGCATGTGTGTCATCAATGCAACCGTATAAAAATCAAAACTATGCCCTCCTGGGTATTGGGTAAAAATACTTTATGTGTGGTGCAGGCTTTACTTTATGGGTTTTTTTAACCCTTGCTTTGTTTTCTCTCTAAGAACCTTGGTTTCTGATTAGGTGTTGGTAAAAGATTGAAGTGATTCTTAGCTATGGACTTTCATTTGACTTCTGATTCAATTTCACCCCACAATCCTTACTTTTACAAGAAGAAACTCCTGCCTTTTTCCTTAAAGAATAATACTTAGGGGCTGTACTCATTATGATTGACATTACCTGAGAGGACTACTTAAGACCATCACTTGCCTCACCAATTTGCTGTGACATTAGACAATGTAGTTGTGGTGTCTTTGGCCTCTACCTTGTGCTCCTTTTGCTCTAGCAAAATGATTTTGGTCAGATTTTATCCATTTTGATGCATATTCTTTGCATTTAATTGTATTCTCTTTTTGTGTCATTTTGTATTAAATTTTTGGCCTTTCAACATTTTCTGACATTTGATCTTTGAATTTTGGATAATACTTTCGCTGGGTTGTTCTTTTATTAATATATTGGTTTATGTTTTGCTCCCTGTATTTCCTCTGGCTTAATGTCTGTTCCTTATAGAGTCAATTGTTATTTTCATTATTTGTTTTGTATGGTTGAAGGATTGTCTTATAAATGTCAAATATTAGTTAATTTTTCACTTAGTTTCAATTACATGAATTGACAAATAATTTCCTAATTAATTAGTAACTATTAAAATAACACTTATGTGTGTTGAGTTTGGGAGGGTTTTATAGTTTTGTCCTTCATGTTAGCAGTAAAATACATATGTTTTCACTTTACACCTATCAGTTAAATAAATTGCAGGGCCCTGTGTTCTTTAGTATGGTGTCTCCACTTTTATTATTAACAATAACGTTTGTCTTTCTCACTCACTTTCCCATCCTCACATACTGCATTTTATGCTATTTGACCTTTTGCTACCCAACACAGTAACAATTTACTCCAAGTCTAAGAGCAAAAAAAACTTTTATCTTTACTGAACTGTTCAAAATCACTGCATTAGGTATCCAAACATTATAAGAATACAAATATATACCGAATTTAATAAAATCCATGAGCGACTAAACATTTACAATAATACACAACATTCCACTAAAATACCACCAGTGAGCTGACCCCCAGTAATCTTAAAGTACAGTACTACATTCACACTTTTGGTTTGGGGGCCCCAAACTGTAGCTTGAGAATGTGGTGGCGTAATGGCCAAAAAAATAAAACAGAACAGGCCCCTTCAGTTGAGATTTTACCTCAAGCTAAATAACAAAACAAAGAAAAGAAAATAATAGACAGAGTTTATTTTAACCTGACTTCACACGTCCAGGCCTTGCTCTCATTTCACCATGTACGAGGGGGGACCCAAAAATAACCGGAAATATTTTTAAAACGTGTTTAATTTAATTTTCTGTACAAACTACAATTAGTCTCCTTCAAAGTACTCTCCATTGGCGGAAATACACTTATCTAACCGTTTGTTCCATTGTTCAAAACATTTTTTAAATTCATCTGAAGTAATGCCCATTAATGCTCTGGTCGTTTCTTGTTTAACCTCTTCGACGTCAGCAAAACGCCTTCCATTCAAGTCTTTTTTCATCCGAGGGAACAAAAAGAAATCACATGGAGCTAAATCCGGTGAGTAGGGTGGGTGGTTCAGGGTTGTCATACCGTTTCTTGCCAAAAATTGGCGAATGCTGAGAGCAGTGTGAGATGGAGCGTTGTCATGATGAAAGAACCAACTCCCACAAATCAGGGCGTTTCCTTCTCACACTGTTGCGCAACCTACTTTTACAAAAAAATTCACTGAACACAAGCACAACCTTCCAGACTGATGGCACTTGGCAGACTGACTTGTGAGGAGTGTAACTAGATCACCCTAGCGGCCCAACCACGTACTACAAGTACCAACCTAACAACAACAAAATTCTGGTTATTTTTGGGTCCCCCCTCGTATAGCTACTCCAAACTGTGTCTCACACCATCTGAAAACACCAACTTTCAAGTTTCCTGTGTCTTCGACCCCCAAAACACTCCCTTCATCCACTGGTGTATCTCTTTATTCCTCTATTTGTTTTCTTCATGTCCTCAATTAAATATATCTTTCTCTTCTTGTGCTCACCTGGACAGTTAAACTACTGGTTGTCTTTCCATTTCTTTCGTTACGGACACTTCTCTTCTGAAAGCTTACTTTTGTGCACTAAGCCATTTTTGTGTCTCTTTTCACTTCGGCATTTTGCTGGTGCTCTTTGTTTTTTTTTTTTTTTTGGTCGCCATCCTTTCACACTTCCTCTTCTCTTTTTTTTTCCTGCAGTCTCTCCCCTTTCTCTCCTTTTTCAGCTTCCAGTCCCATTCCTGTTACTATCCTACATACACTACAGTAGAATAGACTGTTCAGTGGAAACTAGTAGCTTTCAGGCTACACTTTATGCTGTTTAAACTGTCTAATTTAATTTCCCTCCAGCCATTGTATTTATTTTTTCAAAACCTAACCCATGTTACAAACTGTACAAATTAATTACGCTAAGAAGTACTGCTACTATAATCTTTTGTACAGATATCACTTCTTGTAGTATACATTGTATTATTTATATATAACACTAATTGCATATTTAAGGTCATTTTTCTAGATACAGTCACAAAGTTAACACTAATAATTTAAATTGTATTTATAACGTTTTGATAATTTATTTGTTTTATTTTTTTTTATTTATTTTTACCATTTATGCAATATTTGAATTCTTTTGTTATTATTTGATGACATCACCAACATAATCACTCAGAGGTTTCAGAAAAGGTGCCTTTAACCAAATGTATTACTTGAGTAGCACAGATTGTTTAGTGATGTTACAAAACGTAAGTAAGATACAGTCAAAGATTAAAAGATTTATCCTCTTAGTGTATGGAAGATAACTAAATTCAAAGTCATAACCAAACATTCTATACATTTTCTTGCAAAGTCATTTCTTTTTAGTTTGGACATTTTGCAGTTTTTCACCATTTTTTATAAAAAACCAAATGCAGAATATAGTGGGACCCACAAGAAAGCAACACACAAAATAGCAATACTCACGATAAACAAATCTAAAAAGGGAAGCACTCATAACACCATCGCGAAAACAGGAGTTATAAACTACAAAACAATTATTAAAACACAAACAGTATTTATGCAATCCTAATACAAATACAGGGAGTACTTCTTGCAAAAACTGGTTTCTTGACCAATTAATTAAAGTTAAGTTTCTGGTTGTAAACCTTCCCCTGTATTTTGTTTATTTGCTGTTTGGGTTGCCCTTTTGGTTATGATGCCAGTCCTTGTTCCTCTTGTCGTCTTCTGAAACAACCCACTAATATTTACACTTGTCTCTGCCATTCATTAATACAAAATCTCTGCCACTCACAGCACACAAAAAAAGCTTCATGTTATTCAAGCATGGAATGATTCAGACAGTCGCAACAGCAATATGAAGTAAAATAATATACAAATAAAATTCCTGTATGTCATTTCAGATTTCTTTGAAGCCAATAAAGATTCTGACTAGATGTAATATGACTGAAGGATTATGTGAAGCAGTAAAGTCCAGCCAGCTTGTAATAAATTCAAGCAAGCTCAATATTCTTTCTTTCTTTCTAGGATCAAAAACACATTGTTAAATTTTATTTTCTAGTTTTCCACTAATACATATTGCATTAACACAAAGAAATGCAATGCTGTGTTTATTGGGTGCACCAAAATAAACCGCAATGGATGATTCAGTAAAGATTACAGAGATCTCAGTAACAGTGACACTAGCAAACCCTTTGTATCTTGTTTCACTGACATCGAACACAATATTAACTGTCTTTCCTTTTGTGTTCTGTTGCTCAGTTTCTTCAAAGCCGATCACAGAAAAGACACTGAAACTAAATATACCGTATTTACTAAGAGTCACAATCTCAAACCAATTGTTTTTTGCGGATTGCCTTTGATCTCCTTTTCAAGTTCCTGACACCTCATTCTTAACCTTTTACCTAACTTCTCAGTTCACTCTACACCTCTGAAAAGAATAACTGAAAATGCATTAATCACATTATTTATTAAAAACAGAACTTGATTCAGACAGCAATATATTTGCAGTTTTCATTTGCTCTTTCATGGTGTTCCTTGAGAGTCTCCAGGCTGCACAACTGAAAACCATCTTGTGTCAAATAATGTGTGTAAAAATTCATCTTTAACAATATTCAGAAAGTATATGGTATGTGCCTAGGTGATTTATATTTAAATTATAATTTAAACAAAATATAATTTTTAATGGCATGCCAGATATGAAAGAAGGTAACTGTAGTTAACAGAATGGTAAAAACAAGCAAAGCATTAACTGCATAGGTAGACAGATACTTTAGTAGCAATGATTATAATATCATTTTAAATTCAGAAAATTGCTATAAATTTTCAGTGCACTCAAGACCAGCTTTTAGCAAGGTTCACTGAGCTATAACTATAATGCACTAAAGTCTTAAACTTTAAAAAACACAGAGAAAATGTGAAATAAAACACAAGGCACTTGTATATGTCATAGCTGCTGTGGTGTCAGGCACCATGTCATGCCCTGACAGTCTGTAGCAAATACTCAAAATGGAACAGAAGATGATGTCATTAACAAAGAACGTAAAAGAAAAAAGCAAAACAAGCTTTCAACAAATAAGCCACAAAAGTTTAAAAGGACATGCTCAAATGCAGCACCCTCCGACATTGTTCAGACTCCTTCACGTTTTTACACATTTTGTTAAGCTGCAGCCTTATGATAAAATTTTTGAATTCATTTTTGACTTATCAAACTTATGAAACTCTCAGTAGTTCAGAATGACAAAGAGAAAACAGTATTTTAGACATTTTTACAAATTGTTAAAAAATAAAAAATTGAAATACCACATTAACATTAAGTATTTAGCCCCTTAACTATGACACTTGGAGTCTACCTGTGGTCAATTTGATTGATTAGACATGATTAGAAAAGGCGCAAATAGCTGACAATGTTTAATCAGAGTAAAAAAACAATCCATGTGATCTAAAGACAGAATTGTGCCAGGGCACAGACCTGGGGAAAGCTACTTAAAAATTTTGGCTGCAATGATAGTTCCCAAGAGCACAGTGGCCTCCATAACTCTTAAATGGAAGGTGTTTTGAACAAAAAAAACAAACCTTTAAATACAGCTGTCTGCATGGCCAAACTGAACAATTGGGGGAGATGGGCACTCTGATTGAGCAATCGGAGTGATCGGGGGGTTGTGAACATGTGTGAAAGTGGCAGAAACTTCCAGAAGGACAACCACCATTTCAACACTCCACTAAGCTAAGGTTTTATTAAAAAATGGCCAGACAAAACATGGAAGTCATTTTGGAATTTGCAAAAAGCCACCTAAAGGACTCTCAAACTATGGGAAACAACATTCTTTGCTCTAATGAAACCAAGATTTAACTGTTTGGCCTCACTTCTGTCTTTTACATCTGGGGGAAGCCAGGCATCGCTCATTGCCTGCACAATACCATTCCAGTAGTGAAGTATGGTGGTGGCAGCATCATGTTTTGGAGTTGTTTTTCAGCTGCAGGGAATGGGAGACTAGGAGACTAGAAAGGGTTGAGGGAAAGCTGAATGAGGTAAAGTACAGAGATATCGTTAATGAAAACCTTCTCCAGATCACTCTGGACCTTAGACTGGGCTGACAGTTTAACTTCCACTAAGCACAAAGCAACAACAACAAAGGAGTGGCTTAGGGTCAATTCTGTGAATATTCTTGAGTGGCCAAACCAGAGTCCATTCTTGAACCCAGCTTGAGAGACCTGAGAATTGGTGTCCACTGACGGTCTTCTACACAACCTGACAGAGTTTGAGAGGATCTGCAGAGAAGAACGGCAGTAAATCCTCAAATCCAGGTATGTGAAGTTTGTCATGTCATACACAAAGAAGATTTCAGGGTGTATTTTTTGCCAAAGGTCCTTTAATGGGTATTGATTAAAGGATCTGGATGCTTGTATGAATGTGATATTTCAGTATTTTATTTTAAACAAATATGCAGAAATTCATCAAAACCTATTTTTGCATTGTCGTTTCAGAATATTTAGTGTTGTTTGATGAGGGGAACAAATGAATTTTGACATAAAGCTGTAATATAACAAAATGTGTAAAAAGTGAAGGGATCTGAATATTTTCTGAAGACAATGTAAATATCTTTAGCTCTTGTCTACTTTGCCATGATTTGTTGTATGATCTTATACTATAAGAAAAAAATAACAGAAAAATAAAATTGCCTCTTAGAATTCCAAAATTGCTTTGTGAAAACAGATTGTAGTCAGACATAGGGTTTATTTCCAATCAATGTTTGTTTTACTAACTATTATTAAAAACCTTTCTATTTTAAAGGAAAATTGTCACTGATGAATTTCAGCCAGTGTCACTTACCTTGCTGGTGTTCAAATTCCTGTTTTTTTATTTGTTCATTGTTGAGTCTTTGATTTATTTTAATATTATTTACTTTGTTATTTGGTTTATTTTTTATGCTTGCTTTATGTGGCTTGTATTTGGTGGGTGGTTCCCCAAGAGGCGGGGCCACCTGTTCATCACTCCAGCTCAATAAATGCAGGGGCAACCCACAGTTCCTTGCAGTTCATTCAAACGCACTTGATAGTGATGAATTATTGGATTTGTGATTATTTCTTGTGCTTTGTGAAATTCTTTGTTTGTTCACCCCTTTTCTCTGTATTTTGATTAGCCTTTGGGTTTGAGATTGGGACTTTGTTTACTTTTGGCATTTCCTCCTTTGAAGGCATTGCATCCTGTGCCATCATGCTCCTCATAGATTATTTTGTTCTATATAGCTTTTTAATAATAAACCTAGTCTTTTATTTATAAAGATTCTACATTGCCTTCTAGCCAAGATTTTTGATGAAATTTTCCCCTTAGGACTCTCAGGTATCAGAAAATTCACAAATAACTTTATTATTAATTTTACACTGCTTCAGAGTCGTGGGTTTATTACGTGAGTTAAGCTGGCATCACACTTTTTTGGCAATTTTCAGTCATTTACATAACCTTATTAAGTCATGTAAGAGAGAGAGAGAGAGAGAGGTTAGGAGCATGCGCTGATACAGTGCATTGCCGCACCCACCACATGACAAACCAACTCAGGATCCAGATTAGGACCTGAGTGCAGCCATGCAACGGGTGTAAGTCATAGCACAAACCTAATAATTGCCAGCAACTCATTCACAGCATTTTACAGCTTACCACAACTCACCATGACAAAATCAAAACATTTTTTCACTAGCTGTAGGATCAGACTTTTGTGTATACAAGTATTTCAGCCAATAAATGCTAAGTCTGAAGAGCAATACATACAATGTGTCTACAAGGAAAGGTGGAAAGTAGGTGTTCTGGACAGTGCAAACCAAACAGAAGTTTGTCTGTCTTTTTTCTCATTTTTATTGTACCACAGGCCAAGATTTTCGCTGAACTCACCATACCTGCAAATCATTTAGATAGATAGATAGATAGATAGATAGATAGATAGATAGATAGATAGATAGATAGATAGATAGATAGATAGATAGATAGATAGATAGATAGATAGATAGATAGATAGATAGATAGATAGATAGATAGATAGATAGATACTTTATTAATCCCGATGGGAAATTCACAAATTTGTACAGCCATCGGGGCTGTCAAGCAACATTGGCTGTCAAAATGAGCCCATGATACTTGGGAAATATGAAACATGTAATGAAAATTCATAAGGGAGTCAAATAATCAACCTCTGTGATTTCTACCCTTTTAATCTGACATCCTCAAGGCAATGAGATCCAACAACTGTAGTCACTAAGTTTAAAATATGAAAAGTGCTCTCTGGCCTTAGCGGCCATTAGTTTAGTGTTTAGATATTTTCTCCGAGCCTGCACTGGTTTGATGTATTTCTCTTTGCTCTCCAGTCTCTTAGAAAGCCTGTTGCCTTGGTGATAGGCTGTATCCCATTCAAAGTACTCCCTTCTTTGCACCAATTCTAATGGGAAAAAGTCCTGATTTAGCATGCTGAGAAAATGTTTATTATCTAGTGTGTATAGTGTGCTAAGTTTTGATGTATCAGAGCACTCCATTACTCCTTAGTGCCGTTTTACCATACTTTAATGTACAGTATGTCAGCAAAATCAGGAGTCACTTAAACAAATTATGGACAATTTATCTGGGTTTTTAATGTAATAGAACATACTGTAACCGTTGTACCTTATCACCTATCAGCATTTTCTGTCTTTAGTATTTTGATTATAATTATAACATCTTGTTTCAAATCATTAGCACAAGTGCATTAAATATGCCATCACCCCCTGTGATTTTGGTAATATGCCACCCATTCTAGACAAATTATTTTATTTTATTTGTTGTTTCTTTTCATCCTACAAGTTTTCCTATTCCCTAGAGGAGCACAATATTGAAAGAACTATGTAAAAATCTGCTACATGACTGAAGGGTACAATCCATTTGTCACATTTATGCTTTGCCCTAGTATACTGTACAGTAATTGCCAGCTAGAACTGGCATGCTATAAAAGGCCAAGAAATTACTGAAGAAAAAATGAAGGTCAGGGTGATACGTGCAGCACTCTAAAAGGTCAAAGTGATGTGAAGCCTTTCAAAACATTACCACAAAGCAGACCAGAATCCAAACTAGTTTGCCAGAAAATATTCTTCTGCAGCACAAGTGGCTACTCAACTGAGGACATGGGGAGAAAATACAAACTTCATGTAGGGAGCATCCAAGATACAAATCCCAGTCTCCTTGTTGTGAGGCAACAGTGCTACTACTGTGCTACCTAGTGTAATGGTCAAATGTGAAAACTTCTAGAGGGGTGAAAACTTTTTACAAGCACTTTATACATAAATCACAAAGGTTAATTAAAAATATCAATTTAAACAACTAAATGCATCTTAAATTTATTTTAATCTATGTATTAAAGTATACATATGTTTACTTTTAAAGATGATTTTGTAGTACTATTACAATAACATAATTCTTCAAACTTAAAACTTGTGGTATCAGAGAAATGTCAGGTCAGGTCAGGCCCGATTGGGGAGCATGCACTGGTACAGCATGTTGCCGTACCCACTACATGACAAAACAGCTCAGGATCCCAGTTGGCAGCTCTCCAGGCAGATATGCGGTCCAGTCCCACCCACTCGAAATTACCATCTATCTGTTGCAGCCAGGTGTTATGTGGGCGTCCCCTTGGCCTGGTTCATCTGCTCGGGTCCTCAACAATGAGGATTCTGCGAGCCGGAAAAACCATCTGGGAATTGAGCCACATGGCAGTAGTTCCATAACTGATGCTCCCTTACAATGCAAGTAATGTGCCTCATTCGGGACTTCAGGAGCAACCGTTCAATCGACACAAAGTCAAACCAGCAATACCCAAGGATTCTCCAAAGAGACACAGTATCGAAGGAGTCCAGTCTTTGTCTCAGGTCACTGGATAGCATCCATGTCTCGCAACCATATAATAAAACAGGAAGCACCAGGACTCTAAAGACTTGGACATTCTTCCTTTTCCAAAGACATCAGGAGTGCCACACACCCCTTTCCAGCAATCTCATGACCTTTTATGCTATACTAATCCATTTACTGACTTTAAAGGAAGAGTCACCAGAGACATGAATGTTGCTGCCTAAGTAAGCAAACCTCTTGATGTTGTCAACACTCTCTATGCAGACAGACACACTGCCAACGTCTCCGCCAAAGAGGTCATTAAAGGAATGAATCTTGGTTTTTATTCAGGACACTTGCACGCTCAGACACTCAGACTCCTCACTGAGTCTCTCGAGAGCCCCAATCAAAGCCTGCAATAACTCAGAGAAGAAAACAGCACTGATCTTGACTTTGCTGAGAAAAAATCTGGACTTGAAAAAGTCAGGGAGGTAAAGAAAAACAGTGGATCAAGAAATTGTAAAAATATGTAGGTATATCCATTAAAATGTGCAAAAATAACCAACCTAACACCCTCATCTGCTTATACTTTGGCTAATGCTAATGACTCTGAGTGGAAGCCAGAATGTGTAATGGCAGCAACCCTAGCCAGTCGCAGCAGAGGTAAGTTCTAAGTGCATACGAAGAGGATTCTGAAAGTAAGCAGGTTCTAAATGTTGTACAGATGAGTTAACCTTTTCTCCAAGCACCAGCCTTTTCAAGACTATTTTATCACAATACAGGAAGAACAAAAAATGTCTGTCTTATTGTGAAGAAATGCTTGTCCTGGTTGTGTTTAGCATTTTCTATGTTTTACAATGTATTTGTCAATAGAATTACAACAACAACAACAATAGAATTAAGCAAGAACACTTTAGGACAGAAGAATGTAACAGAAGCAATGTACATGGAGTTTGTGTGGATTTGTAGAGATCAAGTCATAGTGCTGCAGTTGGTATTATTATTTGTTGGTATTATTAAAGATACTGAGAGAGAAGTAAGAACTGAGGGCTTAGTTACGTACATATACGACAGAAATATGTGTCTGTATTTACCAAACTTCTCATAGCTGGAAAATGTCTGTAACAGCTTAAACATCTCAGAGTGATGAAAATTTGGCCCCACTCTAAGGTATAAAAGCATTTTATCAGTTTTCCTAAATTAGGAAACTACTCTTAACTTCACTGGGTTTTAGGAGAGCTCGTGAGCTGTCTTAACTTGCTAAGAGCTACCAGAAGCTAGCATTCAGACAGAGAGCGGCATGCACATCCCCAGAAAAAAAAGATACCAATTTGACAAAGATGAAATATCATTCATAACAAATCTTGTATAACATGTGATTATTCCATTTATTTGCAGAAGCCATGCTCTCTGTCGGCCAAAATGAAAGTGTTGGTAGCGTTACATTTTTTGGCCACAGGTTAAAATACAAGCTTTGTAATAGCAAAGATTTCATCGTGTCAACCCAACCATTTCCTGACTTTTACATTTCCCTAAGAACACATGAAATGATACACCATTCCATGTTAGTTAATGTTAAAGCAAGCTGCAGTCATCCAAATCAGCACACACATAAAGATCATTGCTACAGGTGTGGTTGAGCATGCATATTTCAATCTCAATCAATAAGACGGTATCAACAAAGAGAAGGTAATGGATGCAAATTACACTGCTGTAGCCAGCAAATTACCCTGAAGATTGGTGGAGAGTGATGGGTGACTGATTCCATGAACTCCTTATAGATTTGCATTATACTTTACAAGACCAGGAGGGTTCAAGAAGGCAGGTGGAGACTCCCGGTGCATTGAATAAATAGAGGCCTTGTAGAAGATCACAGGGAGGGACACTGGAAAACAAGGTGTCTATGGTTCTCCGTGTAAAGAAAATATTCCTACAACAACAACAACAACATTTATTTATGTAGCACATTTTCATACAAAAACGTAGCTCAAAGTGCTTTATATAATGAAGAAAAGAAAAATAAAAGACAAAGTAAGAAATTAGAATAAGACAACATTAGTTAACATAGAACAAGAGTAAGGTCCGATGGCCAGGGAGGACAGAAAATACAAAAAAAACTCCAGACGGCTGGAGAAAAAAATAAAATCTGCAGGGGTTTCAGGCCACGAGACCGCCCAGTCCCCTCTGGGCATTCTACCTAACAAAAATGAAATAGTCCTCTTTGTATTTAAGGTTCTCACGGAAGGACTTGATGATGATGGTCATGCAGACTTCTGGCATTTAATCCATCAATGTTGGAACATCATGGTGCCTTGAGTACCACAAAGAAATCGGAAAAAGAAACAGAAGAGAGTAGGGGTTACTACGGATTTTAGAGCCACCATGAATGGTTATTATAATGAATTGGATATACAGAGTATCAAGATTAAATTACAGTGAAGTTATGAGAAGGCTATGTTAAAGTAATGTGTTTTCAGCAGTTTTTTAAAGTGCTCCACTGTATTAGCCTGGTGAATTCCTATTGGCAGGCTATTCCAGATCTTAGGTGCATAACAGCAGAAGGCCGCCTCACCACGTCTTTTAAGTTTTGCTCTTGGAATTCTAAGCAGACACTCATTTGAGGATCTAAGGTTACGATTTGGAATATAAGATGTCAGACATTCCGATATATAAGATGGGGCAAGATTTTTTAAGGCTTTATAAACCATAAGCAGAATTTTAAAGTCAATCCTGAATGACACAGGTAACCAGTGTAGTGACATCAAAACTGTAGAAATGTGCTCGGAGTTTCTTTTCCTAGTTAGGATTCTCGCAGCTGCATTCTGCACTAGTTGCAAATGATTTATGTTTTTTTTGGGTAGTCCTGAGAGGAGTGCGTTACAGTAATCTAGTCGACTGAAAACAAACGAGTGAATTAATTTCTCAGCATCTTTCAATGATATAAGAGGTCTAACTTTTGCTATGTTTCTTAAGTGAAAAAATGCTGTCCTAGTGGTCTGATGAAACATTCCTAATGTTTGTGTGAAATTTACCATTAATAAGTTTCCAACTCTGTCCCCATGGTCTTGATGAACTCATTTTAAAATAACAGTCTCGATCCACTGCACTAATTCCCTTCATAATTTTAAAAACTTCAATCATGTCTCCTCTTAATCCTCATTTGCTTAAACTGAAAAGGCTCAGCTCTTTTAATCTTTCCTCATAATTTGTTCTTGTGCTACTATGTCCTTTTGGTAGCCTGGAGACCAAAACTGGACAAAGCACTCCAGATGAGGCCTCAACATTTCATTACAAAGCTTGAGTATAACCTTCTTGGGCTGCCAAAATCCTTACATTCCCATTAAAATACATTGGGTTAAAGTGATCTAACAGAGCTGGCTGCCAAAACCATAATTTATCTGACCCTTTCAAATCATAAATAAATGAGAATGAGTATTAGAATTTCTTTTGATTCAACAAAACAAAATAAAGTAATGTTATTCAGCTAGACAACTGTCAGTAAAGCCAATGACATTAGAATGTGTTTAGCATTACTGTACTAGGTAAAGATCTGTTAAACTTTTTCTCACAAATTATCTTTCCATGTAGAACATGTAAGGAAAGGCATTTTTTAAAGTCAGCAATTTGCAATTGAGGCTCATGGGGCTACATTCAATTGCAAAGTACTGTAATGTAGAGCATGAAGATTTTCTAGAAAGCTAAATGTGCTAGTTTAAAATGATATCCCTGACAAGATATCTAAAAATTTTATGAAGATGCTCAAATGAAAAGTAATAAACGTGACTGGCGAAAAACGAAATGAAAAAAAGTCACTTTCAACACCATAAAAAGCATTATTTATTTATTTATATTTATATATTGTGGCACACAGCCGGGGTCCATGCTTGGCCGTGACACCCCTTCACTTTTTATATTCAGGGGGAGCATCCCTGGACGGTGCAATACCTCCCCCTGGATGCTAGATGGCTGCCCCTCTGAGTTGGAGCTGTGCCTCGGTTTCCTGCAGGGCTCCATGGTAATTGGAGTTGGATACAGCCCTGTTGGGTCCTGCAGGCACCGCCAGGGGGTGCTGCAGCTGGGACTCCTGAGTCCATATAGGCAGCGTATTCGCTACACCCGGAAGTGCAGCTGGAAATCGGCGGTCAATCACCTGGAGTACTTCCGGGTGGACTATAAAAGGGCCCAGCAACCACCACTCAATGGCCAGAGTCGGGAGGAGGAGGACAAAGCTTAGAGGAGAAGTGGTGGTGCCAAAGGAGAGTGTTGTGGTGTTTCGTTTGTGTCTTTTGGGACTGTGTTGTGCCTGTGGGGTCACGGAGAAGATATGCCCCACAGGTGAAGAAAAATAATAGTTTTGTTATATTTATACATGCCTCCAGTGTCAGTCTGTGTTGGGTCAGGCACCAATATAGCACCTTTGTTACAATATAATATATACATATACTGTCACAGGTGGCTGGGGGTGGAACCCAGCCGGGACGCCCCGGAGGACCGGAGGAGGGCTTATGCCTCCCCCAGACCACGTGGGGATGACCACCCTGGTGGCTTTGGGGACCACAGGAACGGAGCTTAGAAGCTCAACCCTATAGGGGCCCGTGGTCACCGCCAGGGGCACCCAAATGCCTTTGGAGCCCTGGCCCTCAGCACTTCCGCTACACCCGGAAGTACTGGGGGAAGAAGACCAGGGACACCTGGAGTGCTTCCGGGTGCGCAGCCGGTACTTCCACCACACTGGGGAGTGCCGGCAGAAGATTGTCGGGAGGCACCTGGAGCACATCCGGGTGATTATAAAAGGGGCCGCCTCCCACCATTCAATAGCTGGAGTCAGGTGAGGAGCATGACAGAGCCTGGGTGGAGAAGAGAAGAGGCGGCCTGAAGACAGTAAGGCATAATGAAGAGCCCTGGACTTTGGGGGAGTTTGGGGTTGTGTGTGTCACCTTGTACATAATAATTTTGTAAATAAACGTGTTGTGGTGCTTTGAAACATGTCCGCCTGTCTGTGTCTGGGCTGCTTTCCATATATATATATATACAGTCATATGAAAAAGTTTGGGAACCCCTCTTAATTCTCTGGATTTTTGTTTATCATTGGCTGAGCTTTCAAAGTAGCAACTTCCTTTTAATATATGACATGCCTTTTGGAAACAGTAGTATTTCAGCAGTGACATTAAGTTTATTGGATTAACAGAAAATATACAATATGCATCATAACAAAATTAGACAGGTGCATGCATTTGGGCACCCCAACAGAGATATTACACCAATACTTAGTTGAGCCTCCTTTTGCAAATATAACAGCCTCTAGACGCCTCCTATAGCCTTTGATGAGTGTCTGGATTCTGGATGGAGGTATTTTTGACCATTCTTCCATACAAAATCTCTCCAGTTCGGTTAAATTTGATGGCTGCCGAGCATGGAACGCCTGCTTCAAATCATCCCATAGATTTTCGATGACCCCAGTCCCTGAACTAGCCACACAGCCCCACAGCATGATGGAACCTCCACCAAATTTGACACTAGGTGGCAAGTGTTTTTCTTGGAATGCGGTGTTCTTCTTCCGCCATGCAAAGCGCTTTTTGTTATGACCAGATAACTCAATTTTTGTTTCATCAGTCCAAAGCACTTTGTTCTAAAATTAATCTGGCTTGTCTAAATGAGTGTTTGCATACAACAAGCGACTCTGTTTGTGGCGTGAGTGCAAAAAGGGCTTCTTTCTCCTCACCCTGCCATATAGATGTTCTTTGTGCAAATTGCGCTGACTTGTAAAACGATGTACAGATGCACCATCTGCAGCAAGATGTTCTTGCAGGTCTTTGGAGGTGATCTGTGGGTTGTCTGTAACCCACAATCCTGCGCATATGCCACTCCTGTATTTTTCTTGGCCTGCCAGACCTGGGTTTAACAGCAACTGTGCCTTTGGCGTTCCATTTCCTGATTACATTCCTTGCAGTTGAAACTGACAGTTTAAACTTCTGAGATAGCTTTTTGTAGCCTTCCCCTAAACCATGATACTGAACAATCTTTGTTTTCAGATCTTTTGAGAATTGCTTTGAGGATCCCATGCTATCACTCTTCAGAGGAGAGTCAAAGGGAAGCACAACTTGCAATTGACCACCTTAAATACCTTTTCTCATGATTGGACACACCAGTCTACGAAGTTCAGGGCTTAATGAGCTAATCCAACCAACTTGGTGTTGCAAGTAATCAGTATTGAGCAGTTACATGCATTCATATCAGCAAAATTACCCAAATTTTTGCACAGCCAGTTTTTCACATTTGATTTAATTTCATACAACTAAATACTGCTTCGCTAAAAATCTTTGTTTGGAAAACAACCCAGTACTCAGATGTTCCTAGGAAATGAAAGACATACCACTGTTATCTTTTTTGTTGAGAGTAGAGTAAATTATTAAGCAGGCCGAGAGGGGTTCCCAAACTTTTTCATATGACTGTATATATCAGAAAAAAATGACAAGAAAACAATATGGCAACTTCACACAAGCTGTGGCCAGGCCAGGCCTTGAACCTAAGACCTTACAGCTATGAGGTAGTAGCTTTATCTCTTTCTTCCAGAGGTGACTCTTGTCAGGGAAAAATGTTAAATTTTAGGTGGCAGAGGAGTGAAATCCTCAAACCACAGATCTTGGGACAGCAGGGCCAGGAGGTTTAATTTGGGATTAGCTTCTGCAAACCTGTTTTTTTAATTCATCTGTTTATTTTTTTTTTGTCTTATTAGTGAGATGATCATTCTTAAGTAAACTGCTGATTAATGAATCATGTGGCCCAATGAGGGGATGGTCTACGGTTAGGGTCTCCTAGTTAATGATGTTGATTTGGATTTTAGCCAAGTTAAGAATTCAGGGAATCACTGAACTGTCATTTCTAGCATCCGCTCAGCTGGGTTTATGGCCAATTATATGGCCACTGTAACACCATAGCACTTCTCTTCTACAACTGTTTATTTTACATATTTTACATTTTGTGAAGCTTTGGGCCACTAAGAAAACTAAGGGACTGGATTCAAAATGAAATTTTTCAAACTAGTTATGTGCAAAATGTGTCATCAAACACTTCTTTTGAATGAAGATGTCCGAGTTCTTTTCTCTTAAAAGAAGACAGACAATCCTTTGTTCTTTTTCATTTGCTAACTTTGTGGTGGGGTGTAACCAGAAGTGATGCCTCTACTACCTCATCTCAGCCTTATTAGGTGATGTTAGCTTCCCACAGATATTGATTGTTCTCTACAAGCATGTCTTAGCTAATGCATTTTGGTTTTTTCTGTAAATTGCAGTTGAAATTAGCAGCAATAATATGTTGAACTTTTGGGTAGCACTACAATTTAAGATCTATAATTAGTCATTTCTGCCATTATTTACAAATTTACAAATAGGATATGCTTTCAATTTGTTCAATATTGATATTTTAATTATAGAAATGAAACCATCTATGCAATTGTATTATCATGTTATTAGATCTCATATAACATGCACCTAAACACAAAAGGTAGAAACGTACTGCTTAGGTTCTTTTCTTTATGGGGGACATTAAGAAAATGTCAAAACCATTTACAATGTTACCTGTAACATCTCACCTGACATTTTTTACCCTGCGTCTTCAACCTTAGGGACCACTGTCAGCAGGCTGCTTTATTGACTGGGACTGTCTTTACTTTCACTCCTTTGCTTCAACCCAGTTCACCATTAATAGAGTGCAATGTTCAACACACAGTTAGACAAAGAATGAACAATCTTAACTTTTTAGGCTCAATTGTAGAAACTGGACAGTGACATTGATTTACACTTTCACTTAAAAATTATATTTATTTGTATCAAAATCAATAGCAGCAAATATAAACAAGACATATGGCCTTGTTCCTTAGTTAAAATTATATATCCTCAATCACAAATGCAAAGACAGATTTTCATGCTAGAGATAGATTTTTTTCAAGTGTCCAGCAGCTAAGCAACACCAGATAGAAAGCTCTCTGAAAAGAGTCTGTTTTATTTAGAAAAAGAAAGCTCCTTGCAAGTGTTCATTTTTGCTCTTTATAAACTTGTCAGAAGAATAGCAACTGAACTGAAAGCTCCATGAAACTGTCCATTTCAGCAAGTGAACTGAGAGAACAGTTTTGGAAAAGGTTTAATAAAAAACGGCCACTCTCCTTTCCCTTTCTCACCCAAAATTAGCACCTGGCTTTGCACCGTTCATACTGTACATTTCTACATAAGTTAGTTATGGACAAGAGGCACAGGGGTTTCCAGTAAGGAGACCGGGGTTTGTGTCCCAGATCCTCCCTTTGTGGAGTTTGCATGTTATCCCTGTGTCTGTGTGGGTTTCATCCAGGTGCTCTGGTTTCTTCCTACTGTCCAAAGACATGCAGGTTAGATGAACTGGTGACACTAAATGGCCCTTGTATGTGTTTGGTGTGTAAGTGTGTTCACCCTGTGATGGACTGACACCCTGTCCAGGCTATGCTAGCTGGGTTAGGCTCCAGCCCCCAATCCCCCTGTGACTATCAAGTTTGAAAACTGTGACGGTCCAGGATGGCTCCATGCTCCTTGGTTGCTTTCGGAAGCCTCTTCAATCCAGAACTATTAGTAGCTGGAAACTAAGATGAGCTGGACAAATGAGGACACACACAGTTGACAAGGAGTTGGTGCAAAAGTGCCAACAAACAAAAGCAAACAGTGTCCAATAGTGCAGTGCACGTTCTTCAATAAATAAATAATCCATTAATATGTGAAAATGTGGATGTTAAAATGTTCAATAAATTATCTACTATAAATGAGGTTAAAATCCCAGGTACCTATATGTATCTTCAGTTTACACAGTCACAAGCCCCAATACCAATTCCTAAAATCTGGTGTCTCCTCAGCTTATCCTATCAGGACCTTGCAGCATGAGGAGATGCCCATCGACAGGTGTACTCATCCACTAAATCCCGAGTTCATGGTTCTACTGCCAGTCCATCAGTGTCCTTAGGACTCCCTGCCGAACCCAATGCACATCACTGTCCCTCAGCCAGACAGTGCCAGAAGGGAGATGACAGGGCCACTCCTACTCCTCTATGTTGTACTAAGGAACTTCACTTCTCCAGCTCCAGACCAAAGAGGTAGAAACTGATGTAAGTGCTAAGTACGAGGTATACACTGATTAGTGGCATCAACCCCAGAGCTATAGTTGTCCAACTATTTTCAGAACCTTGCGCGGCCCAGTCGGTAGGCAGGGATGAGGATTCCTAATAGATTACCTCAAAACTAGTCTCCTGTAATCAAAGCGTGAGACTCAATCAGATTTTGGTGCAACTAATTAGTATAGCATCTTCTGTCCTGCTATAGAACCTATTTAACATCCAGAGAGGATAATCTGAAATAGAAGGCACAACGGTGCAGTACTGTGAACTTTGAACATGCTGCCTGTGGCTGCATGGGTTTTTCTCCATGTACTCTGATGTCTTCTCACAACCTTAATACACGTGTAACAATGTGGTTGCCCTTGAGAGTGTGTGAGTGTGAATATGCCCCACAACAGACTGAAACTCTGACCAAGCCGGCAACTGCTTTGTACCCAAAGACTCAAGGATAGTTTGCAGCTCCTAATTACCATAAATTTGTGCTCTATAAACAGATGAAAGGAAGGATGAACATGTCCTAATTTTCAATACTCCTGTTCTTTTAAAGAAAGATAATTACATATAACGAATGTCGAGAAGAAATCATTTTTCATACCTCATCAGTCATTAGCGACATTAGCTCATTTATTATAATGGCATGTTAGCTGTTAGCCTCTGATGACCTTTGTAAGTCTTCAAACAATTGTCAAATTAAGCCCATAACTATAGCCTATAATAGTAATAATAACATCAGCTATTGTTCTCCTGAAACAGTAGCAAACTCACTTCATATTTCTTAGATAAAGTACTCTAGGAGGAATGTATTATGATTGGGCAGCAGTGGAAAACAGCTCTTAAAGGGAAAAGAAGAAAGGACAAGATTTATAAATACAATGGAGTGTTTTTTCCTTATGGAGAAAAAATACAGTGGGGGTCTTAGATGTTGCTGGGTAATGGAGATCTAAAGTGTTATTTCATGTACTGGGATACTCAGAAACATAGACAAGATAATGAACTTGACTGGGCAGCAGCAGAAGCCAATTCTCTAGTCACTTTCATCAAAGCATTACTGCAGTAAATATCCTTTCCTTCCATTCATTTTCTGCTTAATGTGTATTAGAATTGCATGGACTGCCACATATTCTGGCAATATCAGGCACAAAGCAAGAGCCAACTTTAGGGGTGAACTCATGTGCACACCTATATAGTGTGAACAGCAGGGGGGTGTCACTGACCTTTAAACCCCTAGACACAATTTCACAGCACTACCCTAGGTTCATACAGAAGACATTTTATTTTACAATACCTTTACAGGTATTGCGGAAATTAGTTTCCACAACAGTATAATACAATATGTTGTCTTGTCTCCCCCCACACCTCCCATGTAGTCTCATCCACTCTACTTCTGACACTGACTACTCATGTAGGAAACTCTGCTTCTTTTATACAAGTAAGCCCGCGATTCGCTAGCGAATCGGAAATCCAAGAATGGCAATCAGCTGCTGTTCTGTCCGATATCTGGATGGATGACATATCATGGAGGGTGGGTGCGTCTGGGGAAATGTCATTTAATTACATAAGCATATCTGTACTAAAGCGGTTTCGTTTTGTGGAGACATGATTCCGTTGCCTTTGCTGACACCGACTGCTGGCAGAGTGGAGCACAGCAAGTTTAGTGTACAGGTTGTGGTGTTTCGTGTGCCAGCCACTGTGTCTGGGAAGCCGCTGGGTTGGAGTCTGTGACCGTTATGTGATCTATATTACAGGCACAGTGGATTAGAGCAAGTGTAGCTCACAGGTTGTGTTGTTTGGGCGCCACCTACTGACTCTGGGAAGCTGCTGCGTTTTGGGGAGCTGCTGCGTTTGACTCTGGGGCGGGCGCCACGGCGCATAACGTTGTGTTATTTGGGCACCACCTACTGACTCTGGGAAGCCGCCGCGTTTTGGGACGCCGCTGCGTTTGACTCTGGACTCTGGGGCGGGTGCCAAACTGAATGACCGTTATGTGGTCTACATTATTGGCACAGTGGATTAGAGCAAGTCTAGTTTACAGGTGGTGTTGTTTGGGCGCTTACAGGTTGTGTTGTTTGGGCGCCACCTACTGACTATGGGAATCTGCCACGTTTTGGGAAGCCGCTGCGTTTGACTGTACAGGTTGTGTTGTTTGGGCGCTCAGAGGTTGTGTTGTTCGGGCGCCACCTACTGACTCTGGGAAGCCGCCGCCTTTTGGAAAGCCGCTGCGTTTGACTCTAGACTCTGGGGCGGGCGGCAAGGCCACAGTGCACATGCGCCTCGGTGCGTCCGCCATGCGTCCGCCGTGCATATATTGGACCTGTAAGTACTTCCGGTGCCACAGCATTGCACACACTGGAAGCACTTCTGGGACAGACAGAAGCCCTTCAAAGAGGGCATAACAATGCCCTGGAGCTCCCCTTCTAGTGGCACTCAAGATCTCTGACAGGGCTGTTCCATGGGATTGCAATTCCCAGCCTGCCCTGTAGGTATCCATATGGGAGCACCACCAGTAGGATGGTGCTATTGTGTGCACAGGGTGGGGAAAGACATAGTACCTGCGAGCAGGCATCTTCTGTACTTACAAGCTGGTCTCGCGACCTGGCAAGGAACCTGCCTCAATTCTGATCTGGACGCCAGTTCATCTAACATAGCATTCACAACAGAAACAACACAGAATACCTGAAGTAAACTACCTCACAGGTTTGTAATTGCACTCCACACAGAAATGTGGAAAATATACATATTATCCACAGACAATGATTAGCATCTTGGCTTGAACCCATGACTCCTGAGTTCAAACACAGGAATGATTAGGACTCCACCACTATAATAAATATCACTAGTTCTCAGTTATTTGTTTACAAATGGGTAAAACTATTATAATTTTATTTAAGATTGTTTTTTTGCATAGTACTTGTTTTTTGCATTTTGCAAGGTTACTTAAAGAAAAATAAGCACAGAGAATACTGGTTTGAAGGCACTGTCTGTTGCTAATGTAATACCCTCTTTTACCTAGCAGTTACAGTAATACATAAAATGAGAAGCAAAAAATGATCATCATAACAACCACTTTGTGAAGCAGCAACACAGAGTAACATGTGTCAATATTTGCTGTTTGCAATTGCAATACACTAAACTTTTACCTCAAAATAACAGCTTCAAGCATGATTTAATTCCTTTCCTAATGCTAACACTAAATTTAACAGCTGCAGGAAAAGAGATGAAGAAAATCTGTTGGGACAGGTGCTTTCCCACTCCAAATGCAAAAGTCTACTTCCTTTTACATAATTCAAAGTGCATTAAAGATGCAGTTTTCTAAAAACATTGCAGAGCTTTAAACATCAAAATGCACGGAATGTGACGAACTTGTATTCCATATTGTTGCCACTGCAAGTAAAACCATTTTACATTGTGGCTTCGATGTAGGCTTCATTTAACTGAAACAAACAGCTGAGCCATGTTACGATCCCTAAACACACTTGATCAGGGATCCAATAAGCTGCCAGCTGATGTGCGCTGTACTACCATAGGGCCCCAGGTGCAAAAAGTGTCAAAGCCAACAACATAATGGGTATTACCGATTATACCAATTCCAGTCCTAAAGGGCTGAATGATCAGTGAGTCAAATAAAATTTGCAGCTGACTACAGAGAATATCTACAGGTAAGCATATTAGAATCTATGGTATATTTGTGTGTCTATGTGAATGTGCTAAGCGAAAATCGCAAGTATGCCACATAGAAATTTTAAAATGAATAGCTTCTAAAATGTCAGCTCCTGTCAGTGCACACAGTACATTATCACCTCTAGCCTTATTAAATGTTTTTTTTTTTTTTTTGCTGTACAAAGTCATCATTTACTAGAATTCCTCTGATTTCTTTCTGTTGACTCAAAATCAAGTGTTTGCTTCAATGTAACCTAAGGTATCTTTGCAAAATCAGACCCAGATTAGTACAGCCCTTTGTAAAAAGGCTGGTTGGAATGAATTTGGGTGCACACTTTGCTAAAAATCTAAACATGACACTGTATCTCAGGGGACTTCTGTAAGACAACTGTACATACAGTTGCTATGCTAAAAATCTACTGTACTGCAAAAACACTGTTGCTATGGTAAACTTATAAATTTTACAGCACTTTTGGACATTTTTCTATGATCAGTTAATGCATGTGGCATGCTTACAAAAAAAATCTCTGGAGGCCCATAGTTTTACAGAGCCCAACAAAGAGCACATAATGCTTGAGACCCAACAAATCATACAAGACTTGACATATTGAAGAAAGTGAGGGTATTAACAGCTTTCATTCATAGATGTAAGTTTCCCAATTGTAGAGGCATGAGAGTTTGGCTGGCTTTTTTTTAATTAATTAGAACATTACAACAGTCTACACAAGAACAGGTCATTCAGCCCAACAAAGCTCGCCAGTCCTATCCACTTAATTCTTCCAAAAAAACATCAGGTTGAGTTTTGAAAGTCCTTAAAGTCCAACTGTCTACCACACTAATTGGCAGCTTATTCCATTTGTCTATGATTCTCTGTGTAAAGAAAAACTTCATAATGTTTGCGCAAAATTTACCCTTAACAAGTTCCAACTATGTTCCTGTGTTCTTGCTGAACTCATTTTAAAATAACAGTATTAGTCTTGATCCACTGTACTAATTCCGTCATAATTTTAAACACTTCAATCATGTAACCTCTTAATCTTCTTTTGGTTAAACTGTATAGGCTCAGCTCTTTTAATTTCATAATTCATCCCTTGTAACCCTGGAATTAGCCTAGTTGCTCTTCTCTGGACCTTTTCTAGCACTGCTATGTCCTTTTTGTAGCCTGGAGACCAAAACTGCACACATTACTCCAGATGAGGCCTCACCAGTGTGTTATAAAGGTTGAGCATAACTTCCTTGGACTTGTACTCTACACATCAGGGTGCTATATAACCTAACATTCTGTTTGCCTTCTTAATGTTTTCTGAACACTGTCTGGCAGTTGATAGTGCAGAGTCCACTATTACTCCTAGATTCTTCTCATAAGGTGTACTCTCAGTTTTCAGACCTCCCATTGTGTATTCAAATGAAACATTTTTACTTCCTATGTGTTATACTTTACATTTACTAACATTAAATTTCATCTGCCACAAATCTGCCCAACCCTGTATGTTTTCCAAGTCCTTCTGTAATGATTTAACGGATTCCAAATTAACTACCAATCCACCTATCTTGGTATCATCTGCAAATTTCTCAAATATTCATTTGATTCTTAAACTCTTTATTTCTATTCATTTTCCAATAGTTATGCAGTTAACTAGAAAGGAAAATAATACTAACATGAAATTCATGCACCAGTATTTAGAGAGTATACAACTTAACATTTAGACTGGTAAAGGTAACTGTTATGCAAACTATGGGAAGCATAATGCTATTCACTTTGTCTATGAATGATTACAATGCACAAATAGATGTTTATATCAGCACTGTGTAAAAGGAATGAAGAAAGCTTGTAAGACTGTCATGAAGACCTTATGCCATGCTACAATGCATAAATCCCAGAGGAGATGTCTGCCATGCGAACCATTGCATATGAAAGCAGATTTCTTTGTTTGTTTCACAAGTTAATGGTGCATCTTGTCTTATGAAAATGAAAGGCCTGGTAACAGTTTAAAAACTGTCATGCATAAGAAGATCAATTTAAATATTTTTATTCATATACAGAATTATTCTTTAAATGTCACTCTACAGTGGGAATGCTTTTTAAAAACGTGATATAAATACCTAACTGTGCAATTACCTTGAGATATATAATAAAAAAACAGTTGTGAACCCATTAGTTTTATTCACAAGCTGTAGGGTTAGTTATTAAGAAAGTAGCACTTTAACATTTGTCTATTTTACCTTTGTATTTCAGGCAATGATCCCACACCAGTTTTACAAGGAACAGCCCTGTCACCTTTTTACTTCACTCTGTACACTTCAGGCTATAAGTATAACAACAGGTCATGTCACTTGCAGAAATATTACAATGATTCTTTAATAACAGAGTATATTGACAAGGGGGATGAGGCAGGGTATAGGAATCAGGTGGAGAACATTTTTTCTTGATGCAAATAGAATTGTCTGCAACTCACAATCAGTAAAAACAAGGAACTGATCATTGACTGTCGCCACACCAACAAGCCTCTATGTCCAGTTCACTATTCAGGAAGTGGATATGGAGGTGTTGCACAGCCTCAAGTACTTGGAGTTCACATTAATGACATGTCAAGTAACATAGAGGAACTAATATACAGTATATAAGAAAGGGCAAAGCAGACTGTTTTCCTTTAATGTGAGTAGTGACATCCTTTACAAATTTTATTACTCTGTTAAAAGCTACATTTTCCTCTTGGCACAAATAAGGTTGGTATCTATCCATCCATCCATCCATTATCCCACCCGCTATATCCTAACTATAGGGTCACAGGGGTCTGCTAAGGTTGGTATCTATCTATCTATCTATCTATCTATCTATCTATCTATCTATCTATCTATCTATCTATCTATCTATCTATCTATCTATCTATCTATCTATCTATCTATCTATCTATCTTTTTAAGTAGTTTTGATGCCTACATTAAGGGTAATTACAAGCAGATGTGAGTGGCACAGCCCCACAGTTGTCCTTCACTACTCCAAAGTCATGTGTTTGAATCATAGATTTGGGACCTGAACCATCCACATATTGCGTATCCTCTTTCTGTGTCTGTATAGGTTTTCTTGTAGGTAATCATGTCGCCCTCCCTCATGTCCATTGACATATGTGTTAGGTCACTGGTGATTCCAACTAGGATCCATATTCACAACAATGTATTTTTATTGCAATAGATATGCAAACTTTGGTAGATTAAAAAAAAAAAAATCTGAAATTCAGTTTCCAGAAACCTGATGTGCTTCAAGTTACAACCAAAGACTAAAACTATGCACTGATGGAGTTTCAAAAGGAAATTCTGTATATATTAAAACTGGGTTTAAGAAGCCCTGTCCTAAATTCTTTGGCTGAACATTAAGAAAGTGTGTTGCGAGATGGACTGCATTTTGTCAAGAGCTGGTTCCTGCCTTTGCCTATCATGTGTTTATAATTAATGTTCTGATTGCCTATGCTTAGCACTATAAACTTGTCCACATGAAAATGTATTTTCCAAATGATCAATACTTGCAGTGAATAGAGCTTCATGTTTAATTAAAAATTTTTCTTAAGCATCCATAGGCTCAGAAATGACTAACAAGTCATTTGGGGTTTTACTCCTACTTCCATTTTAGAATAACATTTATTGTTGTCACAGCATCCACTGTAAGAAAGTTAATTCAGCACCAACTTTTTTGTCTTACTTCATTTCACTTTTTTGTCAAAATTGTTATGAGTGTCTAATTGTTTCTCTGCTGTCTTAAACAGAATCAAACAGCTAATAATATATCATTTACAAACGTGTGACCATAGCCATGATATCTTACCTGAAGAAGGAGCCTGAGCTGCCTTGAAAGCCTGCATATTGTATTCTTTTTAGTTAACCAACAAAAGGTGTCATTTTGTTTGACTTCTCATTGCATCCATAATGGCTAACACGGTATAACCCTACTACTAATGAAATATACTGAAATAAATAGGATGAGATTTCAGATGTCTCAATAAGGAGATGAATAATAGGAAAAAGTTGCCTAACTGAATTAATTTCTCCAATATGAATAAGCCATATAATTATTTTATATGTTTCAATAGCTGACATAATTTGCAGAAATAAAATGATTTAGAATGAAAACATTAGGCCACTTACTGTACCACTCCAAAAGCAGGCTTACCTGTTCCTGAAGTAAAACTCCACTGTTCCCCATATCTCTGCCTTTAGAAAGAGACCTCGATCGAGCTAATGAAGTAATAAAAAAAAAAAAAACATGTAACAGGAGGGATTGATCTCAAAGCAAGAAATGTATTGGACTGAAAACCTGCCCGATTAGCAGCACCACATGTTCAGTATTCCCCATCCCTCAATTACACTAATAACAAAATAAAAGCAAAACTAAAACTGTGAATAATCATTTGTGTCTGTTTTTTTACTATTTTGCGAGGGTGTTTGAAATTTTACACATTACTGTACAATTTGATTCATACTCCTCCCTTTCTCACATGATTAAGTTCTACAGTATACTGTATACTGGTCCCTTTTGGGATTTTTAATTATTTAAATAGCACTAGGATTGGTTATTGATGCAATGCTGACACACATAAATTGTTCTTTTAAACATAGTGATTTTGTTTTTCAGATGTAAAATATGTCATTCAGTACAATGTTTCCTATAATCATCTGTTTGTCTTAATCTTCTTATATAATACGCTACCGTGGCGCTCCGTTTCTCTGTCCAGGATTTTAAATCACCTGTAGCTCGCAAACCGTTTGACATATTGACCTGAAATTTGGTGCACATATACTATGTAACCTCTACTGTCAGATTTCGGGGTGATGATTGACATCCAAGGTCAAAGGTCAAAAATCAAATAACCTGTGGCCTGAAATTTGGTACACATATACTACGCAGAAACTCTGCACTACGACATTATATTAAAAGCGAAGAGTTTTGGAATTATTACTCTTTTTATTTTTATTTTATTTTATTTTATTGTAGAATCAACTCTCGGCAGCAGGGCAGCTGTACGGTGCATGTGTACAGAAGTCGTTCTCATCCCTACCACCTTCGCCGTCACTTCCCCTACCTCTTTATATCTTAAATCATTCTTCAGACAGATTGAAGACTTAAGTGCCAGCTTAAGTGAAAAATTAAGGAAAATGTATTAAATAATTGCAACACAAAAACTGACTTAATCACTTTTAATGTGAAAAGATGCAGACGAAAGAACAGAAGTAGCAGGTCGCTAGGGTGGAGAAAAGAAGAGCTGCTCTGGAAGCAGCAAGCGCATCAACCTTTGAGAAAATGAATGCTAAACGTACAGAGAAAGAATATGAAAACTATGAATGCTCAAGTCAAGTGTATTCACTCCAAGTTATCATGCAGTGCACCATTACTGGTATTTACATAAGTGTGACATTTAGCTGTTTCTGAACACCTAGCAGCTGTATCAATCGACTGTAATATACTCTGTAACTGGATTATGTGGGCACTTTGATGGATACATTGATGGTAATGGGATTCAAGTACTTGTTTGTTACTTGATTATTAAAGTAGGAAACATTATGAAAGTCGGTATGACATAGAAGATACCAGTATCATGAGACTGAATTCAATGCCCACTCAATGTCTCCATGGAGTTTTTATGTTGTCCAGCGGGTTTTTCTCTGGACACCCCAGTTTTCTTTTTTATATAGACTCATGTGCATTTGTACATGAGTGGGGCTTCCAATGCACTGGCATCCTCTACAGGGTTGATTTCTGCCTTGTGTCCAAGTATAGTTTCCAGCATCCTAACTTGGGGCTGAATTAAACAAGTTTGACAATGGATTGTTATTAATTTCTTTACGGTTTGTAGCTTTGCTTTTTTCATTTTGCTTTTGTAACATAAAATAATGTTCTCAAACCTGATTAACAAATTTCAAGGCCATGACATAAGGCAAGATCCAATACTGGCCAAAGTGGCATCCCACGCATGCATACATCCACAGTCTTATAAGGCTAATTTGGAATTACCAATTAACCTAACCAACTTTTTGCAAACTCCACACTGACATAGACAGCGAGCAAGGTTCAAATGCATGATGTTGGTCCCATAAAGCAGCCTGTTTTTGTTTTTTTATCATGTCATTGAATACCTGGCCTTATGGAAAGGCATATGAAATTCCTTGACTTGGAGAAAGCATTCGATTAGGTCCTCCACAACCTTATTTGGCAGGCCCTCAGAACAACATACATCTGCTGGATCCAATTCGTCTATAGCAGCATCAAAAACAACATGCAATGCCCTGCTGTGTTCTTACCTTCATTCACTATTCAAGTTGGCATTCATCAAGGATCAGCTCTCTTGCCTTTGCTTTTCAAAAACATGAATAGATATGGCACAGCAGACATCCAGATATTAAGCACGGATATCCAGACATTACACCCATGGACACTACTGAATGCTGATGATGTCTGGCTTCCGAAAAAAACATAACTGGAGGAAAATGGCCTGAGACATAAAGAAGAAAAAATACATAGAATTTTAACCACAAACAGGACTATTCGCATCAGTGTCCAACCTCATAACATGGTCACACAATTCAAGTACCTGGGCTCACTTATCTGCTCTGATGGTGACTCCATCTCAGATGCCAGAGCATGAGTCAACACCACATGGAGTCACTGGAGTGTTCTGTGACTGGAGGTTGCCAATCTGCTCTAAGGCGAAAATCTACAAAACTGGCATCTGTTCAGTCACCTTGTATGGAATGGAATGTTAGCCAACAACCACAAAGCATGAATAAGACCTCCATGCCATGGAGATGAAAGTGCCCTGCTGGACACTTGGCCTAACAAGGCAGGACTGTATCATGAACAACAATGTGTGAATAATCGTGGGAGTGGCACCTTTTATTGAGAAGATACCTGAAGCCTTCCTTTGATGGTACAGGCATGTAGTTTGCATCACTGACCAGAGGACCGCTTCGCCTTAGTCAGTGGAGAAAGCGGCTACAAAAATTGCAGAAGAAAAATTGTCTGGACTGCCTAAAAAGAGGATATCTAGCAAGTGGAATTCACCACTGAAGATATCCTAAATCAAAACAAGTGTAGATTAGCTTGCTGAAGAACAGAGCCTGTGCAATGCAGCACAAGTATGAGGACAAGGAAAGATTTTAAAAACATGGCCTATGTTTGCCTGCCAGCTGGTCTAACTATTTAACCTCTGCTTGTTTTTCAGACTTACAGGTATAATATTTACCTTAATACCTAACTCAAATCATCTGTTTCATTGGTGGCTTCTGATACAATGTGTGTGCTAATAGCTATTCTAATTCCACCGTATATCCTGTTTGAAATATAGTGAGGTGTCCATTCATTTACTTACCCTGTACCTAGTTAATGCCATAGTTATGATTCCATCCATCCATCCATTCCCTTCAACTTTAATACATAATCTGTTTTAATTCTTTAAGTGTGCATCTACAAGAAAATATTTCAAAGTAAGAATAATGCACAAATGGATAGAAGTTCTACAAGAAAATATTCAAAGTAAGAATAATGCAGGAATAAAGAGAAGTATCTTACCCTTAGCAATAGTGGCACATTGTGCATATGGTAAAATGGGTCTTCATCCTGGATTTAAATTTTAACATCAAAAGTAAAGGCCATTCAATGAGTCAATTGTGAATAGTAAGTACATTCTTTAAAAAATGAGTAAGGCACACAAAAAAATCTAAGTTCTTAAAAACACCTTGCTAAAGTAATTTACTTGTGTAAGTAATTACTTATATACATATTTCTATAACTGGAGTCCATGGAAACTGCTGCCTTGGCCAAGTCAGACAATATAAACAAGTACTGAGGATTCAGCCAACAGCCCTGCAATTCACAGACCAATTCTTTAGCCACTGGGCCACATGCTTATTCCATTATTCCTTTATTCCTTTAAGTAAACAGCATTGTAAATGATAGTTTACAAGTAATGTGAAAACAACATTTTAGCATGTGTTAAAATAGATGTTTTTAAATAAAACACCAGAATAAGCATTTATTAGGAATCTGTGAAAATATAGATTTGCCAGGTTAAAAGTAGATCAGTTCAGCAGAATCAATTTACAAGTTTTCAGCAGACATTTACCTAACTGCAGAAGAAGCTACTTCAATCATCCAACTCGCAACACAGACATTTTAATTTACAACTTGCCTCAGAGTTTGTCAATTAGTCATGGTTTACTGAAAAGTGAAGTTTTCTGCTGTATGCTAGTTTGTTAAATTTTATCGTAATACATATTTCGTATTTCTGACACATAAATGAACCAAATATGGTACTGTTAAACAAGAATATTTTTTGTTCCTGATTTATGTTTTCCTTCATACTTTTTCACAGGGATCAATAAAATCAGTTCCAAAATGCTTAGTGACATAATACTTCATTATTGTGTTTTGCTTGATTTAACTAATCCTGATGAAAACCAATACATTCATTTGAATGTCCATGTACTCTGAATGGACTGCAAAGGCAAAAATAACCTAGCGACTGAAGGGTTATTTCTGAGGTGAAAAATGATCATTACTGTGTGAGCAAGAGATCAGGCTCACTGCCTTAAATTGAAAGATGAAGCTTTATCTAGGAAGGACCAGTAGTCCCAATGGAGGGTTCATTTTTTATTTTGCGTCATATGCTTGGTGTCCCTTTTGTTCATTCTTTATAAACATTAAAAATACAACTGGATTTTTACCAACTGTCAGTTCTGTGTTTTTGGAGATGTGCTTTCTGCAAAAGGAACTCCTGACACAGAATTGAATGCTATTTATAATTTTAAAATGAAGAAAATAATGAAGTGCAATCTGTGTAAATGTGAAATAATAAAGTGAAAAGAATAGTAATTTATAATAATAACCAATCATCAATTGAGTTTTATTTTAACTAACCACATTAACAGCATGAGTTATGACAATGCATAATTATTCTTGATTCCTTGTATCTTGTCTAAAGATGTACATTTTTTGCTATCTAAGATAATTTAAAATTACCAGTAATATAAAATGTTGCCATTTTCAAAAAACATTTGGGAGACTGGGATACATAAGCACTAGCATAAATGTTTTTATAAAATCTGAAAGAAACAATTAGGAACAACAAACTTCTGAACTATCTGAACCACCCTGAGTCTATGGGCTTTAGTGAATTGTGATTGCAAATGCAAACCACAAGATTGAAGGCTTACTCACCAATTCACTAAATAATCCTAAATAGGTTAACCAAATACTGTATTCATGTGATACTATAAAAATCCAAGTTAAAAGGATATTAAATAAATAAATACTGCCTAAATATGGCTTCATAGTCTTATGTTTATATTCCGTATAAATAAAGGCTATAAACAATGTATTGAATATCTGGCTTAGTAGCCTAAATGGGAGATAATGGAGATTTTCTACAAAAATAAAGCAAATAAAGCAAATCACTACAAACTATAAAAGATGCCACTGGGTTAAGTTATGCTACTTTGTTAAAGGCAAACACTTAAGAAGCCGATTGTAAACCTGTACAGTCACAATATACATGGCTATCAGATACTTTACATGGTTTTAAGAAGATAGTTTTTTTTTGTCTTTCTAATCATGATGTATAAAATGAACTTTTCATGGACCAGATAAACTTCTTTTCCATTTTGCATTCACTCAGTCTAAACTTAACCTTAAAAGAGCAGCTTTGCAGATTTAATGATTTGATAATTCTTTTAAGAAAAGAAAAAAAAAAATTACTTTTGCAGTACTATTCTTGACTATAGTAAGTGCCCTCAAACCTTTACTTGCTTAATGCCTTTAAAAGACAAGCTAAATCTGGAAGTTATGTTATCTAATATGAAAGTGTCTTGCAACACTGATTTTGATTAACTGAGATTAGAGAATAAGAAAGTGTGAAAGACAGTGTTTCAATTAGACGTTATAAATTTTTTTGTCAAACTAACATACCATCCTCTATAATAAAAGATTAGCATATAGTATGTTTTTATTCTAAATAAAGTGAATTTTGAAAAAAAAATATTTAAAAAATTGTTTTAAAAATAAATTTAAACAGCTAAACACTAGACCATCACAGCTCACCAGGAAGACTTTTGTTATTGTAATGAGTCAATATTATTTATTCATTTTTTCCTTTTCCTTCTATCAATTTCCTTTATGTCATTACACACCAATGACCATCATCTGCCAATTCATTTTCTGAAACTGTTCATTTAGTACCACCATTGCATATTTGGGCATCATCAAGGAATTCTATTGCAATGCACACATGCCCTTACACACACACAGAAAACACAGAATCATCAGTTGTTCTATCTTACACCTCTTTAGGATGTGGGTGGAAAATGGAGCATCCAGGGAAAACTTACACACAAAAATAGGAAACAGCGAGCAGACAGTGTGTAGACTGGAATTTGAACTCACATTTCTTTATCTCAAACTGCAATGTCATATTGCCTATATCTGACATTTCTGATGTAGAGTAAAAAAAAACTTAAAAGGGAGATGACAGGAAAAACTGCAAGTTTGTGTAGCAGTTATTTTCATGAATTTACAGTGTTTTTTTTGTTTTGTTTTTTTGTTTTTACTTAGGTGGTTTTCTTTCACAATCAATTATTAGCTGTTATGTAAAGGGAAAGTAGGGTGTCACAAAAAAGCTGTTTTGTTAGTTTAGGTTTTAGTTGGAAGTCCACTGGAGTTTGACTCATATATTCCACTAACGCAGGTAACAGCCATCAATAATACTATTGTGATAAAATTATACAGGGTGTCCATAAAGTCTGTGTGCAATTTAAAATAATTGTAACTTTGTAAGTATATGTGATAGAAAGAATCTGTAAAAACGATTAGAAAGAAGAAACACAATTTTTATTGTTCTTGTTAATTTTCAACATGTTCACCATCATTAATAATACGGAGGGTAATACGATTCTGTAGTTCTCGGAAAACATTTTCAAGCTGATTTTCAGTAATACCAGCAATCACATCAGTTATCCTCGCTTGCAAGTTTTCTAAAGATCGAGATTTGGTTGAATAAACATTAGTTTTCACATGTCCCCATAAAAAGAAATCCAATGGAGTCAAATCTGGCGAACGTGGAGGCCAAGAAAATGGTCTACCTCTTCCAATCCATTTGTTAGGGAATTTCTTATGTAGAAACTGTCTAACATGCAAAGCAAAGTGACAAGGACCACCATTTTGTTCAAACACTGTATTCTCTATCAGTCCTAATTGTTCAAGTTGAGGAATAAAGTCATTTTGCAGCATTCCTAAATAGCTATCACCATTAACAACACACCCTTCAAAAAAGAATGGCCCTATGACTCGATGTTTTCCCAAAGCACACCACACATTAACTTTGGGAGAATCTCTTTCATGTTCAACAGACTCATGTGGATTTTCAGTTCCCCAAATATGACAAAAATAAAACTTCTAAAGACAAAAAAATATATATACATCAAGCTTTCTAATCATTTTTACAAATTATTTCTATCACATATACTTACAAAGTTACAACTATTTTAAATTGCACATGGACTTTATGAACACCCTGTATATAGTGTATAGCAAAGCTAAGGTGGATTTTATACTACGGTACTTTAACAACTGGAACTGACACTATCTGCAAACAGTTTACACAAACTCCAGCTTGTTCAAGTAGGTTTTCTTTGTGTACTTCGGTTTTCTCTCACTTCTCAAAAATGTCTAAGTAGGATACATTAGCCACTCTAAATTAGCCCTGTAAAAGTGGATGTGGGCTGCCTGAGCGTAATCTGCAATGGGCTGACATCTCACCAAGGACAGGCTCTTTGCCTTTTACCAAATAATGCTGGGATAAACAAGCAACTATTGACTGTGTAATGTAATAGGCTTGTTCAAAAAATGGATGGATGTTCTGTATGGATGAAGGAAGAGATAGCTACACGAGTGGAGTTTGATGCTTCAGACTTCAGTTATTGAAAATAAAGTTAACAATTAATTAGCAGTCTCAACAGTGGAAATGCTTTATACTAAACTAGTTTACTGTAAGTCTGTTTTTCAAGAAAATAAAATTAATTATGCCTGCTTGTCTTATGCATAATCCTATCAATTAATAAAAAAGGGTGCATTGAAAATCATTTGAGGTATACGTACATGGTGGCAGTAAGACATTTGTTCCCAAACTCCAGGGACACACAATAAGTCTCAAATACTAAATAAGAGGATTCTTCAAAATATTTCTGCAGTATTTTTTTTCAAAGCCATTTTTCTGTGGCAGCCGGCGTAGGCTTTGTAACTTTATTACCCTTAGTATGGTGGTTATGCTGTTAGCATGGTGGCTACAGTTTGCATTGCTGCCAGTGTGCAAGCTGCCTCTAAGTCCAGAACATGGCCTAAACTGATCTATCAATTTGCACTTAATAAATATTGATAAGTGCTTTTTTGTTGATGGAAAGTATTAAAAGAGCTAAACTTCAATTCAAACTTATGTACTTAGTTTGGGGACATTTTTTTTATCTTGGGGAACTGTGCAATAGATAAAGATGTTCAAAAACAGTCGGAGATATTAAAAGGATACGGAGACTTGATAGCACTGTCATCTTCAACCATAAATAAGATGCATGAAGAAGCTACAGTTACCCTTCTCACCAAGTGAAGAATAACTAAAAAGGAAATCTCAATTCACCTAGGGAAGGTTGGCTAAATCACAGGTAAACATAGGGTGAAAGAAATATTCATAACTGGTTTTGCACTCCAAGAAAAATGTAGAGAAAAATTTAGAGAGGTACATACATATCTATATTCTCAGATATGCTTAATCAAATTTGTGATTTTGTATTTGAAGAGAGAGAGAGGTTGGGAGAATGCACTGATAAAGTACATTGCTGCACCCACCATGCAACAAACCACCTCAGGATCCCAAATTTAAGACCTAAGCGTATCCGTGCAATGGGTGACAACTCAGCACCACACTGCTTCAAATGGAGTGGAACAGTGTGAGGTTTTTTACAGTGGCTAGAGTGCCAATCCTGCCACCAACTCCAGAGTTTTCCCTGCAAGTTGAAGGACTGATACCTTTCATTGTATTTGAAAGGTCTGTAAAATACATTTTTAAAAAATTAAAAATGAAGAGTGCAAACATTTTGAAGAATTCTCATATCTGTATAAAATTTATTGAATTTGTCAGAATATAGGTGTTATAAATTAAGAGAAATTCTAGCAAAATGAACAGAAGGGCAATGAACATCAGTGGTACAATGTTTAGCACTGTTACCTCAAGGACCTAGTGTCCTACATTCATATTTCTTATCCAGTTTACATGTTCTTCAGTCTTTGGCTTTCTACTGGATAATCCTATACCTTCAAAAACACAGGTTAGGTTTGTCAGCCATTACAGACTGGCCCTTTTTGGATGTGAGCTTGAATATTATCTGTGATGTGTGTAGGGCTGATCCCAGTTTATACTCACAAAACTGTTGGGATGGGCTTCAACACCCTGTAACCCAGAACGGATTAAGTGAGTTTGAGGATATTGAGGTATAGGCTGTTACGTAAAAGGAAGGTAGAAAATTTGGCTGTACTGTTAGGTTTTACATACCTACATAGTATTCCATAATTGTTAATTGTGTGTTTACTTTTATGACAACATTATCCAAAATTCCACCCATCTATTTTCATAACCTGGTTATCCAGTGCTAAACATGAGGCAGCTGGAGCCACTTTGTGTACGTGTATTATTCTTATTTGATATAAATTAAAATCTTTTCTAATCAAACACAGGAGCTGAAATGTATACAGAAGAGGCTACACCAGCAAAATTTATGAAGAACTTTCTACAAGATACCTCAGAATATTCAGTCATGTGCTAATGTTTCACTTTGTTGATTTCTGTTTGAATTTTTCTGAGACTTTATTTATTGATTACTCTTGATATACAGAGCCAAAACAGATGTATCTGATTTTTTATAAAATGTGATAACACTCCCAAAAAATACATGCGGGTTGGCAAACCAAATTAATGAGCTGTGTATTGCCTGTTTACAAATAGAGCTCATTGCAGTATTCATCATCCACTTATCTCTGACTCAGCGTGTGACCTATTAGACTCCATTTAATGATGAACCTGAAAATGTCTTTATCCTATCCTGCTGCAGCCAGTGTTTTATAGAAAAGGTCCCAGGGCTAATAAAAAATATTCTAAAGAAGATGTAGCCTCATGTCACAGGTAATTGAAAAGGATTTTATTGCATCCATCCATCCATCCATCCATTTTCCAACCCGCTGAATTTCCTTTTTTCACTTTGGAGATGTTTTTCACAGTGAAAACTATAATTGGTTTGGTTTATTAGGTGAGCTGAAATTTAGTAATTTTTTTGTTGCTTTTTGACACTGGTTGAGATGCTTACATAACTCTCATATCATTTTAGCAGTGTGATCAAATTCCAGTCCCCAAAGGGTAACAAAACAATCTGACTCCACCACACACCCTGATAAAAAAGGAAACGTGGGACAATTCCTGATGGTCTACATGCACATTACATCAACCAGCCTTATGCGGTGAACCTAGCTCATCTGACCCTCCAGTCCTCAAAAACTGCAGGTGGCAATAGCCGTCTGGTGGCATAATTCTTTTCCACTGGGCTTTCTTAATACCATCCATCCATCCATTGGCCAACCCGCTGAATCCGAACACAGGGTCACGGGGGTCTGCTGGAGCCAATCCCAGCCAACACGGGGCACAAGGCAGGAAACAATCCTGGGCAGGGTGCCAACCCACCGCAGACTTTCTTAATACTCCTATACCATTATCCAATTGTTCCACTTTCAAAAGCTGCATATTCTTTTGCCCAATCCTTCTCACAGTATCAATTTATAAAAAAAAAAGTCAGCTACACTCCAGTTTAGTTACAGATAGCTACATAATAATAGTTATTAAGAGGTAATGAAATAATTAACAAGGAAAAGAAGACAATTTGTAATCAGAACATAGCTAATTAAACAAAATAAACCAATTATATAAATCTTGAAAAATATAATGCAAAAAAAAAAACACCATGACCTGGGCTATAAGTAAATTTGCTTGAAATTATGATATTATGTACTAACTTTAGGATAATCAATGTAGTAGTTAATGGGACATTGTGATGGAGCCAGTGAGGGGATTGCCTGGTAGAATTAATATCTGTCCTAGCTGTTCCTCTTGTAACATGCAAGATTTTAATTAAGACAATGCATTATCAGCAGGATAAAACTAACCTGTTTAATAATGTAATCTCACTTAACATTACTTTTAATTTCTGCTCTAAGGTGACAGCTAGGTCATATTACTACAAGTGTTTGGTTGCCTTATGCCAGATATCCCTATTGTACTTTTTCTAACACCACATGCTTAGAAGCTGCAAAGTAGAAGCATTGTGATGCCCTTCTTTCATGGTCTGTTCCCAAATTAAAAATCTAGACTAGCTTTGTTTCTAATACGCATTTTCAAATACTGATTTATAAAACTTTTACGATTTCCTTTTCCGTGCTCCACTGTTTGACATAATACTGCATTTGGGTAAATAAAGCCCAACATTACTATAACATGTAAACTTGTTTTTTTATACTATTAAAAACATACTGAAACTATAATTCTATAACATTTTATAAGATTTTTCTACTATGGTGGGCTGGTGCCCTGCCCAGGGTTTGTTTCCTGCCTTACTCCCTGTGTTGGCTGGAATTGGCTCCAGCAGACCCCTGTGACCCTGTAGTTAGGATATAATGGGTTGGACAATGGATGGATGGATGGAAGATTTTTCTATAGCATTTTCTATAACAAATTCCAAATTTCATCAGACCTTTATTCTTGCTGTTTTTTTAGTTGAGCCCACATACAAGATGTGGCTGATTACTCATTTAAAATATATACTGTACATCTTCTCTTTCATAAATGGCCACCCCTCAACACTTTTTCAGTTTTGTTTGTCATTCCTAAATAATATGTTTCCCCTTATATTATACGCATCATCACCCTTCTGATTTAGTCAAGCTTTGGTTACTGCTATAAGATCCTATTAATGTACAGCTACATATATAGCCAATTCCTTTTGTATATTTTTACCACTTCTAGCATTAATACAAGCAATTGTTAGTGTGTTGAAGATTTTTATTTTGGCTTGTTGCTTGTTGGATAGCAATTTTAAGGTTATCTTTTGCATTTTTAATAATATTAGTGTTTATTCTCTCCTGCTTCCATTCCCTTTCATTCTCCTATATGGCACTGACTCAAATCCAAAAACACTCAAAACTGTAAATATAAACATCCTAGACAACCTTTTTATCTTGGTAGCTTATTCTAAACCTATTACAAACATCTGGACTTTTGTTATTTATTTGTCTTCTCAATCTGTGCACATTTGGTGCATTTTTTTTTTGTTAAATAAGTTATGTATTTTGAGATCTTTGATCATTTACCACTAATTTGAACAATCAGGATCTGAAATTTATCTTCTTGTTTATATGCGAATTGTATTTTTGGAAAGTGCCTTCTGAAACTGAGTGTTTTTCAAAGCTTAACTTTGTTTTTTTTTTTGTTTTATTTTGTCATACTACACAAAAAATCATTAAATACATCAATAAGCAAAGGATAAAGAGCCTCACATACTTCAAAAATCAACATAAAATGTCTTCATCAAAAGCACATTAAAAATACTCCAGGTATTTAAGCAATATGAAAAATATAGCATAACAAGTTTAAAATGCACTTTATTTTAAATAATCTTTCAACAATCCTATTTAGAACTTAGGTCCTTGTTAATTTAGATTCTCAAACAAAGAAAGCCATCCAAACTCCACAAGAACAGGGATTGAATGGCGTTCCACTATGAAACCCAATATTACTGTAAGTTATATACTGTAATTTGTAATGTTCCTCATTTTCATAAATTGTTACACTGAGTGGGACAATATTTCCTTGAGTAGTTGGATCTATTGACTTCTGTCTCCAAAAGTTAAATACAATTTTTTGGTCTGTGAACTGTGTAATATAATATAAACAAATAAATCTTACTAATTTTTGATTTTGGACAGAACAAAAATCAGACTTTGATTTGTCACATATGTACTGCTTAGCTCAGTACTAGAAGAATTATAGCCTTACAAAATGTATTTATTTAAGAAAAAATGATGGTATCTTTGATCTTTTTATGTGTAAATATTTAGTTATATAGTAAATTAAGAAGAGAAATGTTTTTGGAAACTGCTGTGTATATTGTTCACCCAGATGTATACTACACTTCAGTATGCAAACCATCATTGTATTTACTATTTAAATTGCACAAGGCAAAACAATGCTTGGACAGGGTACCAGTCCATCAAAGGCAAACTCACACATTATACTTTGGATAACAAATTCCAAGTTAGTCTAATTTGCACATGGTTGGATAAAAAAGGAAAATTAAAATATACTGTGAGAACGCTACATGGATTTGGAGAGAATGTGCAAAACCTGTGACTAACCTGGAAATCTAAGATAGTTTCCTGCCTTGTGCCTGATGGTTGCTGAGACAGGCTTCTAGAACATGTAAAGCAGCAGTTCAGCCTACCATACTGAATTTCACACGTATATCCATCTAATTATTAAACCTCCTTTTACTATCAATCTAATGGGCAAGACGGGCAACCACTGCAGGACAGTCTCCTTTGATATTATGCCAGTATGAGGTTATCTTTGGGGACTGTAGCACAAGTCAACTCCACGTAAATGGAGACCATCACGAAAACTAAACTAGACTCCATGAATGGGAGGCCAAGTGAGGCAATATGGTGTATATACAGTACATATGACACAACAGATTGTCTTGAACAGGCATAATCACCTAAGTGGTGACCATTTCATGTAAGTAAGGTCCATGAAACCCTCTTTTAAAGTGGTTGCAAACAAAGTGATATCATGTGCACAGTTCTTAGTATCAGTGTTACATAATTCCATTTTAAACAGTACTCAAATTGCTATGAGAAACCTTGCATTGTTCTTTTTCTCATTGATATTCTATTCACGAAAAATTGTCAAAGAGTCTTCTGCCTTCCCAAATGCTACAAAGTATATGCTGTTCTCAAAAAAAAAAGTATTTGCTGCAGGAACTGAATTCAAATGTGTAAAAATTCCATGTACTGTAAATAAACCAAGTAATGCAAACTCATTTCAATTCATGTGATTAATCTAACACTGGCCAAATAAATTACTCTAACTATAGTAAAAAAATAAGGTTATCATAATTTATTTGAGTTATTCAAAATTATTTTAAATGATTACTGCTAAAACATCCATCCATCCATCCATTTTCCAACCCGCTGAATCTGAACACAGGGTCACGGGGGTCTGCTGGAGCCAATCCCAGCCAACACAGGGCACAAGGCAGGAAACAATCCTGGGCAGGGTGCCAACCCACCGCAGGACACACACAAACACACCCACACACCCTAAGGCCAATTTAGAATCGTCAATCCACCTAACCTGCATGTCTTTGGAAGGAAACCGGAGCGCCCGGAGGAAACCCCCGCAGACACGGGGAGAACATGCAAACTCCACGCAGGGAGGACCCGGGAATCGAACCCAGGTCCCCAGATCTCCCAACTGCAAGGCAGCAGCGCTACCCACTGCGCCACCGTGCCGCCCTACTGCTAAAACAGTTTTGTTAAATTGAATTAATAAATGTTAATGTAACAGAATTCAAATGAGTTGATTCCATACTTTCCATTATATAACAACTTCCCATCAATTAAGTAAATCCAAAAAATAACCCTTTGTTTTTAGATTTTTTTCCACATAGTAAGTTGGCAAATCATCTGATATCATCTACTCATTTGATGACCAACATTTTATAATATTAAATATGATCGCAAATTACAGTTACGCCAGATGGAAAAATTAATACATTACATAACCTCCTGTTGTCACTTGAAAAAGAAAACATGCTCTTATTATGAAGGGTGTGCAATACTTTTGTCAAGTTATTAAAGAAATACTCTATAACTATACTAATCTTTGGCAAAAAAAAAAAAACAACTTATTAATAAAAGGGGTGTCCCTTAATACAAATACCAAAGGTTAAGGCATTTTTTGCAAAGACAAATAATTGAAAAACAGTGCAAACATTATGCACTCCACCCATATCCATTTTCCCACTGGACAATATGAAAACAAATCACTTAATTTGGGGGGACATGTCCACTTGGCAATACTGCTGTGTGACATTGTAATATGACTAGTGATTCTGTGTCAACAGGGTCAGGTTGCTTTCTTTAAATGTAAATGAACTGAGTTATTGTGTCAGTCAACAAAATAATGTCAGTTGCATTAAAAAATATGTAAAACCAAAAAAAAAAACAAGCTCATATTCAGTTAAATCAATTTAAAAAATATTTGTTTTATTACAAATTTGACTAATAATGACAATACGCAGGGGTTAACATAAACAGTGATAATAATATATACATTAAAGTCATATATTTAAAGTAGGCAACAAAATTAAAAAATATAGAGAAAACAATATATTTCATGAAATGTGCATAAATCTTGTAAATCATTAAAATCCAATAAAGTAAACATATGAGAATATAGTAGATTAGAATTTTTTTTAAAAAAATGACGCTACAGTGCAAAAATACACGAAACACTGAAAAGATATAATAAAAATGAACATACGTTGCTGTGCAAAAGTATTCAACCTCCTTGAAAGTCATCATCATTTTCTGCATAACAAAAGATTTATACACATATTTATCCATTCGGTATTTTTAATGTGAACTCTTATGCTTTAACAGTACATTTCCAAAGCTGAAAAAAGCATTTTCTGTAGATATTTAACTGAAGAAGAAAAAAGTTATGTTTATATTTAAACCTCTGTATTTTGGGAAGCTCCAGGTTTACATACAGTATATGGCAAATTAATCACAAATGACACAAAGGTGACAGTCATTTGACCATAATTAAACATAACTAGGTACTAATTGTGAGTCCTTTATCTCTCTGGATATAAAAAGCACCCTTTGTAAGGGACATAGCCTTTGTTGGACAATCACTACAAAAATGGAGACAAAGGAGCATTCTGCTGATGTGAGAAAGAAAGTCATTCAAATTCACTAGGCAGGAAAGGGTTACAAAAAAATAGTGAAGAATTTGAATGTCCCATTAGGCACTTTTGGATCCTTCCTCAGAAAGTGGAAGGTTCATTACAGCATCTAGAGTCTTACTTGAACAGGCTGTCCCTCAAAACTAAACATCAAAGCAATAAAATCGAGCAAGATGTCAACTGGTTAGTGAGGCAATTAAAAATCCAACCGTCTCTCTCAGATGTCTTCAATGCTCTTTGGCTGAAACTGAAGTGCAGATGCAAGGGTCAACAATTTCAAGAGCTCTCCATATAACAGGCCTCTGCTGGGGGGTTGCAAGAAGGAAGCCATTCAAGGTCCACATGAAAGCAAGTATAGCATTTGCTACAAAGCATTACAAAGAGCCAGTTGAGCTGTGGGCAAAGGTTTTATGGTCAGATAAGACCAAAATAGAACTTTTTGTCCAGACTACAAAGAGTTACTGGATGTGTGGCATAAAACTAACATTACCAATTCCTCAAGACACACCATACCTAAAATGTAATATTGTGGTGGCAGCATCATGCTATGTGGATGCTTTCATGTGCTGCGCCTGGGAGTCTTGTCAGAGTTATAGAAACAACTGATGGGCACAAATACTGGACAATAGTTCAAGAGAACTTGTTCCAGTCTGCTATGACCCTATGGCTCGGAAGAAGATTAATTTTTCAACATTACCCTAAGCATAAGGCCATTGCAACACTGGAATGGCTCAAAAAACAGACAGGTGAATGTTTTGGAATGGCCAAGTCGAAGCCCTGATCTTAACCCTACTGAGTAACTATGGCACTATTTGAAAACTGCTGTCCAGAGGTGCCATCCCACCAACCTATAAATGTTGTCAAGAAGAATGGGGAACTGGTGTAGAATGGCTCATACTTACCCCAAAAGAATTAAGGCTGATATTGCAACAAAGGATTTTTCAACAAAGTATTAATGTTTAGGACTTAAATACTTTTCAAACTTCCTAAATGAATTTTAAATAATTTTTAATAAACAATTGTTTTTATATTTCTACTCCTGTATGCATCTGAATTTTCCCTTGGGATTAATAAATTTTATGTAATCTAATCAAATGCAAAAGAAAAAAATGACCAAAATAGAAGTGAAAAAATATATGGAAAATTTATATGAAAAAGTTAAATATATACATTTTATATATCCTTTCCAGATCAGTTATGTCATAGGTTGAAAACATTTTCATTGTTCTAAAACAGGACACAAGTCATTATTCCAGTCAGCATGGTAGACACAGAAACTCAGATTAGGTCGAAGAGCTGTTGGTTTGTTGGTGGATATTGTAGTTTCTCCCCTTAAAAAAAAAACCAAAACAAAACCAGATCTCAATGTGTAATAACAGCACTGTCCAGGAAAAAATGGGATGTCTGGTAAACCTACTGTATAACATCTTGTGAGATCAGAATGTCCCCTGACTTTGTTGCAAAAAGAGGTTTAGGCCAATGCATTTCATGAGCTGAAAGCATTCTTCTTCAAGGCTGTGCAAAACAATTCTCATCATTGTCTGCCTTATCCTTGATTTTCTTATCATTGCACCTGTTCCTTTGCTGACATCTTTATATTTCTGCATTTATGTTTATTTTCGTTGTATCTTTTTGGTGTTTCATTTATTTTTGCTCTATTGCTTCATTGGTATTGTTTTTACTTTTCCACATATGGGGTGGAGTGGTGGCTCTGAGGCTAAGGATCTGTGCTGGTATCCAGAAGGTTGCTGGTTCAAATCCCCGTCACTGCCAAAAGAGATCCTACTCTGCTGGACCCTTGAGCAAGACCCTTAACCTGTAATTGCTCCAGGGGGCACTGTACAATGGGCTGACCCTGCGCTCTGACCCCAAGGGGTATGTGAAAACTAACAAATTCCTAATACGAGAGATCATATAAGGCGAAATAAAGAGCAAAAAAAAATACTATGTTAACATATGTTTACTTTATTGGATTATCTATTTATGTACATTTTCTGAAATGAATTGTTTTCTCTGTTTTGTAATTGTGTTATCAACTTTAAATATGACTTCAATGTATACGTTATCATTGTTTATGTTAACCACTGCTTATACTCATTATTATTAGTCTTCACTATAAGCAAACTTTTACCTAGAGTAGTATTGCAAATGTATCCAAATATCTTTTAAAGCTTAAAAAACGTGTTTGAGTAATGTCAACCTAAGGTATTAAGGTAAAGGCAATATAACATAGGATTGACAGTATTTCTGTGGATAATGAAATCCTTTATATGATTTGTACATAAATTATACTTCTTAATACAACACCCAAGAAATGTATGTTAGTTACACCAGCAATAGAAACATACTCAGCTGCAGTAGAATCAATTTACGTTACTTGCTCGATAGCAACATAACCCAAGAATCATTTGAGTGTATATAGGATATAACATAACATAGCTAAACCTTTATTTAAATTTCTGACCAGCAATTCTTTCGGTATTTTCTCTACGCCTATGTAATGCTAATAACCCATTATAAAACTTTTTGACTTAACGTGAACCGGCATACTGAGAACTCCAGACGAAGGGCAGTCCTGCCAACAACATTTATGGAATATAAAGAAGTAAATGTAAATTGAGGCAACAACTGTAGTTTTGGTTGTTATAGCGCATTTTTTCTTCAAGGAGCCTCCCCGTTACCCGTTTATAACGGACACGCCCGGCACATCGCGTGAAACACAAAGTGAGCGCGCCGCTAACTGGTTTCAGGGAATCGGCGGTGAGTCAGGTGCACACGCACGTTCCATTGCTTTGCCAGGTCGGACTCGATCCCGCCGCCAGGTGTGCACTCCCAAATGTAAATAGGCAGCATATGCTGTCCTTATCCTCCTCCCCACTCCACCTCCCCCACTTCTTACCACTACTGTCTGAAAGAAGCGTGCGCGCACAACGTCGAGTGGCCACTGACTGTTACTACAAGTCCACTTCTTGCTGGAGGGGGGTCTCGCTTCGCTTCCGATCTTCGGACCATTAAACGCACGCTCCTCTCCACAACCTTTAATTGACTGACACTACTGCCAAGAGGAAGTTGCATCCGATTTGGAGTGTTGTACCTGTACCCGACTGCGCTCTGGCTTTTCTTCACGTTTATTTTCTTGTTTGAGATGACGCGGTAGAGAAAAAGACAGAGAAAGAAGAAGGTAAGCAGCGAGCTACTATAGACGCGCATTAGAGGCGGCGAGCTCGAGAACCGACCGAAATACTGAAGAGACCGTCATTGCCTTTCCATTGTCGCTGAATGCTTTTATTTACGAATCCTGTGCATTAAACGACTTTCGCTCTACATATGTTCAGAACAGGTATGCCAGGTGTTAAATTGCGAAATAAAGTCACACGGGTGCGTCCCTTTTGCAGGCGCAACTTTCGGGGCGTTGAAGTTTTAATTCAAATTTTAGCAAAAGCTGCGCACACGTGCGTCCTTTCCGCAGGTGACAGAATGTAACAACTTTGCACTTAAACTCTGGGCTGAGCTGCCACAACTCTCTGAATACACATAATTTGGTTACATGTTCTCAGCGTGCGCGTTTTATTTAGAATTAATGCATTTTAATTACCCAACAAGAAAAAAAATATTTTTTTAACTCTTTGTCTCGATTTTGGTACCTCGTGCTAATGTTTGCCTATTTGAGTATGAGATTGAATTTCCCTCGACAGCATAAAGAACTTGGAAGATCACAAGTTGCTGCGGGTAAATTGATAGTGCCGCAGCTGTTAGCGCTGCTGTCTCACGTACCCCATTATCCCGGCTCAAAGTACTGGTCTAGGTGTTGCCTTTATAGAACCTGCAAAAATGTTTACGTGGATTTCTCTGGATATACACCCGCTTACTGTCATGACCCAGTGATGCGCAGTTTAACGTAAATGCCAACTCTAAATTGTCCGGGTATGTGTGTACCTTGGACGTACCAGTGCCGGTGCAGAGTTGGTTTGCTGACATGATGAATGAACTGAATGAGTGAAATAGTTTCAGCTGTAAGATGGTTAGTCTGAAGGCTAATTCAAGGCACTTTCTTAGGTTCTCTGTGTTCATGCTGCTTTCCTTGATAATTGCTTATAAGTGTCCCAATCGTTTGTCTTTCTTTGCGCCAGTATTTGAGTTCGAGTGAGACAAAGGGCAACATTGATTTGGGTATCTCTTATGTCACTTGCACTAGCACTCCAAAAGTTGTTTTCACAACATGTTGCTACAATCATTCGACTAATACCTGCCTTTTTATTTTTATTGGAAAAACACAAAACACAACCAAAGGAAACAAAGTAAAGTAGAAAGTTTTTCTGAACATAACACGCTACATTTGAGGAATGTTTCCGGTTAAAGCAAACTTTTCATTATACTACTGGAAGTGTGCACAGAAGATAAATATATTAAGATTCTAAATGATACAGTAGTGGTTTTTGGAGAATGAGTGCTTTTTGTGCATGATTTAAATTACCAAAGGGGTAATGTATTTTGTCAGTGTGGACTCGTGGGGTTAGTTAACCCTCTAGACTTAACGGACTTCTGAAGATAAATCAAAGTGGCTGCATGCTACACAACTTTCGGGAAGCCAAGTTCATCTTTTGTAACCAGAAGCATACTATTAAAGTTAAGTACAGTAGTTTTCGATAAAGATGGAAGCTTGCTTTTACAAAAATAATTAATCGGATGCCAGTGTTTGGTGCATGATTTGAATGTGTCTTTTCTAATCAGGCTGGACAAACCCAGCCTTAAAGCTGTTTTCCTAGACTGTGTTTAAAATGGTTATGTTTTAGCAAGTGAGGCAGTAAATGTTCATCAAATAAAAATAAACAGGACACCTTCATCCTGTTAGTTTATTTGGCCATGACTGTAAAAGTAAATGAGGGATCTTTTTGATAAAAAAGGCATGTAAGAAATGGGAGTCATAACTGCAAAGAAATCACTGTGACGACTGCCTTCCTACCTAATGGAAATAGATTAAATATCATGGTTTCTGACAGTTGCATTCGACCTGACAAATTCTTTGTTTTGAATATTCTACATATATGTATCATCACATATTCTTCTCATATGGAAATTAAAACTCCTAGTAATTCCAGTTTTATGATGCCAATTTGGAAATCATTTTGTTAATAGATATTTGTTTTGGGGAAAACAAATCATTGCTCAGGAAAACAGGATATAACATTTGCACAAATTCATTTTTGATTAATATTTTTCATTGTTAGCTGGTGTTGAGTCCAGGGTTGGTTTCTGCCTTACGTCTGATGCTAGCCCTAGTGGTTCTGAACTGGATTGAGACCGTTTGAAAATGGATCAACAATTGAGCTATAGCTCCTTACCTGAAATGTGACTTGAGAGCCTTTATGTAAAATAATTTTATTTGGCTTGGTTAGAAATCACAGAAATACTTGAAATCATTATGGGTCTTTTGTTAATGAAAGATAGAACAGTATATAATTTGTCTTCATGCAGAATGTGTGATAAACCTTCTACATTTGGAATATTCTATGTTTATTAGTAATCAAAGTTTTTATATTTTTTGAGAAAATGTCAGTGTCACCTGATGTATACATTTTATGTAATTTATTAGTTAATATGAACAGGTGAAAAAACATAATCATGAAAGGCAATCACTGTACATAAAGAGTTCATAGTCAATTTAAGGGAGTATGAAACAGAATGGGTTTTGTCAGATTTTGTAACATAAATTTAACATAAAAATACATTTCTTAAAAAATAGCATGACAGTGTTTTTATATAAGAAAATTAATTTTGACAGGTTAAGGATGTGTATTAAGTTTGGGCAAACACTTCTGTTGGTTTATTTTTTTTTTCACAGCAGCTCTATGTAAATAAGACTTTCTTACATATTCAGTCAGTTTATCATCAGCCAATTATTTAACAGGAAGCATTTGTCGATAAAGGGGGGTGGGGGGTGTTGGAGGTTTCTGGGCATCCTTTGCCCCTCAACAAAAGATAATGCCTAATCTTTGTCATGTGCTTAAAATTAATTTTTATAGACCTAATTTTTTCATAATTGGTACTCATAGATTATGATAAAAGATTATTAGATGGGAATGTACAACCTAAATGAAAAGCACACATTTAAGCACAGAGCATATAATTGTTTCAATTTAAAAATGATGTAGTGTAGCTGACTTAACACATGCAAGTGAAAGCAAAGTGAAAGTGATGTAGCCTTCTTTAAGCCACAGTTAAACTGTTTTAGAGAACTCTTTATTTCTTTTGATGCCTTGTAAGAGTTCTTGCAACACCCAAGATTATTCCGCACCAAGATTATTTTCGTCTTCTTTCATAAAGTGCACAGGTCTATATTAATTTTGTTTATTGCAGTAATTAAATTCAGTTCATATTAGGGTACAAAATGACTTCCTGTTATGTAGAAAATACTGGTTAGCGGTTGATTAGTCATAATTTCCAGATGTGTTTTCATACTCCATTCATGAACACTAGTTCTAGATTAAGGGAATAAACATGAGAGACCAGGATTCAGAAACTTTAATTAAACCTTCATTTGTAAACATTTCAGAAATTGATCTTCCAATTTGAGGAGTAGGAACTATTATTATTTTCTTACTATTTTTTTCTCATTTAAATGCATTTACTTTGACAGTTTGTTTCATTCATTAGTCGTTGAAATGTATAGCTATTTCAATAAACAGTTTACATTTGATGTTCAAGTTATATTACCTTGGGCTTTTGCATTGTAAAAAACACAATTTCAGGTAGCAAAAATGTGTAGATCAAAAAGTGAATTCAGCTATGTATTCATTCTGGTAACATTCCATATCCTACATTTATCTAATTTATTTGGTGCTTCTTTCAGTTGGTACCAAAAAGAAGTCACAATTTAAAGGTTAAATGTGTAATTGATGTGCCCTTTTTCTAACGGCATCCCAAAATGTCTTTGTATAGGTCTAATGCAGTATGTACTCTTACTATACTGTATACATGAATGGTAGCAAGTCATAGTGTGCATTGTAAAACATTCTTCAGTCAGTGATGTGATGATTTAAGAAGTGATTTGGTCTTGTCATCACAGGTGCTTGAAAGAAAAGAAAAATAACCCAAAACTACTGCGCCAAAAAAAGTCTTCATTAAGAATGATTAGATTAGAAGCACACACATCTGTCTCATCATAATACATGCAGATTGACTTTGATAAAGTGGATATTTGCATGCCATTTTTATAGCATTTAACTGCTAGCAAAGATCTGCACTTGCAATTATTGAGTTTAAATTAGGTGAAACTGTCAATCAAAAGCAGGCCTTTTGTTTTGTGTTGCGACAAATGTGGATTTAATTTGCCACAATAATAATGCTGCATGATGCAAATTACTTTCATTAGGTTTTATTTTGCATTTTTTATTTTAATTAAGATCATGCCCTTTAGATTATTCGGTGCCCTTTAAACACTTTTATTCGTTTCTTTGAGGTTATTTTAAAATAAGATCACATTCTTGAGTTAAAAAAAAAAAATTAGTAAAGGAAGTTTGTGACTGTGATTGTACTTATTTTACTTATCCCTTACCAGGAGGCATTCAGCATGTTTTATTGCTTAATAGTTCATCTTAAATGTTCCTTTAATGAAAAAGAATCCTATATTACTTGAAAATTGGGAAACATCTGTAGACCTTTGACATATTTAAACTCCAATGTGGTAGTTTGTCAGAAACTTGGTCATGAATATTCTCACTCGCCACAGGCATTTAATGCAAACTGTTTCTTAGTCAAACTTTAAACTGTGAATGAGTTCATTATTTTTAAATTTAATTTCTGAGGAGAGTTTACAATTAGGGTGGCATGGTGGCGCAGTGGGTAGTGCTGCTGCCTCGCAGTTGGGAGATCTGGGGACCTGGGTTCGATTCCCGGGTCCTCCCTGCGTGGAGTTTGCATGTTCTCCCCGTGTCTGCGTGGGTTTCCTCCGGGCGCTCCGGTTTCCTCCCACAGTCCAAAGACATGCAGGTTAGGTGGATTGGCGATTCTAAATTGGCCCTAGTGTGTGCTTGGTGTGAGGGTGTGTTTGTGTGTGTCCTGCGGTGGGTTGGCACCCTGCCCAGGATTGTTTCCTGCCTTGTGCCCTGTGTTGGCTGGGATTGGCTCCAGCGGACCCCCGTGACCCTGTGTTCGGATTCAGCGGGTTGGAAAATGGATGGATGGATGGAGTTTACAATTAAGACAATGTCAAATTGAGTTGTGTGCCATCTTTATCATAAGGTTATATTCACTGTCTTAACTTTGCTTTCCTTTTTTATTTAAAATGACACAATTTTTAGTGAATATTTTAAAGTGAAAATGGCAATGATTAAGGTACTTCTTGCAAGGATTATCTTGCACATAGTTCTTGTTTCAAGAGTAGACACTTTGAATAACTTTGAAAACCAAGTGTTCTAATTCGATTATACACTTTGATAACCTTTTGGACAAAGTTATCTTAAAGGTAACTAAGAGGGATTCTGGCATTCTCAGATACCACAAAACACCCAGAACACAGCCCACAGCCTGTCTTTGAAGATAACAAAAGGCAAAATACAGCTTTATAGCCAGGCTATTCTTTGAATTAGTATTCCAAATAAGGACCGAGGGATGCAGCTCTGATTAAATAATGCTTACTATGCAATTGGAAACTTTACATTTCTGACCTAACGGACCAATTCTCAACAAAGTAATGTATGTCTTTTAGGGTGAATTTGTGTATAAACATTGTGTTCAGTCATGTTTCCTAATACAATAATTATTCATTCAGTTCAATTTTAATATAAATAATAATTACGTTGTGACTACCTATGCAGTGTAACTATTCAGTTTCACAATGAACAGTGAATGGACAGTGAATGGTAGTATAGTGAAATATTCAGTCAGATATGAAATAACATTAAGAACTTTTGTATTAGCACTAATGATTAATATTTACTATGTTAGTTTCATATTAAGTACACTGTAAGTGCTAGGGAAGGGCACTGCTATGTAATATATCCAAACATATTATTTGAATGTTAATGAAATACTTTCTAATAAGGCAATACAAAAACTCTTATTTAATAGGCCAGAATATTGCCCCTATCCTTGCGGAATATAGGTTTAACGCAGATATAACATTTTAGAAAAAAAAACAATATTGTGGTGACATCTTAATCTGAAGTATTTTAGAAGAGGAAGCCCACTTATTAGCATCAACCAGAATTGACTATTATAATGCTTTATGGTCAGGTTGTTTAAATTTTTCACGTACTCCACCATATGTAATTCAAAACACTGCAGAAAAAATGATAACTTATTCTTATTTAATTCTGAGACATTCTAAAAATACTTTTTTCATATAAAGTTTTAAATGGTTTATGCGCAAAACTTCTTTGTGCTCCTGGTCTTTCGATACATTCTCAAGATCAAGCCTGTATAGCATTTTATGGATAAAGAAACTGGTCGCAGAAGAGCCTTTAGATATTGTTTTTAGATTTAATGCCACAGTTTATAAACTCCACAGAAGGGTCTGTTGTTCTTTTCTAAGACATTTATTAAAGAATTTGTGTTTTATTCACTGAAAATGATTAGTTTTCGTGTTACTTAAGATTATTTAATTCCTCTTACAGTGTTTGTTATGAAATTAGTTCCTTGATCATATGGTTAAAAATATATTTTGTAGTAATGGTCTAAACATCCATGTTTAGAACATGTCACTCAGTATTAGTTAAAATAAGACATTTAGAAGTTTTTAAGAATGCAGAGTGTTAACAAGAAAGTTGATTGTTAAATTTAATTAGAAAATGGTGTGAGAGTAGTACATTGATCCATTCATGTTCCATGCCTGTTTTTCCTAGTTGGGTAGAGAAACAGTGCTCAGCATTCTATGGAATGACAAAAGACACTAGACTGATAATTAAATATGACATGAATTAAAAGCTAGAATTGGCCTCTAATAATTTGGTTGAAGAAATAACAAGTAATCACAGTGGCAGTGACTGCACTGTCTATATATAACATGTGTAGCACACTTTTAAGTAAGCAATCTGTTCTTTAGCCTCAAAATAATAAAGCAAGCTTTGTCACATAAATGGAAATTGTATTAATTATTAGATCATGTATAGCCTTCAATTCATAATTGTTTTATTGTACTGTAACTGCACTCTGTATATACTATGCATAATTCACTATGGATTTTGTATCACAAAATGATTGATTAGAGGAAGGAAAATATCATTGGTCAAGGGATGCATTTACATTTCAACCTGTTGTCACAGGAGGCTGGGGGTCAGACCCAGGCGGGACGCCTGGAAGAACTGGGAGGTGTGCTAATACGTCCCCCGGGCCACGAGGGGGCAACCGCCCTGGATGTTGAGGGGACCATGGGAAAGGAGCAAGGAGGCTCAAGCCCACTGGGCCCGTGGTTACCGCCAGGGGGTGCTCTGAGTGTCGTGGATCCTGGGAAACATGCACTTCCGCCACACCTGGGAAGGTGGAGGAAGATCCTTCCAGCGATGCCCAGAGTGCTTCCGGGTACAAGGGCAGCACTTCCGCCACACCAGGAAGTGTTGCCGGAAGGACGTCATCAGGCACCTGGAGCACATCTGGGTGGAAATAAAAGGGGCCGCATCCCTACAATCAGGGAGCTTTTCCCAAAGTTACTTCCATGATTTTGTCTCCAAATTTCTGGTTTTAGGTAACAGAAAGGTTAAACCAAACCAAGGTGAACATTAGATAACTATATTGTATATGTCAGCCTTCATAACTATGTCATAAACTAAGCCAAGCCAGTGTTTGTGTTTTCAAGTCACAACTAGTAAATTTTAATTTTGGAATGAGTGAGAAGCTCATTTCAATGCCATTGTAGACTAACTGCAGATAGTAATAGCCACTTAGTTGAAAACATCTTGATTTTAATTTACCACAACTTTAGACTGATTACATTCTGGGAATGAATGTACAAACTAGGATTCCTTATCAGGTATAAGTGTTGTTTCGATTAGCCAGCAATCCATCTCACTATTATTTCTGACTCCTTTGTTCATTGTAACTTGTCAGCTATGTTAACTGCAAGGTGCTTAAAGTTAGATATATTAGCAGAACTGATAGACTGGTTACATAGGTTTATTTCTAAATGTGTGCTATAATTAAAAATTTAAAATACCATTAACAGGTGCCTAATATTCTATGTTTGTCTTTAATAAGTTCCAGGATCTTACCCCCTGCCCTTTATTATGTTGAACTGTGTGGGATTTTTGCGATTTTTTTTTTTTTCTGTTCTTCAGATTTTAAAAATTCTCTCTACCATTTTACCTTGCTATATTTATGCCCCACTTATCATGCAGGCACTCTGTCATACAGGTTTTAAACTTGCTGTATCCATATTGTTGATTACATTATAAAGTAATTTTTATGATGTTATTTATTAATTTTGACAAAAAGTCTCATTTGTTTCTTTCATATGTGTATGAAGTATTCCATCAGGTTCAGAGTGCTTTAAAAATTTCCCCTCAGTGAGAGGTTTTCTTTTTTTTATTTTAAATTTATTTGAAGAAAATAACGTTTCAAGACTTTCTTTGTTGTATAAGTTAGAAACATTACATACAATCAAACTGAACTTGGCAAAACAGAATACAATCCCCACCCCAGACAAAGAGAGGAGAGCCAATAGCAAGAGCAAATCTTTAAACACGAAGAAGGGAGAATGTCCTTTTCCCTGATATAAATGCTTATTCTAAAATGTTATCAGTTAGATCTTGCCATATTTCAAACAAGCTTTGAACAGATCATCTAAGTGAGAATTATTTTTTTTTTTCCATTTTCAATTCGTACAGAACATCAATTACCCAATGACTTATAAAAGGTGGATTGGGATTCTTATAGTTAAGCAGGATAAGTCTATGTGCTAGTAGTGTGGTATAGGCAATTACAATCAATTTGTTCTTCTTCACTCCAAGCCAATCTGGGAGTCCACTAAACATAGCTGTTAATGGATTAGGAGTGATTGTGACACCAAGGCTGTCTGATAGGATTCAAAGATTTTTGTCCAGAATTATGTTAATTTGGTGCACACCCCAAAACATGTGGCACAGTGAGGCTGGAACTGGATTGCAATGTTCACAGGTTGAATCTAGCCCTGGATACATTTTGGACAATTTTAAAAGTGAAATGAGAGTGATGAAAGATTTTAAGTTGAATGATTAAATGTTTTGCCCATATGGAGCTAGTGAGAGGTTTTCTGTTCCCTTTTTATTTATTAGCCTGTAGGGTACCTAATTAGGATGTTCTTAAATAATATGGTATTGAGTAAAACTTTTCATGACCTCGAAAAACTATAATTGTCATTTTCTAAGTGAATGTACTCTTCATGTAGTTATCAGGTTTGATTGTAAAGCTTACAGCTGTGGTTATTCATCTCGAAAATAGTTATGTTCTCTTGTCATATCAGATTTACTACCCTCTTTCCCATACCATTGAAGAAAAACTTTACAGTCCTTTTTAAAAACATAACTGGCAGTTTCATCTACTCTAAGGATGCACCAATACCATTTTTTTGTTGCTGATATCGATACCAAATACTTCTTGAATACTTTAGGGTGATAAGTTACATTTATTAATAAGAAATGATGCTATATTTTTAAAATCATATATCAAGGCTTTACATTTTTATTCAATAAACTAATGTGAATGAAACGTGTGTTTTTTGTTCAAGGAAGAATAGCATTTAATAATTAAAATTAACAAGAACACTTGTATTTTTAGCATTTAACCGACATTGAACACAAACTCTTTTAACAAGCAAGAATTTCTGTAAACAAACAAACAAAATAATCTTGAAGCACAATTGTAATTCTTGGCAACTGAAATAAATATCTAGCCTAACTAGGCTTTTCCAATGTTTTTTCAGAAAAAGTGACATTTCATTTCTATCACATACCAATCTGTTTCTTCTCTCTTCTGTAACTCTTTGACACTGCGCTTAAAAGCCATGTATTCTTTAAAGCTGTACATTGTGTTGACACAAACTTTTAAATTAAAGCAGCCAGCTATTTAGACTTTGTTACTTTCCCCATCTTGAAGAGCACTTCTGATCTTGGGATATAAGGTTCAGACAGGTATGGCACATATCAATCAATGCGCCTGAGGACATTAAGTCTCTGCTACTGGATAGCTTTGTTTTGCTGCATTCACATACTCACAGACAGATGGTAAATTTGAGTTGTAGAGTCGGAAATACCATGTGAACGCTCCAGAAACTTGAAATTACAACTCAGACAATTAGGATAAAACAAAATAAAAACAGATTTACATATGTAATCTGTAAATCTAGATTGAGTTGTCTCACATCTGCTTTCAAATGAACTTGCAGTGGTTGCCAAGTTTTCCATCACTCATCATTTTTAGGTGCACTTGCATATAATGAGGGAAGCACCTATTGTGAATGCCCATGTCTGTCTGTCTGTCCGTCTGTCTGCATAAAACAACACTGCCCAGTGGACTAATTTTGTTGAGATGTGGCGAACTTGTTTTTCAAAGAAATTTCTTGAGATATTTCAATTTTCATTCAGATATCTCAAGCAGATTGTGCTGTATGAAGTTTTAAAATGACACAATTTCCCATTGAAAATTAGTGGAGAATTTGTCGAGTTATCAATATTAAAACAGAGGAACCTTCTGTGGAACTTCAAGTAGGAATTAGTTTACTGTTTCAGTTTTACTTTGAGAGTGGTTACTTGAACTTGTATATTTTAAATATTTTTTTTTCACTCATCTGACAGCTGTTTGGGTGCCCAATGCAGTTCAGTCAAACAGTGAGCAGAGCACGCACATGCAAACAGCTCACCTAGAAGCACCCTTCTCCTGCTGCTTTAGGTAAGTTGACTAATAGAGTAGAAAAAGGGTACTTCTCTGGAAATAAATGAAAGGGAAAGCAATTATGGAACCATACATATGTATGGTTCACACATACATGTGAATTTCCCCTTGGGATTAATAAAGTATCTATCTATCTATCCATAGAACTGAATTGATTGCAGATTATTATTGCAAAGAACTGACATTCTCATCCTGCTCTTAAATGGTGTTTGAACTAATTAATAACACGGGAAAGGGGCAGCTACTCTAACTGATATAAACGTAGGACGGGTTTAAAAATGAACAGTGGCGTTGGGATGTGGGAGGCTTCAGTGACTTTTAAGAACCTGATCTGGTGCCCAATCCTTGAACTTTTATTCCCAGATATACATGAACAGCCATGGCAAGCCCATGATCTTCTTGCCCATTGTTTACCATTTGTATTCTGGTTATACAGTACACCCCCAAAATTCGTGGGGGTTACGTTCCTAGAGCACCCACAAATTGTGAAAAACCGCAAATTTTGGATGTGGTTAAAAAAATGCCTATTTTTGTAGTTTAAACCCTAAATATGCCACCAAAATTCTTTAATTTCAGCATTTACATTACCTAAAAATAAAGAATGTAAAGGTAAGCCCGTCTATTGTACAGTACTGTACTGCTATGTCTCCCGCAGTGCTAGAATGTAAAATACCGATGTTACCGCTATATGTACTGTAATTCATGCAAGCGTGTTTTCATTGCCAGAAGCCTTAGACGGTGCCGGGCCTTTCGGCGGCATCTTGGGACTTTAACCCTTAAACTGCTACATACTTGGGGGTTAATGCATCCATGTACACCAAATACTTTTTTGCTGCACTTTTTAAGTAGACGTCACAATTCACAAAGAAAAAGTGAAATTTTAATTGAACACATTTTTTTTCATGCAAAGAACATCACGATTACTGCAATACTGTTAATTTTACACACTGCTAATGAACTGTAAAAACTATTTAAAAAACTACTGGAACAATATGTACAAGGTGCAACTGACACCATGGATGAAATTCAGTAAATCACTGAGCCAACTGCACTCGAGTTGGCTGCACGCAAGCACACAGAGGTAAGCGCTGATACTTGCAGGCCAGTCTAGTGCAGCGGCTCAATCCCAGGGACAGTGAGGACTGCAGTGCTGCAGGGTGTCATGCTTGGGTCACAGAATTGCACAGAAGCACAGGAGATTGTAGAGACAGGAACTTTATTCAAACATGTCTCTTTCAGAAGTTAAACGAGCTCAGTATGCAGTTAGTTCTCGATTAAAGAATAGACAAACATCATAGGGGAGCACAACGGGAGCGGGACCTCCAACAGGAGCAGAGGATGTCTGGGGGAGGAGAGAGAAACAAAGCAATCAGCCAAAAAGGACAGTTGCTGTTCAGGCTTTTAAGTAAGCGTAGTGTTTCGCGAGAAGAATATCATGCGACCAGAGCAGCCACAAGAAAGCCCAGCAAGTAAGGGAACAATGTGAAGGTAGTCTATCAGCGTTTTGTTTAAGAGGAGTTTTTTGAGGCGCGTCCGTGTCTTCTAGGGGTGCGTTCAGCCCCCCTGCTCACAAGGGGCTGGCAGTGGTCATGAGATGGCTGCTCAATGAATGTACGGCACTGACTGATCAGCTCCTGCATGCTCACACATGGCACTAGGAAACGACTGTAGCCTGTTGTGGCAGTTTACGGGTTAAGAGGAACAGAACGGAAAACACAAGAACACTCAGCTGGAGATGCATCATAGTCAATCAGTAGCAAGGAGAAATGAATAGTGCTGTAGTGGTCTGGTGCCGCTAAGATTTACACCGTTGAGAAGACCGCGATTTATTTATTTTTAAGGTGGAGATTCCAGGGACACACCCAGCCTTGGCCCGACTCACAGAGACAAAAATAAAGCAAACCGGTAATCAAACAGCAAATAAAGAACGTAATGAAAACAAATGAAATAAATGAAAACAACAATTTACGGCGATTACACATTAAATACAACAAAGCACAAACAAAACACACATAGTAAATCATGAAAAACAGCAACAGATGAAATGTTATGATGAAAATAGATTGTCTAGAGATCCGCACGTTAAATGGGAATGTAAATATAGTCCTACCGCTAGTTCCTGAGATGGTGAAGACGGGTGGACGGGTTCAGGAGCGCTCCTTTCTTTGCAGGATGGCCATGAATCCACCTGCATTCCTCATTTACACAGGCAGGTGGCAGACAATCCAGATGCCAACCACGAAACGATCTAGGACAAAACGAATAAGTACAGGTAACCCAAGAGAAGGCAGACATAAAGGAACTTGAAACACAAATTACAAAAACTTTTTTTTTTTTGCTTTTGGTCACCGGCCCCCTTTTTAAAAGCCACGCTGACATCCTTTGACCCCCCAACAGCCCCAGCACCCTCAGCCTAAAACCAATCAGAACCACTGCAGGGACTGCTGGGAGTTGCAGTTTCAAATTCTATTGGCTACTTTCACCATCCCAAGTCACGTTTTCCTCTACGGTTGCTTCCCGTTCGCTCTGCAGTGCAGTATTGCCACGAAAAAAGCCATAAAAATTGCGGAGGATATTTGCGGTTTCCGCTAACAATTATTAGATAGGTTCTAAGGAAAAATCAGTGAATGACTGAGGCCGCGAACTCTGAACCGCGACTTCGCAGGGTCTACTATATAATAAATCAGTTCTTTTCCAAGTTCTTACTTATTTATGCCACTGTAATAAATGAATGTGTATTAATTAATGTTAATAGCTATATGGGGAATTTATTTCAGTTGTTTTTCTCCTTTCATAGGCTAATATCAATACTGATTTTATTACTATCATTGATCATTTTGTTTTAATAGATATTTTTCCATTGGTAGTTATTGGATACACCTCTTGATATACTTTTTAAAAATGTTTTAAGAAAATTGAACAACATTCACAGACTCTCCACCACTAGCATAACATTTTTATATCACTTGAATTGCAATCTGCTGCATATGAAAGCTGTCAAGCCACCACAACCCTATTTGTGCTCCGTTTTTTAAAAAGCATATTTAATGTAGTCTTTAACACATATAATTGCATTCTATTATTGCTATTACTTGTGAGTATGACTCATTGTTGTTAAACTATTTACTAAACAAAAATGTAATAACTGACTGTTGGGTGAAGTAAATAAAAAATGTGAAATGCTCCAACTTTCATATCAGTTAACTTAGCAACCAAATGCATCTGAATATTACATCATGCATACATTGTCTAACTTGTTTTATATTCAGATTATTGTCATTATCTCTGTATGAGAAAATGATTTTAGGCAATTACTAGTGATGCACCGATATGGAAATTCTGGGTGATACTGATAACCAATGTTTTTGTCCATCTTTGCCAATACCGATAACCAATGGCCGATATTTTTTTTTTTTTTATTCAGGTATGAATGTTTTAGGTATGCTGAAAATATATTGTGCATTATCAAAGAAACAACAGTAGCATGTGAAACATAGATTAACTTTTTATTAACTGTTCTTTGGTATATAAGCAGCCAGTACTTTATGCGGGGGAAAAAGAGCAAGATATGGCTCATCTCTATAGAAAAAATACTCCAGGTCATGTACAAAAATCTGCTTAACATACCCATTCTGAGTAACTTAAGCACATCAAGACACCATGCCATTACATAACATGGCATTGGGTATATTAACAAAAAAAATGAATGCATATTCTTTGTGCTATAATCAGACATATATTACTTTTAAGTAAAACTAAAATAAAGCATACAATGAGGACAGTAACCCTGGGCTTAAGAATCAGAATCAACTTTATTGGCCAAGTATATATACACATACAAGGAATTGGACTCCGTTTTTTCCTTGCTCTGTGTGTGCTTAGAAAAAAAAAAAAAAAAAAGGGATGAGATACTGGAATAAACACAGATTATGGAATATAGAATAATGAAATGGGTAAGCAGTTACATTATGTACACATGGAGACCAGTTCAGTACAGTGGATCACTGTTGTTGACTGGTTTATTACACAAATTGTCTCTGATGCTGTAAGATTGACTTAAGTGTTCATGAGAGTGATGGCCTGAGGGAAGAAACTGTTCATATGTCTGGTAGTTTTGGCGTACAGTGCCCTGTAACGCCTACCAGAGGGAAGTAGTTGAAAAAGGTTATGATCAGGGTGTGATGGATCTGCAATGACGTTTCCTGACTCGAGATCTATATAAGTCCTGAATGGAGGGCAGATCAGCACCAATGATTTTTTCTGCAGTACTGACTGTCCGTTGTAGTCTGTTTCTGTCCTGTTTTGTGACTGAACCAAACCAGCCTATGATAGATGAGCAGAGAACAGAATGAATTACTGCAGAGTAAAATTGGATGAGCAGCTCCTGAGGCAAGTTGAACTTTCTGAGCTGACGCAGGAAATACAACCTCTGCTGGGCCTTTTTGACAATTGTGTCTATGTTTGGTGCCCACTTCAGATCCTGAGAAGTTGTGGATCCCAGAAACCTAAAGTTTTACACAGCAGACACAGTGCTGTTGAGTAGTGTGTGAGGGGGCAACACAGGGGTCTCTTGAGATGCAGTCATTTGTGTAGAGGGAGAAGAGCAGAGGGGAGAAGACACATCCCTTGGGGGTGCCAGTGCTGACTGTTCCTGTGCTGGATGTGATTTTTCCCAAGTTTCACTTGCTGCTTTCTATCTGTCAAGAAGTTTGTGATCCACTGGCAGATGGAGGCTGGTACAATGAGCCAAGTGAGTTTGGTATGGAGGAAGTTGGCTTCTTTAAAAGTACAAATGGTAGGTTTTTCTTAACAAAAAGAAGCATTTCTTCCTTTTCACCAGCAAGCCCATTTCTCTTTTTGTTTACTATATTTGACACAGCTGAAAAAAAGGCATTCACAGTCTACACTGGTACAAGGTGCTGATAGGTACTTGATCGCTGCCTTGGCCAAGGTTGGGAAACGGGCTGTATTGCTTTTCCAATACTGGAGGGCGCAGTTATTTCTGGAAACAGTAGTATTTCAGCAGTGACATTAAGTTTATTGGATTAACAGAAAATATGCAATATGCATCATAACAAAATTAGACAGGTGCATAAATTTGGGCACCCCAACAGAGATATTACATCAATACTTAGTTGAGCCTCCTTTTGCAAATATAACAGCCTCTAGACGCCTCCTATAGCCTTATAGCCTGGAACCCCTACAGATTTTATTTTTTTCTCCAGCCTTCTGGAGTTTTTTTTTGTTTTTTCTGTCCACCTTGGTCATCGGACCTTACTCCTTTCTATGTTAACTAATGTTGTCTTATTTTAATTTCTTATTTTGTCTTTTATTTTTCTTCTCTTCATTATGTAAAGCACTTTGAGCTACTGTTTGTATGAAAATGTGCTATATAAATAAATGTTGTTGTTGTTTTGATGAGTGTCTGGATTCTGGATGGAGGTATTTTTGACCATTCTTCCATACAAAATCTCTCCAGTTCAATTAAATTTGATGGCTGTCGAGCATGGACAGCTTGCTTCAAATCATCCCATAGATTTTCGATGATATTCAAGTGAGGGGACTGTAATGGCCATTCCAGAACATTGTACTCCTCCCTCTGCATGAATACCTTTGTAGATTTCGAACTGTGTTTTGGGTCATTGTCTTGTTGGAATATCCAACCCCTGCATAACTTCAACTTTGTGACTGATGCTTGAACATTATCCTGAAGAATTTGTTGATTTTGGGTTGAATTCATCTGACCCTTGACTTTAACAAGGGCCCCAGTCCCTGAACTAGCCACACAGCCCCACAGCATGATGGAACCTCCACCAAATTTGATAGTAGGTAACAGGTGTTTTTCTTGGAATGCGGTGTTCTTCTTCCGCCATGCAAAGTGCTTTTTGTTATGACCAAATAACTCATTTTGTCTCATCAGTCCAAAGCACTTTGTTCCAAAATGAATCTGGCTTGTCTAAATGAGCATTTGCATACAACAAGCGACTCTGTTTGTGGCGTGAGTGCAGAAAGGGCTTCTTTCTCATCACCCTGCCATACAGATAGATAGATAGATAGATAGATAGATAGATAGATACTTTATTAATCCCAATGGGAAATTCACATTCTTCAGCAGCAGCATACTGATACAATAAATAATATTAAATTAAAGAATGATAATAATACAGGTGAAAAAATGTTCTTTGTGCAAATTGTGCTAAATTGTAGAACGATGTACAGATGCACCATGTGCAGCAAGATGTTCTTGCAGGTCTTTGGAGGTGATCTGTGGGTTGTCTGTAACCATTCTCACAGTCCTGTGCATATGCCACTCCTGTATTTTTCTTGTCCTGCCAGACCTGCTGGGTTTAACAGCAACTGTGCCTTTGGCGTTCCATTTCCTGATTCTATTCCTTACAGTTGAAAGTGACAGTTTAAACCTCTGAGATAGCTTTTTGTAGCCTTCCCCTAAACCATGATACTGAACAATCTTTGTTTTCAGATCTTTTGAGAGTTGCTTTGAGGATCCCATGCTATCACTCTTCAGAGGAGAGTCAAAGGGAAGCACAACTTGCAATTGACCACCTTAAATACCTTTTCTCATGATTGTTCATACCTGTCTATGAAGTTCAAGGCTTAACGAGCTAATCCAACCAATTTGGTGTTGCAATTAATCAGTATTGAGTAGTTATATGTATTCAAATCAGCAAAATTACAAGGGGACCCAAAATTTTATACAGCCAGTTTTTCACATTTGATTTAATTTCGTACAACTAAATACTGTTTCACTAAAAATCTTTGTTTGGAAAACACCCCAGTACTCAGATGTTCCTAGGAAATGAAAGACATACCACTGTTATCTTTTTTGTTGAAAATAAATTATTATGCAGTCTGAGAGGGGTTCCCAAACTTTTTCATATGACTGTAATTTGTTATGGTGGTTCTTCAGATAGGTAATTACATTTGTGGTATGTAAAGATTCAATTCTGCAGCCTCCTCACATTATCTCATTTTTGCAAGTAGAGCAGATAGCAACTCTGTTATCTTCCTTTTTCAAGGAAAAATATGACCACATGGCTGGCATACTGCTTTACTAACGATATCTGCCCAATAAATAAACAACGCGCCTAGTGCTCCTGTCAGCAAAGCTAGGAAACCTTGTGGCATTTTTTTTTTTTTTTTGTGAGCACAAGGGGCTGCGTTTGCATGCATGTTTTTCTGTAGCTTAATGTCTACCTCGCCGAAGAATGAAAGCAACATTTAATTATTTAGTGAACTGGCAGTGTTGACAGGCCTGAATTATATCAGTTGGCTGTATCGGTTAAAATGTACACATCTGACCAATTTTCGATGTCGTCATTTTTAATGAACATCGGCCAATAACAATACAGTTCCCGATATATCGTGCATCTCTAGCAATTACTGATTTATATCCATTCACTTCTTTGCAAACTGTTATATTTTACTCCCTGTCCTTATTTAAATTTTCTGACACTTGAACTTGGAGTCCATTACTCATTTTGTTCTTGCTGAAAGCCATAAGATGAAACACATACCGAGTATGATGCGGTATTGGCCCGATTCGAGTAAAAAAGTAGGCAAAAATTAGTGTTGGTGCATTCCTAGTTTCTGCTTTTTTTTTGTACCATTCATGTCTTTCATATTTCATCACAGACCTGTCATGTGCAGTGCAATGTACTTATGAAGAACTGTAGAGCAGCCTGGAGTCTTCCTGTGAACATGAACCACTTATCCGTGGAGATGTACAGTATATTAGATGTTATTTGCAAAACAAGTGAAATTTAATTTTACATATTTTATGTATATACCAGTTATAGTCAGTGAATGTGAATAAAATGAATCATAAGTGAAGTCTCTTTAAACTTTACTAATTCGGAGTCCAATGAGGGCCATACCATTATGCTTACCAGGTCCTATAAGGGCAATAACTTTCTGCTTACCATAGTTTACCCATCTTTACTACAGAGTACTTTCAATGTGTACATTTCAGTATAGAGAATTGCACTGCCTCAGAGTATAGCATGATACCTTGTGAATTATTTGCTAGCTAAATGTAACTCTAATGTACTAAAAAAATTTTCAACAAAAGCAAAAACCGATGAGTGTACTGTGTAAAAACTGTGTTTTAATTTTCCTTGTGCTAAGTGGAGTATTTAAGTAATTCAGAAAGAGTAGTTTTCAGATTGGCTGTTATGTTCACTTATCACCTACAGGAACAGTTTGGTAATGTTTTTGGTTGGATATCTTCTGCCATAATTAAACAAACCAAAACATTCTGTCCAATAAGAAAGAGGATCCTTTTCTTTTTCAAATGTAGACTCTTCTCCAGAATATGTTTTTCAATCTGAAAGAATCATTTATCTTTTAACTCTGTATTCCTTGAACTTCCCCTGGCAGGGAGGGTAGCGTTTCACTGCTGATTTGTGGGATATTTGATGGAAAAATTCTCTATGAAGAGATGCGAACACAGTCAAAAGGAAAGAATTAAGTAGGCGCATCACGCTATAATTCTTGTTCTATCTGTCACGCATATTATAGAATATTGTGCAGGAGAAAAAAAAACCTGGCGATATTGCTTGTGATTCATCAGACATGTTACAAACAGCCAGTTTATTACTGACACCAGCTGCTGTGTTTAGGTAGCTAAAACTAGAATATGTAATGTCACTGCCAGTGTTTTTGTGTAAATCAGAGCATTGTGAAATCTTACATGTTTCATAAATGGAACAACTGAATTTATTGTCATTTTGTAATGATTAAAGAGTGATTAATTATTTTTATCGTTTAGCAGCCTTTTTTCCAAAGCAATTATAAATGATATTTGAATGATTAGTATACAAGTTTAAAATTAAAAGCACAAAAAACAAGGGATGTGGATTTTACACTATTTATTTTTCAGCAATGGTCTATGAGTTTAAGTATGAATATTTTAGCAGTTTTGAGAGTCAAAGTTTGTTAAAAGCCATTTACATCTTTGACATGAGTGCTACATCCCAAGAAATTATCAAAGTGTTATAAACAATTTAATATGAAACATATGTCTTAATGTTCTGCTTACCTCATATGTATAAGTGCTTCTAGAATTATTTATCTACAATTGAGTATTTTGGAATTTTTTTTTTTTTTATACGAGTACAATCAAATCATAATTATTGGCTTGCATAGCAGTTCTACGAGAGGAGAGTGAATCATTTCAAATTTCAGTACTCCGTGTATGCATTTCATAAAGTGTTTGTAAAGGCTGAAATTCCTACCTTCTTTGTTGTATAAAGGTAGCATTTTTACCAGTCCAAATCCTGGCTGAATTTAGAGCATGTAGTTAACTATTTGAATTTGAACAATCCTCAATGGCTCTGATTTTCAAACTATTTAGCTGTATCTTCCAAAGTAACATGAGACATGCTTTAATTTGCCTTTTCATTGATGTTTAGTGAAAGCTCCCTGCTGTTTGCTTTAAGTGGCCTTATGTGACTGACAGTCAATTATGGCCAATGAAATCCAGAGTAAGTCATTAACAAGTAATGAGGCTTTGGTATTCACTCTCAGTTCAAGAAGAGAAAGCGAACTGCTGGATGAAATGACAATGTAAAGCCACAGAATTAGACACCGGTAGCAAGGGATAGTTGCACATGCACATGAATCATCCCTAACTAATACAACAATGGCGTGACTTTAAATAATAGTTGTTAAATATACCGGCAACTGCAAGCTTGCCTTTACTTTATACACAAACACTAGTGTGGTGAAAATCAACATTAAATTTATTTTAGTTTTAATTAACAAAATGATTATTTTTCATTTATGAAATGTTTTGATTTAGTGTTTGTTAAAGGGAATAATACTGCATAAAACTCTAATGCTTTTCATGAGCAGTGGGTAAAAGGAGTCCTTACTGCCATTTGAAACTCAAAAGGCCCTGACACAATGTGCAGAAGTAGCAGATAAGCAAGAGAAAGAACTTGCTCTGCCATCAGATCTATCTGCCATCAAATCTGTACTTGCTTCCATTATAAGTAGAACATCAGAACAATCTAGACGAGAACAGGATATTCGGCCCAACAGAGCTTGCCAGTCCTATCCATTTAATCCACTTAATTCTCCTAACTAGTAAATTATGATGCTGATAACAAGTGATTCCCTTTTCTGCTTGTTAGTTGTTTTGAGATTCTTATTACCTTCTTTTTTGGGAAGCACAGAAAAGCTTCTTTTAGTTTGTTATAATTATAATATTTTATGTTTTAGCTGGTACCAGTTTCCAAGGAGACTTTCATTTATAGTATCTGTTTAATTGAATTCTTCAAGGTCATATGGTGACACAGAGGCAGGAACTGTAAACATTGTGGTTTTAATGCATGCATTAACCACTACATGGTGCTACTTGAGCTAAGAGCTGTTTAATACAACCATCAGCTACCTTTCACTCATAGTCTTTCAGGCCTTTTATGTGGCTGACATCCACCTGTCTTGAATGATTCTCCTATCTTCCTGCATTGCCTATTTTCTTAACCTAGAAATGCCTAGAATATGAAATTCCTCTATCACTTGTGAAATACTGGTAAAATTTTAGGAAAAAAATCCTTTTTGCTTTAAGTGTTGCAAAGTAATTGCAAACAACATTACTTCCATTACAAGTGATAAATTATGATGCATTATACTGATAACAGATGATTCAATTTTCTGCTTGTCCACGCTTCTGTTATTCAAGCATACCCAGTCTATATAAATGTCTGATGTATTTTGGGAGTCAATACTCCTTCTTCAAGGCCATGGAGTTAAAAGCATATACAGGTATTGAGCAAAAAAGTGACAAAAACGTTAAACAGAGAAATGTTGTGGAAAAAGGAAGCAAGAAAAAACTTAATGTATAAATTACATGGGATATATGAAAAATACAAAACATGGGACTGTAGGAGGCACTAAATAAAAATGTGACCTTTTTCAAACTGTCAGCTGTGATTTTAGATCGAGGAAGCTGGAATATGAAGTTAAGAGAGACATACACAGAACAAGGAGAAAATGGTAATACAGGATAAGTAGCTTCACAGGTTAAACATATGTATAAGTAAAGCAAACTAAACAGAAGTGTCTCACCTTTCCAACATCATGGATGAGAAGCACAAAGAAAAAAAGAAACAATTAATTGTGATAAACTTAAAAGAAAAAGGCTTGCAGCACTAATTATTTCTGTCCCATTAAGCAATTGAAATTGAGTGAGATCTTACTAGGAACACATTACTTCAACAAGCATGTCCAATCTGGAAACTAGAATATTGTAATGGCACAACACAAAATGGTAAAAAAATAAGATGAAGAGGCCTCAAAATAAAAAAAAAAAACAAACAAAAAAAAAGATTACACTGGTGTACATAGAAACGGACCTCATTCCAGGCAAACTAGAGTTTGCATTTTCTCTCGGTGTCCACGTGAGTTTCCTCAAGGTGCTATAGTTTTCTCCCACAGTTCAGAAGTATGTAGATTAGCTGAATTGCCATTGCTAAATTAGCCCTAGTGAGTGTTTGATCACCCCTTGTTGGACTGGTGCCCTGCCCAAGTGTTGCTTGTAGTTTGTGCCCAGTGACTGCTGGGTATAGACTCCAGCTGCCCTGTGCCCATAGATGAGTGGTTTCAGAAAATGGATAAATATTCTTTCAATATTTAAAAAAAATATGAAATAAACAAAAGAAGAACAAATATTGCCAAGCAAGGTAAAATAAGGAAAAAAAGAATTTGCCTTAAAAGGCAACTGAAAGCGAACAAGTTCAGTTAATAAACCCAAAGACAAAATCCAGAAGACTGAAGCAACGTCCCCAGAAACAGAAAAATCCAAACCGTACTTACACATGCTCTTAACTTCACAACTGTCAATGACAGGGGAGGGACCATCTCCTCAACCTCATTATAAAGGCCTGAGGTTAAGGAGAGTACATTTTCATTGAAAATTGTTTTCTCATCCACACTAGCTTTTTGACATTGTTTATGAAACTATCTCTGGTCACACTAACACAGCTGAAAACAGACAGGGATAACAATGCTACCAGCCAAAGGATTACTATAATCTAAAAACTGTAGCAGCTGGTATGTTATTTGTGTTTCAAATTGCAGCATTTAAATAGTTCAAAATGCAATTTACATCCACATAGGTAAGCAACATTACAAGCACCATGGAAAGCAACTCCTTTACATCCGTTATGTTGGAATATGATTTTCTTCCATGAAGGATGACCAGTCATGGAATGAGATGTAATGAGCAGACTCTAATTTGGGAAGGGCTATGTAATAATAATCACAACTAAATCGGAGCATGATTAGAGTTTGTGTTTTACTTGTGCAAGTTACAATGAGTTTTCAGAAGTATGTGGCTCTGGAGAGCTTTTTCAAAAGTCTCCATTTTCAGGTGTTTAAAACACCAGGGCAGTGAGGACGGAATGTGGTGTCTACAGAGCCTCTGATGTCTGACAGTCACAATCTCATTTATAGTATCCAAGCACAGACTTTTCTTAGAAACGCTGGTATATGTAATCCTTTTAAAAATAAAACACAGCTGTTTTAAAAATTGGGACCACCAATTGCCAATTCTGAGGGAGAAACTTTGCACAAACCATTGAAGAAGAGTATTAATCAAGTTAGAGCTTATCAACCACAATAAGAACTGCCACCCCTGAAATTGACCTAATTCTACTGTATACATCCTGCTTCTACCTCTTAAGACGGGAGCCTCCAGGGATTTTAGATGTTCTTTACTGCATTTCTTTACCCCTATGATGATAATCATAGTTGCAGTCAGCATTTCCCTGCTGTTGCTAGTGATGTCCGGGGTGAATTGCCATATTAACATTGAAATTTTCCCTGCCTTACTGGATTGCTTTAACATAGGGACTTTCTCTACAGTTACTGAAATAGTGTGCCATTATCTTTGCTTGAATTATCTTCTTGTCAGACCCTTCTACCATTGCCAATAATTTCTAGTTCTGTATCTTGACAGTTTCCTCAGTGTTACATTCGTAATAAGCACAGATCTCACCATTTTTCTAGAAGTAGCACTCGCTTCCAAGGGCTTGAACACATTGTTCATTCAGTCTGTACATTCTTGACATATTCTGAAATGGAGTAGAAGCTCCTGTGAATTTGAGATTTGAACTGATTTCAAATAGATAGATACTTTATTAATCCCAATGGGAAATTCACATTCTTCAGCAGCAGCATACTGATACAATAAATAATATTAAATTAAAGAATGATAATAATACAGGTGAAAAAAACAGACAATAACTATGTATAATGTTAAATATTAACGTTTACCCCCCCCTGGTGGAATTAAAGAGTCGCATAGTTTGGGGGAGGAACGATCTCCTCAATCTGTCTGTGGAGCAGGACAGTGACAGCAATCTGTCACTGAAGCTGCTCTTCTGTCTGGAGATGACATTATTTAGTGGATGCAGTGGATTCTCCATAATTGATAGGAGCCTGCTGAGCGCCCTTCGCTCTGCCACAGATGTTAAACTGTCCAGCTCCATGCCAACAATAGAGCCTGCCTTCCTCACCAGTTTGTCCAGGCGTGAGGCGTCTTTCCTCTTAATGCTGCCTCCCCAGCACACCACTGCGTAGAAGAGGGCGCTCACCACAACTGTTTGATAGAACATCTGCAGCATCTTATTGCAGATGTTGAAGGAAGCCAGCCTTCTAAGGAAGTATAACCGGCTTTGTCCTTTCTTGCACAGCGCATCAGTATTGGCAGTCCAGTCTAATTTATCATCCAGCTGCACTCCCAGATATTTATAGGTCTGCACCATCTGCACACAGTCACCTTTGATGATCACTGGGTCTATGAGGGGTCTGGGCCTCCTAAAATCCACCACCAGCTCCTTGGTTTTGCTGGTGTTCAGGTGTAGGTGGTTTGAGTCGGACCATTTAACAAACTCTTTGATTAGGTCCCTATACTCCTCCTCCAGCCCATTCCTGATACAGCCCACGATAGCAGTGTCATCAGCGAACTTTTGCACATGGCAGGACTCCGAGTTGTATTGGAAGTCCAATGTATATAGGCTGAACAGGACCGGAGAAAGTACAGTCCCTTGTGGCGCTCCTGTGTTGCTGACCACAATGTCAGACGTGCAGTTCCCAAGACGCACATACTGAGGTCTGTCTTTAAGATAGTCCACGATCCATGCCACTAGGTATGAATCTAATCCCATCTCTGTCAGCTTGTCCCTAAGGAGCAGAGGTTGGATTGTGTTGAAGGCGCTAGAGAAGTCTAGAAACATAATTCTTACAGCACCACTGCCTCTGTCCAAGTGAGAGAGGGATCGGTGTAGCATATAGATGATGGCATCTTCCGCTCCCACCTTCTCCTGATATGCAAACTGCAGAGTTTTCTTTCACTGTGACGTTCCAGTTTCTGCTTTTGAATCAGTCTAATTGAAAGCTGGACTGTTCTATCCAGCTCAGTTCACAGTAGGGCTTCACACTTAACTGTATATTGATCATGATTATAATAAGTTAGATCATCTGACACTTTTTAGTCTTTTTAGCTCCAAAATGAAGTGAATTGACTGTTGTTTGGAAATATTTTATTTTTATAAATGTACTGTCCAAAATATTAAACCAGTGCACAAAAACATATACAGCAATTTAAAATTCAACCACATGGTTCAGAATGAAGAGTCCATGAAAGCTAAGCAAGCACCACCAAATCCCAGTAACGTTAAGTCTGTGACACAGTTAACCACTACCAGTTTACGCTAATGCATGTTTGCATAAAGGAAGCTGTTAATAATAATACTTTTTATTTATATAGTGGCTTTCCCATGCTCAAGGAGCTTCACAGAGTCTTAGAAAGAAAAAGAAAACAGCAGGGTATATGTAACATTGGATACAAATGTTTTCCTGAATAGAACAATAAAACCGATAACAGCATTAAATAGAAAAAAGGACAATAAACCAGAGTAAAATACTAAATTTAATGCTAAAAGAAAAACCTAACAAATAACCTAATTTGTGATATAACAGACACACAAATTATCCTGAGCACCTGGACAGAGAGGTAAACTGAAAGAAAGGGCAGAATGTTAAGTTAAAAGTCTTCCTAAATAGATGAGTTTTAAGTTGTTTTTTAAAAGAATGGATGGAGTCAGCTGATCTAATTAATTTTGGGATGTCATTCCAAAGTCTGGGTGCTATGGAGCGGAAGGCCCTGTCACCCATAGAGTGCAGGTTAGTGTGAGGCACAACAAGATTACCAGAATCGGAGAACCTTAGTAGGCAAACAGGAGCATAGTGATTTAGAAGGTCACTGATGTAGTCCGGTGCAAGGCCATTTAAAGCTTTGTAGGTTATTAATGGAATTTTATATTCAATCCTGTAAAACACAGGGAGCCAGTGAAGGTAAAGCAGGATGGGTGTGATGTGCTCACTGTTGCTGGTTCGTGTAAGGACTCTTGCAGCAGAGTTTTGAATCAACTGGAGCTGTGATATAAGATTAGAAGGGGCACCTGCCAGCAGCGAGTTACAATAATCGATGTGGGAAGTGATAAAAGCATGGACAAGTTTCTCAGCATTAGAAAAGGAGAGGAATGAGCGAATACAGGATATGTTACGGAGGTGAAAGTAAGAGAGTTTCTTAATGTGGTTTATGTGGGCGGAATAAGAAAGGGAGGAATCAAAAATTACACCAGGATTCCTTGCATCAGAAGAAAGTCTGATGAGATCACCATCAAGAGTGACTGAAAAGGAGCTAATTTTCTTAAGTGGCAGTTTAGTGCCAATTTGCAGGAGTTCAGTTTGTTGCAATTTAATTTTAAAGAGTTCTGTTCCATCCAGGTTTTAATTTTACTAAGGCAAGTTGGAAGCTGAGAAAACTCTGAAGTTGCACTTTTGACATTGAAATTGAGTTGAATGTCATCTGCATAAAAATCATAACCCAGTCCATAGCTACGAATAATATGGCCAAGAGGAAGCATATAAATACAGAAGAGAAGAGGGCTGAGGACAGAGCCCTGAGGAACTCCGTGTGTCTCTGAGCTGGATCTGCTGTTGCCAAGACTAACAAACTCTTGCCTATCAATCAGATAGGACTTGAACCACTGGAGGGCAGTGCCAGAGATACCCAGCATGTTCTCCATTCTGGACAGTAGAATGTCATGTCTGACAGTGTCAAATGCTGCACAGAGGTCTAACAGAATTAATATGCTGGTTTGTTCAGAGTCTGCTGCCATAAGCAAATCATCATTGGTTACCCGAAGAAGAGCAGTTTTACAGCTGTGCTGTACCTTGAAACCAGACTGAAAGGGTTCCATCAAATTATTAGAGGTTAAGTAATTGATGAGCTGGGAGGCTACAACATGCTCAAGAACTTTTGACAGAAAAGGTAAGTGGGAAATAGGCTGAAAATTGTTAAGATTTTCACCATCAAGACCAGACTTTTTTAACATGGGGTTAAGCAATTTTAAAAATGGCTGGCACAAACCCAGTGTAGAGGGAAGTATTGATTATTGTTGTAACAGTCGGGATTATGGCATGAAGGCAGGATTTAAGAAGTGTGGTGGGGATGGGGTCCAGTACACAAGTAGTTGGCCTCACCTTACAAAGCAGGTCATTAACAAATGCCGATATGACTGGTGAAAATTTAGAAAAGGAGCTGGATGGAGTGGGAAGACAGGGAAGGATATAAATGGATGATGGATTTATGTTAGTTGAATTATTTAGATCTTTTATTGTGGAAAAAGTGGAGGAATTTTTCACAGACTTCAGTCGAGGAGGTAATGGGGCCAGATACAGGTTGAAGTAATGTATTAACTACAGAGAACAAAGCCCTTGGGTTATCATGGCCACTTTCTATTATTCTTCCATATTGTGTGTTCTTGGCTGCAGCTAGTACATCCCTGTAAGCCCTTTGATGGTCAGAGAAAGCCTGGATGTGAACAGCGAGGCCAGTCTTGCATGACATTCTCTCAAGGCGTCGGCCAGTTGCTTTCATAGATCGTAGCTCTGAATTATACCATGGAGCTGAACGCTTAAAGGAAACCTCCTTATGTTTTAAAGGAGCTGAATGATTGGCTGAGTTATAGTGGTCAACAAGACTATCTAGTGTTGATGGAATAGGTGAAGACAGAAAAAGATCAGAAATGGATCCAGCAAGAACTGAGGGACAGATATTTTTAAGGTTTCGGAAAGAAATTTGACGTTTACAGGTAAGAGGAGGGAGAAATAATGAGACAGTGAAAAGCACTGCTTTATGGTCAGAGACTCCCAAATCACTGCTATAAGTGTTGCCGACAGATAATCCAGATGTGCAGATCAGGTCCAGTATATGACCACCAGAGTGGGTGGGAAAATCAACATGTCAAAACAGTCCAGTAAGGATGTTGACAGCAAAATCAGATAAAGGTAGTCATCATGTTTTATTTATCGGAAGACCAGGCTGCAATTAAAATTGTGCATAATGAAGGTTTTAAAAAATGATCAACACTTAGGGTAAGAGAAGACATCCCCATCTGCAAATATTCTTTCAAAGTTACATTGACTTTACATTATTCGAAATGTTGACAAAAACTAAAATGAGTCTAAAAAAAAAAAAAAAAAGTGACGCCTTATTCAACCATAATTGATTTGTGGGTTAGTAGAACTATAGAAACATGCTTTACTGTAATGGTTCAGGAAAGTAAGTTGAAAAGTTTCCATGTGCAATGCCGCTTCTTCCGATGAGTGTGCCTTTTGTTACAATGGTTTCCTCAAGAAAGGGGCACCACTGCTCAAGGACTGAGTCGGGGAGTAGCATGTAACAATGTGTTACAAATATGTTACTTTCTAAATACTCCTTGAGCTTGCTTATATATTCATGTTGTTGCATTTAATTTGTTTGCATACATGTACAACTGAAATATCAAGTTTGTGTTTACATTAACTACTTAATCTTACATTACTCTCATTTAAGATTACATTGTCAGCTTTGATTTTATTAATAGACAATTTCCATGTTTAACATTTTTCAATATTTTACATTTTTTTCAGAATCAACATTTATTTAAAAAAGGAAAGGTTATGCCTAAATTTAATTTATAAACATTTGTATATCAGCAATTTACTGTATTGACTGTATTTAAAAAGCAGTGACACAATTGTTATATTTGTATATATCTTTATTTAAAAAAGAAAACTTATTAAACATTTTTTTTAATTTCCAGACTAATTCGGCATTTGACAAGTTCATATTGACACTTTTAAGTGGTTGCCTTCAAACTGGAGGTTTTGCTGTACTGTGTAGAGATAATATACTGTAGTATATGCTGTTGGCAAGACAAGGTGTGTAGTTTATTGTAATGCTGTTAATTGAAATTGTCACAATTTTAATATCAAAGGCAGTAATCATCAATTATTTTATCATAATTGTGCATCCCTAGTTCACAGCTCACAGCTAGTTCATTGCTTGAATACAAGGCAGGTCGTTATCCTCATTGGCCTACGGCCTCTGACACTGATTGATCCAGAGGCAGTCATAAATCTTATGTTTGTTTTGGCAAATCCATAGTTACCAGAGAAGTCTAATTATAATTCACTTCTAAGATTAGATATCACACAATAATTTCAATTTCCTTTTATAACTGGGAAAAAACAATAGCCAAAAGTGGTTACATTTATTGAACCTGGAAGTAATTTCTGAATAACATGCTGTAATTCATGTTTGGAGTGAACAGATGCATTGTCATAACAGACTTATTGATAAAGTGAGGATGCTTTCAATGACTGCTCTTTAAAACTTTGCCAACACTGATTGGGACAGGTTAGACGTTTTAAGTTGATGGAGAAAAAACATCCACTGCTGAGATTTTTTGATACAATCAGTTATGTTTTTGTGCCGGTTCAGATTGTGAGTGATAGTTGCGCCAGGAAATGTAAATGAATCAGCCCTGTTGACAGTGAAATCATTTATAATGTAGTTGCAGCTGGATGTGTTTCTTGTGAAAGCCGATTTGTTTTAGCTATTTTTGAACCCGGTGTTGAACTTTAGGAATGAAAGTACCTTGTAATGCAGAGAAAGACTATTTACTTGCTTTATTGGAAAGAATAAAAGATTTCAGCTTTAATAACACAATTGCAGAGGTCTATCTAATAACCAAATAGCATTTAAACATGATTAATTAAGAATGAGCTAAGAGAGTTTATCATTAAGACTTTGGAGTAGTGGCAGACGAAAGTGGAGCTTTGCAGTCATATGTGAAAAATAAATTACAAATCACGTATTTCAAACAGTTATAGCCATTTCCAACATTAGTAATGTCTGAGCTATATTTTAAAAAATCAATTTAATGGTATTGCTAAATCAAGCACATTAAAATTTGTGGGTGATATATATGAACATAACACACAAACACAAACTGGAAAAAAGGACAACATCTGGAGTGATTGGTTGACTTTATAATCTAAAGAATAGTATATTTTTGTGAGTTGAATTTTCCCTTAAAACCAAATTTGCAAATATTATGCATAATCCACTTACCAAGTAGGGATTACTTGTCTGCTGTTGAGGCTTTTAAAACTTTATTATGTTTCTTTAATTAAATTTTAGAAATGGTTTTTGTTGTCAAATATGAAGTCTTTGCTTTTTTTTCTTGGAATCCAAGCTAGTAAATGCTGTGCCACGGAGTTGATGTATTTTCACAAATGAAAAAAAATGTGCTGCTATTTCTTTCTTTTTTGTTTTTTTGGATTAGTTTTATGTCTGTGTTTTTATGTTGTTTTAAGTTGTAGCCATAATGTCCTTTTAATAGTCACTTCACATTTAGGTGCAGTATACTTAATAGGAATAAACTAAAAATTAAAACTGAATTTAAATTTTTTGGACCGTGCACCCAGTCCATCATAGGGTCAACCCCTACACACTTCCACACTGACATAAAGCCCAAATAATCATTGGTCAGCTTGAAAAACTCACACAGACAATGGCATACAGTGGGTAGGAGCAGATCAGGGGTAATAAAATAATGATATGATCTGGTGTCACCAACTGAAGGAATAATTTTATTAAGGCTCCATGCATACTGTCATGCTTTTATTTTTTTCTGTCTCTTTGCATATTTAAGACCTTGGATAGAATATTGCCTGTTTCAAGACTGTTTTCCATTGAATGTTAATATGTGCACTGATTTGATGATATTACAGTTCTCTTGTCCATTCATGTACAATAAACATTAGCTTTTGATAGACATCTTTAAAAGAGATAGACTGTACAACCTACAACTGGCACCTTTATCAATAAGTGAGAAACAATATATTACCAGGTTACTTGTTTGGTTAAAATAATCTAAATGGTTTTGTGTATTTCAGATATGTGCTTACACAGGAGAACACAAGTTACTTATTTTGATGGGCTTTGGTGTGTTAGTGACAAGGACTCATAATAGAAAAAAGCAGACTGAGGAGGAATGTTTGCACTTAGTTAATTTGTAATGGTACTACCTTGAAACGGGTGATACATTAAACTCAGTTTTGTGAAGTTTCAAGGTGACAGTGTTTACATTTTTATTGTGTTTCATGTTGTGAAAAATATAAAATGTTTTACAAAATCCTAACGTGAAAAATCCCAAATCTTCTAGATGGTTTTGATTTCATGCAGTACAATACATATGTTTTCATGTGAAATTTTTATGTGTTAATAGAAATTTTCAGTCAGGTTGAGATTAATGAATAGATCTATTATTTATAATGTACATTCTTTATTAAAATTAATATTATGTATTCTAATCTGTAAGCCATAGAAGTGTTGTTCAAATTGATTATTTTGTTTTTTCAGTTATATACAGTAAGGATGTTGAAGTTTGGCAGTAAACAAACTCACTGTGATCTCAACCATAATAATCTTCTGGAAACTCTTTAATGTTACAGTGAGAAGAACTGAGGCATCTTGCTGAATAATGATATAATGTGATCATAGTCCAGTGACTCTGTCAACTCACATTGACAAGCCGGAGGGGCAAGTGGTTGAATCAAAAAACTAATTATGCATTCTGTGATGTTACCTTTGACCTGATTGACTCAAGAATTGAGTTGTTCCACAGAACATCTTCTACGTAGTTATTGTTTTTTTTTTTTTTTTTTTTTTTAAAGGGTGTTAATATTATTGCAGCTGGAATACCAGAACTTTCACAATCATGCTTATTCAAGGGGCAGAGTCCTCCTTTCTGAGAGTTGTGTTTGATGCAGTCATGAAATGTAAGGGTGGAGGTCGGGCTTTAAAGAACAGACGCTAGGTGTGTAGTAACACTGGCAGCAGGAATTTAATGTTGAATGTGTTTGTGGGAAATGCTGGTTAACAGTGTATAGCATATTTGGGGCACATCTGTAAAATTCAGCCCTCCTTCCCTTTCATTTCAGTTGCTGTATACACTCAAACAGTCCAGCCACATCAATCATGATTCTGTAATAGACATGGGGATGCATCACTAGTTTGTGAACACAACTCTGAACACAACTGTTGTATTTGGAAATGTATGCATCTTAAAAGTTTTTAATAATGATATAATAGACCACTACCCTTGCAGCACAGTAGTAATGGCATTTTCTTGTCCCTTTACTAAAAAATGTACCATGTGAGGGGCATGGTAGAGTTTCTAAAGTGGATTTATACAACAGTGCTTGCCTGATACATTTCAATATAAAGGCATGAAAACAGAAGTGATTTTATACAGAGTTTTAAGAGAGCTGAGAAAGGGGTCTTCTATCTCTTATACATTATAGAATTAAGGCTGCAGTTAATTCAAAGCATGGTTATGGGAAAATGTTCTACACACCCTTTACAATTCCTTTAATAAGTGAAAAGCATTTTTCGCTCTCAAAGTATTGGAACTCATAGTTTTCTCACTGAAGTAAGGTTTCTGGATTATCTCTCGTATAATTCTATTATGCCTTTCCCTGGCTGTCCGTGCTCAAGTGGACACTGCAGGATTTGAAACAAATGCAGTGTCCTAGGACTTGTACCCAATTTTCACTTAAATCCAGGTGCACCCCCCTCTCATTTTATTAAAAGAAAATATGACTATGTCCCCAGTATTGATTAAATGTGCAATTTTGGACTGTTGAGAGACTGGTATGTACAGTCAAATTCTTTTATGTGTCATTTCAGTTTATTTTTAATAATGAATTTATTTTGATCACACGTGTGTTGTATGTGGGTGTATGTGACTTTTGAAATCCTTTGAGTCTAACATTACGTTCACTACTGGGAACTACTGACATCTATGTATTCAATATTACATTTAGTGATCTGTAACTGAAGCTACTAGTTTAGGCACTTTAATTCAATTTAAATAAAAATTCTTTAAGCTTTTTTAAATTTGATCTATGAAATGTGTTGCCAATTATTTTACAGTATGCAAATCTTTGGTGGTGAAATAAGCACTTCAAATAAAAAGCTGTAAGTAGAACAAGAAGAAAAAAATAGGTTAGCTCTTATACAGTATGTTATATTAGAAATTCATCACCAGCTTTGTTCTGGCTGTTGGGAGCATGCATTTACCACAAATATAATACTGGACCTCCAAAAGCCAAATTTAGAGCTGTGACCTAAATAAGATTTTTAAGCTCTATGCATTTTTTCTTAAGATGCAACCCCACTTTGTATTTCCATAAACCTTGTCTGTGGGAACCTGTCATAAAACTGTTCAAAGAGTTTACAAAATCAGCTAAACAATGACAGACATGTTTGATACTGTGCAACATATTGTCATAATGTAAATTGTAGTTTACAAACAGATATTTAACATATAATGGAAAAACCTTCAGAAGTAGTCTGAAAAGTGGTGTGTGCTGCATTGAACAGCTGACAGAGCTTCAGTGCACATTTGCATAGATTCTTCATTTGTCTGGAACTGATTTTGAAAGGATGTGACCTCATTACTCCGTGTCAAGTTTTTATCATTTGATCCTTTGATGTTAGTGCTGTAAAATGTTGGTGTCACTCCTGAATCTTCCATAAGTGGTCTGAGATGTATTGACTGTAGTAGCCATGGGTTATTACATGAATGTCATAATTGTCAAATAGTTTTGCCTTATGGATAAGTATGTTGTTATCCTAGAAATGTACACTGACCTCTGGATTGAAATGCTTCAATACAGGATGAATGGAAACATTCAGAATTGTTTCGTATTTAGTTTCATTTACTTTTCCCTCAAAGAGAATCAGTAAATGTAATTGAACCCACACCAAAAAGCATTCCTAAAAGTCATACCTAGGCTTGTACAGGTGAACCAAACGCATGGACTTTAGTTGTTTTCTCTAATTTTAAACTGATTACACATCCATTACACATTCAATTTTTAAGAAAAAGTAATACATGTATTCTGCCAAAATCTCAGTGACTAATAAGTACAGCATAATATTCGGCACAGTTTAAATTGTAACTAATGGTGCTGTACGATGCCAGGAAGTGAGTGCTGAAAGTTGGTGGCACACTCATATTTAACAGCACCACTTACTTTGTCACTGTTTGTTAAGCAGTAAAACAGTTTCCCTTTTGAAAAATCTATTTATATAGCACTTTCCTGTGTTAATTACCATGCCAAGATACTTCAAAATTAAAGAATTCCAGTATTTGTTTCCAATTTGTTTATGAACAGTATACAAATCATGACAATGGTAACATTTTTGTCACCTTCAAAAACATCTTGCAAGAATTAGATCAAGTTGATCAGGACCATCTTTTCTTTCCTGTTAGCTAGAAATCCTTTATGGAAGTGGGCTACACATACACATACATGAGCTTCCCAAAGTTCACTTACGTTGTTTTCAACTAACCTAAATGTTGCTGTTTACAGTTTCAAACTACAGTATATGGAATAATGAAGTTGGGATTGCTGATGCAGGCTCCATTTTTTTTTTTTTTTCATTTTCTTGTTGCATCCCAAATATAAATTTCCATGCAATTTTAGCCAAAAGGCTACTTATGCTAAACAGCTACATATATGTCAGCTTTTGTGCACTTAAAACCCTTACCATGCTGAGGAGGGAAAAACAGTCTTTCTCCTGGAAAAGATAGTGGTAAACTGCTACAATGAATTTACTTCACTTTCATTATTATACATATTTTGTTTGAAATCAGGATTGTGTGACTTTGAAATTAACGTACAGTAATCCCTCGCTATATTGCGCTTCGCCTTTCGCGGCTTCACTCCATCGCGGATTTTATATGTAAGCATATTTAAATATATATCGCGGATTTTTCGCTGCTTCGCGGGTTTCTGCGGACAATGGGTCTTTTCATTTCTGGTACATGCTTCCTCAGTTGGTTTGCCCAGTTGATTTCATACAAGGGACGCTATTGGCAGATGGCTGAGAAGCAACCCAACTTACTTTTCTTTCTCTCTCTCTTGCACTGACTATCTGTGATCCTGACGTAGGGGGTGTGATGTGAGCAGGGGGGCTGTTCGCACACCTAGACGATACGGACGCTTGTCTAAAAATGCTGAAAGATTATCTTCACGTTGCTACCTTCTGTGTGCAGCTTTTAAGTATGCTGCACGGTGCTTCACATACTTAAAAGCTCAAAGGGCACATATTGATTTTTTTTATCTGTCTCTCTCTATCTCTCTCTAACTCTCTCTCTCTCTCTCTCTCTGCTCCTGACGGAGGGGGTGTGAGCTGCCGCCTTCAACAGCTTTGTGCCGTGGTGCTTCGCATACTTACAAGCCAAACAGCCCTATTGAATTGTTTGCTCCTTTGAAGAGGAAGATATGTTTGCAGTCTTTTAATTGTGAGACTGAACTGTCATCTCTGTCTTGTCATGGAGCACAGTTTAAACTTTTGAAAAAGAGACAAATGTTTGTTTGCAGTGTTTGAATAACATTCCTGTCTCTCTACAACCTCCTGTGTTTCTGCGCAAATCTGTGACCCAAGCATGACAATATAAAAATAACGATATAAACATATGGTTTCTACTTCACGGATTTTCTTATTTCGCGGGTGGCTCTGGAACGCAACCCCCGCGATGGAGGAGGGATTACTGTATTTGGTAAGATTCAAGATGTTTTTACTCCGTATTGTTTGGATGTTGTTGTAAGCTGCTTGGGAAAATGCTTTTTATAATTAATAAATGCTACTTCAGCTTAGAAATCTTTTATTTTGAAAAAATAAAAAAGTGACGATTATGAAAAATTGATATCAATTTAAAAAAAAACTACACTTACCTTTTACGTGGAAAACAAATCGACCATTTTAAGAAAAAAAAATTGAAACAGAAGTTTTCAATATCTTCATTGCATAGGTGTACATAAGGTGTACCCTTTGACTAATTCTTTATGGAACTTTTTTTTTGCTTTGATTACAATGGTAGATATGTTTGAATTGGTTTTTGTAATCGTCAATGCCTTTTGCATGTAGTTTAAGGTGACTAAAAGAGGAAATTGTCAGAAAAGACATTTGACCTTCAAATATTTTGATCTAATATAACCATGTTGATGAACAGGTTGGTTATATTCAACACCCTGTTTCAGAAGGAGGAAAACAAGTTGGTGACATTTGAAATTTTGTGTAATTAGTGTAATAGACTATTTTTGTTGAGGAAGGATAATATGGATATGATGAAAAATGTAAAGGGGATCTCTGGAGAAGGTTGTATATTACATTATTGCTGGGTTGAAGGAGATTTTTTAGTTTTGCAGCATGTGCCAATTACATTTGTGAAAAAAATGAGAAAAATATGCCGAGTAAATTTGCTGAAATGTTAATAGTAAGCATAAATGAGATTTCAGAACCATCAGGTGTGAATAGCAGTTGGGAAGCGATGGAGAATACGTGCTTGAAAAAACAGAGCAGGTCTGTGGTTGTACAAAGGGACTGCCAAGATGCAAGAAATCATAATAGTGGAATGCTAAGGTAGAGCTGGCAAGTAAGGCATGTTATAAGGTGTGGCAGAAAGTCAGAAGGTGACAGGGCATCTTTAAGGATAATATAAGGAAAGTGTGCAAGAAGCCAAGAGACAAGTGTTTGCAAGCAAGTTGCAGAATGGTGAAGGTTTAGGATTGCAAAACAGATGGCAAAGGCATGTACAGTAGTTTGTGATAATTTCTTAAAAATGCTATTATTCGGGTTAAGGATACTTGTAGCTGGAAGAACTGCATGTAGATGTTGCTGAATGAGGAGAATGATTAGGATAAATGATGCTTATTGTGGAAAAGTAGAAGGATGAGTTGTAAATTTTTCAAAAGAGGAGGCTGCAAAAGCACTAAAACATTCGAGGACAGGTAAAGCAGCAAGCCCAACAGGTAGTGTCAGAAATGATGTAGACATGGAAGGTCCTGGAGTTAGATGGTCGATAGACCTGTGCAACATTTGTGTTGTGTAAAGAGAGGTTTTCTGAAGATTGAAAAACAAGTGTATCAAGGGAGGAGTAATCCATTGGATTATGGGTCATAGCAAGCTTTTGGAGCTGGTAATTAAGGCGGTTGAGAGAGTGCTAGAGAAAAGAATAAGGGCATACCTGAAAATTGATGAAATTTAGTTTGGTTTCATGCCTGGGACAGGAACAACAGATGTGATCATTGTTCTGAGGCAAATGCAGGAAATGTATCAGATGAAGGGAAAGGTCATGCATTATGACTTTGCAGTTCTGGAGAAGATGTTGGATAGGGTGATGCAGGAGGTGGTGAGGTGGGCATTGAGAGAGTTGGGTGTGGAAAAATAGTTGCTGTCTGTGGTGATATCAGTTGGGAAGATGGGGTAGCACCAAGGATCTATAATAATTCAGAGACACCACCATTTTCTGTTTGTGTGTTTTGTTTTTGTTCCTTTTTCTTTTTTTGGTCACAGCCATATTGTTTACTGTTTCTTGGGCATTAACTTGTATGTGATTAGAAGTCAACAGGTTTATTTCTTTGAGCTTGTCAGAGTACAACATGTCCTAAGGTCATGGGATGCACCTGGTTGTTCTCCTGTGCGCAGGTTCAAGGGCTGCTTTGTCTTTTTTGTTGCGTGGTGACCAGATCTGCATACAGTACTCCAGATACAGTGTCACTAGAGCATTATATAGTCTGAACATAACTCCTTGATTTAGATTATATCACAGAAATTGTTGAATATAACATTTTATTCACCTTTTTAAAGCCTCTTCTCAAAGTTCAATAAAGTTATTTAGACTCTTATGTATTTGCCTTTTAGTCAATTTACTTCTGTGCTTTCTATCAGTAATTGAGATTAAAATTTTGTCAGACTTTCAAATGTAAACCTGTTTCATACTATTAATCAAAAACTGATTATGTTCTATTAAGTTCTATGTTAATTAAGTATGAAGAAATAAATCCTTTTATAGTTTCCATTCACTATTTTTAAGACATTACTTTTATTGCTTTGGTAGTGTCTTCATTGCAGCACAATGGAGATGAGGCTTAGAAAGTCCAGATGCGACCCAACAACATTTACACTTAATCTCAGTTCCCTCGGATAACAGGAGTTTGAATTCTAGATTTAGTATAAATTAAACTTTAGGTTGTCCGTCAGCTGGAATTGGTGAGACGGCTCCTAATTTTTAGTGTACTTGATTTGCAAAGATCATGCTTGCACATTTAGTGTTTTCATATTCCCACAGATGGAATGTCACAAACATGAATACTGCTGTGGAGACTCTTATACTTGGTGTAAACATTGCAAAAACAAGCAAACAAAAAAATCCAAATAGTTGTTCTTAGTGTATCAATAATATACTGCACAACAAATACTGAAGTACACTGCTGTATTTTTTTCTCCACTTCAAATTAACATGGTACATATTTTTATATACTAGAATTGAAATGACATCTTATCTTTGAAAATTTCCAAAATAAGTATGTAGAATTTGTATATAAACACTCATTAGTGTGAATACTGGATGACTTAAATTAATAGAGACATTAAGAAACTGTTTCACTGTTTAAAATTTAAAACAGTAACAAAATAAAACAGTTGGGTCTTATTTATCTATCCGTCCATTTATTTAATAAATTCAGCTTTGCCCTTACAGTTGATGTTCTTAAATTAAATTTTTTCACTGTTACAGAAATATGTGATCTTTTAGTTGAATTAAATGTTTTAAAACAGAAATATAGTCAGAGCATTTTAATTTTAATTTTCATTAAAAAATAGCTTTTGCTAATGTGTAAAAAAAAAACAAAACAAAAAAAACCGACTGTTTGTCTATCATCTTTCACAGCCAAGACAGCATAATAATTGCTTTAAACCTTTACATTAACCTCCTAAGGCTTTTCTCCATGGCTCTTCTGATAATTCTAACAGTTCACATCCCTAATCCTTATGAACTGCAAAGAGATAGCAACATCAGTATAAAGTTAATGAACCAGAAGTGGCTGGTGGATTAGCAAAAATAGTGTGACATTTACCCACAAAAGTGAAAGGTCAACGTTTTCCTTGCTAAATACAGTGTAAAATGTGTTCCTCATGAACTGTTAAAAAAATAATGAAAGTTAATATATTTTTATAATAATCAATTAGTAACTTTGATTGTCCAAGGTTTTTGAGATTGAGAATCATATTTAATATGGTTATAAACTGTTTAATAACCTATTGTAAATTCAAATGTTTTGTGTAAAGTGCCTGTTAAGTGAAGGTTTATTCTTATACAAAAAATTGTATCTTCTTTAATTTTATATGATAGTGTGATAAGCTGGTAAGCAGATATCTATGTGTGTTTGGTAAGGGGATGTCAAGGGCTTTTGACTTGAAAACTGACTCCTTTACTTCTCAGCTGTCTAATTGCCATTCCCTCCACACAAAGCTGTTAAGGCACATAAAGACAGAATATCATAAGAGCCACAAGTCTTTTATTCATCAGTGAAAATCGGAGCATAAGCTACCTTCTCACCTATCAATGAGTTCTTGGCTCCTCAGTTGTGACAGGTGACCTGGTCTGAAATCCAAATTCAGTTTTGGAGTTGGTGTATTCTTCATTTTAATAAACATAATTTTATCGTTATTTGGATGACACCATTTTACGTTCCATTTTCAAGTTTTTTTTTTTTTTTTTTTGTGACTGTCTCTGAAAGGTGGCAGCCATGTTGTTTACTATTGCTGTTTCTGTTGACAGCCATGCTGTTTACTATTTGATCCCTGTTGCTTGTCACATGATATGGTGGTCATGTTAAATACTGAAACTATAAAACATGACGATGCAATGCTCCTGACATGTTTTAAAATGTCTTTGTTTTCGGATCAAAATGTATTTACTATTTTTGGTTAAGTACATTTTAAAACTAGATAGTGAAAAGACCTTTGCTGTGCTTCTTGATTTTAATTTTTACGGGGAGATTCAGTTTTGTCATTTGATCTTATTTCTTACTTTCAGTATTTCTGACCTTCTGACTCCCATTCTCTTAACAGATAGCTGCCCTTTTTGTCACCTAATTGAAATATTTTTTTACAAAATTGGTCCAATGCACAGTGTGGTTACTCTAAACACCAATTCTTGACCCTACAACCCTCTATAACTGGAATTGTCTTGGAAGTTTGGTTATGTTAAAAAAAAAAGTTGTTTTTTTTTGCCTGCATTAAGCTTAATCTTTTTTGATGTATGCGCTTAAAGACTAATAGGGCATCCTGTAAAACACTTTTCCTAGTAGAGCAAAATATTTCTTGTGTGTATGTAAATGCAGACTAAAGCTATTTATAAATATGCTAATATAGAGAAAATAGAGCATATTGTCTGAATGTCTGGCATATTAACTATTTAATACTGCTCACTAAAACAACCAACAAACAATTTTGTTAATTTTAGATATTCTTATGTCATATATCATAATCATCATATATGTAGAGGGTACTCTTAGCAGTCAGCTGGGATGAGCCTTTACCATGAATCTGTCTTTTCCAGTCATTTCTGTTTTGCACATTATTCTCTTTCAAACCATTCAGTTTCCTTTGCACATGTCCAAACCAACATAAATTACTTTTCCTCATTTTTTCTGCCACATCTTCCACATTAAACAGACTGCAAACTTCCAACTCATTCTATGTTCTCTCTTAGTAACTAACCGTCCATTTACCTCACCATCCTCATGTCACTCTCAATATAGTTAAGACTTTCTTACTTTTCATAGCCCATGTCTCAAAACACTGGCTGTACGCTTGCTTTGTTCAATATACCTTTCATTTATAGAGAAACTCCTTTGGTTAGAAGAACATGTTATTCTTGCAGCAATGACATCCTTACATCTCCCCTATTGCATTTAGAGTGTCCCCAAGGTAACGTAAAACATCACAGACTTCATAGTTGTGGTCATCAATAGAGGGTGATGTGATTTTTGGACTTTCTTTTAGATCACCTTTACACCTCTTGCAATAAAAAGCTTCTGCCGCTTTTTATGAGGCTCCCTAGTTTAAACTGCACTTGGCATGCACTCAGCAACGACATCCATTAATTTGTATCAAATTTTTCCTCACATCTCCTTTGCAGACTGAGTACAGAAACCTGCAATTTTGAACCTAGCTGCAGTAATTGTGATTGGTTTGACTATGCATTAACTTCCTCTTTTCTCTATTCACTCTCAGAACTTTCTTGTCTAGTTATATGATCCAGTACATAAGCTTCTTCTTTAGCTCATTCTCTCTAGGTACCAGCAGTTTCAGTTTGTCAGTGTAGAGAAATTCTCCAGGCACACAATCCCTTAAATTTTAAATTTTTAGAGAAAGCTTCCAGGATCAGAACAAAAAGAAGAGGACTAAGGATGGATTCCTGAAGCCCGTCCACCTCAACATTGAAGTAGCTGCTTAAGCCCATGTCAGTCTGGACCCTTATCCTTGCATTAACATACATGGACATTTCTGTTCTCACCAACCAGTCCTCAACACCTGTTTCTCTCATTGCCCATTTGATCACTTGTCTTGGCACCCCATCAAATGCCTTTTCCAAATCAATAAAGGATCACCAAGGTTCTTTTCCTTTCTCCATATATTTTTCTCATATCTGCCAGACAACAAAGATGGCATCCCTGGTGCTGACACCTCATCTGAACCCAAATTGCATTTCATGGATCTGTGCTATGTCCCTCAATTGACTTTCAAACACTGTCTCCATGCCTTGCTCAAGAAGCTTTGTCCTTCTGTATGATTCACATTCTATGGGGTTTCCTATACCTTTAAAGATTGTCTCAATTTCACTAAAACATTAGTTCAGAAAGGTAGGGTCAGGTGCCAGGTTTTAATTGTATTTCTAAATATCCAGCTGTTCATGGTACCTTTTGGAATACTATTTCAAATCCATGACGACTAGGAAATGCTGCACCAAACACACTTTCCAATGTATAGCCTTTACATTCATTGTCCTTTATCTTCATGACCGCATCCTCTAATTGCTGCCAAAATATCTCCTTGTCTTTATTGCTTCTGCCTAGTTGTGGTGCATTCATGGATCAGGCTCACAGCTGAAACTCTGTCACTGACTCTTTGGGCTTCATCCACATTTGGGATCAACTTTAATGAAACCACCATGTCAACTTTGGCTCAACCCTCTCTGTTACAGGACCAGAACAACAAGCTATATTTTTCCACTTGATTTCTTGCAGACAAAAGACTTTCCTGAAATAAAGACGACAAGCCATGTCACAAAATGTTTGTAAAAAGAAATTTTACATGAATTTGACACCCTGATCACCATATAGGCAGTGGTCTAGGGCCTGTACCAGTGCTGTGCCCTCAATTACCAGACAACAATAGTCAGATGTCAACGCTGTACTCTGATCAGGGTCTGCCCCATCTTTATAATAATTCACTTCAGAAAATATGGTAGAATCTCATTGGTTAAGGCAGTGGTTTAGAATTTAGATTTGGTTTTGCAGCTGCATTTGCTCCCTGCTAAACTGCTCAGAGACAGAAGGAAGGGGCCACATCTTGCCACATGAAGGTTTATAACTCCTTATATTATAATTATATATTATAAATGGATCAAGCTGAGTTTTTGGGGGATTTAAAAACACACTCAAAGTCTTACAGTGCTGAAAATGAAAATGTACCGATACTTCTAATATTATGTCTAACGGCAAAGCCAAAATGGGAGGAAAAAAAATCCCCTTAATTTTTTAATGCTTTAATGCACAGGTGGGCAGATTCAGTCCTGGAGGGCCAGAGTGGTTGCAGGTTTTTGTTCCAACCCAGTTGCTTAATTAAAAACCAATCCTTGTCAATTATTTAATTTCATGGCTTGCTAGTGCTTTAACTCTTCCATGTCAAGTCATTCTCATATCCTAGATTTTTTTTTCCTTTCTAAGAATATCATCCAAATGATTTGAAGTCTAAAACAGACGAGTTATTCTCAGTGCTTCACTGTTTTCTCTTCACTTTACTTCCAAGTATTTAATTAAACTCAATAGTGCATGATAAATACACACAGGTGTAAATGGAAACAAGCTAAATGGAGAAATGCAGGTTTCTTTTGTCATTTGCATCTTATTGCTAATAAGGAGCAATTAAGAACCAAGACTACAGCTGTTTAAGACTAAAATAAGCAATAAGGGTTCAAAATCTTAATGAGCGAGACAACTAAAGTGAAGCTGAAGTGTTTATCTATCTATCTATCTATCTATCTATCTATCTATCTATCTATCTATCTATCTATCTATCTATCTATCTATCTATCTATCTATCTATCTATCTATCTATCTATCTATCTGTGCTTCTTATTAAGCAATTGGGTTGGAACAAAAACCTACAGCCACTGCGGCCCTCCAGGACTGAATCGGCCCACCTCTGCTTTAATGTATAAAGAGTTATGTTCTGTTTGGTGACCAACATGGAAAGTGAAAATCACTGATATGCCCTTACTAAATTAGTGTTCCCTTCCCTTTGGCTTTCTCTGATTAAGAAAGAGGAAGAATGAGAAAATGTGAGTAAAGTGGGTAAAGGTTTTTCAGCAGTCAGTTGAGTAATGTAAATGGAACTACAGTGAAATACGTTTAACGCGAAAACGCTTAAGATGAAATATCGGTTAACACGAAATAATACAACGGTCCCGACAAACTACTATGTATTTTCATGCATTTTTTTCTCTTAACACGAAACGAAAATCGCTTAACACGAAAAGATTTCCCTTCTGGGAATGAACAAAATACGGAAAACACCAGCCGCGCAGGCGAAATTTAAGAGGGGTGTGAAATGAAAGAGAGGTGGTTTCACATGTTTCGTACAAAGGAGGCTAACTTGGCTTTGAAATAACCTCGGAATAGCCTTTGACACGAGCCAATTTTGTTTATCTAAGCTACTTTCACCCTCCACCCCTACAAACGCCACACAAAAACATCTCATCTCTCATCAATTAGCTTTGGAATTCGGTGACGAGTACATCGCAGTGTGAGTAAAAATCAGTGAGTTTGGTTCGTGTTTTTTTTTTCTATTTTAGAAGAATTTTTTTACGAGCACAATGGCAAAGAGCTCAGGGGGAAAGCAAACTGCTATTTCACTTAAAATGAAGATGGAGCTTCTTAAGGCTGTTGATCAAAAACAGAAGACGAAAACGGAAATCTGTAAAGATTTTGATATTGCTATCTCTACATTATCAACAATACAGTAATTAAAAAAAAAAAAAAAAAGAGAGCAAATTACGGAAATGTTTGAACGGAGTAAGTTTGAGCCAGAGCGAAAATGGATGAGAACGGCCAAGCACGAGGATTTAGAGACGGCTTTACTTGTTTGGTTCAAACAAGCGAGATCTCAGAATGCTCCCATTTTTATTAAATACATGCATATATACATATCTATGTAAATAAAATGTACTCTAATAAACTTAATTTTGTTGAATATACTGCATGTTTTTTTTTTTTGTAATATCCTTTAACACGAAATTCTTTTAACATGAAAAAATATTTCAGTCCCCTCAGTTTCGTGTTAAACGATTTTCACTGTATTTAAAATTCATCATTGTTTTTGGACTGTTTATTTAGGTACATCAAATTTTCACATGCATTTACTGATCCTCTCCTTCGTGCCTAACAGGAATGAACTTGCATTTATGCTCATATTGAAAATAAAGCACGATAATCAGCAGTGTTATGATGCCGAATTTAGAAAAGATAATTCTTAGTAAGTAATTTGTTATGATCTTGGATTTGGACCCCAGATTTCAAGTCTTTATATACTTGTACTTGGTGTTGACATTGTTTGTAATATTTTTAGCACTATGACTGTTACAATACCACTGCAGCATGTTAAATTACCACTTTACTGCTGCCACTTCCATGTTGTTTATAGATACACAATCTGTTACTGGTCAAATGAACACATGACATTGTGACAGGTGACGTTGTTATACCCCATTTTATTGGTGGTGTGACAAACAAATCATCTGTGTAGTTTATTAAATTTCTGAACAAAGTTTCTGACATTTGTTGGGAAAAGTTAGCATCAGTAGCTAGTTTAAGGACCTATCTGGAACATTCTCTTTGACTTTTTGGTTTTCTCCTGGCTGTTAGGTTTCTGATTCTCATTTGTGTTTTCTACTTCAGTTTTGCTGCTTCTTGTTGCTTCCAACTCCAAGGTACATTTCCTAGCTTCTGCTTCCAGGTGCTCTTTCTCACTTACTTCATTAGCTTAGAATCAACTAAAAGGTGCTTCTAGACAGACTTCAGTTTTAGCACTGCCTTCCTCTCCTTTTAGATTTAAATTTCTTGGTCTCAACATTCAGCTCGATCTCACAATGTTTCTAAAAAAAAATAGTCTGATACACACTAAAGTTGTGGTTAATGTTAAAATTAAATCAGGAATGATCAACAAAGTGATCAATAGAAAAAAAATTTGTGAATTAGGGTTGCACTGATATCAACTTCATGAACACTGTAAGGTGTTACTGAGTACTGATACTTGTACTGTGCTCCTATTAGAAAGAATAGAACGATGATACATTTTCATCAGCAAATATATAAAGACAATACAAGTTTGTTTATTGCATGAAAACATACATGGTTTTTGTTCTGAAGAAGAATAAACATTTATCATTTTTGAATGACATTTATTAAAATTAATAATAACTCTTGTAGATATTACCCTGGAAGCAAACTCTTTTAAGAAACTAGAATTTAAATAAAAGAACCGCAGCCTAATTGAAATCTTGTGAACAGAAATAAATATATGTTGACAATGTTTTCATATATAAGAGGGTGGTTCTGTTTAAAAACAGTAACAATTTAGCTGTATCAGAGATCAGTCTGTTCCTTCTATCTAGAACTCTTGAAGGTGCACAAAATGCTGTTCACTGTCCATTCGGGTACATGGTGCTGACAGAAGCTTTCAAGATAATGCAGCCACGGGAGCGACTCATACTATGTTGCTTGTCCAGTAGTAGAGAACACTCTTTGATCTTGGGTGTTCGGTTTAGCTAGTTACTGTACTTCAGTGTATGCCTTTGGCCCCTGTGCAAATTGATTTTTGTACAACTTTTGATAAAATTCTGAAAGAGCAAACTCTCATGTAGCCTTGCTTTCACTTTCTTTTTAGAAGCAGTGCACTGTTATGCTTTTCCTTTCTGGCACACTTGTAGGAAAAGGAGTCTCAATGACAGCATCTCTATATCTTTACTAAGAGCTTCCTTGACCTCCTGTTAAATAACAATCATTGTGCCTGTTTTGTATAATAAATACACACAAGAACACAACTATCAATAATCCTCATACTTTGCAAGCTAAGCAGACTATAAAGCAAGTTAAAACAAGAAGTTGCAAAAGTGTAGATAAAGTTATTTACCACACTATTTACAACATTATCTATACATAGACGAATTTCATAGTTTTATAATACTGAATGTTGAGTAAGCATATGTTTGATACATATTGCACCTCAGTTTTACTATAGCTTCAAAATTGTTTTGTGGAATTGCCTTTTTAATATATTGTAGCTGACATCAAATTTAAAAGTACAGTTTTTATGAATGACACTAACAATTCATTATCTTGAAATACTGTTTGTAATGCAGTTTTAGAAAGAAATAATAGTTATTGGTTAAGTGAAGAGCCACATTTTAAATGCAAGTACCACAGTCTGAAATTCCAGCTCTCCTATAGTTAAAACCATGACAGCTAATGAGAGAGAGAACATGCTACCTGTTTAAACTTGGAATACATTAACAAAATTAAGCCAAAAATCACTCATGATTGTTCAAAAACATTGAATGCAATCATGACTTAATTTTTCTTGTTTCCATTATATGCCTCTGTTTGCTTCTAGTGGCAAGAAGACCTAAACTTCATATAATTGTCTATTTTACATAAATTGAGACATAGTGAGTCTTTGTGTGTTTTACAAATGAAATCGCTGAATGTATTAAAGGTTGCATTGAGATTGTCTTTAAGTATTTCCTCCTCATTAAAATTCTTTCTTGGCAGACATCTTTATTCGAAGCACCTTGCTAAAAAATCTATAAGATACATCTGAATGATTATTAGAACTTATTAATAAACAATACAGAATTAAATTTTAGAGTAAAGCATAAGAAGAAGGTACTATTGCTGTTAACCTCCTCACAGTAACAGAGACTTCATCTAGCCAGGGAACTGAGTTTTTTAAACATGTAAAATTCAGAAAACTTTGTTCACTGTGTTATAAGCTGAGTCCTCAGACAAATTAAAAGTTGAGTTCTTTTATAGCTATTTATAGCTTATCACTAACGTATAAATGGTTGTATGTGAGGTAAAAGTTACTTACCTGATGTTTTGGTGCTCTAGTAAGGCATAACACAGTGGCAGGGCAAAGTCATTTGGGTGTTTGGTGTCTCCTTGCCAGTTACCCCACTTATTTGGAGGCCTACAAGTCAGAAGGCTTCTCAGGCTTGAACCAGCACAACACCAAGGGGCATTATATTATTACCAGGCTTGCTTTCAAATTGAAGTGACCCAACAGCAAAGCATGTGCACGAAGCCGCTGCAAGACGGAGAGAACAGAGCGCTGAGTTTAAGAGGTTGCTGGCAGAGAATACACACGTATAAAAAGAAGGGTGAAAGTAGGGGAAAGTACACTACGTAACTTATGTGTAGCTCACGTGCATGGGGGAAAGGTGAAGGTTTAAAATAATGACAGTGCACCTGATCAGAGGAGGATGTCGGGTGCGTGACTAAATCAGTCTTCTGTTTTTTTTTTTCGAACAGTCATCCTTGTCTGTGTCTCAATTCTCTTCTCCCCTGGTTGGTTGGTTGTTAGTTTACAGCTCCAGGTGCCCAGAGTCTGAAACTGTACAATGGTACCATAACACAGGCCACTACACACTGTTATTGCAAATAATATGAAAACAGTTTTGTTCCCAAACAGGAGCTGTTTAAGAGGTACTGTGATTGATTTTGAATATTTTATGAAAATGAATGCAAGCAGTAGAAAACTACAAGGAGTGGCATGTGCAAAGTAAGGGGGTAGCAGCAAACTGATAGATACAGAACATGCTGGCTCAAATGCAAAATGAAATAAAAGAAGAATGCGCAAATATAGTGGCTAGCAGCATCATATCATAGATTTTTTTTAAAGACTAACTTCCTAGAAAGCATCAGGAAAAAATGCTGATTTGATTGCTGTTGAAAAAACTTTTTGTTTTTTTCCTATAGCAAATTTTTGATACATACAAATTTCACAAATGTAATGATTAACGCTCTTGAGAACCGTTTTCCAGGAAAAGGATAGGGTGTTTCAGTGTTCAGCTTTTACTTGACAGCATCTCCAGGAATTCTTACAGGAACTTAGTAGTGCTCTCCATTTTGGTTCTCATGCCAAGTCTTGGAACTTTTGATGTGCCATGTTTTTAGAATCTATCAATGTGTCCTTCATTGTCTGCTTCATAGTTTATAAAGGCGTGACCTAATGTTTGTCTCAGATGACACCTGCTCCCATTGTTTGATGTGGTATGTTAAAATTTCAGATGTTGTGTTTGTACCCCCTATACTTTGAACATTTTTTTGTTACTTAGGTATTTGAGTTCTTCATTAAGCGTGATGATATCATCTTTCAATTTCAAAACGTGTTGTGTGTAACTTTTCGTATGTGTTCTGTCAGTTTGTTGTACCTAATTGGTGTAGTGGATGAAAATGTTTAACTGCTCTTCTGGTCTTCTTATCGAGTGAGGTGAATATACAGATCATCACTGTCAACAGGACTGGCAGTTTAGTTGCACCCAAATGTAAATTTTGTATCTCAGGTTTCTTCTGCTACTGCAGTGCAGGTCTAAACAAGGTCTGAATCTTCTTTCTCAGGATCTGCTTCCACTTCATCCATATCTGAGAGAAATATAAAATGTGATTATGAGCTATTAAATAAGAAGCCAGATGAACCGTAATAACTGTGCTCTTGGTAGGTGTGAGTGTGTTCTGTGTGTCATTAGCTTTTGCTGCAAGCACCCCTGCTTTAATATTTGATCAGAAGGTATGAAAAGAAAACTTATTTCTGGATAAATTTTGTGTCATTATGAAAAAGTAAACCACACTTTCCAGACCATAATATGTATTACATGTGTAATTATGTCTCCTTCATATTCTTTGTTAAAACCATCAATCAGGAAAATATTACCAGTTGGTTGTTTTAGTGAGGAATGTGTTAAGCCATGTAAAAGGTGCCTTTAAGTAGGAGCAGTCTTTCATGTAAAATGCTACTTAATACATTGAAACTTATACAAGAAGCTATTAAGTGATTATTTAAGCAAATTACAGGTACTTAATCTTTAAAGAAGGTTATGTTTTGTTAATAACAAATTACATTTTAATATTGCATAAGGTAACATGCAGTGTTGCTTTGTTGTGGTGTTTTCAAGAATCTGAAATTTTCAATATTCCAAAGGTTTTAGAGCAGAAACAAGACATAAGACATACAATGAATAGTTGTATCATTTTAATACCATATCTTTTCTGTTGTCTTGTTTGCATGTTGCAATTTGTATAGACTGTGTCCATCAAAAGAAATCAGTCAGAAATCAAGTCCGAATTATTACTCTGCTCTGTCATTTGCTGACATGTGCCATAAAGATATCAGAGCAGTGTTCAGTTTGATGAAGTCTAAAATGGCAAGGCATAATATTACCTTAAACAAAATATTTGTAACTATAAGAAGTGCCACAGAAGACAGAGATAATGGGTTGGAGAGTATATAAAATATAGTATATTAAATTCTTTTTTTTTATTAGTAATTTTATTGTAATCATTCCATGCAAATAGATAAATTTTTACAAAAAAAAAAAACAGGATTGAAAACAAATCCACCCCCACACTTGAGAAAGAGAGCATGGCCAACGGACTAAAACTTAAAAATAGTAAAAATAAACAAATTGAAGAGTTTAATAGGCGGATACAGATAAATGGAGCAGAAAAAGAAATGGGGAGAGAATCTACTTCCTCAGTAAAGAGCTTATTCTAAAATATGATTAATTAGATCCTGCCAGGTTTTGAAGAAGTTCTGCACAGATCGTCTAAGTGAGAATTTGATTTTTTCCAATTTCAAATAATATAAAACAACAGTTAACCCACTGACTTAAAAGAGGAAAGTTAGGATTCTTCCAGTTTAGCAAAATAAATCTGAGTGCCAATAATGTAGTGAAGGCAATCACAGTTTGTTTGTCCTTCTCCACTCCACCCATCTGGGAGTACACCAAAAACAGCTGTTAATGGATTGGAGGGATTGGGACACCAAGGCTGTCTGATAGGCACTTCCAGAATGTCCAGAACAATGTTAATTTGGCACAGGCCCAGAACATGTGACCCAGTGAGTCTGGAACTTGATTGCAGCGTCCACAGGTTGGATCTTGCCCTGGAAATATTTTGTACAATTTCAAGTGAGACAAATGTGCTCAATATATAATTTAGAGCTGAATAATTGTATGCTTTGCACATATGGAGCTCGAATGAATTCTCTGCATTGCTACCTTCCACTGCTTTTCTGATATGTTGAGTGAGAGATCCTTTTCCCATTGTCCTCTTGGATCTTTGAAAGGGAGGGACTGAAAAATATTTTTATATATTGCAGAAATGCTGGCAGAGTCTTCGAGACTGAGCAATATTTTTTCCAGCATAGAGGAAGGTGGGAGATGGGGAAAATCGGGCAGGTTCTGTTTGACAAAGTTTCTAATTTGAAGATAGTGAAAGAAATGTGTTGCTGGAAAATTACATTTGGAATGTAATTGTTCATAGGATGCAAAGATGTTGTCTATATAAAAAATCTCTAAGCAATTTAATCCCAAATGTTTTCCAGATATTAAAAATTGCATATGTTTGCGAGGGTTGAAAAAGGTGGTTCTCATGCAGAGGTGACTAAAGATAAAAGATTCTCCATCTTAAAATGCTTTCTACATTGGTTCCATATTCTGAGTGAGTGAAGCACAATTGGGTTACAGTGATCCCTCGCTATATCGCGCTTCGCCTTTCGCGGCTTCACTCTATCGTGGATTTTATATGTAAGCATATTTAAATATATATGGCGGATTTTTTGCTGGTTCGCGGATTTCTGCGGACAATGGGTCTTTTAATTTCTGGTACATGCATCCTTAGCTGGTTTGCCCAGTTGATTTCATGCAAGGGACGCTATTGGCAGATGGCTAAGAAGCTACCCAACTTACTTTTCTCTCTCTCTCTTGCGCTGACATTCTCTGATCCTGATGTAGGGGGATTGAGCAGGGAGGCTGTTCGCACACCTAGACGATACGGACCCTCGTCTAAAAATGCTGAAAGATTATCTTCAGGTTGCTCCCTTCTGTGCAGCTGCTTCGTGAAGCGACATGCTGCACGGTGCTTCGCATACTTAAAAGCTCAAAGGGCACGTATTGATTTTTGATTGTTTGTTTTTGTCTGTCTCTCTCTCTCTCTCTCTCTCTCTCTCTCTCTCTCTCTCTCTCTGCTCCTGACGGAGGGGTTGTGAGCTGCTGCCTTCAACAGCTTTGTGCTGTGGTGCTTCGCATACTTAAAAGCCAAACAGCCCTATTGATTTGTTTGCATTTCTCTCTCTTTCTGACATTCTGTACTCCTGACACGCACTCCTTTGAAGAGGAAGATATGTTTGCATTCTTTTAATTGTGAGACGGAACTGTCATCTCTGTCTTGTCATGGAGCACAGTTTAAACTTTTGAAAAAGAGACAAATGTTTGTTTGCAGTGGTTGAATAAAGTTCCTGTCTCTCTACAACCTCCTGTGTTTCTGTGCAAATCTGTGACCCAAGCATGACAATATAAAAATAACCATATAAACATATGGTTTCTACTTCGCGGATTTTCACCTTTCGCGGGGGGTTCTGGAACGCAACCCCCGCGATGGAGGAGGGATTACTGTATTAGTTAGTACTAGCCAACCCGCAGCGTAGCATACGCCGCATAATTATGTATTGATGGGTGAACACTTCCTGAAAGACACAGTTGTCCAAATGGGGTTGGTTTTGAGGATACGACTGTAGGTGAATGAAAAGATGTAACTCTGGAGAGGGCAACATACAATACAGCATTTTACACGCTGCATACATCGATTCACATCGAAGTATAGACACTGCTAAGACCATGGAATACCCCTCGCAAACTGTTTTACACGCTGCATACAGCGATTCACATCCGCGACAAATGTGATTCTTCTTAGATGGTGCTGTCGCGTCCACCCTTACTCTCGAAGCATACACACTGCCTGGTCATGTGCCCGGTCGCAAGAGCAACTGACAGAGACCCACCCACCAACTCTAAAACCATGGGATACCCCTCGCAAACTGTTTTACACGCTGCATACAACGATTCACATCCGCGACAAACATGCCTCCTCTTAGATAGTCCTGCTGCGTCCACCCTCGTTCTCGAAGCATACACACCGCCTGGTCATGTGCCCGCTCGCAAGAGAAACTCATGGAGACCCACCCACCAACTCTAAGACCATGGCGTGTAAAACAGTTTGCGATGGTGGACGCGGTCGTGCGTCATAACTGAAAAGAATACAGTGGAACCTTGGTTCACGACCATAATTCGTTCCAAAACTCTGATCGTTAACCGATTTCGTTGTGAACCGAAGCAATTTCTCCCATAGGATTGTATGTAAATACAATTAATCAGTTCCAGACTGTACGAACTGTATGTAAATATATATTTTAAGTTTTTAAGCACAAATGTTAATTAAACCATAGAATGCACAGTGTAATAGTAAACTAAATAAAAAAAACATTGAATAACACTGAGAAAACCTTGAACAACAGAGAAAACTAACACTGCAATAGTTTGTGCTATAGCGCTACCAACCGCTGGCTAAAAACACTTTTTTTTTAATGAGTTTTAAGCACAGGGAAAAAAATGAACATTTGAAAAAATCCGTAATTTAATAAACCACCAAGAAAAGTAACATTGCAACAATGCACACTACGAACCGATCGCTGTAAACAGAAGTGAAAACAAAATCAAGCCCAGTTTATTCTTTAACTGCCTTCCTATCTTATGAGTCCAGCCCCCTCTCTCGCGCTGCCTGAGTGTGTGCGTCTGTCTCTCTCTCGAGCTGCCTGTGTGTGTGCGGGTCTCTCTCTCGGGCTGCCTGTGTGTGTGCGCGTCTCTCTCTCGCGCTGCCTGTGTGTGTGCCTCTGTCTCTCTCTGGCGCTGCCTGTGTGTGTGCACGGCTCTCTCTCTCGCGCTGCCTGTGTGTGTGCGCGGCTCTCTCTCTCTCACACTGCCTGTGTGCCTCTGTCTCTCTTTTGCGCTGCCCGTGTGTGTGCGCGGCTCTCTCTCGCGCTGCCTGTGTGTGTGCCTCTGTCTCTCTCTGGCGCTGCCTGGTGTGTGTGTGTGCGGGGCTCTCTCTCTCGCGCTGCCTGTGTGTGTGTGTGCGTCTGTCTCTCTCTGGCGCTGCCTGTGTGTGTGCGCGCGGCTCTCTCGGGCTGCCTGTGTGCCTCTGTCTCTCTCTGGCACTGCCTGTGTGTGTGTGTGCGGCTCTCTCTCTTGCACTGCCTGTGTGTGTGCCTCTGTCTCTCTCTCTGGCGCTGCCTGTGTGTGTGCGCAGCTCTCTCTCGCGCTGCCTCTGTGTGAACCGAGGTTCCACTGAGGTTGACTAATGAAAACTCAACGTGGCTCAGAGGTGCATGTGGAGTCTAGCAGAGACGAACGTGCATGACGCCCGGTGTTGTGAGTTGCTGCGTCCGAGTTGGTGGGCATGGCTCTGCGAGTTGTCGTCGTATCCAATGGTCTTAGAGTTGGTGTGCGTGGCTGTCTTGAGTGCTTTCCATGGGTGGCTACTTGTTGGCGGCTTAGTGAATTATATACGTTGGGCGTGGCTGTCTTGCGTGCTTTCCATGGGTGGCTACTTGTCGGCGGTGCGTGCTTTCCATCGGTGGCTACTTGTCGGTGGCTTAGTAAATTATATATATAGATATTGGCAATAACTTGCATTTATTTGGGCACAAATCAGGGAATATAGAGAAGTACTGCCAAAGCCTGTGTATGTTCACCTATTTGTGTTCATGTTTTTATAGCTTGTATGTTTGCTGCCCAGTAATAAAACTGAAAGTTGGGTAGAGCCATGCCACCTTCTGCCTTAGGTCTTTGTAGGGTCGCTCTTTGGATACGTGGATGTTTTAGGTTCCAAATAAATGAGGTTATGGTTGAATCTAATTGCTTAAAGAATGATTTATTGATTTAAATTCTAAAACAGTGAGTCAAGCTGCATATACACAAAAATGTGAACAGTGCAGGGACAGACTTATTTAACAATAATAAAGATGCTGATGCACAGAAACTGAAATAGCTTTTTCACTGAAGCAGCAAATCAAAAAGCCTTCTTACTAAGCTTTGAAGTTTAAACATAAATGTAAAGGGCAGTCATTATCTTGCAAATTTTACTTTCTTAGCACAATATTGTGATCAGTGCACTTTGTGTTAGGTTTGATTGTCTATAGTTGTTTATTTTTGTACATTATCTGCATGCATAGTGACATGCTTTGCAGTCCTATAATGTATTTATCAATAACTTCCTAACTATTCAGTAGATTATGGAAAGTACTTTCTAAACTTACTTATATAACAGGGAAATAACGGTAAAGTGCAGTCGGTAAAATTAAATCTTTTACATTAAGATGTGTCAGTACAACAAGCCTGTCTGTAAAAATAATTTTTACTGAGTTTTTCCTTTCATTGGTGAAATGTGTTTTTGCTTGTGCAAGTAGTCTTTTGAGTGTTGACTTTAAAGTGGATGAGTCTGATAACATTTGAAACTCAATAAGCAACATATGAAGGAAATATAGTTTAGCTTTGCAGCTTTATTAAGACTGAGAGGAACATTTAATATTGAAATGTGCCTTTCTATAGTTTTCTGTAAATGTTCGCAGTTTAGGTAATCAGTACTTCAGTGTATCAAAAATCAGTGTAGCATTAGTTGTAGTTTTGCATCAAAGCCGATCTCAAAAAAAGTTTTTCTTTCTAAGCTGTACGATACTTTAGTTTTTTTTTTTTTTTTTTTTTTTTTTTTTTTTCGCCTTCTACATATATATTCTTGTATTAGCAATTTGTTAGTTTTCGCATACCCCTTGGGGTCAGAGTGCAGGGTTAGCCATTGTACAGCGCCCCTGGAGCAATTGCAGGTTAAGGGTCTTGCTCAAGGGCCCAGCAGAGTAGGATCTCTTTTGGCAGTGACGAGGATTCGAACTGGCAACGTTCTTTTTTTGCAGTGCTACTTTATGCAAAGTATTACTGTATTAGAGGAAGTTTACTTATCATTTACCTGCCAGAACTTCCTGTAACTAAGAGAGCAATAGACATTAGGAGAGAGTGAAGATAGGGATAATGCCTTTTACTTTAAGGAAAGTAGAGTAATAATCTAAGAAAATGGAATCGAAGTTGGCGTGCTGTGTGTGGACAGGAACAGCAAACATATATGTTGTTCAGCAGTATTTGGAGTGGAAGAAAATAAATATGCATCTTCAGCAGAAATTAAGAGAAACTCTTTTAATTGGTTTAGACCTTTTCATGTTTTTAACATAAATAAAAAGGATGTGAATAGTAAACAAGCGTGTGTTTGTGCTTGTTCTTGAATAAAAGCAAGAATTCCTGAATAAAAGCAAACTTATTTTATTATAACTTTTGAGAAAGTTGTTTATTTGATTTTGTGACTTCAGTCTTCACACATTATATACTTCACGTTAACATTTTGTCATTATTACTATTACATGCAAAAACTTTCTGTTTTAGTTATGTGTACAACATTTCTTGCCTCGGACTTCCTGTCATCCTACATTTTTCCACAGATCGTTGTAGAAACGAAACACACATGAAATGTATGCATTTCAAATAATATATTATTTGCCCTATACAATTCCAGACACCTGACTCCCAGATAAAGAGAAGTTTGTGTCTGACTTCAGCTGCCTCGGTGGGGGATGGGTGAGCAAGCCGCTTGCTTCATGACACATTTGCAAAACAAAGATACTGATGAGGAGGTACGATGGAATTTAAGGTGGCCTGGCATTACGAATATTTTTGTAGGCTTCAGGGATTCTAGTGACTAGTTTGTCTGTTTTATGTGTAAACTTGTTAAGCATGCAAGCCTTGTATCTTTTTTATAAATATGAACATTTTATTAAAATTGTGGGTTATAATTATGACAAGCATTTTCTTTTCTTTTACACCATAGATTTTATGGATAAATTTTTAGTTTTACTACTTAAAACAAGTATGTACTTTAGTGGAATTTAGTTTATATCAGTATTTTTTATCATCACTGAACAATAAGCCTACAGAATTTCATTTCACATTTATAAAAAATGAACAGGTAAAACCTGTAGAAATACCCAGGTTAGCACTTTAATATGATGTCAGGCTTATACACTTTTGGTTTGTTTAGTGTAATTTTTCTTTAAAGAGCAAAAAAAAAAAATCATAGCCAGCCAGTTCTAGCAACAATAAATCAGTGATTGGTTCTGGCCATAAAACAACTGATCAGAGCATGTCAGTCTGATGCATCTCTTCATGGATCTATTGTTCCTAACTGCAAATAGGCTTTTCAGAAGAATTTAAGACATTAAATTCAATTGTCTAAACCAACTTAGAAAAAATAAAATGCCATAAAATTTGTATTTGTATTAGAACAAATTCCTGACAACCAGACATGAGCCTGTTAAAAGTACAGTTGTACTTGTCTTTTCTTCCAAGTCTTCATTTTTGTTTCAGAAGTTCTAATGTTGGCTTGGTTTGTTAGTCTTTTGGTTTATAGATTCTACATACTGTAGCTGTTGGTTTAAATATATGAGGCATTTATGTTACTATGTTTTTCTTTACATAATACAGACTTATTTCCTGCTGTTGCTGTACGATTTCTTTGTGTATAACCTTTTAGATGTAATAGCAGTTTTTTGTGTAAAAGTCCCCTTGCAAACTTTCTAAATCTTGTACAATTATAGAAATGTAAATTTAAATTGCAGGCAGTTTTAAAACAGCTAAGTTTAGAAAGCAGCTTTTGTTGACTGTTTCATAGTCATTTCCTCAGCAAGCACAGTAAATGTACATATTTATCATTTCGTTGTTGCTTCTTACAAGAAAAGGTGATGGAAAAAGAAAAAGAGGATGCAACATCGACAAGCTTCTGTTCCAAGACCGCCGCTTCACCCAGGAAAGCAAACTCAGTGTCATGTGCTCCTTCAATGTAATAGGAACCACAGCATAGAGATAAGTACACACATTACAACAGTTATACATGTCGTAATGTAGGAAGGATGGTCCTTGGGTGTGTGGGAACTGTTCAAATTTGAATTTAATGATTGCATATAGCACGGAACTGACCTCTCTGTACTATTCTTTCCTCTGCTTGTCCGGGAAAAAAAACAAAAAAAACAAAAAAAAAAACAACTTAGTCACTGATTCCAACCATATGAAGGTATGCTAATGAATATGAATAATGTTGCATCAGTGCCACAATGTTTTCTGAAATGTACTATACAGGTCACAAAATGAATTATTCCAAATATCATATATACCTACGTATATATCTGTTTTTTTGTCAGTGCGGCTTTTTTATAAGCTTTTGTCCCTCCAGATCAGAGAATTTCCAGTTCCATGTCTCAAAACACCACTCACGTCCACAGTTATTCCCAGTTTCAAATAAAAACTAACAGTGTCAGTTCTGGTGGGTGGGTGGTTTAGTGATCATGACCGAGAGAATAAAAGTGAAAAAAGAAATGTAAACTTTTACAAGTACCATACATGTATACCGGCTGTTACAAATTCAAATCAAATGTATGTTTTTATTATATAATAATAACAATAGCAGCTCACTACTCAAAGTGGTAACTGGTGGACCCTGGAATTGAACCAGCAACCTCTTGATTATGAGTCAGCAACTATTACTGCTGTACCACCCAAGCAGTCATGTCATTGACTTACCCTAAGGCAACTTCTTTTTCTTCGGTTATATTCTTGAAAAAAAGCGCACTTGTTTCGTTATACTTGTACCTTTTATGAAAGTGTTTATTTGATATTTGGACTTCAGTCTCTTCACACATTATACACTTCATGTCTACATTTTGACAATTATTACTAAAACATGAAAATTGTTTCTGTTTTAGCAATGTCGTTGCATAGATCGTTGCAGACACGCAACACACATGAAATGCATGTATTCCAGATGACGATATATTATTTACCCTGTACAATTCTAGGCACCTCACTCCCAGATAAACCACTTGAGCACTGAGAACCTTCTTTGTGAATTGAGCTGCAGTGGTGGGGGTTGGGAGAGCAGGCTGCTTGTGCTGAACAACACATTTACAACACAAAAGACGCTGATGGAGAGGTGCGAAGGTTATGCAGAAAAATGTCTGTCATTCCTAAATGGCTCATGTGATATTTGTGGTAAATATCTTAAATTAAAGCTAAAAGTCAACACTTCAATAATGTAATGATTCTATTTAAAACCCATTGTGGTGGTGTACAGAGTCAAAATGATGAAAATTGTGTCACTGTCCAAATACCTATTCACCTGACTGTATACTTTAAGGTGAATTTAACGCTGCCAGTTTTGCAATGGGATAATGTAATTTTTTATAATGAGTCGGAGTTAGAATTATTAGTTCATCAATTGTTTTATGTTGACATTTAAATCAAAAAGCACTTACTGTTTACATGAAATAGTTTGGCTTTCAGTGCCCCAATTTTGTTGAAATCTGACACAATTATTTCTCAAGGAAACTTGTTGAGAAAAGTTAAATTTCCATTGAGATACCTCAAATAGAGTGTGTTGTACAAATGTTAACATTTCCGAAATTCCCATGTTAAAGCATTGGTGAATTTAAAACAGAGAAACAAAGTGACTAAATAAATAAATAAAAATTCTCTGGCTTTCCAAACAGTTTCCAAAAACATTTATGTTAAACCATGCAGACATTTCCTACTTCTACAATTACTGTCTCTTACTAAACAGAGCCGTGGTAAATTAGGAAACCCGTAGGAACAGATTACACATGCAGGGAATGTGTTCTTCCAGTGAACCACCATTTTAAATCAACATTTTAATTGTGTTGTTAACTTGTAAAAAAATAATAGGTAATATTTGCTTTAATGTGCAAATATTATATCACAATTAACAAATTTTGATGTGCCAATAAAAAGCTTTAAATACTGTAGTGTTTATTTTAGAATAATTTTGATAAAATACTTGATTATTGGATTTATGTGTTTGCCTGGTTGCTCGAGAGTTATTCACAAACTAATGCCAATTTTTGCCTCTGCCATCTTGTTGACAAGCATTCCCAAGTGCTGGTACTCTTTAAACACAATGTTGGACTGGTTGTTAATGTTTTGTGGCCTAGAGCTTGGGAACTAACTTGGAAATGATAGACTTGCCAATTCTAGCCTCCTATGTAAGAATACCAAGAATGGGATATTAAGCCCATACTGAACTTCCACCTCCTCTTACATTTTCAATTTCAATGCTTGGCCGTGTTTGAACACATTCTGTTTTTATTCACAAGGGTGTTTTCTGAAAGTGGTTTATTTAACAATATTTTAGTAAAGATACATGTGCTTGGAACGCTGTGAGCATATGACTGGATGAATTGATATGATTATGTGATATGAGTAACGAGAGACTTTTTCATGGACTTATTAATATTATTTGCATTTGTCCAGCGTCTTCACCATAGATGCCTTTTCTAACATAAACCTTGTTATTCACATTCTATATGAAAATATGACATTAAAAAAATGTTCTCACCCATCGGTTCAAACTGCGTGAGATAACATAAAAAAAATCATTTTTGAGCGGTGTATTCCTTTAAAAAGAACACCACCATCACACACGGTTTGCGGTTAGGCGTTCTGTTCCAAGATAGACATGGATGAAATTTAGATGCCTTCTTTTTAGATGCTGCTGCATAGCCATTGAACTGTGATGGTGCCCAAATTAAATTGTTACAGTGTTAGCAGACAACTACATTTTCTTTTAAAGTGAAATTCTCCCAAACCACTGATGATTTCTGATGCTTTCTTTCGTTACCTTCACCTATGCTTTGTTTGCCTTACACAGCTCCTTGGTGTTTTGAAAAGTTACATTTTAATCAAGTACTTCTTTAATTGAGTAACTTGATTACTTATGACACCACTACTTCAGTTTTGAGAAGGTATCAATTTCATTCACATTTACACTGGTTTAATGTTTTTTTTCCTCAGTTTATCATGGCAGCATCACCTTAGCCACTGTCCATTGTGAAACATCAGTCACTGGACCAGTACTTGTCACTGGTGCTCCTGCTGAATGTGATCAAACAATCAGTTTTCCTCAAAATTCACAGCAATCTCGTGTTTGGTTGTTGGCAATTAATGTAATGAGCAGCTGGGTTTACTCCGCATTTTTGAACATGACCTTATACCTGATGGGATGTCAATTGCTCAGTTATTTTAATCATTACACCTGTGAAGAAACACCTGCTTTCAATAATTGTTATTCATCATTTGCAGATACCTTTCTTTAGCTAATTTAAAATATATGTAAATACACTCTGTAACATCAGTGTAAACAAACCTATTAATTTAATGTTAACATTTCACAGGTTGCTTTTTAAAAGTTTTAGAGAATTGAAAATATAGTATGCTTATCCCTAATAACACAATGTAAATTGTGAGTTAAGTTGTATACAAGAACAAATAACATAATACAAAAAACAAAATAGATGAACAAATACATTTTTCTATTTAAGCATTCACACTTCCTTTTATTCTCATCATTGTGATCTTTTGCTATGCTTCATTGTTTACAATATCTAAAGAATGTAATTTATTTTGCATTTACTTTTGTACTGGTGGCTATAAGAAGAAAATGCTACTATACTCTATTATAGTATAATGTAATCAAAGGCAGTAAGATATCTTTTTTTTAATAATTTGAGCTAGCTTGTAAAGATGTAAAAACAGCTGATTTTTTTTAGCGTCATTCTTCAATGCTAAAAGCCTCAATGGTTTAAAGTACTAATAATAGACAAGCAATGAAAATCTGTGTTTAGCAGTTGCTGTAATGTAGCCAATTTTATTTTTAAAAGCTTTTGTTTGCATGTTTTCATACTTTCATTAACAAAATATAAGTGTAGTAGGTGACTGAAAAAAGAATTCTGCTTATTCTTACTTTAAAGCTACTTTTTCTGATTCAGCAGATAATCACAAAGTGTTTGCCCAGTGTAAAATGGTGAATTTGAACAAAATGACCCAATTTAATGAAAAGTGTAGCATTTTCTAGTGGTAGACTCACTACATACTACAAATTAAACATTTACTTTGACTAAAATTCTAAACTTGAAACCTCCCCCACTGGGGAAAATTTGTTAGGTTTCCACTGCAATTTATCTGCTATATAATATTCCGCTACACTGTGTGTGTGTGTCCCCGGTCCTGGATTTGGTGTGATTGGTCAATTTGCCTTTGGTTTCTCAATGGTAAGGATGATGACATGATATGTTAGAGGTGCAAAGTTCAATTACTGATTCAATTACTGATTGTGACAATTTGTTTTACTTTTTACAAAAAAATGCAGTTAAACTATAGGATTTCAAAGACAACAAAGCGAATAATTTATATAGTGAGATTTCTGTGGCAAAATACTATCGAGGTACAACCTGAGTAACCTTTCAAAGACGGGAATTATTTGCAAAAATATGAATTATGTTTTCATAGCCGGTAACAAGGGTCAGTCTACTATTTGTGGTAGGCAAAAAGTGGACAGGAGATGAGCAAGTTACCTCAAAATGATAAGGTCTGAGCAGCAGGCTTTATGGGAATGTGATTGAAAGGAGAAGCATCTGTCAAGAGATGTTTAGACATACCAGGATTCCAAGGAAAGGTACTGTATAGTAGGAATGATGAGAGTTGCCTTTTAGACATGGAATGTATTTAGGAAAATATGAAATATGTTTTCATGGCAAGTAATGAGGGACCTTTCTGCCATTAATGGTAGTCAAAAAGCAGACAGAAGGGTGGGCCCTGTTACCATTTCCATATTTGGTCTTGCTTATAGGAAGTTCTACCTTTACATTTTAATGGCACACTGTTAAAAGACAGAGTACACAGCTGTGTGAAGTGATGCATACTGAAATTGCTATGCATGAAAGTGCAAGATGAACTTGCCTCAGGCTGTTTCTCATATTTAAACATGCAGAATTAGCAGAAAAGGAGCAGAATATTGCATACAGTCCACTTACCATTTTGTTTGAAGCAATAGTGGTAACTATAAAATACTGGAATGCAGTATGGATTCATGATATAATAGCAATAGGTATACTGGGGAAAATCTTCAAGACCAAATATTAATCTTTTTTTATATAATCACTTTGTCCATAATTTTAGGTATGTCAACTGGAAAAATGGTATGTTCTCAGATTAACAAGTCTAGAAGATTTATTATAAAAGCACTCAACTGATTCTAACTATATAATGTAATGCTAATATCCAGTCCCTTGGAACAATCTGATTGACCTTCAGTTTGGCTTTGATTTTAAATTTTTATTGCTTTTGATTATTTTAGAAACATTGCAGAATAAGTATTGTTTTTAAAGTAGAATAACATACTCTGATTTTGCAGAAATGGTCACATTAAGTTACTTAAATCATTACGTTTACCAAGTCAACTGGCTTTTGCCTAGCATTTTAACACTTGGCTTAAAGAGATGTAGCTTATTCAGAGAATTAAACAAGATTTCATTAAGCATAGCTTTTTATATTATGTTGCCTATTGTGGACAGAAAGCATATTGTAAATGTAAAGACTTTAGTTGCACAATGTTTGGTTCTCATGCCTATGGCTAGAATGGCTGTTTGCTCTGTAAAGTCTACGTGTTCTGTATGTAGAGTTTTTTTTCTCATTTCTGCCACATTACACATTCTCTGTGGTGTTGATTCTTATGTATTTTATGTTCCTAAGTGTCCGACTGTATTTATATGACATCTTTGAAAACATGATGTCTTGTCCACAACTGAATCCCATTTTGTGCCTGTCAATACAAGTCAGAAAAAGTTTATTTTCCAAAGGTAGTCTCATGAATGAATAGCTTGTATTGCTAATGACCCAATTTTCCAGAGTGTCTAAGATGAATTATACAGATTTAAATTATCTAAAAATAGTTTGCATCTCATCATTACACTCAAATGATATGCTTACCAAAACAGACAGTAAGGCTTCTGTTTGCTTGTTATCTCTACAACATACCTTATTAATGATCATTTCAGTATTAAAATACAGATGCAGCCATTCAAAATGGATGAGTAGTAGTGTATTATTTTAAGGTGTGCTGTCTGGATACCCATAAAATAAATAACTGTAGATGGCAGCAATACTGTAGATAAATATACTATGAAAATGTACACAAACAAGTTCCTTTCTCTTCCTAAATATGTTATGCATCTTTAATCCCTGTGGCTTACAGTATGGTGGGGGATACTTTTAGCATACTTGATCTAATATTATAATCTTTATTTTCTGGCCTTCATAAGAGGTTACTGTATAATGTTTTGCCCTTTTCAAATCAAATGCAATACAGTAGTAAGAACACCACTTGCTGTTGCTGGAAAAAAATGTCCTGAATAATTCTATGTGATAGTAATGTTAACATAAAATAGTGTATATAAGAAGCCCCTGTGAGCATGTAAATATAATTTAGGTCAGTAAAATAAATTGATTAGCTTAACATAATTACAAAATTCAATGAAATCGAAGTGTTAATTATTAGTTTAAGTGTTAAACATTTACCCGTGACTCCTGTTTAGCATCTCATTACTGTGCAAATTAGAGGTTTTTTTTTTTAACAAGAGACTGATTGTGGAAAACTTTCATAGCGTATAAGAAATGACTGTGAAGAGTATAATGAATCAAGTCATAGGTGTTGATGTACAACAGAGAATAACATTTTCAGAGTTTTAATGCAAGTTTTAATGTAGGCCTAAGCCTATTTGAGAGATGCTTGTACTTTTAATGAATCAGCCTTTAGCAATACAGCCAAAGCCACAAACTGCAGTCCTGTTGCTGTGTTTATAATTTTATTTTATTTCAGTTTCAATAATCGTTCCATTTTATTGACTTTGTTATTGTCGGTTTTAATTGTAGTAAATACGGTTTCACTTTAAGGCCAAAATCAATATAGTGCTCAAATTCTTTACTTATTATTTTTAAAGATGACTACTTGCTTACTATTTTGTTAAAAAAAGGTACATGTTAAGAGATATGCAGTTATCTTGTGCTAGACTTGAACCCTGACTTCTAGAACACAAAATAACCATTTAATCCGCTGTTCTGTTTAGCCATTATAGTACGCAACTTCTCATTGAAAAATAACAACTGAACGAATGCAGAGAAACTAGATTATAGCAATACTTTTAGCAGTAACATGTATACAATATTTACATCCTCATAGTACTAGGGTGCTGTACCGTGTTAGCCATTATGAATGTAGAGAAAAGCCAAGCAAAATGACACCTTTTATTGGCTTACTAAAAAGATTACAATATGCAAGCTTTCGAGGCAACTCAGGCCCCTTCTTCTACATCTTGCCTGAAGAAGGGGCCTGAGTTGACTCGAAAGCTTGCATATTGTAATCTTTTTAGTTAGCCAATAAAAGGTGTCATTTTGCTTGGCTTTTCTCTACAAATTACCATAGCAACTGACCTAGTAGCTGTAAAACCCCTGTTAATGGAATTACATGTGTACAGTGAGAAATTAAAGGAAGCAATCTTATCACTAACAAGTCATACATTGCCAGCACCACCTTTTGGCCATTTTTTCTAACCAAGCTTGTAACGCAGTAGCTTGCACTTGAAATACTGCGGGCTGAGATAGTATCATGCATTTTTTGAGAGAACCATAGGGAAAAGAGAACTCATGGTTTCCCATGGCCTAGGTTGCATACTTCCTAAAGTCAACATACCAAAAGTGCTGAAATGACTTCATCCGCCCATATATTTTAATCTTATTACAGATATTCCTTACTCATGATAAATGGTAAGTGGCATTACATCTTGCCTGAAGAAGGGGCCTGAGTTGCCTCGAAAGCTTGCATATTGTAATCTTTTTAGTTATCCAATAAAAAGTGTCATTTTGCTTGGCTTTTCTATACATCCTCATAGATATCCACCCATCCATCCATTATCCAACCCGCTATATCCTAATTACAGGGTCACGGGGGTCTGCTGGAGCCAATCCCAGCCAACACAGGGCGCAAGGCAGGAAACAAACCTCGGGCAGGGCGCCAGCCCACCACAAGGCTCACACACACACACACACACACACACACACGCACACCAAGCACACACTAGGGACAATTTAGAATCGCCAGTGCACCTGTCGTGGCGAAAAATTTGTCACCAGAAGGCTTTTTTACCTGAAATAAAAGCCATTAGGAGTCTCGGGATAGGCGTACAGAGTCTATAGTTTTATTGCAACGAAATAACCATAATAATAACGAGGACTCAACCCAATACGGCCAAATTGAGCTGAGCCCTGAACAGTTCCAAATCCAAAACTTATGTATCATTTTCTTATCACCTCGGCCTCGTTTAATTAGCTCATTTGCTCATTTTCTCTGACTCCCCTCTACTCCTGTCCGGCCTTCCCTCTACTCCTGTCCAGCCGATACCTTGAGTTTCCATGGGAATCTTTATTATCTCCTCACTTTCCTGCAGCTGGCCCCTCGGTATTTCTACTTGTCTATTGTTCACTTCTAGTTTGTTTTTTCTTATTTTCTTTAACTGGCCAAAGCCTTGATTCCATATATGGATTTCCTCTCGTCATTTCCTTTTCTAAGCCTTCCAAACTTTTTTATAATAGTGGCCTGAAGCTTAAGCTTTAATTTAAAAGGGAACTATGGCACGTGCCTTTATCTAATCATCTGCTTGGCATGCTTGGTTTGCCTTAATTTCTGTACTTTGGTTAAATGCTAGTATTACTAATTTTCTAAACTTATTTATGTTAGAATATATTTTGTCATTTTACTTGCATTACATCACCTGACCTTGGCAGCAACGCCTTCTTGCCATCTTTGCTGATTCAATATTTCAGCTGGCTTCGTATGTGCCTTTCAGAGCCATCTTTTCTCTGTGGTATCGTTCCTTTAGCTTCCTATCCTTGGACACAGGTGTTCTCAATCTTCATATTCTGTTCTAAGGTGGTTTCTATATGTCATTTTTTGTTCTTTCCCACACTAGCAATTCTGCTGTAAGCTTAAAAAATAATGCAAAATGACTGATTTTTTAGTTAACTATCTACTTGACCTATCTTATTTTCTTAACATTCTAATTTATGCTTAATCTAATGTTTTAGAAGCTTTTAATTACTTTTTATGGCTCTTTATGTTAATTTGCTATTTGTATGCTAATCTAAAAAATTTTCCTTCTACACACCTAACCTGCATGTCTTTGGACTGTGGGAGGAAACTGAAGTACCCAGAGAAAACCCACGCAGACGCGGGGTGAACATGCAAACTCCACGCAGGGAGGACCCAGGAAAAGAACCTTGGTCTCCTAACTGAGAGGCAGCAGCGCTACCCACTGCGCCACCGCGCTGTCCTCCTCACAGATATTCCTTTCTGTATATTGACAATTCTATACTATATTTGCTATTAAGTAAATGTTTCTCATGCAATAAACAGAGGTTTTCAGAGAAAGATTAATACATTAAAATGTATTTTGAAGTATATATATATATATATATATATATATATAAACATACAGGTAATCCCCAAGTTACAGACATCCGACCTACGACATATGAACGGGGCCGCAGCTGCGACGCATGCACCTCATTAACTGCCGCTCCGTCATCTTCGGCCTGTGGATGCTGCATGCGGTGGCTGGGCAGAGGCTGGAGGGGGGCGATTTCACTGCTCACGCAGTGTAGTGTCCGTCGGCGGCTCCCGGCGGCAAGTGGTTTCACTGCCCGCTCACCACACACGGCTGCCCCATTCGTTCTAGGTGCGCGGCTGGTAATGCTGCAAGCGGTGATCCGGTTGTGGCTGAACGGGGCGGCGGAGGGTAGCATTGTAGTGTGCCTCTTTTGGCTGCGTGTTGAATGGGGGCGGTGCTGTTGCATACGCTGCAGGCAGCATACTGTACTGGAGGTGACTGTGAGGTGGGCTGGTGATGAACCGCCTCTCGCTGCCCCCATTCCTTCTCAATAGCAAGCCTACTTATACTGTTACACACATAGCAGGAAGTTGTCTCTTGTCAGTACAGGGTGGTCCAGATCTAATTATGCAGATCCAGATTGTCTGGATGACTTTGATTTATGCAGGGACGATTCCAGTTCAGCGTGAAGACGATTCTTCATGTTGTCAGTTCGCACACTTCTCTATGGTCCAGAATTTTTCAGGTGATTTTCTATGTAATAAACTAAATAAGTTACAGCGTAATGAAAATCTGGATCTGATCTGGACCACCCTATACATCAGACATGTTGACGACTGGTGCCTTCCTGCTGTGATAACGTGTACAGTGCTGTGCAGAAGAGCTCATCTTAACCTTTTGTCTTCACCCTTCAACAGTGTCTCTGAAACACAAATCTGATGCAAGTGCTGGTGATACAGTAATGAAGAGAAAAACCATCACCACTGAAAATAAAGTAGAAATAATAAAAAGGTCAGAAAGAGGTGAAACTCCATCATTCATTGGCAGAGCACTTGGTTACAGTTGGTCAACAATAGCATTTGTTAAAATAATGTACCTGTTACAACTTATATACAAATTCAACTTAAGTATAAACCTACAGTCCCTATCTTGTATGTAACCTGGGGACTGCCTGTATATACTGTATATATAAACATATTCTCAAATTACCATAGTACTAGGGTGTTGTACCGTGTTAGCCATTATGAATGTAGAGAAAAGCCAAGCAAAATGACACCTTTTATTGGCTTACTAAAAAGATTACAATATGCAAGCTTTCGAGGCAACTCAGGCCCCTTCTTCTACATCTTGCCTGAAGAAGGGGCCTGAGTTGACTCGAAAGCTTGCATATTGTAATCTTTTTAGTTAGCCAATAAAAGGTGTCATTTTGCTTGGCTTTTCTCTACAAATTACCATAGCAACTGACCTAGTAGCTGTAAAACCCCTGTTAATGGAATTACATGTGTACAGTGAGAAATTAAAGGAAGCAATCTTATCACTAACAAGTCATACATTGCCAGCACCACCTTTTGGCCATTTTTTCTAACCAAGCTTGTAACGCAGTAGCTTGCACTTGAAATACTGCGGGCTGAGATAGTATCATGCATTTTTTGAGAGAACCATAGGGAAAAGAGAACTCATGGTTTCCCATGGCCTAGGTTGCATACTTCCTAAAGTCAACATACCAAAAGTGCTGAAATGACTTCATCCGCCCATATATTTTAATCTTATTACAGATATTCCTTACTCATGATAAATGGTAAGTGGCATGTTGGTTGATCAGAAAACAATTACAGTATATGGCCAGAAGTATGTGGATATCTCTCAAAATTGCTGAGTTCAAGTGCTTCAGTTGCACCCATTTTTAACAGGTGCTTAAAATTAAGCATGTAGCCATGCAGTCTCCCTTAATAAACATTGTCAGTAGAATGGGTCAGACTGAAGAGCTTGGTGCCTTTAAATGTGGCACTGTCAATAGGAATACACCTTTACTAGAATTCAGTACATCAAAATTCTGCTCTGCTAGATCTGCCCCGGTCAACTGTATTAATTTCAAGTTGAGGCTTCTAGGAGTAACAACAGCCATGAAGTGTTAGGAGTTGCAAATTCACACACCAGGGCCGCAGAGTGTTGAAGTGCATAGTATGTAAAAAAAAAAAAAAAAAAACCTATCCTCTGTTTCATCACTCAAAACAGAGGTCCAGTCTGCCTCAGGAAGCAACAGTAGTACAAGAACTGTGCATTGGGAGCTTCATTCAATGGGTTTCAATTGCTGAGCAGCTGAATAGAAGCTTAGGATCACTATATGCAATGGCAAGTATTGGTTGGAGTGGTGTAAAGCATACAGCTGGCAGTCAGATAGATGAATCTGGGTTTGGCAGATGCCAGGTGAATGTTAAGTTCCAGATTCCATAGTTCCTACTGTAAAATTTGGTGGATGAGGGATAATGGTTATGGGACTGTTTTTCAGGGTTTTGATTAGGCCTTTTGGTTCCAATGAATGGTACTGTTCATGCTATAGCACACAAAGACTTCTTAGACAATCGTGTGCTTCCAACTTAGGGGCACTGACCTCAATCCTTTTGAACACCTTTAGAATGAACTGGAACACTGCCTGTAATCCAGTTCTTCTCATACAACCAGATCTCACAAATTCTGTTTTGGCTAAATGAGCATAAATTCCCACAGATGTGCGCCAAAGCCTTGTGGAAAGCATTCCCCGAAGAATGGAGGCTATTATAGCAACAAAGGGAGTGTCAACTCTTTTGGAATGGGATGTACAACAAGCTCATATGCAGTAGGTGTGATGGTTAGGTATCTTAACGTTTGGCTATACAGTGTTGAATCAGCAGTCTTCATAGATTTTTGCAGTTTTTTGTAAACAGCTTCTGTTCATAAAATAGTGTCACTTTACTATTTTTTCCTTTGTTTTGTTACTTGGCACTGTATCTGTACTTCCTCAGTACAGGCGTAGACCATCTTTGGCTGTGTTTCCTTTATTTGGGGGGTGCTACCAGCTCACATCTGATTTTGTTCATGTTACATGTGTCTTTTTGGCAAGTAGTTTGTTTGCCATGGAAAGTGTATGTAAAAATATTGTCAACAGTGTCATTTCTCCCTTAGTCTCTGAAATTCTCACTGGATCACATATCGGGATTAACTTTGAGTGTATTTTTGCTGTATATAACAGTGGCTATCCAGACTTGTCAGGTTTGTTTAATATAAACAGGGTCAAAGGGCAACAGTATTTATTAAGGAATAACGTTTCATCAGCCATCTCCCCTTCTGTTACAAATCTGGGTGTCAAGTTAGACTCCCATCTGTCATTTGATACACATATCCATCACCTTTGTAAAATTGCATTCCTTCATCACAGAAACATAGCCAAACTCTGTTCCTACCTCTCTCTCTGTGATGCTGAAAAGCTGGTTCATGCCTTTGTCTCATCCAGACTGGACTATTGTAATGCACTCCTCATCGGGATACCCAGCAAGAGCCTTCAAAAGCTCCAACAAATTCAAAATAGTCCTGCAAGAATCCAGATGAGGGTGTGGAAATATTAACACATTTCACAAATCCTTTGATCACTTCATTGGCTTTCTATCCATCTCTGTATTGAATACAAACTCTGTTTGTTTACTCACCAATGTATCCATGGAAATGCTCCACAATATCTTAAAGAACTCCTTATACTACAATTCACGACCGTCTTCGCCCCCCTATGACCAAACTTCATACAATGGGAGACGGAGCCTTTGCAGCCGCTGCTCCATGGCTCTGGAATGCCCTACCAGAGAGCCTAAGAACACAGCAGATTGTGGGCTGTTTTAAGAAACTGCGAAAGACATTTCTATTTAGGAAAGCGTATTAACAAGAATGCTATAATTATTGTTGTTTTATCTCTGTTTTAATCTTGCTTTGCTTTTGTTTAAACTTTTTATGTTCCACTTTGAGATTTACTGCTAATATAAAGTGCCCCTATAAATAAAATGCATTATTATTATTATATTCTACTCTTGCTTATAATTCATGATACACAAAAAGTGTGATTAAGTTTGTGCAAGAATCCAGAAGCTACTGCAGCATATCTCTGTTCTCAAATCGCAAAAATGGTATGATATTGCAAAAACAGATCTTGAAAAAAGAAACCCCAAACTACTTACTTTTCATATCCATATGTTTCCCACCATACAGTATACTCCACATACATAACAAATAACAATTAATGACATCAGTTCATCTACAATTAAGTCCCATGTTCCATTGGTCCATCTGCCTTCAGCCACAATGCAGTTTTGGGTGGTTGTGTGTCAGCAAAGAAAAGCAAGTGTTTATTCTTGTAATTATTTACTAGCCGACACCTGCCATAGCATACGGCGGCGTAAGAATAGGAATGGAAAACGGTGAGAAAGAAATTCAGAAATCAAGAAAAAATAAATACTTCTTGAAAGACGCGGTTGTGCATAGGTGTTTTGGTGGAGAAGACAAATAATGAGTCGAAAGATCTAACCCTAGAAAAAGCCACGTACAACTGACCGTGGCTGAAAACTGGTATCAGGTCTGAGCTCTGGTCTTTGGGTATCCGACAGTGCATGTAGAATTTCCAGCCAAGCAGGATTACATGTGAAAGTGATAAATAAATCCGGTTTTCCAAATTTACGTACTGTGGCCATGGCATCCTGATAGTTTGTTGCATGTATCTTGGACTTCCTGGAAATGTGAACGGTAATATGATCATTTTGCCTACATGTATGTTGCTATTTTCAGCGTTTGCTTGCAGTGCGTCTGATAGTCCTTTGTAGTGTTCCATGCGCAGATCTTGTTGATGTAATCTGAGATAGTTGAGACGCGTTCCATCTGTTTTAACATACGCATCTAAGATGTACTGTTGGAATAGTTTGCTGCTGGAGTGCAAAATACTAAATGTATTCCTCATTGCTATTCTGTACGCGTAAAATTGGCATTGAGTAAGCCTTATTCGCTTGATGGTTCTTGTATTGAGAGCATGTTGTAAATCTTTGTGCCAGCCAATGTCTCCGTAAGGGAATAAAAGTGGGTAAACCATAGGATCGCAATTCATATTGAGCGTGGAAATCTGTTTACAGGAGTTGCCTATGGGATAGACCCCTTTCGGCAGGCGTTTCGCCATCTTCTCCGACGAAAATCGCTTTGGTGTGACATGTCGGGGCATTGTATCGTACAGATGCTGTTGGATTGGCCGGAGCGATTTAATGCATGTGTTTGTATGATTTAGCGAAGGAGTTGATGGTTCTGAGCATGGAATCTAGCTAGAGAAGTAAATTTTCGTTGCATGCAGAGTTTGCTTTATTTTGTAAGTGTACTTCAGTAGCTTGCGCTGTGTCAAAAACATACAACTGTCCATATCCTGGAGAGGTAGAAGTGTTAGCGTATAGTGGAGAGATTTGGTGATAAATTTGCCCGTGTATTTTAAAACCGTATGGTCCGTGGCCAGGAGGTTGAGTTATCTGTGCACCCATGGAAGCAAACGTTAGAGAAGAGTTGTATTCTCGAATGTGTTCACGATGATTTTTAGCTTCTGATATTTGCTGTGTAAGAAGCTGTTGTAAAGTCACAGGTGGCTCCCGCAAAGGTGGTAAAGCTACTTTACCGTTGTGGCAGCACCTCGAGTACTTGTTGGATGTATTACGCTCAGCAGGCCAGTATAGTACATGACAGTGTTTGCACTGTTGGTCTGGAGTCCCAATGTTGTACTTTTGGATGGGAAGACAGGAATTAGGTGAAGTACCTGTGGTAACGGGAAGAGGATTGTGTGTATGTCTGCTGAGACTGCGTTGGTTTGGAAATATTGCTTTGCAGTTGTTGCATTGCAAGAGTTATGAATGAGTTTTGTTGTGTTTAGTCAGACAATCCTGTGTAGTGAACTTCTTATTGCATTTCTGGCACTCATATAGTTGTTGGGAAGAATGCATTTTCTTCTATTTAGCAAATGAGGTTCGCATTTGAAAAGTTTTTTGTTGCAAGAATCGCATTGGAAGAATGTGTTACTGGAGTGGGAGTCAGGTAATTTTTCAGCGGAGTGAATTTTTGTGTGTTTCTGAAGATAGTTCTGCGTTATGAAACGTTTTGTGCAAGTGTGACAGTGCAGCATGGGGAAGGGTTTGGAAGAGGACGAATAGGAATTGAGAAATGCCGTGTTGGCTGCGTGTGGGCGGGACTGGTTTTGAAGTGGATGCAGGATGAACCAGAAGAGAAATATATATAAGAGATGTTGTTGGGTCTAATGCAGGGGTCGGCAACCCGCGGCTCTGGAGCCACATGCGGCTCTTCAGCCTCCTTGTAGTGGCTCCCTTTGGCCTTGACAAAAAAAAAAAAACATGAAAATGAATAATGGCAATTTCTTAATTTAAGTTGTATTTATATATATGTTTATTTACGACTACTACTATTATACATTTTAACATCTAATTTAGAGAGTTTAATTCTGCGTGGACAGAAGCATTTGCCTTCACCGCCAACGACGCTGGCTTACCGGTGTGCTTAATATGTGGCGATAAATTATCGAACAACAAAAAATGTAACGTTGAAAGACATTTTCAAAACAAGCACTCAGCATTCAAAATACCCAAGTGAAGATAAGCGAAAGAGAGCAATTTCGGATCTGCAACGGAAAGCTGAACAGAGCAAACATACTTTCAAAAAGTGGATCACTTCTACACAGTCAACTACAGCTGCTAGTTTTGTGGCAGCTCAAGAGATCGTAAGGAGGGGTAAGCCGTTCACAGACGGAGAATACATGAAAGAATCGTTCATAAAAATATCAGAGCATCTATTCTCCGACTTTAAAAACAAACGGGAAATTGTTCAGAAAATGCAAGCTGCATTTAGAGAAAGATTCAGTGAGTTCAGAAAGGAAAAACACACACTCTCTCCTTCCCTGTCACACCCCTGGACATCGACCCATCCCTGCTGAACACATCCGCATTCACAGGAGTGAGTAAGTAAGCCCGATCTAGAAATTGAACTGGACGACATAGTAGATAAAGATTAATGGGTGTCCAAGTTCAAATGCCTGACAGCGGATCTTGAAGAAGTCGCCCGTCAGAAGGCTACTCTCGCTAAAGAGCACAAATGGAGTGATATTGAAAACCTCCCCAAACCTGACAAATTTGTTTTCGACACATGGAGTGCCATTCCCGAAACGTATATGAACATGAAAAAATATGCATTTGGAGTCCTGTCCATCTTTGGCTCAACATACTTAAGTGAGCAAGTTTTCTCAAGCATGAACTTCATAAAGTCCAAATATCGCTCCCGCCTCACACATGAGAGCCTGCAGTCCTGTGTGAAGGTCAAAGTCACATCGTACAGCCCCGACATAGAGATGATCAGCAGCGAACTTCAGGAACAGAAGTCACATTAAACAGGTGAGAACAATAGCATTTAATATGCTATTATTTTTCAGAAAAAAAAACACATTCATTTCGGACCCGGAGCTGATGTAGGTTTTTTTGTATGTTCAGGTGCTTCAGTTGATTCAGCACACTGAAATGGAATTTAATGTTTACTTTTTTAAAGCTGCTAAGCTACAGCTAAATGTTTTATTTATATTAAAGTGGGCTAGTTTTTATTTTAATTTTACACAGGTATAGGAAGGACCCAAATAGGCCTGCATAGTTCAGTTTAATTTATTTCAAAGTAGGCCTACACATGCACACTGCACTTCTGTTTGTTGTATTCCGTGGTTGTAACATGTAAAATCTAAAAAAAGATTAAAACTTTTAAAAGTTTATAAGCTGTGTTATGTTTTGCGGCTCCAGACTATTTTTCTTTGGAGGAAGGGGGGGCAAAATGGCTCTTTTCATAGTGAAGGTTGCAGACCCCTGGTCTAATGTTATGAGAGGGCTGTTTCTGGCTTTGTGGCCTTCACCTGAGACTTACTTCATTCACTGTGCAACATCTCTTGTCTTCTGCTTTCTCGTCATGGAACGTTGCGTTAGCATGTACAGTAATCCCTCGCTATATCGCGTTTCGACTTTCGCGGCTTCACTCTATCGCTGATTTTATATGTAAGAATATTTAAATATATATCGCGGATTTTTTGCTGGTTCGCGGATTTCTGCGGACAATGGGTCTTTTAATTTCTGGTACATGCTTCCTCAGTTGGTTTGCCCAGTTGATTTCATACAAGGGACGCTATTGGCAGATGGCTGAGAAGCTACCCAGCCAGAGCGCGTATTACCTATTAAATAAAACTCTTCAAATATATTGTGAGCACGGGGGCTGTTCGCACCCCTAGAAGATACGGCCGCTCCTCAAAAAACACTGAAAGATTACCTTCACATTGCTCTCTTCCTTGCTGAGCTTAAATGTGGCTGCTTTGTCAAGCGATATGCTTTCTGCATGGTGCTTCGCATACTTAAAAGATCAAACAGCACGTATTGATTTGTGATTGTTTGCCTTTCTTTCTCTCTCTCTCGCTCTGACATTCTCTGCTCCTAACGGAGGGGGTGTGAGCAGGGGGGCTGTTCGCACCCCTAGACGATATGGACGCTCATCTAAAAATGCTCAAAGATTATCTTCACGTTGCTCCCTTTCTTGCAGCTGGTTTGTCAAGCGATATGCTTCCTGCATGGTGCTTCGCATACTTAAAAGCTCGAAGGGCGCGTATTGATTTTTAATTGTTTGTTTTTCTCTGTCTCTCTCACTCTCTCTGACATTCTCTGCTCCTGACGGAGGGGGTGTGAGCAGGGGGGCTGTTCGCACCACTAGACGATACGGATGCTCCTCTAAAGAAAATGCTGAAAGGCTACCTTTACATTGCTCCCTTCCTTGCAGCTGCGTTGTCCAGCGGTGCTTCGCATACTTTAAAGCCCAAACAGCCCTATTGATTTTTGATTGTTTGCTTTTATCTCTCTCTCTCTCTCTCTCTCTCTCTGACATTCTCTGCTCCTGATGCTCACTCCTTTGAAGAGGAAGATATGTTTGCATTCTTTTAATTGTGAGATGTAACTGTCATCTCTGTCTCGTTATGGAGCACAGTTTAAACTTTTGAAAAAGAGACAAATGTTTGTTTGCAGTGTTTGAATAAAGTTCCTGTCTCTCTACAACCTCCTGTGTTTCTGTGCAAATCCGTGACCCAAGCATGACAATATAAAAATAACCATATAAACATATGGTTTTTCTACTTCGCGGATTTTCACCTTTCGCGGGGGGTTCTGGAACGCAACCCCCGCGATCGAGGAGGGATTACTGTATTTCTTAATACAAGTTGTGTGAAAAATGTTGTGATGCCATTTCAGGTGAATTTATAGACATACTTTGCTAAGTGAAATAACTGGAGCACTGAAACCTCTTTAGATTTCTCTCTAATCTTCTTGATTACACAAAGTTAAGAAATGTTAGTGATTATAATTGTGAAATGTCAGAAGCATTGCTGAAGTGCCAGTTAGATTGCACATTTATATCACTAGATTTACTTGATAGTTGTCATAGTGGAGCTCAAGAAGGCAGATTGGAGGAATTGTTGGCATGTTTAGGGGCAAAATAACTGTCAATCAAATTTGACTTCACCTGTACTTGCAGAGCTTTGGAGGTTCGCTGTAGCTAGACCCTGTTACTTTTTTTTTTTTTTTTTTTCTTTTCAAGGTGTGGTTTGACTTTGCTGAGCAAATTGTTCAGATTGAGGATTCATTTTTGGCTCACCCTTCATCAAAATTATGGACTACTGAGCTGCCCTTGTGTTAATGCTACTCAACCAGTTGTTAACGTGGTTCAGAAATTTTCTGAGATTTTACTCTATGAACACCTGCACACCATAATCCTATTAAAAACAAAGTTGAATATGAATGCATCTTTGAATTTTGTGGTTACAAATGTATACATCCACTAATTTGTATTTAGAAATGTGACCAGAAAGTTTAGGAGCGCATGTTATGGTCACTGAGTTGTATTGTTTATGTAACTGAAATGGGGTGTGCTCCAGACTCGGAGGGGGACTCCTGACCCTCTTCCACCGGACCTTTCAAACTTCTCATTGCTATTGATGCTAGCATTAAGAAAATAGACCTTGCCATCGAGTTTGGCAATCTGCAGTCAGCTTTGTCAACCGTATCTGCCAAAACATCACCCTATATTCCAATTCCATAATAAAGAAATTCCTGTTATAGCAAATTATTTTTCTGACCCCGAGCACTTTGTTTTAATGGATTTTGACCTGTGTTCATGAAGCATCTCCTATTTAGCTGTAGTCCTTTCTGCCATTGAGTTGATCAAATTTTAATACTGCCAGTTAATCAACTGGAGGATTTTGTTTGCTGATTTCTTCTGTCTCCAGCCCTGGAGGATAAAAATTTGTTAATCTGACTCAAAACTGCCACTACATTATATCCATCTCTGGCCATAAATCACAGGCCATGCAGCCCAACAATGATCCCAATCCTATTCACCTAATTCTCCAAAGTAACATCAGGTCCAGTTTTGAGTATCTCTGAAGTACTATTATCACCTATGCCTGCATGATAAGAGGAAAAACAGATGTGAATAGATATTTAATTGAACAGGACATACTTGATGTTGAATTTAAATAAAGCAACATACAGTACATCATTAACTTAAGACAAAAAAAAGACATAAGCAGAAACAAGATTATAGAATTGTCAACTATAAATTACTGACAGGAATGTTTTTATTGTTAATGAACTGAAAGTATGAAATGAAATGTTGCTCTTATATTTTATCTAAACATAACTTTTAAGCCTATAGGTATTAAACATGTTTTGTATCACAGAAGGAACTAGTACTATAAAAAAAACAAAGCTGGTAATTACTGATGAAATTTCATTCACTTTTTTGGCTTAAATGCAAATCTTTTGGATGATTTATTTTAATTGTCTTCCAATTGATTCCACAAAATCAAGATATGTGAAATTATAGAGAAAGATATGAAAGAAAATTGCTGTAGTCAATAATTTTTAACAAGTAAGGGAAAAAAATCACATTCCTGTAGCCTGCAGTTTTTAATTAACATATACAACATTGTAGTGATTTTAATCTGTTAACTTGATTCAGTGCAGCTGTTTTACAATTTCGTTAAAGATCAGACAATTTAGATGCAAGCCTGCAAGTTATAGGTTAGCTCTGCTTATTATGTTAGTGAAGAAAAGCTTTTGCTGTTTATGGAAGAAAATTATTCATTGTGAGTAGAAGAACTGCCTATTAATTTTTACCTCCGCTGAGGTAATGTTTAATATTTTAGACCTGTAAGTAATCTCAATCTGAAAGCAACTGAACCAAAGCATTATGGCTACTCTTCATGTTATTTTTGTTTCCTCCAACTTTTACATAACAAAGAATCACAAAGTTACAAACCATTTGCATAAAAGATATTGGTAAATTGGGTATGGGATGTTGGCCACACATTTCTAGTCAGAAATAAGTTCAGTTGTTTTTGTTTTAAACAACCTTTCAGAGGCTATTGTAACATCAGAGGAAGTAAGTCGCAAACTTGTTTTAAAGCAATTGCAGCATTTTCAGGTACAGTGGAACCTCGGTTCACAACCATAATTCGTTCCAAAACTCTGGTTGTAAACCGATTTGGTCGTGAACCGAAGCAATTTCCCCCATAGGATTGTATGTAAATACAATTAATCCGTTCCAGACCATACAAACTGTATGTAAATATATTTTTTAAGTTTTTAAGCACAAATATAGTTAATTAAACCATAGAATGCGCAGCGTAATAGTAAACTAAATGTAAAAACATTGAATAACACTGAGAAAACTTTGAACAACAGAGAAAACTAACACTGCAATAGTTTGCGCTATAGAACTACCAACCACTGGCTAAAAGCACTTTTTTTAATGAGTTTTAAGCACAGGGAAAAAAATGAACATTTGAAAAAATCCGTAATTTAATAAAAAAAAGTAACATTGCAACAATGCATGCTATGAACCGATCGATGAAAACAGAAGTGAAAACAAAATCAAACCTGGTGCATTCTTTAACTGCCTTCCTACCTTATGTGTCCAGCCCCCTCTCTCGCGCTGCCTGTGTGTGTGCGTGTGTGCGTCTCTTTCTCTCTCTCTCTCTCTCTCTCTCGCGCTGCCTGTGTGTGTGCGCGTCTGTCTCTCTCGCGCTGCCTGTGTGTGTGCTCTCTCTCTCGCGCTGCCTGAATGTGTGCGCGTTTCTCTCTCTCGCGCTGCCTGAATGTGTGCGCGTTTCTCTCTCTCGCGCTGCCTGTGTGTGTGCTCGTTTTTCTCTCTCGCGCTGCTTGTGTGTGTGTGCGTCTCTCTCTTGCATACCTGTGTGTGTGTGCGTCTCTCTCTCTCGCGCTGCCCGTGTGTGTGCGCGCGTCTGTCTCTTTCTCGCGCTGCCTGTGTGTGTGCACTCTCTCTCGCGCTGCCTGTGTGTGTGTGTGCCTCGCTCTCTCTCTCTCTTGCTCGCTGCACAGGAAATGCACAGGGAGAGTCTGAACATGTACAAACCGAATGGGAAACTGGCTAGTTTGTATACCGAGTGTGTGGTCGTGAACCAAGGCAAAAGTTTGGCAAACTTTTTGGTCGTAAACCAATTTGTACGTGTACTGAGATGTTCGTGAACCAAGGTTCCACTGTATATATTTATTTAATGCAAAACCATGCCTTCTGGACTGGCTAGCTCTGTAAAAAGCTTTTGGCTTCCCCAGTCTGTTACTTTCTCATAAAGCTTGTGTAGAATGAATTCCACTAATTTGCCAACTTTATGGTTTATTTTTAAAGGATAAATTTGGAATTTTTCAAATCAAACTTTTGTTCTTCATTAACATGGTATGTATGCATTTTCCATGTAAAATTATGTTCTAAAATTAAGTGCTCTGGTTATGTAGGATATGGGCCTATATTATCATGATATTGCCCTCTGCTTACCCTTTACCTGGTATTTATAGGGATAAGTGTATTCATCAGGTTCGTTACTGGGTTGGTCTACTGTCGCACTTTAAGATTAACACACACATACTTAGATAAATGCATACACACAGACTCAAACCACAGAAGTACCATATGAAAGCCATATGCACATGCAAGTTACACTCTAGCACTTTAACCCACACAAGTAGCATATGAATAACAGATGCACAGTCCACTTTCTCTAGTACTCTAAGAGATTTACTTATCATAGGTGCGAACAACGTTCAATGTCTTAGATCCATCTCAAAGCTAAATATTACCTTTGGTCACTAAGATTATATTTGAACTTATAAAGGCTCAACAACCTTTGCTATAGGCCATTTAACAAACAATGAATGTTTTTTTCACTTGTAGGAAAAGTCACGTAACTTATGAATTCTGGTCTTTCAATTAATATTTTCAAGATGGATAAATTCTTTAACTAGTTATTAAGCATCTCATGTTAACACTGCGGCATTCATTCCTCACAGCTGTGCTGTCTTACCACTCCTAAACATACAAAGTTCTCTGTAGAGCTGCAACAACTAATCGGCATTATTGACAATAATCGAATATAATAAAATGATCACTTTTACAGATTAGTTGATGACATCACTAAGCTTAATATGTTGTGCCATGCAATTTTGTCTCTTCTTCATTCAGTTGTGAATGCATTTGAAAAAAGGCAGATGGTAAGCAAGTGACAGAAAAGACAGTGCGACCTAAGACTTCCAGAGTTTGGAAGCACTTTAACCTGAAAGCAGAAAAAAAGGTCATGAGTTGCAAAATTTGTAGGGCTGACCTCGTATGGTATGAGAGCACAACGAACATGCATACACATTTGAACAGGAAATATACTGCTTCAGGCTCTGCGGAGGAGTAAGACTCCCCGTGATCCCAGTTAGTTGAATGTTACTTCAGTGTTATGTGATACAGGTATATGAACACAATATTTGCTAGGCTAGGCATAATGACATGACTTTTGGTTTGAAGTGAGGCATGATTTGAGTCATAATCCAGCCCTCTACAATGCACTAGCAATTAAAACACTAGCATTTGCGACAGAGTTTTATGATAGGCGGCTAAAAAATATGTGTCATTAGCCTCTAGCTAGTACACATTCAGATTTTCAATTGCCATATTTTTTTTTTGTGCCTGGGTCACTGTGCTAAATTATGGTATTGCATTACACATTTCCATTCACGTGTAGTGTTGGCGTGTTTGTGCTTACAAAAAACGTCGATGAAGAAAGTTGAGTTTCTTATATAGTTAGTATATCCTCGGCTTTACAGATCCAGCGCACTCTGTTAAAATCCAGCACTTGATTGTCTGTGTCTCTCTGTCTTGTTTTTTTTATGGGTAATCCAGTTTTCCCTCACACTTTCTCAAAGACTTACAGGTTTGGTTAAGTAGTCCCAGTGTGAGTGTGTGCTGTGCCCTTCGATGGACTCGTATCCTGTCCAGACCATTTTCCTTCATTGTGTTTATTATTGCCAGGATAGGCTCTTGCTACATGCTCCTCTGAATCAGAGTTAGTGGTTTTGAGAATGACAAATATTTTCTTAGTTTCCCAGTGAACATATTTGTCAAAACCAAAGGACATTTCTAAAAGAGCACAGAAGAATGTAAAGTTGAATGATGGTATTATAGGAAATGATGTCCTACAAAGTCCCACTTTTTCTTCTGGATTACCCTTTGTTTCAGAGTTATAGAGGTAGCATCCTTAGTCATGCTACAGCTGATTTCCTTGAAGTAATCCTTAAGCATCATTAATCTTTTTGTGTGTCAATGATTCTACTTTTCAGTTAGTTTTAAAGAGAGTCAGTACACCACATTAATGAAATGACAATTATGAGTGTCTTTGAGTTTAGTCACAATGCAGCCATGAATTGGCAGCTGTCGGTTTTTCAAATAGAAAAGAGCAAAGTTGAATTCAAATTGAATAGAAAATCCTTGCCAATACAGTATATTTATACAAATATTAGCATTGATTTTAGTGGAAGAATATACTTCATCCTTTTTTAGCCTTCAGTTTAAGAAAATTTATAGTTGTTTTTTTCTAAAGAGCATTTTAAATGATGGCCACCACGTGTCACACTTTTTCAATTCCTGCCATGCTGCACTGAACAGACAACTGCTCAATGTTCAGGTCAAGAGCAGATGCAACATATAGTACCTTCCTGTGAATGCAAGCTTAATGAAATATCAACAATGAAAAAAATAAAGTAATTCCTAAGTAGTGATGAGCAAACTCCACAGCATTCACACAGCACGGCAGTAGCAGCAAGCCAGCAACAGATCGAGCAAAGAGGAGGTTAAAAAAAAACAAAAAACTGTATTTGTTTCCCATTGTATCACAGTTTAAGAGGGGATTTCGGAGAGGCGACCGCATCTCCTTGGGGTGTGTTCAGCCCCCCCTCTTCAAAGCGCGAGCGGCAGAGATGCGAAGTGGCTGCCGTGTAGTGCAGGCCCGGGGGGTTGGCGAGCGAAGCGAGCAGGGCGGAACCCCGTAGTAATTAAATAAAAGCTGGAGCTGAGAAGAAGATGATTTTTTAAACTTTGGACTTGAATTTTATTTTTATATCTCCTCTTTTGCCTACATACTGCTCTTCAACAGTATAAAACTCTTTTAAAAGAATTAAATGTTTTAAAAGAAACCTAAAGTCACATTTTTAATAAATTTTAATTCATTAATAGTTTTTTTTATATAGTTTTTTCAGATTTAAATGTTCTTTGTGATTTCAGGTATGATTGTGAGTTAAACATAAAAAATTGTAATGTTTGAAGGATGTAATGCATGTTATATAATAAAGAGCTTATATATATATATATATATATATATATATATATATATATATATATATATATATATATATATATATATATATATACAAAAGGTTGTGGAAATTAGAGGTGAAAAGCTGACATGTAAGCAGAACGCACAGCCCTAAAGTAAAAACGATCAAAAAGTATAACAGTTACTTAATAATTCATTTTATGATTGCTTTTATTGCAATACATGGTCAAAGCAGATCCCATGTTGGCAGAATTGGATGCAAGGCAGGAATAGTGGGTATAACTCAATATTGGTTGTCAGAGGATGCAACTATTCAAAAGTCCATTATATTTACACATTTGACTGATGCCTTCATTCAAGACAACTTCAGCATTTGAGATACAATTGATTAAAGTTCTGTTTTTCTTCCAAACACAGGTAGGTGAAGTGACTTGCTCACTGTCTCATAGGATTTGAACCCACAGGTTCAAAGTTTGAAGTCTAAAGCCTTAACTACTACCCCCCCCCCCCCCACAGCGGTAGATGGCTTTTTGTTTCTATTCTACCTTCCTGTTGGCATTAATTCACAAATCTGATTGAACCACACATTATTCTTATTGAGGGAAAGCTCAATTTACGTGCACATTTAATATACAGTATGACTTTTTTTCTGGCTTGCATTAGTATGCTGTTTGTGATTCCTTTATATTTTGTCATGTGGTTTGTTTATAGCTGTTACCCTAGATAAATATATGATAATGTATATAGTAATCTAATATTTAGGTTATTAGTGCAAGCTTATTTGTTGATTTACAAATACTGAATAAGAAGAGATTTATAAGTACAATGGGAAAAAGCAAAGTTTTACTAACTGAGAATTGTGTAACTTTAATGGATAGCAACAGAATGTACATAGGATTATTACACAATATTATTACACTAACAAAGCTAAGGGATTATTGCACTCGTACATAAACATGGTGATAGAGGTAGTTTGTTTTGAGGTTAAAAAGCAATCCAGGGGTGGTCTTTGTGACCTCTAGGTGTTTTTTCATGCTCATTTTGACAGTTGCTATGGTTACCTGCTGTTAGGTTCAGATGTTTGTTTTTAAGGGCACTGCTATTAGTGTATTACTGACTGGTTGCAGTCTCTGTTATGCTGATTTTAGATGTACTGGATGTCTATGGATTAGGACAGCTGCAGTGACTTAGAATATTCAGAGCCCATTTTTCCTTCATTTCATTAATTTCTGATTTCATACTTGTTGTGCAGTTTAGTCTCTATTTTTTATTTTTTATTGAATTTATTAAAAGCATATAACATTCCATACAATCAAGTCAGACTTAACAAAACCAAAATCAAATCAACCCCTACCCATGAGAAAGAGAGGAAGACCAACAATCAGAGCAAAACTGTTAAAAGTAGTAAAGAGAGAAAGGAGTCTTTTCCCCCATTATAAATGCTTATTCTAAAATGATATTGATTAGGTCCTGCCAGATTTTAAAAAAGGTTTGAACAGATCCTCTAAGTTAGAATTTGATTTTTTTTATAATTTCAAATAGTATATAACATCAGTGGCCCACTGACTTAACACTAGAATTACCAGAGCCTACGAAAAAAATTGTAGATCCGTCCCACCTTAAATCGCTTGGCACCTCTCCATCAGCGTCTTTTGTCCTGTAAATGTGTCGATAAGCAGCAAGCAGCCTGCTATCACATCCCTCACCGCCGCACAGTTTTCTCAGCTCAAGTCTGTTTACTTGCATGTCAGTTGCTTGGAGTTGTATACAGTGAGAAGTCAAGCAAAATGAAACCTTTTTTAAATACTGTATCGTTATTTGGAACACATGTATTTCATGTGTGTTCTGTGTCTACAACAATCTATGTACAGTAAACACATCGTTAAAACAGAAACTTTTTCATGTTTTAGTAATAATTGACAAAATGTAGGCATGAAGTGTATAATGTGTTAAGCCTGAATTCCAAATATCAAATAAACACTTTCACAAAAGGTACAAATATAACAGAACAAGTGTGCTTCTATTCAAGAATATAACTGCAGAAAAAGAACCCGCGTTAGGGAGCGACACTGACACGCATTTGCTGCGACCGCTTTGGTGGTGCCACGGTATCAACTATCGACTGGTAATCAAAACTTCACGGGTTCGATCCCGGATGAGTCCGTTTTGAGAAGGGAGCTGCTCTTATTCATACTATTTTAGAATAAAAACATACATTTGATTTCAGTCTGTAACAGCCGGTGTAAATGCATGATACCTGTAAAGGTTAGCTTTGTTTTTTTTTTTTTATTATTCAGTTTTATTCTCTCAGTCGCGTTCACAATCCCACCCTCCCCTCCCCATCTGACACTGCTGTTTTCACATAAAGACACGCTATAACAAGAGGTGAACTCAGATCATGACGATGGTTCTACATCAGAGCTAGAATGCATGTTGCACTTTTGCCATCGCTGTACTTTGTATATGTACACGGGAAGCTCTGCAGTCTACTTGTGACTTTACGCTGTAGGAAGTAAGTAAATAAGTAAAGGTAAATAAGTAAATAACATTCAATCTGTACAACCGAAAAAGTTTGTTTTAACGATGTGTTTACTGTACATAGATTGTTGTAGACACAGAACACACATGAAATACATGTGTTCCAAATAATGGTACAGTATTGAAAAAAGGTGTCATTTTGCTTGACTTCTCACTGTATACAACTCCAAGCAACTGACATGCAGGTAAACAGACTTGAGCTGAGAAAACTGTGCTGCGGTGGGGGATGTGATAGCAGGCTGCTTGCTGCTTATCAACACATTTACAGGACAAAAGACGCTGATGGAGAGGTGTGAAGCGATTTAAGGTGGGATGGATCTACGAGTTTTTTCGTAGGCTCTGGAAATTCTAGTGTTAAAAGAGGTTCTTCCAGTTGAGCAATTCAAGTCTAGTAGTGAAGTAAAGGCAATTACAGTATGTTTGTCCTTCTTGTCTTGTTAATGGATTAGGAGGGATTGTGACACCAAGGCTGTCTGGTAGGCATTTAAAAAATTTCATCCAGAATGATGTTAATTTGGTACATGCCCAAAACATGGCCCATTGAAGCTGGGGCTTGATTGCAACATTCACAGGTTGGATCTTGCCCTGGAAACATCTTGGACAATTTCAAACAAGAGAGATTGAAGTTGAATAATTGATTGTTTTGCACACATGGAGCTAGAGTGAATTCTGTGCGTGGCTGCCTTCCACTCCGTTTCTGAAATTCTGAGTAAGAGATCGTTTTCCCACTGTGCTCTGAGATCTTTTTAAAAGGAAGAGACTTTAAAATGTTTTTATATATTATACACTAATCAGTATCTCTTTGGGAATAGAAATAGATGGTAGGTGAGGAAAACTGGTCAGATTTTGTTTAGCAAAGTTTCTAATTTGGAGATGGAAAAATTGTGTTGATGGGAGATTAAATTTGGAGTATAATTGTTCATAGGATGCAAAGACATTATTTATATACAAATCTCTAAATGATTTAATCCCATACATTTTCCAAACATTAAAAACTCTGCAAGTTTGAGAAGGTGGAAAAAGGTGGTTATCATGTAGAGGTGCCACATATAAAAACTACTTTAGCATCAGAGCCACTAATTAGTAAATAATGGATTAATTAAACAATTAGAACACCTAGAAAAGTAGAATGAAAATCAAGATGAAAATACTGTTAAAAAGAAAAAAATACATTATTCCCATATAACTGCATGGTACATTTTAATAAATATATTTTTTAGCAAAGTTAGTTTTCTAATTTCTATATTTTTCCCAAAACACAGAACTTGGGAAATAACAGTTCACTTAATTAGCCCAGTGGTTCAATTAAAAACAGAAGCTGGTTGGAACAAAAACCTTCAGCCACAGGGGGTCCCCAGGACCGAGTTTGGGAAACACTGGTCTAACAGGTAAATTATGGTAATAGTTACACTAAAGTCAGTGTTATAAAACTTGCAAACTGTAAGCATATACATTTAATCCACATGAATTAAACTGACAAGTCCAATATACAGTAATCACAATATTCAAATTTTTATTCTTTAACATGCACCAAAAATTGTTGTTTATTGTGTCCATACAAATGTATGTAGTTATTGCAGTACCATTATTTATTTAAATGGGAAGCCTACTATTAAGAGTGTGTTAGCGAACCAGAAGAAAATATGAATAGTGTGCACATAAGTACATCTATAAATCTCTAAACATCTTCTAACAGGATACATGCAGCTGGAGAATATATGAAAAATGTGTTATTTCAGTACAATGCTCACGATTTCAAGATACTGAATAAAAATTAAAAAGAAATACTAACTTAAGGTATTCATATAATATGAAAAAGTGCACTCAACATAATCCTAGTTCCCAGTCCACTGTTTTTTCCTAATCTATACTCGGTGCTTCCAGGCAACCCTAAGATTGGTTTCAGGAATTGTAGCTTTAAAAGGGGAAATTATGTGAAAATCTAATCCTACTTTAACTCTTTTAGGGCTAATTTTTTTTTTGTTTCTTTTCTCCCAGGGCTGAATATTTTTCCAAAAACTAACTTTTTTTAAAAAAAAGAACACAAAGCAATTGAAATCAACAAAAAATATTTACTTTTGACAAATGTTACTGTCTTGCATGTTGTATGAGCCTGCATACTCTATGATTTCACATACATATCACATACATTTTACACAGCAAATTCCTGCAAAGTCTGATCTCGCTCAAAGCAGCCAATTTCAGTCATTGCCACATTGCACTGCTTACAATATGTGTTGCTTTGGTGCCTACTTTTCAATTGTCTGTTGCTGCACTTTCTCACATATATTGTTAGTGTGTACTGTAGAGAGACAAGTCACCCGTTTGCCATCGTGCCATGCCACTGCCACCAAGTTTTCTGCCCGCATGAAAACTGTATTGTCACCTCTTTTCATCTTCGGCCTGTCTGGCTTGAACTGTGAAGCCATGTGTATCCTGTTCACCCTCACTGTGCCACAAGCTCCAATTCCCCTGCTCTGTAGCTCCATGAACAATTCTGGGCATGTATAAAAATTGTCCAAATGTACACAACATGACCCAAATGTTCATAGCCCTGAAGCAGCTCCAGCACAACCTGACTTGTCAAGGGACAGTTCTCTCTTTGAAAGAAATACTTTCCTGTATATGTAATTACTTTCAGGCAGAAACCAGTGTTTGCTTCTGCCAGTACAAAATCCTTTATGCCATACTTTGTGGGCTTGTCTGGCATATGTTTGCAGAAAAAAAGGTGTCCTTTTTATCTTATCATAGATTCATGCACAGACAAATCACAGCCAGGCTGATAAAATTGTTTCTATGTTGGTTCCACAATGTCAAGCAGGGGCTGAACTTTATGCATGGCGTTATAGCCTGGCTCACCCCATGGGATTTGCTTCTGTTTATTACAGAAGTGAATAAAACTTTGCAGCATCACGTACCTATCATCACGCTGCATAACCTGTCCAAAGCCACCAGGGGACAAAGCACGTTTGGACCAATGCTCCCTGAAGTTATATCACTAGTTCTGTCCCATCTCTATTTGTAATGCCACAGCGCGCTTCATCTCGTCTTTTGTTGTGGGTTTCCACTTTGAAAAACGAGAATGTGATGCAAGCGCAGCCCGCGATTCAAAAAATTTCTCTGCTTACCTGTTTGTCTCATCTGACAGTAGCTGAAAAGCAGCATCAGGAGAGAGCAGCCTGAAGTAGTTCAGCATCTGGGGATCTGTCGTGTCCAACAGCAATCCATGCCGTCTTGTGAAGTCCGGTAGCAAGTTCGGCTACCACGGATCAATGTCTGGGTATTCCTTCCACGCGAACCTTGCCGTGGATACATCGGCTGCACGAATGCGCTTAGCTGGCAGCAGATCAGCTGGCGCGGCATCGGCTGGTGTCCGATCAGCTGATGCTGGCTTCTCACTCTCTTGTTTGATCTCCTGATCACTGTCAATAAAATCCGATTCTGAAAAATCAGAGTCCAACTCTGCGATAATGCGCAAAACATTGTCTGCCGAGTGTTTTCTTTTCTGCACTCGCTTCGCTCCCTTGTGACATGTCGATGCCATCTTGTCATTGTTTACATTTCGCAACTCATGCACACGCAAGGATTAGTTGCCGAGTCAACGAGTCTAGCATTCCTCCAAGCACAGAGAGAATGCCTGCGACGTGACAGTGAGTTTTGTCGCCATTAACAGCTGATTGTCGCCCTCTATCCCTGGATGTCGACTTTTGTCGACATTCGCCCTCAACCCCTCCTGTTGACAAAAGTCGACATCCACCCTAAAAGAGTTAAGAGCTTTTCCATCATTTTGAATGTTTCGAAAACAGGGCAAGAACTTTGATGCAGTTTAAAATTTTTAAATGCATAATTTGAAGAGTGATCACATTTGTCTTAGATAGATAGATACTTTATTAATCACCAAGGGGAAATTCACATACTCCAGCAGCAGCATACTGATAAAAAACAATATTAAATTAAAGAGTGATAAAAATGCAGGTATAACAGACAGTAACTTTATATAATGTTTACTCCCCCGGGTGGAATTGAAGAGTCGCATAGTGTGGAGGAGGAACGATCTCCTCAGTCTGTCTGTGGAGCAGGACAGTGACAGCAGTCTGTCGCTGAAGCTGCTCCTCTGTCTGGAGATGATACTGTTCAGTGGATGCAGTGGATTCTCCATGATTGACAGGAGCCTGCTCAGCGCCCGTCGCTCTGCCACAGATGGCAAACTGTCCAGCTCCATGCTTACAATAGAGCCTGCCTTCCTCACCAGTTTGTCCAGGTGTGAGGCATCCCTCTTCTTTATGCTGCCTCCCCAGCACACCACCGCATAGAAGAGGTCACTCACCACAACCGTCTGATAGAACATCTGCAGCATCTTATTTCAGATGTTGAAGGACGGCAGCCTTCTAAGGAAGTATAGTCGGCTCTGTCCTTTCTTGCACAGAGCATCAGTATTGGCAGTCCAGTCCAATTTATCATCCAGCTGCACTCCCAGGTATTTATAGGTCTGCACCCTCTGCACACAGTCACATCTGATGATCATGGGGTCCGTGAGGGGCCTGTGCCTCCTAAAATCCACAACCAGCTCCTTGGTTTTGCTGGTGTTCAGGTGTAGGTGGTTTGAGTCGCACCATTTAACCAAGTCCTTGATTAGGTTCCTATGCCCACTTCTGATGCAGCCCACGATAGCAGTGTCGTCAGTGAACCTTTGCACGTGGCAGGACTCAGAGTTGTATTGGAAGTCCGATGTATATAGGCTGAACAGAACCGGAGAAAGTACAGTCCCCTGCGGCACTCCTGTGCTGCTGACCACAATGTCAGACCTGCAGTTCCAAAGACGCACATACTGAGGTCTGTCTGTAAGACAGTCCACGATCCATGCCACCAGGTATGAATTTACTCCCATCTCTGTCAGCTTGGCCCTGAGGAGCAGAGGTTGGATGGTGTTGAATGCACTAGAGAAGTCCAGAAACTTAATTCTTACTGCACCACTGGCTTCTGTCCAAGTGGGAGAGGGATTGGTGTAGCATATAGATGATGGCATCCTCCGCTCCCACCTTCTCCTGGAACGCGAACTGCAGAGGGTTGAGGGCGTGGCGGACCTGTAGCCTCAGGTGGTGAAGCAGCAGCCGCTCCATGGTCTTCATCACATGTGACGTCAGAGCGACAGGCCTGAAGTCACTCAGCTCACCAGGACGTGATACCTTTGGGACTGGGGTGATGCAAGATGTTTTCCAAACCCTATGGACTCTCCCCTGTTCCAGGCTCAGGTTGAAGATACGCTGTAGAGGACTCCCCAGCTCCAACGCACAGGCCTTCAGCAGTCGTGGCAATACTCCATCTGGAATGAAGTCTCCTAAGGTCTCTGCTTACCTGGGCTGCTGTAATTGTGGGTGGGGGGGAAACTCTCTCCTATGCTGGTATCAGCAGAAGGATGGGTGGAGGGTGCAGTACTCTGAGGTGAGAGTGGGTTAGGGTGGTCAAACCTGTTAAAGAAGTTGTTCATCAGGTTTGCTCTCTCCACGTCTCTCTTGATGGTGGCACTCCGCTTTGAGCTGCAGCCAGTGATGATCTTCATCCCATCCCACACTTCCTTCATGCTGTTATTCTGCAACTTCTGCTCCAGCTTTCTCCTGTACTGCTCCTTCGCTGACCTGAGCTGGACTTGGAGTTCCTTCTGCATGTGCTTAAGCTCATGCTGATCACTGCCTTTAAAAGCCCTTTTTTTCTGGTTCAAAAGGCCTTTGATGTCACTTGTAATCCATGGCTTGTTGTTAGCATAGCAGCGTACTGTTCTTACTGGAACTACAATGTCCATACAGAAGTTGATGTAGTCAGTAGTGCAGTCAACAACCTCCTCAATGTTCTCACTATATGATCCCTGCAGGATATCCCAGTCCGTAGTTCCAAAGCAGTCTCTCAGAGCCTGCTCTGCCTCAGGGGAAAACTTCCTGAATGAGTGTGTGGTTGTAGGTAGTTCCTTCACTCTTGGTTTGTAGTGAGGCTGAAGCAGAACCAGGTTATGATCTGCTTTCCCAAGCGCAGGCAGCAGGGTGGCGCTGTATGTGTCTTTAACGTTTGCATATAGTAATAGGTCAATAGTCCTATTTCCCCGGGTGTTACAATCCACATACTGGGAGAAGGCAGGTAATGTTTTGTCCAGCGTTACATGGGATCTTTGGGATCCTCAAGGAAAAGTTGACTTTTTTCACATATACCACTTACCAAGGCCAGTATTAATACATTAACAATGTCATGCTTTTCATTATAAAATAATTCAACATCAAAACTTTTAACATAACTTGCAGTCATACACTGTTTGTTTAGGTGGCTGCAGTAATCCATGTAATTTGAGTTATGGTATGATTATTCTCAGAAATAATTTTGTTTCTTGTATTCGATTGTTTACATTTTGAAATGCAGAAATTAATGATATGTCAGTGCATATTTTCCAGTGTGGGAATGCTGTCTGAAATATTAGATTTCAGTCTGCTTTTTACTTGACTTGAAAGCCAATAAGAAAGCCACAGCTTTATGTTTTGTCGACCCTTCTTTAAATAGGAAAGACATTAGCTAAGGGCACAAATAATGTTTTGGTGGCAAGATGAAAATGTAATGTTGACATTTTTATGGTGTTAATCAGATGGTAAATCAGTAAAATGTTAGATAATTTTGGAGTAAAAGACAAGATTTACAGATCTAAGCATCATATTTAAAAGTAGTTTGCCATACATGAGCGTAAAGAATGATGTTGGCCGACCTGCTGGTTATCATGAACAGTATCTTGCATCCCCTGCATGATACCCATCAACCTGCGGAACGTCTACAGCACAGCGTTCTGTAACACTGGAATTTCCCATCAAGATCAATAAATTCTCTCTCGCTCTCCCTGTCATGAATTAACAGATACAGGCTTTCAGTGTTGGCCAAGTCAAAGCACAAACTGTCAAAAGAGAACTTTGAAGTGCAAAACACACAATTTAAATCTTATAAAGTATTTTGATGGGCTTTACATATCATAATGTATAGAGTAAAATTGTACTATGCAGTGGTCTGTCACAATGACCTCATTGTTTGTCCAAGCACCAGACTTGTAATAATTTTAACAAGTTAGATATGGCAGCAGTTAAAGGGTGAATGTGAATGACATTTAGCAGTTTAAAAAGCCTGGATAAAATTAGTGTAGATAAGTGGCATACGTGGAAAGAAAAAAATAAATATAGTTAGAAAACAAAGTAAATTTTGTTCTGTGATTATAACATCATTGGCAAATTAGTTGGTTTTCTTTGGGTCATTTGTTAATTAAAATAATTGCCAAATAGTATAATGAGCAGTGATGATGCAACATCTAAAATATTTTAAGTTGCAGTATTTTTTTAAATATAGGCAAATATTTTGCTAATGCTTTTAAGTATACCCAGGGTACAGATTTTCACAAATATTAAGTACTGTACACATGTAGGGCCTGTCCACACAATTACATTTTTGTTTAAAAAACGTAGACAATCTTGTTTTTGCCCTTTGTCTACATTGCTTGGGTGTTTTTAACCCTCCAAAAATTACTTTTAATAACCGAGACTCTAATTGCACTCTGATTGGTTTGTGCTTATTATGCGGCCCTTCCCTGATTGGAAGGAAGAGAACTGCATTCCAACACAGCAGACACAGATGAGCTGCTTTTCATGCTACATGTTGTGTTGCTTACTTGTGTTCATCTAAATTGAGTTTTGTACACTTTGAATGCGGCATCCATGTGCAAAAGTCAAACAATTTACTGTTTTCCATCTCTTTACAGTCCCTTTGAGGAGGACACTTCCTCTTACTGTTTCTGCTGATGCATGCATGCCCTGTGTAGGTGGACAACTATGTCATTTGCGTTTTTGGTTGTGATATAGGGAAGATTGTTTGAGTGCACTTACTTTTGAAAATCTTAGTCTCAAAGTGTAATCAGTAACCTATCTGGGATTAAATGAGAATTATGATTAGTAAATTTATTTTAACTTGTATTTAGTTGCACAAGATGTCACTTTAAATGGTTTAATAAATTGATATTCATTGTTCAGTGATGAGCTGTTTATTCTGGGTATTTTGGCATTATTTAGTTTTTTGTGTATTTACAATTTTTTCTAGACTTTCATGATTTTAGGTGTAATTTATTTTGATTAAATTACCACCATTTCTAGTAATTGCTCTTTCAGTCAAATATTAATCCGACAGAAAAATGAGTATTAAAAAAATGTATTATACTTTATAAACTTTCAATCTCAAATGAAAGCAACAGTTGATGATTTATTATAATGGAAATTTTACAATAATTTACAGCATAAGATAAAATATGTTTTAAACAATTAGTATCTTTTTTTGCCTGTGATCCACTAATGAATTAAGTTGCTTTAGAAAATTAATTAATGAAAATGAAATTTTTAGGTACTTTGTCTCAGTCTTGGCAGCCTGCTTAATCCTGTAATCAGTCTTTTTCTGCGTTAAATGTACAAATTCTCCCTTTTTGTCTGTGGGGATTTCAGTAGGAACTCTGATATTCCTCCTAAGAAGTACATACAAGGTTAATTGTCAATTCTAAATTAGTCCCATATGGAAAAGCTTAAAAAAAGTTTAAAAGCTGTGAGAATTTGTGTATAATGCAAAGAAAAATATATCCATTGAGACAAAACCATGGAGTAGTCCCTATCACTTATCTGTGAATTCAATGCAGTGCACCTTCTACTTTGATAGACTGTTGTGGCTATTCAGGAAGTCTTCAAGGATGGACCTTGATGTAGTGTCAGTAGCCAGGTTTCCATCCAAGGAGTTTTTGTGAAAAAATATTTAGCGCTTCAAATTTTTTTACCGATATAGCTGATGGAAATGCTAATTATCGATAAAATGTTGTACATGTCGACATAATATTTTTCCGTTTAACTTTAGCACATAAATTCCATATCGATACTTCAGATGTCGCAAAAACTACATTGGAAACACTTTTTGTCGGAAAAAAAGGGCTTTAGCGCAAATAAATGTGTCATATTTTCATCACGTGCAATCAAAACGAGAATGGCGGAGCGGTTCTCATGGTCTGATGAAGAGAGTTTTTTTTTTATTAAACGTCGTTATTTTGTATTAACCCCTTCACCGCCCTCTGCCGGATATATCCGGCACCGCTGTTTTAATGCTAACGCCATACTGCCGGAATTATCCGGCACATTTGCCTGTGGTTATATGAATGCCTGGCAAGTAGTATAACTGACGGTTTGGCGTGGGTATTATTACGACGTTGTATTTCGACAAGTCTGTGGTTGTTTTGGCCGGTCATGTGACGTGATTCGCATGTAACAGCTGTGAATATGGCGAAACGTAAACTGACTTCAAGTGAGGCTTTGCAGGCGATTTTGGACAGTTCTGATCATGATTGTAGCAGTTCTGAAGAAGATTTTAGTGACAGTGATGAGCAGCATCATGCGCTGCATGATATTGTGAATGAAGACGCATCGGATGACGGCGCTGAGTGGGTGTATCCCCAGCATCTCAGCTGGGCTGCTGCCCGTGGTGAACTACCTTTTCTGCATTCGTTTGAGGGAACGTGTGGCTTTATTGTTGATGTAAACAATTACACTGCTGAGCAGTTTTATGAGCTGTTTGTGTCACCTGATTTGATTAGACATTTTGTTCATCAGACAAATCTGTATGCAGCACAGTTTATTGAGAAAAATCCCAATTTACCTCCACATTCCCGTGTTCGTGCTTGGTTTGACACTGATGAAAACGAAATGAAAAAATTCATTGGGATTTTGATGTTGATGGGAATAATCAGAAAACCAGATATTGAGATGTACTGGTCTACAGATCCTATGTATGCAACACCTATTTTTGCAGCTGTCATGACACGTAACCGATTCTCTTTGCTGCTGAAATTCTTTCATTTGAATGACAACAGAAACGAGCCAGATAAGAAAGATCCAAACCGCGACCACTTGTTCAAGCTACGTCCTTTGATTGATCATTTATTTGAAGCATTTCAGTTGCCCTACATGCCAGGACCGTCAGTTGCAGTTGATGAAAGTTTATTGTCGTGGAAGGGCCGCTTACAGTTTCGACAGTATCTACCATTGAAAAGGGCACGGTTTGGTATCAAGATGTTTTGCTTAGCTGAGAATTCAGGTTACATTTATAGATTTCGTGTATACACTGGCAACTTGCACAACATTTAGTGGTCAATACTGCTTGAATAAATGTAAAAAATGTAAAAAAAAATGTAAAAAAGTAAAAAAACAAAAATTGTTCAGATTTCGCCTGGCTTGGGGAATATTTAGGGAGTTGGCGGTTAAAGGGTTAATTCAAATTTCAGTTTTAATTAAAAACCTTAAGGGAAGCAGGTTAATTCAGTTGTTATCGCACTGAGAAGGGATGTTGAAAGGTAGGCTCACCTGTACAGATCCGATGCTGCAAACACAGCTGCATCATGGGCACTTCCAGGAGTGCCAACGCAAATGTCTCGTATCATGCACCTGTCATCAACAAGGGCCTGGAGAACAATAGATGGCCACCCTTTGCGATTAATGTAATCGCTGTAGCCTTCCGTCGGGGGAAGAATAGGCACATGCGTGCCATCCAGCGCACCGTAAATCTGTGGCACAAGATGCACCAAGGAATTGCGGTATGCAATTTCATTGGCCTCCGCTACAGTCGGAAGTCTGATATAACGCCGCATTAATTTTTCTTTAATAGCGGTGCACACAGCATATACACATCGATGGACGGTAGTTTTACTAACCCCGAAAGTTTCTCCAACTACTCTGTACTCGGCGCAGGTTGCCAGCTTGTAAAGGGCGATGGCAATCCGCTTTTGGGTTGGAACCGGTGGTCGGTGGCAACCTGTGATGGGCGCAACATCAGGACTGATGAATCCACACAACATCTCAAACGTCGGCCGTGTCATTATAAAATGTTGCAGCCAGAGATTTTCTGTGAAGTGTCTCTCCACCACCTCCTCCCAGAAGGTCTTATTCCGTCGTCTCTCCCATACCCGTGGGTTTCGTCGCACTGGGGTACTTTCTTCGAGCTCTAGGGCTATCAGACAAGCAACTGCTTCATTCTGCTGTTGTCTTCGGATATTATGTACAATTCCAATTATTTGTGAAACTGAAATAACAGTAAGCTGGCAAATTTCAAAAAACTGTCTGAATAATCTCTCCATTTCTTTGTTTCTTTGTTTAGTGGAGGGGGTGTAACGTGGAAAACAAAAGGTAGATAATTTGCGACATACACAAAATTATGTATGGAAACGGCTCAAGGGCAGATATTTTTCGCGATGCAACAAAAGTTATGCGACAGTTTGTTTTGGGGGGGGGGGGGGTGACGTCATCACGCACACCATTTTATCGATAAAAAGCCAGTTTGATGGAAACAGGCTGGAGACAGCAAATTTCGCACATTTTTTTTATGTATATTCTGTTTGTCGATAACAAAACGTCGCAAAAAACTGGATGGAAACTTAGCTAGTGTGGAATGGGGTTTATTTACCCAGATCTCATAAGCATGTATTTTCCTCTTACTGTACTTGGGGAGAGAACAGGCATGAAAGTTGATGCCTCTGACCTTTACTATGACTTCTTTAATTTACTATATATAGCAATAGAGTATAAATGTTGTGTCTGTATTTCAAAGTTAAGAAGTAAAAATTACTGTTTTAATTAGTGGCAACTGCTTAAACTGCTGGATATGTTCTTTTCGGGTACATTCTGGAGAAAAATCAAAACTATTGCTCAGAAAAAAAACATTTTTTAAGGAGAACCATACTGCCATTTTTGAGTATTATACGTTCCCTATTTGTATGCTGCTTGTATGGTGTAGACCTATTTGCTTTTCTATAAATATTCCATGATCTTACTACATCTCACAAAACCCCAGATACACAGAAACTGGGGCATTTTTGCATAATTGAAGGATTAATTAAATTTGAATGTTGTGAAATCTGTCATTCATTAATGTATTTGGTAATTTTTCCTTCATAGGTCAAGCAAAGTAAAACCACTGCTGGCTTAATGTAAAGGTCATACATTAAACTTGTTTATGAGCAAAGGATCAGGTTTCTGTAAAGACAGTAACACAGTTTTCAAATTATGACATCATGAGGCCAGTCTTGTCACTGGTATATGCTGGATTTTTTAAATTCGTTTTATTATTTTATTGCCAGATTTAATATTTGATTTTAATTTACTTTTAAAATCATGGATGAAGCTGTAATATACTTAGAGATTACATTTTCATTTGCCTAGATATTGCAGGTCTAGATACCTAATTAAGATAGTGTAGATGTGTTATGACAAGGTACAGCATGCAATAAAATGAGAAATAACAGTGTCATGTCATAAGATTTTCATTTTTCATTCATACATCATAGTTGTAAAAGGTTTGAAAGTGTTTAATTTAGCATCATTTCTTCTTCTTTATCTTCATCTTTTCCTACCCCTGTGTGGGGTTGATGTCTTTCACCCACATTCTCCATACAGCTTAGTCCTGCACCTCCTCCCCTGCCAGATCCTTTTCCTTCAACTCTTCTTTTACTGTATCCAACCACTTAATGTTAAAGTAATAAATCTGCTTGTCTATTGTCTGCTTTTTATATATCCTGGAATAGTTGATATTGCAACAACAACAACATTTGTTTATATAGCACATTTTTATACAAATAATGTAGCTCAAAGTGCTTTACAGAAGAAAAAGAAAGAGAAAAAAAATTAAAATAAGAGAACACTAATTAACATAAAATAAAAGTAAGGTCCGATGGCCAGGGAGGACAGAAAAAATAAAAAAACACCAGAAGACTGGAGAAAAAATAAAATCTGCAGGGGTTCCAGGCCACGAGACCACCCAGCCCCCTCTAGGCATTCTACCTAACATAAATGACATCAGGCAACTACAGCCTACTATCTTTTACATGTATATAACCTTCTCTCCTATCTTTCTGTAATTAGTTTTAAGTTTAATGTTCATGTTTTAACACTAGAATTACCAGAGCCTACGAAAAAACTCGTAGATCCGGCCCACCTTAAATCGCTTCTTAAATCTGTTCACACCTCTCCGCCAGCGTCTTTTGTCCTCTAAATGTGCTGATAAAGGCAAGCTACCAGCAGCTGGCTATTCCATCCCCCCCCCAACGTCCCGAGTCTAGGTCAGCAGCGCACCATCCCCACCATACACAGTGTTGACACTGCACTGCTTCCCCCTCCTGAGACGCTGGACGGTGGATCAGAATCTCCTCGAAGCTGTCCGAAAGCCGTTCTTCATGGCCTCCCCAAACTCCTCCCATGCTCGAGTTTTTGCCTCAGCAACCACCGAAGCTGCATTCCGCTTGGCCTGCTGGTACCTATCAGCTGCCTCCAGAGTCCCACAGGACAAAAGGGACCGGTAGGACTCCTTCTTCAGCTTGACAGCATCCCTCATCGCCGGTGTCTACCAACGGGTTCGGGAATTGCCGCCACGACAGGCACCGACTACCTTACGGCCACAGCTCAACAATAGAGGCACGGAACATGGCCCATTCGGACTCGTTATCCCCCATCTCCCTCGGGACATGGTGAAAGTTCTGCCGGAGGTGGGAGTTGAAGCTACTTCTGACAGGGGGCTCTGCCAGACGTTCCCAGCAGACCCTCACAACACGTTTGGGCCTACCAGGCCTGACCGGCATCCTCCCCCACCATCGGAGCCAACTCACCACCAGGTGGTGATCAGTTGACAGCTCTGCCCCTCTCTTCACCCGAGTGTCCAAGACATGTGGCCGCAAGTCCGACGACACAACCACAAAGTCGATCATCGAACTGAGGCTTAGGGTGTCCTCGTGCCAAGTGAACATATGAACACCCCTATGCTTGAACATGGTGTTTGTTATGGACAATCCGTGATAAGCACAGAAGTCCAATAACAAAACACTACTCTGGTTCAGATCGGGGGGGCCATTCCTCCCAATCACGCCCTTCCAGGTCTCACTGTCATTGCCCACGTGAGTATTGAAGTCTCCCAGCAGTACGAGGGAGTCCCCAGAAGGTATGCCCTCCAGCACCTCCTCCAGGACTCCAAAAAGGGTGGGTACTCCAAACTGCTGTTCGGTGCATACGCACAAACAACAGTTAGGACCCGTCCCCCCACATGAAGGCGGAGGGAGGCTGCCCTCTCGTCCACCGGGGTAAACTCCAATGTACGGGCTCCAAGTCGGGGGGCAATAAGTATGCCCACACCTGCTCGGTGCCTCTCACCGGGGGCAACTCCAGAGTGATAGAGAGTCCAGCCCCTCTCAAGGAGATTGGTTCCAGAGTCCAAGCTGTGCGTTGAGGTGAGCCCGACTATATCTAGCCGGAACCTCTCAACCTCGCGCACAAGCTCAGGCTCCTTCCCCTTCAGAGAGGTGACAGTGGAAATAATAGATCGTTATTTGGAACACACGCATTTCATGTGTGTTCCGTTTCTACAGTAATCTGTGTAAACACATTGTTAAAACAGAAACTTTTTCATATTTTAGTAATGAATGTTACAAAATGTAGGCATAAACTATACCGTGTAAAGCCTGAGTTCCAAAGATCAAATAAACACTTGTGTTAAAACGTAGGTGAATAATCATGTAGGATTTTCTGAAATCTTTATTGCTGTTAAATTTCTTTGAAATAGAAGGCCCACGTGGCAATCCAGCAGAATTTTTTGAAAAGCTTTCTTTTACATGTTTTGGGAATGTCCGCTTCTCAGATCATACCGGAATAAAATCTTTTCCCTTTTAGCAGACATTCATGGCTTCACAGTACTCCCTAATTATTGAGTTATGAACTGATCAATACACACTGTGTTGTGATATATGTTGGGGCATTCCTTCTTCTTTTGCTCAATTGGAAGAAGTCTAACCAACCTGCCTCAAAACAACAAAGAAAAAATGTACATGGGGAGGAAGAGTTTCCAAGCCTTCCAAAGTCTTTTTAACCTTAAAGCTGGTGAAGTGTATAAAAAGTACATGTCACTTTTACCATTTCTAAAAACCATTCTGCTCATTTTCTACTCTAAATACTTTTTTTAGCACATGTCTGTATATATTTTGCTCCATATCAGTTGAATGAATGGTTGAACACTGGCCACTACTGAAATTATCATCAATTGTGTTAAAAACACTTTGGCACTCATTTATGGAAATACTTTAGAACAGTTGTTGCCTCAGGCTGTTTTTTAGGTGGGTTGCTAAGTACTGTTGAAAACTTTCTTATAGAAATGCCATGACATGCTTATATTCAACATTAAATGCAGACTTGCAGACTATGAGTAATTCCTAATGGAAACTTCTGTGTGAACCCGTTTTGCCAGCTATATGAAATGTTATGCTTACATCTTTTTGAGTGTGTTCTGAGTTTTAGTAAATAGATCATTTTTTTTTTTTTACAATATTCACATCCCTTTATCTTAATATTTATAAATTATAACATTTAATTCAGTTCATTCTTGCAATATTTTGTTTTTACTTTTGTATAGATATATCCTATATTAATGATATACTGTAAATTCTAATTGCTTCTGGCTGCAATATTTAATAAAACCTTTGTTATTTTTATATAAATGTACAATAATTTGTGGACTGCTCTTTGATACCAGCTATCTTTCCATTTTCTAGATCCTGTCCTGCTCTTTAATGAGTGTCACAAATGCCAAATCTATCTAGTAAGCAATGGACAAAAGGTAGGATTATGGTTCATTTTACTCTGTCACATAGGTTATATAATAGGTTAAAATTAAAATTTATTGAAATAAAAATATGAAAGTAATATAGAAAGCTGGTTGGTAATGTTTGTTTTTACTTTTTCATTTTTTTACATTTTAGTAGGGAAAACTTGGTGGCAGCATTGGCACTCCAGTCAATGTGTGTTCAGTAGTACTGGTTTATAAGATATAATGTATTAGTCTCCAAAGAAAAGTTAAATAGCCAATACGTTATATTAAATAAGACTACAGAGACATGAAAGCCCAGACACACAATTTAGTAAAGTTGGTATTATTACAACTAAGCAATACTTTTTAAATAAAATTAACAATGAATATTTTGTGATAAAAACCTTACATTTTATTACTATTTAGGGGTTATCCTGAAGGAACAGTATGTCAAGAGTGTTTTGGAGGTATAAGAGTGTTACAGAGTGATGATTATGCAACTGGAAATTGAAAGTGTGATGATGAATGTTATTAGTGCATATGCCCCGCAAGTTGGATGTGCAAAAGATGAGAAAGACGTTTACTGGAGCATGTTGGATGAAGTGATGGAGAGTGCACCCAAGAGACAGTGGCACAGTGGTAGTGCTGCTGCCTTGGATTAAGGAGACCTGGGTTCACATCTCATGGATTCCCCGTGTCTGTGTGGGTTTCCTCCAGATGCTCTGGCTTCCTCCCACTGTCCAAAGACATGCAGGATGAGTGAATTGGTAATGGCAAATTGTTTATGGTGTGGTATATATAACATGACAATTGAATAATTGATGACACTTGTCAAACTTGATATGTTCTGCAAATTGTGATGACATTTGCAGCAGGTAGGAATTAAAAATTGGATCCTGGTGCTTTGAAGTAGAAGTACTAACCATTTTATCTTTACCCCTGTGCCTTATATTAACAATATAAAGAGTCTTTTACACCTGATTAAACACAATTCTTCTTTTTTGCATTGCTCTTTTTTGTATAGTTATTTACCTTCCTTTAAAAAAGGTTATAACCTTAATGCCTTTGTCTATTGTGGAATTTGTTTTAATTAAGATCAAAGAAACATGACCTTGTTTATGCTTCCTGGATTTCTTACTTTGTACTTTTGTTTACCAAAAAATGTTAAAGAATAGCGTAAAATACTGTGAACATTTTAATGTGAGCTTTGATAAAGCTCGAAGTTTTTTATTTTACAGTGCTTTACTGTAACTGTACTGTGTCTGTATAAAATTGAGATTTGCACCTCTTTTTTAGGAGGGATAAATAATATGTTTTTATCTATATATCCCAGTGATAGCATGTAAAGGAAAACAGTAACATTACCAGTACTGAGCACTGAAGTACTCCATATCAAACACAATGTAATGAATGCACAATGTAATGATAAGCACTACCAGTCCAGTGGAGCTAATGTGGTGTTCTATGCTGCTCTCTCCTGGGGAAGCAACCTGAGCTCAAAAGAAGCACAATGTCTGAACAAACCTATCAGGAAAACCTGCTCCGTCACAGGGAGAACCCTGGACATACTGGAAGCTGTTGTGGAAAACAGGATGGTGGCAAAACTGGATGCCATCATAAAAACCAACCCTCCAGCCCCTTGAGGAGGCATTCTCTTAGAGCACTTTTACCCACAGGCTCAACTCCACCACGGTGTGCTAAGAAGCATGCATTTGCATTTCCCCATTGGATTAATAAAGTTTATCTGATCTAATATAATCACAATTCTATATGTAAATATTTGCTTGGTATGGACTAATCAATGCAAGGGCAATGTCCGAGTGCCCAACATAATTTTAAAGCCTGTATAGTTGAATTAGTTTTTATAATGTGAAAAGCTACATTTAAGTCAAACAACATAATAATTATAGCATTTCATCTTTTAGAAGACATAAGAATGTCAATCACAAAACAAGTACCATATATACTTGTGGATAAGTTCTCCCGCGGATAAGTTGGGACTTATTTTTGGTATTTTATAATGTCGGCCGTATAAGTCGAATGTGGAAAACTCACGCTATTGTTCCAAGAGATTATGATATGCTATTGCCCACTGAGAAAGTAACCACAGAGCACACTGCCTTTTTTTTCTATATATTGTGCCTACGTGACCACACGCTAATACCCAAACTATTCCGAAGTGACGTTTGCACTGTTTTGTGTGTTTGTTTTTTTTTTTTTTGGTATCTCGCACCCTCATACACCTTTATCGTAAGAGCATCCCTTATCTATGATGGAGCGTTCAATCAGAAGAAAATATGAAGCTGGTTTTAAATTAAATGTCATTGAAGTAGCAAAATAAATTGGTAACTGCGCTGCTGCAACAAAATTTGATGCGTCTGAGAAACTGATGTGAGATTGGAGGAGGCAAGAAGATGTAAAAACAAAAAAATTAAGTGTCACATTTTTGAATGGGCGTATAAGTCCGGGGTCTGATTTTATGATCAATTTTTTTCAGGTTTCAAGATCCAACTTATACGTGAGTATATGCTTTAAATACTTTTTTCTGTACAGTGAACTTGGAGAAAATTGCAAAGAACATGATAATTCTGAAGCTGTGATACTACTATATGTTCAAGTACTTTACAAAGAAGAGGTAACTCTGTGTGGAGTTCCTAAGCATATTTTGTGCTTTTCAGTACTGGTCAGCCAGACAATTTAGTACATTAGGCACCATGTCAGTCAATTGTGATCTACTGTCAATATGGAAAATGGGTGATGCAGGAAAGGTGTTTGAGTTTTTCAAGCTTATTTGGTATAAGAGACATGTAACTGGTTTCAATTTCCTATTCATTTATCAAGTTGTATTTACTAAGTTGTTGTCCTGAAAAAGATACAGATTTTGACATTGTTTCTGAAGGTTTCTGAGATGATTTTGAAATCCTGAATTTTATATTACCTATTTTATTATTAAAGGCATTCAAAACACCTGTGGTGCTGTTTGTAGGGATTTTGCATTACAGTTTACATTCCCCTTTTGTCAAATTAGCAGTTATGATTTCTATTTTAATCTTAAAATTTGGAATAATATTTAGAGCATTGTAAATAAATAGCTTTTTATATCTTTTAATACTGTCAGGCTAGTCCATTGATGCTCAGAAGAATTTTGCTTTCACTGTTCTGCATCTATACTATAGTTTTTGGCATTCTAGTTTTAGATTGAGTGCACTAGCATTCAACCACAGTTAGTTTCTTCGTGCTCTAATCACGTTTTTGAGTGGAGCTTTCAGAGATGCATTTTTGTCATAATATATTAATATATTAAGCACATATGCTGTACATTTTCATGCAGTCTTGCAGCCTAGGTGTCATACTGTTCTATCTTTAGCCAGTGATTGTATTTGCAGAGGCACAAACAAGTCAAATGTAATTAAGGAATGATCAGAGGTAATTTGCTTTAGAAAAGCAATTGGATTTTGAATCTCAAAACCAGGAGTAATAATTTGATCAAGTGTATGGTTTTGAGAGTGAATTGGACCTTTAATAATCTGGTAAAGCCCTACTGAGTTTAGTAGGTGTGTAAAGTATTTACTAATGATGTCTATTTCTACATCTAATATCTTCACAATCTCCTTTTTTCTCAAGGGTAACTCCACTTTGTTTCTTAGCAACTAAGATAATAAATAAAGAAAGCCTATATACTGTAAGTTAGTTGCATAAAAATGCAGTGTATCATTTACTGTTATTGAAAAGTAACCATTACAAGACTGTGTCATTCTTGCTCACATAAACCACAACTGAATTTTTGCTTTCTTCATATTTCTGTTTCTTGTATTTTTTATGAAAAAGTGTAATTCCACTTTTCAACACAAAAACATATTTTGCCATTGCTATATTGGCCATTTTGGTAGAAAATGTTTTGAGCATTTTTGGAAAGATGCATGTTCCCGTTTCTGTATGTCTATGGGGGGGAAAAAAAAATTTATGGACAACTTCCACTTGTTAGTCTTAACAGCCGAGTAGGTTTTGGGCAAAATCCATCTCATCATCTCTGTTTTTAAAGTTCAACATTTTTAAAGATAATGCCAATGAAAATCAAACCACTTCTCAGAAGTTAACAAAATCTGGCATGTGAATTTTGGACTTGAAAGGAAGGCTTTTAAAAATTCTGAAGTCAATCCAAACTTTGTGCTTTAAAAAAAGTTTAGCCTTTTTCAAGTGCATCAGTGTTAATTAATACCTTAATTAATACCATAATTCAGTACTGTATAGAATTCTTGGTTATATTTAGTGTTATGTAGTGAACCAATTAACCACTTTCAATAATGGTCCATGCAGCTGCTGGCTATGTATTTTGTTTGTGGAGGTAGAAGTACTTGTTAACTGGCTTAGATTCAGAATACTTTTACTTTGGACTTTAATTGAATGTCATCAGTCTAAGAGTCTTATTTTCCTTTTTTCCTTCTGTAATTTGTTATCAGGTGGATTTAACTGTTTGTATTTTTAATATTTCTATCCTGGTTCCTTACAATTGATATGACTTTAGCCCAATTAGAGTGCTATTTGCAATTGTATCTTCCTATGTAGTAGACTTTCTAAGGGATTCGTTTATATATACTGTATATCCAGTCTATCCTCCCAAACCCTGCTCAGGATTATGCATGCTTAAAATGTGGTATGGTATGGGTTTTATATCACATATATTGTATATATTTTCAGAAAAATGTGCAAATTTATAAAAAATCAAAAACTGAAATCTAAGTATTCAGTCCTTTTGCTGCGGCACTCCAAATTGTGGTCATTATTATGCTTGTTAATAATTGACAAAGAAGAGTTTTACAAAGATATTGTGATCTTGTAAATTTTTAATTTAACTTAATTAAAAATTAAAACAACTTGAAAAATGTTTTTAAAAGTAGATAAATGACTTAGTATGTTCATTTACAATTCCTCCAGGGAGGTAAAACATGATTCTAATTTACATTCTTTTTATCAGTGTGATTGAGCTAAGTCTGGATAAGTCATGGATAACCCCCTTTGACTACTATCCAGAGAATTGTAGTAGAGTTACTATTACCTTAGCCATGGACACCATGAGAGGGACTTTAAAGTCACAGTGCTTATGGGCAACTTCAAAACACAGCAAGAGAGAAAAGAATGGGAAGTTAAACTCATGCTAAAATTTAAAACATTACAACATGGACTGAATAGAGACAGGAGTTTTATGGCCAGATATGAGGATTGTTTACATCTCTCAGAATGACAGACAACCTGTCTACAGATCCACATTGTTTTGAAAAAACTCATTACAAACTTCAAAAGACTTTGTTGGACAGTTATCTTATCCAGAGATCTTGACCATACATTGTTATTTTCTCTCTTGTTAAATTAACCCTAGCCTGAATGAATGTATTTTTTACATTTAAAATTTCTCATTTAAAGATTTACCAATGTTGTTTCTTGTCCTAGATTGTGTATATAAACATAGGGAACTTCAGTCTCTGTATTACATCTTGCCTGAAGAAGGGGCCTGAGTTGCCTCGAAAGCTTGCATATTGTAATCTTTTTAGTTAGCCAATAAAAGGTGTCATTTTGCTTGGCTTTTCTCTACATTCATAATGGCTAACACGGTACAACACCCTAGTATTACCTTATCAAAATTCATTTAACATGGGCGAAAGTTTTTGTGCAGCAGTCATTATTATGGTATAAAGCAGTGTTGAGGAAACAATGTGTGGCACAGAGTAAGTTGTGCCATTTCTGATTTGTGATCAGAAAGTGACACTGACTTGAGTGTGGAATTGAAAAACAACAAGGGTAAAGACTGAGAAATTAAACTATAATTGATCCTGAATTGATTACAATGTTGAAGAGGCAAAAAATAAAAATTAATTTTGTGGCATACACTTGTGTACATAATGTTTACAAAGTGTTGAAGTTTAATGGGATGTTTATTATTCACCACATTTGCATCTGTGCCAATTATTCATTCATAGGCTATCTAGCAAAACAGCTAGGAAAAAAAGGGGTTGGATTATGTACAGCACAGAAAATAGCTTCTTTTCAGCATAATATGACCTTCCCATTGCATTTGACCCAATGTTAAGGATTTTAAGATGGAGAGAGCAGCTTATGAGTATCGGCATGCTACATTTTTTATTGTTAAAATGTAAGGATTTTTTTAAATAAAAATTTTGAGCAAATCAAAGGTGGAAAAACACCAAGATCAGAAGATAAAAGGTACCTAATTGCGAAGGAGACATTGTCAAGGAACAGGCAGAATTTAGCAAACCAGGAGGAAGTCAGAGAAGTTGATTGTCAAATCCAAAAAAAAAATCACATATTAAAAATAAAGTCAAAAGTTCAGTAATTAAGAAAACAGATTCAACATCGAAAATCTCTATAACTTAAACTTGTCCTAATACTGGATATTTCATTTAAAACATTATGACTGCCACAATACATAATTTCACAAGTCATGTAACTAGCATGTAGTAACATTGCAGTTTATTTAAAAAAATAAAAAAAGCACAGTTATGCAACGTGGCCAAACGTATTGAAGACATTCCTAACATAGAAGATTCTTGTATAAAGGATGCTGAAACAACCATGCAATACTGCCTGTTGTTGACTGTATTCTTGAAAGAAGGCAATATGTGACTTAGGTTAAACTTCAGAGCACTGTTTAGATAGCAGCCCTTGTAACTTTTTACTAGTTACCAGTTTTGGTTACTTTAAGGATTAGCTGCAATGTACCACTTGGCGTATCACAGAAAATTAACTTGAAATAGTATAAATTGATTTTAAGTTTACAAATGATCTGCTGCTGTTAACACAATCCAGAGCGCCAGCTCATTGCCTTTCTGACAAGCTGTGAACCTGAGACAAGTCACAGGGAGACCAAAGAGTATCTGTAAGGTACCTGATATCTGCAACATCTGAAAACATAAGAGAATTTGCAAAATTAAAAGTTGGTATGTTAAATAGTCCCATAATCAGCTGCTAGCTCTGTGATCCTAGTGCCCAGACAGCTCTGTTTTAGCCTTATCCGTGGCAGTTTGTTCAAACATGGAGTGGGTGAAAACCTGAAGTAAGAATAAAAACAATTGAGAAAATAATTCAGAACTGTCCACCATAATGCTTGATGGCTTTCAAATGAGATAACTGTTGACTCACTTAGTGAATCATGGCGTGTTAAGATACTATTGTATTTTGTATATTATGGTAAGTTCACTTAAGCCTGATTTATAGTGGCACAATTTTAACTCTGGATGGATTTTGTCTTATACAAAAAGAGCTGGGCATTATTTTTTAAAACTTTGTGTGTATGGCAAAAAAAAAACACAACTCAAAATGAAAAGAACAAAATCACATTTATGAAATCTGCCCTATGCACATTTCTACACAATTTACAGTTTATAGATCACAATCACTTTATAAATATGCGTACATAAGCGTGTCTCAAACGCTGCTCTGAAACATATATGAAGCATGCTATATAACCTCATACATATGCGATAATGATACAACAGAACTTCATTGGTTAGTAGAGCAGCTCCCTCCTGAATCTTTTTTACTCCGTCCACTGTATTCAAAAGTATCTGGCAGTACTCTACAACTGAAAGTGCAAGATCATCTGTAGGTCCGGGAAGGGTGTAAGGCAAGATTTTCTGAGCGGATAGCTGCTATCGCCTGGTACATTTAATGATGTGCAGCCCATATGAAACGCTGAGAGTGTAGCCAGTTGCCTTACCAATAAACCTGCCATCACGTACAGCACCATTACATTTTTCAAAGCTACTTTGCCTCAAAATAAATGGGTCATGGGTTGCCCCAGGCCACTGAGACACAATGTTTGACAGTCACATTTTGCATTAATGAAATGTAGCTGCTTAGGATTAACAAAATCTGCTTCATTCTTGCTAGGTGCTCTTATTGCAATTTGAGTGGAGTAAAGTGCTTGGATTACTTTAGGAGAACCAGGCGCAGCTGCAAATTGACTTTTTATGTTGGGAAAAACTTTTTGTTTTGTTATGTACATGCACAGCATATGAAAACTGGATATACAGTAGTACCATGATGGAGTGAAGCTTGGCTGAGACAACAGGTAGCTGAAATAAACTGACAAAAAAACAAAAATATTTGTAGTGAAAAAATGTAGCATTGGCCCTCTAATAAGGGAACTAAAATACAGTCTGAGCATAATATAGGAGTTTGATCATGTTTGATCATGCAACTGCATGGGGAGATAAGTTAACAGTATTTCATCATGTTTATATTACTCTCAGGAGCAGAAATATTTCACCACCATACACTAATAATGAGTCACTCTAAACCTACAGTTATAATATGTGGCAACTTCAGCCATGTGACTTTGCAAGGAACACTGACAAACTTCCATAAGTATGTTCTGCTGACTTAAATTCTTTGCATTTATATAGCGCTTTTCTCACTTCTCAAAGCGCTCAGCAATTGCAGGTTAAGAGTCTTGCTCAAGGGCCCAACAGAGCAGAGTCCCTTGATTGTTCTAAGTATTTGAAAACTAGTTACCAGGGGATAGATGGTAAATCAAGCTAAAAAGTAAATGGGAAATGCTAATGAAACAAATCAAAGGGTGTAATACCATAATTCCTAAATGAAAGCACGTTAACATGAAGAAGGTTTTGTTTTGAAAGATCTGCAAACTCGGATGACAAGAAATTGTGTGTTACTGACCTTTTAAAGCATAGCATGTGATTATGTTACATGCCATGTACTACCAATCAACTCTAGGCAACAAGCCATAGTAGTGCTGGGCGGTATACCGGTTCATACCGAAAACCGTTTTTTATTTTCGTTATGGATTTTTCTTATATCACAACACCGGTTTAAATTGCCTAAAGAACTTTTGGAAGGTGGCGCAGCGGGAAACTATTTAAGGGAGACCTTTTTCACTGCTACACCGCTAAACACATGCAACAGAGTACATGCATTAGTGGAGGTATTGCGTGGTCAAAATGAACAGAACATTCCAAAACAGAAGCTGTAGCAGACAATAAAGTTGAACATAATGACACAGAAGAACTTTTGCTGGAAAAAAGAGCCGTGTCTGTTGTCTGGAGATACTTTGGATTTAAAAGGTCGGATGTGGACCATTATGTTCAAATGTGTGAATACTGTTTCTATACTACTGGATAATACTGCAAGCCAAGTTGTACTTGTTTTATTTTTTTCAATACTGTATAATGTACCTGGGTACTGTGTAATAATTTGACGACATGTTGACTTTATTCTCGACATTTCTACTTTAAGCTTGCTGCTTATGACGAGAATAAAGTTGACATGTTGACTTTATTCTTGACATTTCTACTTTATTCTCACCATTTGTCGAGATTAAAGTCGACATGTTGACTTTATTCTTGTAATTTGTTATTAAAGTAACATCGTAAACTAAACTTCATCTTAAAATGAATATTTAATTTACTAGATTTTCTCAAACCCCGTCATAAGTTATGTAGCACATTAAATGCTTTGTGTTAAGTGTTCCCGGAGCCATGTTAATCGCTATGTGCATCTTAAACTGACTTCCTCTTTTACTAAGAGGAGGCGCTGGCAGCACACAGAATACATTAATTTCATGATCCCTGAACATTTAGAATGCCAAGATAAATACTTGATATAATTTTCATGATGAAATGCATTAAAGCATGTATTAATCATGTGGGGGCACGGTGGCTTGGGGGTCCCGGGTGTTCCCTGCCTTGAATTTGCATGTTTTTCTGGTGGGTTTACTTGCCGTACTTCAGTTTCCTTTCAAAGTCATGTAAGATGTGGGGTTTTTGTCATGCTATATTAACCCTGCTAGTGTAGGTGTTGTTTGTATTCATCCTGCGATGTGCTGGCGCCCCGTTCAGGATTTGTACCTGTCTCGCACACAGTGCTTGCTGGGATGGGTGCAACCCTGAATGGATGGCATAATTAAACATGTATAACGAAGATTTTTTTTTTTTTAAGTTCTGAACTCTCCGTGGTCTAAGTTTATAACTAGTTTTAATTTCACAAAGACGTTTATTGTATGGTGATTGGTTATGTGGAGAAAGAAAAAGGAAGGATAGGAACTGGGGGTTTGGTACATCAGACAGACAGCACGCATGGAATAAAGAAAGCCCGCTCAGAAGAACATCCATTGAATTCTGTGTTCATGTCTCCGAACACCAGATCACAAACCCAAGATTTACACAATATTTCAGTTAAACCTGTGCGATACCCATTCATACATCCAGTTTTTTGGAGCCTTGTCACACCTGCCATAAAGTTCTCTTCACTGAATGTAGACCTGGGGACCCCTTACTGCGAGGGAGCAGCACTACCGCCACACTACCGTGCATGTTTAATACCTGCTTTAATGCATTTCATCCTGAAAATGATATCAAGTATTTATCTTAGCATTCTAAATTTTCAGAGAGCAGGAATATCATGAAGTGAATAGTTTTCTGTGCGGCGATTGCTGCTTGCACCTTCTCTTAGTGTAGAGGAAGTCAGTTTAAGAAGCTCGTACAGAGATTAACAACTGGGTTGGGGAACACTTAACACAAAGCATTTAATGTGCTACATTAACTTATGACGGGGTTTGAGAAAACCTAGTAAATTAAACATTGATTTTTAGGATGAAGTTTAGTTTACGACATTCTACTTTAACTCTTTCAGGGCTGATGAGTAGAAGATGGTAATTATCTGTAAACTGTGATAAAACCAACTGTTATTTTTAGTTGAAGTCTTGTTGCTAGAAGGAAAGCTGGCTTAATGGGTTTTGACCGAGATTTCCTGTGCTCGCATGAGTAGCAAGGCGCACACAATGGCAAAAATGGCACTAACATCTGCCGAGAGATCAAAGCAAATGCGTAAAGCAAAATACTCTGTGGACGACGTTTTGCCTATTATCTCTGAATTGGACTATGACTTGTCGGACTCCGATTTTGATGCAAGTGATCGAAAACGAATGTGAGGTTCCAGCTTCAGCTGATTGGTCCCCAATCGTGTAGCTGACACGCCTAGAGCAATGTTCAGCTGGGAGGACTGCTACTTACAATGATAAGTGGTAGAAACCAGATTGCAATGCATTATGACCGTGACTGCTGCTGCTGCCCCAGTCACGCGAAGACAGCCTGGCAGCAAGCCTGCTGCACATTCTTGGCAAGCTGGCAGCCACAACCTGCAGCAACAGATGTTTTATTTTGATTTCTGCGTGAAGCCATTACTTTTCAGAAAACTGTTTTTGGAAAAAATATTCAGCCCTCCAAGAGTTAATTACAAAATAAATTATGAGAATAAAGTCAACATGTCGACTTTATTCTCGACATATAGTTTTTTTTTTTTTTTCTTCCGTGTCCGTATTTTTTTTTTCTTCACCGTGGCCCTAATATGCTTCCGTAGGGCTATACCACAAATAGCATTCTATATGCAAGTTGCAGTTTTATTATTTATGTATATAGCTTAGCTTGAAGCAAGGTCCATATTAATGCAGTTTGCCTTAATGATGCTTCAGTTGGTAAAGATGTCATCAACAAGTTGCACTTGTTTAATTTTGTTTTATTGTTATTTGGTGAATACTGTACTATGTGATGCACCTGGGCTTGAAGTAATAGTATTATTACTAGAAGTTGCACAATTATTTATTTTATTGTTATTATTTATTAGTTTAAATATTATGCAGTTTAATGATGGTAAAGTTGTTTAAAAAGTCACTTTAACGTGTCAGTGGACAGAGATTGTTAACATTAACAAAAAGTGTAGTTGGTTTACAAAAAATATTTACTATTTATTCCTTTTCTAAGACGTGTTCAGTGCAGTACAACTTTTGACAAGCACCTCTGGATATTTTACTAAGTCTAAATGCCTCTTTGGATGGTTGAAAATATGTTGTCAAAATTTTAGTTTAAGTTGTTTGCAAAATTTGTTCAATAAAAAAGTTCTATATCTTGACTGCAACTGTCATGCAATGTGATTCCTTCTCTTCATAAGTGCCACCCCCTTGAAAACTTTATGGGGCCATGCAAACCTGTATTGATACTTGTGTGCACATTAAAATGTTTTTTTGTACAATGTACAATTCTCATGACAGTGGAATAGGTTATTCTTAGTCAGTAGTTACAGTGGAAAATGTGGTTAACATCCACTCATGCATGGGAAAAAAAATACCGTCCAATACCGTGAAACCGGTATGATTTTGAAAAATACCTTGATATAGAATTTTGGTCATACCGCCCAGGACTAAGCCATAGCATCCATAAACTAAATAGTTCACTAAATGGAGGCACCCATGACAAACAATCATGGCATTGTAGTAAAATAATAACATTTTTAAACAGCATTTAAACAATTTTGTACTTTGTGAAAATAAGTTCTCTTTGTCAAAAAAATCCAAAGTAAGCAAAATGAATATAGAAAGGCTAGAAAAAAATATGAGAAGATGCATGTGTCATGTTTATCTCTTGGACAGAACAAGCTAGACCTACTTTATTCAAATGTTAATGATGCCTGTAAATGTAAACCTGTGGCCCCAATGGCATATTTGGCAGCAGTCTGATCCATGTTACTCCCACCTACAACCCTGTCATTAGATTACAATAATTACTGTTAGGACAGTGAGACTAAAATGGCTTTGAATGACTGCTTTCAAAGGATAGGCTGAGAAATGATATGTGAATCTCATGGGGACAGTATTGAGAGTCACTGCATCACTGATTACATCACGCTCTGGACTAGTAAAGAGCTCAAATATTTCCTGAATTATAAGAACAGGGCTTTCATATCTGATAACAAAGACCTACTGAAGTCTGTGCAAACATAGAAAGTTCTGATGAAAAAACTAACTGAGGGGAAGGAAGCTTACAGAGCTAAAATAGAAAACAAAGTAATAACATACTGAGCACAATACTCTATTCAAGAAATCCAGGGCTCAGTTGTTGGACGGGAAAGTGAACAAAGCTAATGCTCTGAACTGATGTGGACAAAGCCAACGATCTTAACCAATTTTTTAAATAGATTTTTACTTCCTATTGCCACCTTCTTCCAATGGCTAGTCTCTATTATAGCACCGACTCTCTAAGTATTTTACTCTTACCTGTTTAACTGGTATGGCCAATGATGATTCCATTATTGACCATTAGTGTGGGCTGTCTATATTCAGTTGATCAAGTGAGGAGAAGCCATGGAAATAGTCACAGTTAGTCCTCGAGAACTTAATGCCTGATATGAGCAACTTTGTGATATCTTCTACTGTTTGTTCAGTCTGTCACTAAGTCTCCAACAAGTGCTGCTGCTGTTGAAAACATCCTGTATTGTTCTAGTTCCAAACAAGTTATGTCATCTTTAGTAGTTTGTCAGTTTAAACACTGAAGAGCTTAATATGGTGTCTTTAAAATTCAGGACTTTTCTACATTCTGACATTTGCAAAGTATTTGTGTGAGAGAAACATGCAGGATCCAGCCTCACATTCACAGTCAAATTATTTTTGAAGTCTTAAAATAACAGTGAAAATGTTGTCTGTTAGACGAACAAACACAAAACCAGTAACATCAACATAGTGAGTGTGAACTGGCAGACATGATAGCTGATTATTTTACGAATGGCCACAATAACAACCATGAGCATGTTGTGTGAGACTTTGTAATGACATAACTTACGTTATTAGGAAGATATTTTAAAAATTCCAAGAGAAATCTGTTAAATTATATATCTACTTATTCAAAAGTGTAATTTTACTTCTTTTATAAATTTATAGGTTCATCATTTTTATAAACTCAGAGTGAAAACAGAAGTCAAGTTACTGACTACCGTTACATTTTATGAAAACCTGAGTCACTATTATGAATGCTTTAACAAGCTACAGCCGATATAAGTAACATAATTTAACACATTTCCATATCAAATATATGTAGCATAGTTGCCTATAAAGCAATAAATAGTCATCTCAAGCAAAAAAAAGGCAACACGTGTATTTTGGGATAAGAACACAAAACATTATAATGCTAGGTTTTAATAATATAAATTGAAAGTCACCAACTTGAATTCCTTGTATGAATTGAAGTTAACTCTTTATTGGTTTTTTGCTAGATTTGATGTGTTTCTTCCTTTAGTTTCTATTGATCAGAGGTACTATTTAGGATAGGTTTTTATATGTGGTAAAATTAAATGTAATCTATATAAAATACACTTATGCTGTGCATTTAATTTTGGCAGATTTTTTTTATGTCATCATTAAAAACAAAACAATAGTAGAAAGCAATGCAGTGCGCTGAATGCACTGATATGTAATGACTTTGCTTTACTTTTAGTCAAAAAATGTTACAGTTTAATTCAGGTCCATTAGATCAAACACTGAACACGTCTTCCTATTGCATTTCAAATTATCCCAGATATTGTGTACCATATTAAAAAGCAATGACTCATTTCATGGATTTCTTTTTTGTTAAAGCAATGCATGAAATAAATATGCATTGCAAACACAGTGGATTGAATACCATTTTGGCATGGCTAATTTTCCATGGTTCACAGATATTTCAGAATCAACAATGTTCCTCAGCATCTGCCTTGAAGGCAAGGCATTTCCAGGCATGGCCTGTACTTTTTTTTGGTGATTATTACAATTTGTGCTTCTTCAGCTGTAGCATTACCACCGTGTGAGCCATTTTCACATGTAGGTTGTCGTCATGTTTTTCTCACGTGATAGTGGGCCTTCTCAGGAGTCATTGAACAGAATCGAAGCATCCGGTCCTCAGCATCTGACAACTCCCGGTTACTCAGAAAACCTTAAGACTTCCACTGGGGTGATATATATGAAACAAAATAAATAATTAGTGGAATAAAGTTCACCATTAGATCCACACAGACCTGGTTAATAATAATATATTTTATTTATATAGCTCCCTTGCTATGCTCAAGGCACTTCACGGAGTTTAAGAAAGAACGGCAGGGTATACAGTATATAGCATTGTACTAAACCAAATAAATAAAGAAGAGTAAGATAGGTTTTTCTCAATATTTACTAACAGACAACATAATTGATGGCATAGCACACACACACACAGGTTACATGAGCATCTAGAGGTAAACTGAGAGAAGGTAATAAAGTCAAGTACAGCTAAAAGCCTTCCTGAACAGATGAGTTTTGAGTTGTTTTTTAAAAGAATTCATGGAGTCAGCTGATCTAATTAATTTTGGTAGGTCATTCCAGAGTCTGGGCGCTATACAGCTGAAGGCCTTGTCACCCATGGAGTGTAGATTAGTGTGGGGTACAACAAGATTACCAGAATCAGAGGACCTTAGTGGGCGGACAGGCACATAGTGATGGAGAAGGTCACTGATGTAGTTTGGTGCAGGGTCGTTTAAGGCATTGTAGGTTATTAGTAGAATTTTGTATTTGATTCTGTAAGATACAGGGAGCCAGTGAAGGTGAAGCAAGATGGGTGTTATGTGTTCACTGCTGCTGGTTCGTGTAAGGACTCTTGCAGCCAAGTTTTGAATCAACTGGAACTGTGATATAAGATTATAAGGGACACCTGCCAGTAGGGAATTACATAATCGATGCGGGATGTGATAAAAGCATGGACAAGTTTCTCAGCATTTGAAAAGGAGAGGAAGGAGCGAACATGGATATGTTACAGAGGTGAAAGTAAGAAAGTTTCTTAATGTGATTTATGTGGGCGGAATAAGAAAGGGAGGAATCAAAAATGACACCAAGATTCTTTGCAGTAGAGGCAGGTCTGATGAGATCACTGCCAAGGTGGACTGGGAAGGAGCTCATTTTATTAAGTTAAGTAGAAAGGGCATGGAGGATTATGGGATGAAAAAGAGAAAAGATGGTGTCATCATTAAATCGCATTCTCTGCTCCATGAGACACATTATGAGAGTCAGGAAACAATAAGAAAGACTAAGCTCTCCTTATGATTGGAGACCTGACATTCCTGATGACAGATGTCAGTTGACTGAAGTTGAGAAGTATGTGATCTCTTTGAAGTTCAAAGCTTAGGTTGGTCTATTTCCTATCTTACTGTGAGACAGCCTGCCTGTCATTATAATTTTGAAACTAGTGTGTATGTTTTTAAATGACGGAAAAAAAAAACTTACGCAGTTTAGAGAGGGTTGTTGGCCATAGCTTTTTAATAAAAATAATCAGGTGTCTGTCTTCTGCACTATTTCTAATTCTATGGGAATATTATTTCTATGAGAGTTACAATCAAGATAAGCTAATTTTGCAGTCACAGCCTTAATTTTGAGATAAAGGTTTTGTTTTTTGTTGGGCTGTATTTCTATTTTCCAGTTTGTCAAACACCATGGTAATCTTCAACTGGTCCTTTTAGATACCAGCAATATAGTTTTTGTGCCTAGGTGAAAAAATATGCTTCTTAAATGCGCACATTGGGCATTTTCTGGTAAAAAGATTGTTTTAATCAGTAGGTACAGAAGGATTTGTAATCAAGATGTCGTAAGTATATTATGAAGAAAATGCTAACCGGAATTGTTCAAAATACAAGACCAGAGTATAAACAGCAAATTAAAAAAATTTGGGTCTGTAACATAGAAGTTGTCAAGAAAATTTTCAAAGATTAGGTCAATATCCAAAAGCTTGGGGTACCTGGAGCAACAAGCTGCCATTTTAAATAGGAAGTGGGCTATGATGTCAAACAATGACAACTTCTTTCATGAAATTACAATGGCCAGCATTGCCATTAACAATTGGGACAAAATGGTGACAAAATGAAATCACCTAAATATTGTGAAAATTAAACGATAAAAAATGATATAATAGAACTTGATTTCTATCAATCTGTCACAATTAAACGAAGCCTGCTTCCATGTAAAACCAGTTTTACTGAAATTCAAATTAGTATTTCGAATTAGTACTTCTATTGACCCATTATGCATATTTAAACAATGAATGATATGAAATAAATAAATATGCATTTAAAAGCATTGTGTTGAGGTTAACAACTTGGCAAGAGTAGAAAGAGAAGCTGCAGCAAAAATTTTAAGGAGAGCAAATGTAACTGATGTGGAATTGCCAAATTAATGTGAAAGAGAAAAAGCAGCATGTTCATTGCAACATGTAAATTAATGACCAGTGATCGAGCGTATTGTCTCATAAGAGGCTGTGTATTCTAGACTCTTGGGTAAAGAGGTGTTGAGCTGTGAATTGATATCCACTTGGTGAGGAACTGCCGCAGGTGAATGGAGCGATAGACTGACTTTGAAAATCCAAATGGGTAATGATGATTTGTTGTCATGACTTATGAATGCCTCTGTTTGGGATAAATTTAACTCTCACGTCTGGAAAAGCTTATCCTCTCAACTTGAAAGGTACTGGAGCAGAGCCTGTATGAACCATGTTCAAGGCACCAGGACTAGAGAAACCTACAAAGACCTGTGTCCAGAAGATTTCTTGTGACACCTATGAACCATTGGTGGAGAGACATGGTAAGGGACACTGTCAAATTCAAGAAAGAGACCTTCCTTCTAATGCTAGAAAGGGCAAAAAGGCAGTAGCTACATCAATGGCCAAAACAAAAACCTTTGTGTGGGTGCATTTTGGAAAATCTATGGAGAGTGACTTTGTGATGGATTCAAAGAGGTTCTGGGAAACTTTTATATGGAAGTGTAGCTGCAAAAATATAAGGTGTCATCAGGCACGGGTAAGACACGTGTCAAAAGAATTCACAGAGTCCAAGAGTTCGTTTTAAAGGTTTTTAGTGAAAGTTAAAAGCGAATAATCCAAACAAGAATAAAAGAAAAAATAGTTACACACGTAGAATAAAAGGCAAAAAAAAGGGAAAAATGAATCTTCTATAAACTTAGCTTTTCTTGAAAGACTTTAGTATTTTTATACTTAAAGGTTCTTAATTTCTTCTTTCCTACTTAAAGGTTCTTAATTTGTTCTTTCTACTTAAAGGCTCGTAAGCCGGTTGGCACATAGGCAAGTGCCCAGGCACGATAACGTGCGGTCACGGTTAAAAACCGTATGCCTCTACACCTTATACAAGGCAAGGCTGACACTAACTAACTGAAGAATAATGTTTACTCCAAGCTATTAGAAATGGCAAGAACATACCAAAATGATCCTATTCACGGGGATTATAGGAACCTTCCATAGTTTATGCATTGTCATCTAATAAACATTCATGAATCTTATGGAACAAGGAAAATGGCTCTTACAGGAAGTATAGGCGGTATGTCACCTGGCTGTTGTCAACAAAAACGTGGAATCTGTAAACCCAACTGGTAATATTTTTGAAAGGTCAAAGGAGCACTCTGAGAAACTCTTGATTACAGTGGACATACCAGCCTTTAAGGAGCCAGTGCCAGAGTCATTGGATAGCGATGGGCCCATTTCTGTGGTGATTAGTATACTCTGTACGGTCAAGACTGTGTGGATGTGGATGAGACCTAGAAATACAGACCTGTACACTGTGCTGTGTTTTGACAATCGTGACTCTTCAGTGTTGTGGTGAAGATGGAGACAGTGCTTTGGAATTGGCAGACTAAAGTGGTGCTCCTCATTTTTTTAAAAAGGAGAACATATACAGGGCCAGGGCACATATACAGATTTGCACATAAATGCCTGTAATTTTTTTAATTGGCTTATAACCTATATAGCTACTCCTAAAAAAGAGCACTGTCTGCTCAGTAATAACACATTATTTTAAAGTCTTGTGTTTGTTTCAATACTTTATAAAAGATGATGATGGAACTTTATTTGTCCCCAGTACATTATAATTTAAACTTTGCACATATGTAATATAAACTTTTTGCTCATTTGTGCACAAAATGGACTGTATTTCTCTGCATTGTGTTAACACTTGTTTTATAAAAAAAAAAAAAAAACAAAGTATTTAGAATTTTCATTTAGTCACTTTGTAAATTTACATTTATTAAAAAGATAATTAAAGAAGACTGTTGTGCATTAGTGGTCACCGATTGTATAAAGCCATTAATGTTTCTTTATTTTTCCTCAGCCTCTTGATTTGAGAGGAATACTCGCATAATGTTCACTCACTCAAAATTAATTGGAGGTTACAAATATACTATTCTTTACCACTGTGGAACTCCAGTCCTACAAATGTTGAGGACAATTGTACTGTTATCAGCCAGCAAACTGCGGCAGCATTTTCATATGCTAACATAATTAAAGTTCCCTGTTTCCCCTTCCAGTTTATACCTTGAGGCGTCATTTTTAACAGAACAAAGCCTAGTATAACACTGTATTGAGTACACTTCCTGCTTTAGTAAAGGATTATGTTATTTAATTTGTTAGATATTACAAGTGTTTTTTTTCCCTCAAATCCCTAATTATTACTTAAAACATTTTGAAGATGTGTCGCATAAATAGTTTTATAACAGTGCTAAATAATGCATCAAAAAACATCATTTTATATTAGATTTTCTGGCTGAAAAGACCCGAGTTCGCTTCCCTGCGTGGAGTTTAAATGTTCTCCCCGTGTCTGTCTGGGTTTCCTCCGGGTACTCTGGTTTCCTCCCACAGTCCAAAGACATGCAGGTTAGGTGCATTGGCGATTCTAAATTGTCCCTGGTGTGTGTGGGTGTGTGCGCCCTGCGGTGGGCTGGCACCTTGCCCGGGGTTTGTTTCCTGCCTTGTGCCCTGTGTTGGCAGGGATTGGCTCCTGTATTTAGGATATAGCGGGTTGGATAATGGATGGATGAACATTTGTATGCATAGCCCCATTTGCCCGTTTTCGTTTTTTTTCATTCTTCAGTAATATTTCAGCAAACCCGGAGCTTGTCAGTTCAAATCCTGGTACTGACACCACTGTGTGACCCTGAGGAAGTCACTTCACCTGCCTGTGCTGCAAAAAACAAAAGTAATGTAACAAATTGTACCTTAGATGTTGCAAGTTGTTGGAATAAAGGCATAAGTCAAATAGATAAATATGTATTATACACATAGGAACTATTCATTTATTTTCAGTTAAGTCATCTGCAGCAAACCTTTATAAATGAGGGTTTCTCCTTTTTAGATAGTGCAAACTGTTTCTTCTTCATTGAGGTTTTCTCTTGGAGAGCTTTTTTCATTTCATTGAAAATTAAAGCAGCAGCTGCCAAAATATGTAGCTTTCGTATTAATTTTTCAACATTGTGCAAAATAACTATAAAGTAACATAAAAGGTTTAAATACTCGTTATCCTTTTACACTAAAATATTACTAAAGAGATACAAAAAAAGTAAAATGCATATGTTGTTTTTCTTTAAGGAGATTAAATATTACTGAAGAAAAAAAAAACCTAAAACAGCCAAATGGGGCTATGCATACGAACTTAAAAGGTTTAAATAAAACAGAAATATATACCTTTTATTTTTACTTCCTTAACTTGTGGAGGGTGTATCTTGTAACAAAGCCCTAAGTTTTTTCATGAAAGCCCGTTTCAGTCAATAAGTCTTAAAAAGAGGTGTAAAGATATTGACAATAAGCTATGCAAACCCACCAAGACATGCAATTGTTTAAATCAAGGCGCGAGTCGAAAAACACCATCCGATACTATTAGTTAACGATTAACACATTTCTATATGTATTGTAAGCATACAATACAACTGATATGTTGCGCTTATTTATCTGGTGTACCGACATTTTTGCACGTTTAACGGCTGAAATCTAATGTGGTTTGTGCCCTTCAGAATGAAAACAGTTTGCATTTACCTTTTTAATAAAAAGCGAGCTTTTAAGCCTGAGAAATCACTCCGTAAATGCACACGTTTAATTCTTTATCACTTCAAACAACTGAACTATCCAGAACATTTCAGGCATACATCCAGCATTCAAACTATGTATAAAAAGCACAACTGTTAAAGGAATTCAGCATTTCTTAATTGAAAATGTTCCTTTAATCCTCAACATGTCTCAATGAGTCGTTCTGGTGGTTTTACTTGACATTTTGATATTCTGGTTAATTGTGTTTGCAGTTGAGATGTTCTTTCCTGATTTATACTTGTTTTCTCGTTAATATTTGTTTTGCTGGTGTTAGTGTTCTGATTAGAGGTTATTGGTCCTTTGATGTCTTGACGGTTTCTTCTTAGAACAGCTCCTATTACGCAATTCCGTCACATACTGGTGTATTGTTTCTCCGCTTTTCTGGAAACGTAAAAAAACTTGTGCCGCTCAAACGTCACATTGCGCTTTGGGTTGCAATACGTTTCGGATTTTTCAACTTATTTTGTTCAATTTCATATTGTCTCCATCTTCTTCAAACTGAAAATTGTTATACATCTCTAGCGCCTTTTCGCCAATTACATGTAGAAGCATAGACGCTTTCATTTTTTCACTTTTCCTATCTGCTTCAATCGCAGCAAGATACAACTCGAATCTCTGTTTAAATCTTTTCCAATTTTCAGCTACATTTCCCTTTAACTGGAGATTTAGTGGGGGCTGTAATCCTTACATATTTTTTTTTCTCTTTTGCTAGAACGTCTTAGCGCTTTCTGATCACGTTTTCGGGTTACTCACAGACACGCGACTCGTTCAAAAGCTGAACCTCTTCTTCAGATTCCTCTTCCAATCCGCCACTTCTGACACCATGTAGTGATCTTGTTAGGTTCGTAGTTTAATCAATACACAGGATTGAAAGATATAATAACTTTTTAATAGACAGACTTTAGAGACATTTACTGTACAAGTTACTAATCGTTCTTTAGTTCACGCCCATTCTCCTACTTGCATCGGCATTCACAGGCATTACTAATCATTCTGTAAGTATCCCTTAATAGACCTTACTAATCAACTATCATTACAAAATCCAACGTGGTTTGTGCCCTTCAGAATGAAAACAGTTAGCATTTACCTTTTTACTAAAAGGCGAGCTTTTAAGCCTGAGAAATCACCCCGTAAATGCACACGTTTAATTGCACATGTGTTAATATGTATGCTTACACAGTATTAAAAGACACTCAAAAATTAACGTCATTTACCTTCGTTCCCGCGTTTGACTCGTGCTGTAAATCTCTTCCTTGTTTTTAGTTCAAGTGATTACGTAGGAGGCGTGATGACGCGATACGTGACCCCGCCTCCTCCATTAGAGTATATGGACAAAAAACAGGTTCCAGTTATGACCATTACACGTAGAATTTTGAAATGAAACCTGCCTAACTTTTGTAAGTAAGCTGTAAGGAATGAGCCTGCCAAATTTCAGCCTTCCACCTACACGGGAAGTTGGAGAATTAGTGATGAGTGAGTCAGTCAGTCAGTGAGTCAGTGAGGGCTTTGCCTTTTATTAATTAGTATAGATTTATACCCTTTGCTGTGTCGCTGCAAATTAGGGTCAGGTGTATCCTATTTGCTTTATTTATCCTTGAGAGGCGTCTACAACCTGATTACAGTCTACCTAGGGCAAATTTCATTTACTGGACATTGTTTTGAAATGTACATACCTGTTTATTTAATGTCCCATAATTCACACTGCATATCAAGAGAAAATCTAAGCCACGAAGTCCAAGGGTTAGGGCAAGGGTATGAAACCGTTTCTAAAGCACTGAGTATTCCCAAGAACACAGTAGCATCAGTAATTGTGAAATGTAAGATGTTTGTAACCACCAGGATTCTTATTAGAGTCCATCCCACCCAACTAAGTAACCAGGAAAGAAGGAGGTGACCAAGCACCCAATGGTCACTCAAAAGAGCTTCAGAACTCCTCTGCTGAGATGGGAGATTTTGCCAGAAAGACAACCATTCCAGCAGCAGTCCATCAATCAGGAGTTTATGGCAGAGTGACTGGAAAGGTGGCATTTCTGATTGTGAAGCATATGACAGTTAAAAGGACTCAAAGAGCATAAGCAAAATGTCAACTCACTTCACAGCTTTTGGTTTATTTTAGTGGGGATCCCTAACTAGATGATACAACTTTTGGGAGGCCTTAAATTTTAATGCTAATCTTCTAATTTATTCTTTCTTGGAGATCTTTGTCTTTGAACTATCTTATTGCTTTTCTTCGTACTAATGTTGTAATTATCTTCTTCAAGCTCTGTAAAAATAAAAGTAGTTCATTTTTTTGTCATCTCTGACTGAATCTTTGACAACAGTGATTCCGGCCTTTATCTTATTTTAGTCTCTTTGAATTATTAACATGAGTGATCCTATGCATCAAATTGTTTTGCCTGCCTGTCCTGCCTTTGATGTTTTTTTTAGTTACTCCCTTTTTCCTTTGGCTCATTTCTGTCAACTTTTGATTCTGGTCTATTTGATAATAATCATGCATATACCGCTTATTATGTTAATCTTTTTCATACCTTCCTTAGAACCTTCATCACTTACACATTAACAAACTTCATCTTAAGCTGTAGTCCACTTCCTATCCTTGTCATTCTCCATCAACTCCAACAGTCATTAGCATGTTTGAGTCAGGAAATCTGCTTTCATTCTTCTTTTAAGTTTTATGTCTTTATTTGTCAATAGACGTGCCATTTCTGGAAAAGGAGTTCAGTGTGTCATGCTGGCATGCCCAGTGACCCAACATTTTCATTATGATGGATGACTCTTCCAGAGGCAGTAGGAAAAGATGCTTAGATACTGGAACAACTCAAAAGAAAAAAAATTATTGATATCAGGGAGAGAAAGGAACAAGAAGGACCAATCAGAATGAGTTTTCTGCTGCATTGTACACCCTTTATCGCTGAAACACAAATTAGGGCTTTTTATAGATTTAAAATTACACAAGCTTCTAAACCTCAAATTCAGATCTGTCCTGTTTTTATCAGTGCAACCTGCAACTGGAAAAATACCTTCAGTGCTTTAAGATGACAAACCACTACAGTTTATAAATGAGAAATGTATGGATGTTTCCTAGAAATTTGTTTAATTAACTGTCCTCCTATCCAATCACTGAAGGAGACCACCACAGACATGTCCATACTAATATATATTGTTACAATAAAAACTAAGAACTCTCTCTTCCCTTCTGTTGTCCTTCTTAACTTGTTTCCAGTAGAGACTCACAGGCCCCATCAATGTCATTTGAATCATATAATAGAGAAGGTAGCAGGCTTTACAGCTGAAAGTGGGCTTTTCCTGTGAAATCTGGATTAAAAGTGAAAGCAATTTTTTGTTTTTCAAAAGTACTTGGCAAAGTTGAAAGTGTTTTTAGTAATTTTTGGCTTATACACACTTTAAAGGTATTTTGGGGTCAGGACCTGTATCTGCAAGTGCTGGAACATATCCTGGATGGGAGGCCATTCTTAACCTGCTCCAGAAGGAATCCCAGATGGAGGTGCAGAGAAGTCCTTGACCAATTCAAGAGATATTAATATAATGGAAGGACAGTGAGGAATTGCAGAAATATTTTACATTTCCTACCATGGCAGCAGGAGACTGCTAATGATTCCTCTGCAGAGATGTTTTGACTCTTTTCTTATAAACAGGCCAGTTTCCTGGCAGGGATGTCTGAGGTCTCCAGAGGGAGTTCTGGGCAGACAATCGACAGGGGGATTTGTGAAATGTCTTTTTGTTTTGGCTTTGTGTGTCATTTATTTTGTATTTTTTTCCTCCAAAGTCCATAACACACATATATTAAGAATTTTGCAGTGTGAATATATAAGCATTACAGAGACTTAGAATTGATTACTATTTATTTACTTTACTGTTTATCTCAACAGTAGGAATTCATCATTTTTACCATTTTGTTAACCCACTGTTATAGAGGATCTTATAGGGGAGTCTGAGTCTATCACAGCAGAGTTGAGTGCAATGTTGGATTCAACCATTAAGACTTGTCCATTCTCGCCCTCAGCTCATTCACACCCCCTAACATACAGTATTTCTTTAGCAGCGTGAAGAAATTGAAGTTCATTCAGAAAACCCTTGGGACACAAGGAAAACTGTAGATTGTAGTAAACTAATAGTAAATCCTAGATAGCAGTTAGCAATTCCAGGATTTGAACCCATCCCTAAAGGTGCGAGGCAGCAGAGGTAACAACTAGAATACAGTACTGTGATACTGTGCCATTCACACATGACAGTTTTGATATATATATTTTAATGTTTGCTTGTATTTTGTTTGTCATGTGTATATAGTGTAATTCTGAACTGCTTCTTGGCAGTGACTGCCATGTAACAATGTGAAAGCAAGAAACCAGACATTATGCTATAAGTGGCTGATGGCAGTCTTAGTAACTGATGTTCACAAACACTGGTGCTGTTGCTTATTTTAACTCTAGCTTATGAACATTTGATGTTTTTGTTTTGTCATTGTGGTTTTAGCAGTGTAAAAAATTGTTCGACAGTATTTGTGCCATTCTGGAACATGTATTGTTGGTAAACTCGAAGTAGAGCACCTTCAATGGTGACTCTGTGGGGTGCTGGCTTTGACCCAGTAAGGCAAAGACATTATCTCAACCTTAGAACAATTGAGTATTGATCATCTGTATGTGGTGTTTCTTTGAGTAGGATGATTTTTTTAAACACCCGTTAATGTGGCGATTTATTTCTCTTGAAACCTTGGAAAGGGAAAAAACATAGATTAGTGGTTATGGTTTGGTAAAAAAAAAAAAAATTCTTCAGGAAATTCCATGTTTAAAAAACAAATGCATTTTGGAAAATCATGCAGCTATCCCAAAACGGGTATCTCATCAGATCAAAGCATACTTGATAAGCTCAGGTATATTATGTAATTTTTTTAAAAATAACATAAATACAGTGGAACCTCGGTTCACGACCATAATTCGTTCCACAACTCTGGTCGTAAACCGAGTTGGTCGTGAACCGAAGCAATTTCTCCCATAGGATTGTATGTAAATACAATTAATCCGTTCCAGACCGTAGAAACTGTATGTAAATATATACATTTTTTCAGTTTTTAAGCACAAATATAGTTAATTATACCATAGAATGCACAGCGTAATGGTAAACTAAATGTAAAAACATTGAATAACACTGAGAAAACCTTTAACAACAGAGAAAACTAACACTGCAATAGTTCGCGCTATAGTGCTAGGAACCGCTCTCGCTAAAAACACTTTTTTTAATGAGTTTTAAGCACAGGGGAAAAAAGGAACATTTGAAAAATCCGTAATTTAATAAACCACCAAGAAAAGTAACACTGCAACAATGCAGGCTACGAACCGATCACCGGAAACAGAACTGAAAACAAAAACAAGCCTTCTCTAACTTATGCGTCCCTCAATCGCTCTGTGTGTGTGTGCGTGCGTCTCTCTTTTGCGAGCCTGGAGCACCTGTGTGTGTCTCTCTAGCGCGCGCCTCTCTCTCCCCCGCCTGTGTGTGCGTGCGTCTCTCTTTTGCGAGCCTGGAGCGCCTGTGTGTGTTGTCACGCTTGGGTCACAGATTTGCACAGAGACACAGGAGGTTGTAGAAAAAAAGGAACTTTATTCAAAGCACTGCAAACAAACATTTGTCTCTTTTCAACAGTTTAAACGTGCTCCATGACAAGTCAGAGATGACAGCTCCGCCAGGAGCACAGATTGTCTGAGAGAGAAAGAAGGAGAAGCAAGCAACCAATTTAACAAACTGAAAGAAGCCCATGCAGGCTTTTTAAGAAGGCGGAGCACCGCACGAGAGGCATATTACGCGACAGAGCCGGGAAGAAGGGAAAGGAGGAATGTTAAGGTAGTCTGTCCATGTTTCTTAGGGGTTTTCCCAGGGGCATCTGTATTCTCTGGGGGTGCGATCAGCTTTGCAGCTCACAGTGTGTCTGTCTAGAGCGCTCCTGTGTGTGTGCGCACACGCCTCTCTCGCGCGTGTTCCTGTGTGTGTGTGTGTGTGTGTGTGTGTGTGTGTGTGTGCGTGTGCGCGCGCGCGCGCTCTCTCTCGCTTGCTGCACAGGAAATGCACAGGGAGAGAATGAACATCAACAAACCGAAAGGGAACCTGGCTTGTTCGTATACCGAGTGTTTGGTCGTGAACCGAGGCAAAAGTTTGGCGAACTTTTTGGTCGTAAACCGAGTTGTACGTGTGCCGAGACGTTCGTGAACCGAGGTTCCACTGTATTTAAAATTGCCAATTAGCTTAGCATGCATGTGTTTGGGATTTGGGAATAAAACTATTTTTTTCTGAGGAAAAAAAGTCACACAGACATTGGGACAACATGTAAACTTCTCACAGACTACAACCAGGATTGGGATTCAATTCCAGGATTCTGAATTCCTGAGACAGCAGTATTAACTAATGCAGCACCTCCCTAGTCACATAATGTATAGTATGTTCTTAGTTTACTGTGTATAAGCCTGTTACAATAAACATTGAAGAAAAAAACCTCTCCCTTTGGAATAATCAAGGACATTAAGTCCATCACAGTTTGTCAATCTCTGTTTACCTGTCTGCTGAAAAATAAATAACATTTAAAAGGTGCCCAAAGACCTACTTTCCTACACACTACTCGGTAACTTATTGCATGTATTTATGATTCTGTGTTTGAGGAAAAACATCTTTTGTAAAATTCACTCTTGCCCAGTTTCTTTTTTCCTGTACTCTTACTGATGATTTAATTGTAGAGTAGTAGTTGGGATCCACCATAATAACTCAAGATTCTGAATGCTTGTTTCATTTTACATACTAATCTCCATTTGCTCTGATATATTTATAGGTTAGATCACCCCAAAAAAATCAAGAAAAATAGATTTTACAAATTCAGGCAAATAATGTTAGCTTTGCTTGTCAAATAATATATGTGAGAATCATGTGTGATTACTGATAGTGATTTAACATTCATCCCTTTCCAAAACATTTATTTTCAATGCTTTATGTGTAACATTTCAGCAAAATTGAATTAAAATGTACTTTTTCCACTTGTTTAATGTGTATTTGAATTAATTTAAAATGAGCTCTAAAGACTGATATAACATGAAGAGATTTCAGGTTTGAGGTTCCTTTGCTGCAGTAACTCAATTTCAATTTTTTTATATATTTTTACACTATGTAAAAAATATATATAGTTTTTTGTGTGATTTTATTTTTTTTTCTGTTGACTTTTTAAAATCAGGATTAATATATTTTTATGGAAAGGCCTTTCTGGTGTATGGAAGCGATAACTACCTACAATGTTATCATCCTAAAGTTTGTTTTGACTTGCAAAACTCTAAATGATTAAGGTGTGCCTACAGCTGCAGTTTCAATAATCTGGGTGACATAATACACCTTAAGAGGAGTCTTTTCTGTTCAGTAAACATTCTGGGAAAAATAATTTTTACACTCCCCATAAAATAATATTCATTTTCTATTGCATTTGTTATGCTAAATTCCATTGACACAATTTTAATTTAATTTCAGTCTAATTGAACATTAAACTGAAACTCTCTAGCTTTCATACAAGTTAGAAGGGCACAAATCTTCTTTTACTATTTGATTCCATTAACTCTTCAGATCTCATGTGTCTTAAGAGTTATCCTAGGAGAAAGAAAGAACCTATACAGTATACCAGTGGCATAAACCTAAGTTTCCATATAAAGTGCGCATACTTCTCTAATATTAACGTTAAGTTACCTTACAAAAAAAAGGTTCTTCTTTTAATAATGACTAGAAAAATGTGCAAGTTCATGCACCATTTCTGTCACAAAAATGTTCGTGTAAGCTAGCTGCAAGGCACATTTCCAGGAAAGTGTTTGCTGAACAAGGCCACCAACGAGAAATTGTGCAAAAATTGAGTGAAAATCAAGATGCCACTCATCCCCAACATAATGATCAGTGCAACGTCATCTGCTAATATTTATGTCCTTTTTTTCATATTACTCTGGCAGTTTATAAAGCCGATGCCAAATTATATGAATTTGTGTTGTGGAGTATGTCAGATTTGCCAGTCACAGTTCATGATCTGGTCTCTGCACCACGTCACATTTACCGACTGAGCATCGATCTTCCAGCACAGTCCTGCTCACTCCTTTTTTCTGACAGCCAATAGCATGCAACCTGTTAGAGCCAGTGCTGTATAAAGTGTCAGCAGCTGTATAGAGAGTTTAGCAGCAATCTCTGCCCTTTATTTATTTTTTCCATTTTGTTATGATACGTAAAATATGAGACATCAGACAGTTGAGCTTGTCTTCTCTTTGTGAATTTCAAAACACGTATGTTCCCTATTCCCCATCGTTCCATTCTATGCATTGGTTCTCAGCTCTTTCACACAAAGAAAAAAGTCAAACTTATTTGATTTTAAACTAGCCTGTCGCAGACTAGTTGATTTCAGTCATTAGGTGCTTGCTGGTGACTACTTCTGAATAGGTAAAATTATATAAATGAAGGCAAAGACTGGAAATCGATAGACACATCCTCTAATGTGACATAGCCTTAAGAAAGCAAGTGGAACTGGACTTTCATGTTTTTTTTTTCTTGCTTGCTTTGCTTAGCCTTGACTGGGAAAAGTTTGAACTAGAAGTTCTAAAAGTGGTTTAAAAATAAATAAATAATTTATGCAGTGATATTTTATGCTGATTAAGGGGCTGCAGCCTACAAACCTGATCACTAAATTGAAAGTTGAAGTTGCACATGTGCACACACATCCAGGGGTGAACCAGGAACACGATAGGGCCAGTAGAGCTAATTCCTCTGCTGTAAACAAGCTTGCATCACCCACATGTAGGCAAATTCACACATGATTAAAAGCAGTGTTTTTTAGATAAGAAATTACATTGAGCATATGATGGAGAATTGAAAAAAGTGCTTAAGAAGACAAAGTTAAGGGTTGTTATAAACATTTTAATAACAAAGTAACTTAAAAAGAGAAGCTTATATCTTATTTTGCTCAACATCTGTAGGGCTGTGCCCCAGTGGCCCTTGCTGTAGAAAACCCACTGTTACCCACATATTAATATCTTTGTTCAAGAAGATGTTAACATGCATCCTTCTTGTTTTGGTGTTATATTGTTTCAATCATTTTGAGCTGTTTAAATGACTATATGTATCCTCAGCATCTGTAAAAATAGTGCCTTGCATTACTATTCAAGCCCTATTCAAATAAATTTTTTTCGTCTGTGATATTTTTGTTTCAAAAGTATGAATCTGAAAATGAGATGTGGAAAATATGATATATTCTCTTTGCATAAATATTCAGTTGTTGCATCAAAGGTCTGAAATTAACCAGACCAACACAGACCACAGACAAACACATGCTAATGAGGAGACAGTTGTCTTGCAGTTGGCCTCTGCCAATGAATCCATTTGGCCTCCACTTCATTTCACACTATGTTAAAAGAATTCTCATTAATAATATTCGTCAATTTTAGTGAATCATATTGTGTATTTCTGAGAATACACAGTTACAAAACACTTTGAAAGAAAGTAAGAGTACAGCACAAAAACACTATTTCTAGTAGTATGAATGTTTAGTGGCGTGACTAGACAGACGGAGCTGTCATCGGTTATCTGTATACTTAATGCTTAATGCCTCAGGATTAATAAAGTTTTCTGATTTTAATTCAGATTTTTCTAAATAAAATTAATATAGAAAAATATTGCTTTCCTGAAATGGATAAAGAAAATGCAAGAGAAATGTAATAGATTATAAATAAAAATCCCTGCTGTTATGTTAGTTTTAGTCAGTCATAGTTGATTCAAGTAATTTAAATGAACCATTAAACATAACAAAACAAATATGAAATTAATATGATTTTTTTTTTTTTGGCTGTGTGCAGATTTGTATTTTAAAGCATTTTTCTACATGCCTCCATTGTGTAATCTTCTGTAGACACATGTGGAACAGAAAGGGTGCAGTTTGGCAAATATAGGTTATGCAGATTTGATGACATCACTGCATTTTTTCCCTTTTTTTTTTCTTGCCTCTAGGAAGCTAATATGAACTTTTGTCAACTCAAATGATTTCAGCCTAGATTTCTCCTGGCTACAGTCTACTTATCTGGTAAGCATATTCCATATGAGAATTGATATTTGTTATTTATTTACTTTATGGGTTTAACTGTGTGTTTCTCTCAATATCTGTAATTACCTTTCGAATTTTACATATTTATATTATATATTAGTATATGTTAGTAGAACTGCAGTGTATATTTGCCTGAATTTTACATTTGTTTTTGTTATTGCTCATTTTTATTTTGTTGAAACATTCAAACATTTATTACTGTTATATTACTAAAAGGATATGCTAGATGTTAATCTTCTAAAATGCACAGAACAACTTTAGGTGTTATTCAAGATCATGCCTTTTCTGATTTTTGAAGCTTAATAAGGATTATTTTTGAGACAATTAACCTACTTATTTAAAATAAAAAATTGTTATACAGGAGTTGTGGTTTTGCAGGTTGCCTTATCTTTTAAAGATGTTCGGTTTAATTATCACCTGAAGTTAACTTTTACAGGAAAAGTGACCTTATTCAACATAGGAAATACAAAAGCATGGTTTATTACTGGCAAAAAAAAATGTTAATGGTCTTAAATTGTCAATGATTTGTTCTAAAGATAAAATGGGGGAGAAAATAAAACTTTGTAAGAAATTGTAAGAGAAAATCATTAAAACATAGAAGCCTTATTCTACCATTTGTATACTACTTTTTTGTAAAAATGAATGCATTTAATCAAAGTTGAAAACTGTGAAAAGATTTTACATTTGTATATATCGTATAAAATGCCAGTAGTGTAGACTTGACATGTTTTGTAGTGCTCTCAGTATGCCTGATATCCTCACAGTGCCTTTTGAAGTTTTTTCTTTTCATACTACATACGGTTGGTTATATGTATGCTTATGTCCCCTGTTCTGTTATACATCATTTGTGGTGTAAGTTACAGAATTTACTAATCCCCTTTGTTTCTTTAACAGTTATTTTCATTAACTAGTTTAATTTACTGCTTTTATTTAAAATGGTGCCCGCAGCAACTTTTCTTAATGTTAGCTGTTACTATTATTGACCCTGAGAAGAACAGTCCTGATGTGTAATTGTCTTACAGTTTGATGTCACAGATCAGTGTTTTAAAGCTGCCAAGAAACTATTTTAATAAGAGAAAGGATAAGTAGATTAATATATTGTTTATCCTTTTATCAATTTACAAACCATTTAGTCTAGTTATAGAGCCGTAAGAGGCCACAGTATGTCTCAAGAAAAGGTAATGCAGGAAACAACCAGGCCCACAGGACACATTCATTCACACTGGCTAGTCTGGAGTCTGAAATAACTTAACACACACATTATTAGGGTGTGTAAAGAAACTAGGAGTACCTCATGAAAGGAGGAAAAAACAAAGACAAACTTGAGGCAGAGATAAGGTGCAAGCTTTTAACATACAGAGACCAGGTCCACAATATAAATCCTCTCTTGTGGAGATACAAGACAGTAGTGCCAAGCACAGCTACACCATGGCATCACAGGTAATGCGTGTACTATGTAGTATTTTACAGTAAATGTATAACTACAGATTTTCAAACATGAACTTGTGAATGTATTTTAATATTTTAACATTTGTTTCTAAACTTTTTAAATTATATCTCAATTACTCAGTCTTTTTTATATCACTCCACTAATAACATGTATTGACACAAGACACTTGACAGAGTAATCAGATTTACAAGTATGAAATATGGAAACCGACCCACAGAATAAAATCACTGTAGTATATACAAGAAAGAAATTTAGCAAAACGTGAGAACTTTAAAAGTGCAAAGAGGCAAAAGTGATACTGAAATGAATGGTGTTGGATAAATGAATGAATTTAGTGTAGAGCTTTCACAGCTAGCAGACCCAGTAAGATTGGTGTACAGTATGGTAGTTATAAATTAACCGAGTATCCAGGGGTCTGTTGTGACTTCTGCTTGGATTTGATTGTCAGGATAGCTTAAGCCCCCAAACCAGACTCTTCTGTCATGGCTACAGGAACCTTTATTTGACTTTTGCCTTGCTGTTGATATGGGATTTACATGGTTTAAATGTTATTTGTGCTTTTATTTTCTGGGTTGTCCTGTTTCCTCATTCAGACTGCCTATGTGTATATGTGTTTCCAAATTGGTCTGGTCTGACTAAGTGTGGGTGTGTGTGTAAGTTTGTTATGTTGTTTTTTGGCAACCATTCATGGTTACTTTCTGCCTTGCCCTTGATACTGTTGCATGTGGCTTTGGCTCTGCACATTGCTGTTATGGAAGAAACAGGTTCATAAATTTTATGGATATGTATAACTAAACAATGATTAAAAAGGAAGTCTCAAATTATAAGTATTAAAAGGATTAAAGCAATCTTTTGCTATACAAAGCCATTCAAAATATAGAAATGACAGGTGAGCCTTATATAGGAAAGCAGTAGGAATCATTCCAAATGTATTTATTGCTCCTTGCTACCAAATTATGTATATGAAATCACAGAATGACATAAAGTAGAAATCTTGGCATAGAATTCTAAAGCATTTCATCTGAAGATGAAATTAACAAAATGATATATAGCAAAATGCAAAGCAATAAAAGTGAGCTCCTTACCAAGGAAATTGGTTCCCCACTTTATTTGTACCACAACAGGATGCATGAACAAGAGTTTCTAAATAGCAATTAGAATAATGACATCAAAAGAAAAGAACAGATGTGTTTCTGTTTTGGGTTTTTACAAACTTGGATCATTTAAGGGTTCCTGCTTTACAGCCCAACAAAGGAAGCACTTGCACAAAATGAAAAGTGTTGAAAGGAGCTGATTTTCAGTTTAACTCTTAATTTTTAAACTGAAACATTTATAAAGATTATAAAATATGCAGTGAAGGAATTTTGTATATAGGAAGGCTTTTTATAAACTGTGTTTAAGACCAAAAACATACTGAAGGACTTAAAAGTAATCTCATATTTTGGATCCAATCTTTTATGTGCAAGATGAGTGAGTGACATGAGATATATTTTACTGAACACCTTATTGTCTTGAAACCTGATGGCCATTTGATAGACCTTAAAGGCTATGTACTTATCTAGCTGTTGTGTCAAGGAGCTTATCCTACCAAAGCTTACAATTAACCAGAGGAGTCCTCTACTGATTACTGTACCAAACCTCATAGTGGAGTTTTAGAGAAATCCTATATATGTGTTTTCTTTGGTTAGTAGAATACATATACATGCTTTTCCATGCAAGAGGTAATGGAGCCTTTTTAGTTAGAGACAAGGGTGGGGCATTGTTTATCTTATGCCCACTGTATAGCCAGCCTAGAGGTGTATTTTTTCATTTGTGTTTAGTTAAGGAAAGCAATCAGAAGTCAAGCAAAATGACACTTCTTATTGGCTAACTAAAAAGATTACAATATGCAAGCTTTCGGGACAACTCAGGCCCCTTCTTCAGGCAGTTTGTAAGTTGCAGGCCTGAGTTTCTTTGAAAGCTTGCATATTGTAATCTTTTTAGTTAGCAAATTAAAGGTGCCGTTTTGCTTGACTTCTCATTGCATCCATAATGGCTAACATGGTACAACACCCTACTACTACAGTTAAGCAAGACAGAGAGAAAGACATAGGACCTGACAACAGTGGCTGATCACCATTAGGTTTTTTGCACTGTTATACAATTAACTCAATCCCGAGTTTCATCTGTATTATTCCATATTTTATTTTTTAACCTGAAAAAGCAGGAATGCATTAGCTTTTCAGCCTGACTAGATTCTATGCATGATCGATTTTGCTTTAATAATGGATACACAAAGTGACTCTTCTGTCCATTAAAGTGATTTTTGATGGTAATGAACAGCCACTTGAATCTGGTGCTTGGTATGTTGCATATGTCATAGTACATTTAAAATATTCTAAACCCCTAATATGGGTCATGAGTTATGAAGGCCAAATATTAAAGGACATTTTTGCCTACTGTTTTTGGAAATATATACGTTGGATATTTTTGTGCAACAACTACTTACAAAATCTCCAATTAAATTTGAAGTGGTATATCTATAACCAGTTAAATTGCTATTTACCTCTAATGTTTAATATTAAATTATTTAATTTAATTAAGTAATGATTGTGCATTAAGAATATTTGAGAGACAACCATAACAAATGTATTCAATTCAAAACAGTAAAATTCCAACCTGACAATAAATACCAATGAAAAACAATGCAAAAATACGCAAAAAGAACAGGGAAAAAAAACTCACTGAATTATTGGAGAAGCATATCAAAAATACCTCTGGTGTTGAATTTTACTGCTGCATACTAAAGTTCATCATTTGTAAACTGAAAAAGTATGTGTGACAACTTATGTAAGAGAAGGCTGTCCTCGCAAACTGAATACTCAGGTTTGCAGAAGAATTCACCAATTTCCCACTGATAGTCTCATAGAAATTAATAGCTAGAAGTGGATGGTATCCTCTAAAGCCTTCCACAGATATGGTCTGTATTAGGAAAGGATTAAAATAGAAGTCATTCATTAAGAAAATGCTACCTAGTAAAAATTCTGGTGGTTTCGGTGATAACAGTGAAATATAATTGAATATGCTTTTCATACTAAAATGTATTTTTAATGAATAACAAAAGTGCTAAAGTATTACTGATTAATTGTGCAAACTGGTGCACCGATGCTTGTTAATACCCTGCTTCTCAGATAGATTTTGTAACAGGTATTCACCTCTCACAAACCAATTAAAAATACAGGATTTTTACCACTTACTTGCTCATGTTCTTAAAGGGGAAACTCACCTTTTACACACAGTTCACATTACAAGTATCTATCATTACTTTTAAGACACTAATACTCTGACAGAAAATCACATTTCTCATTTTCTTTTGCATATACAGATTTGCATGTTTTGTGGTGTACGTTTAAATGCAGGTTTTTAGCATATCAGTAAAACATTCTTTATGAAATTCAGTACTGGAGGAAAAATTTCAGCTGATATACCAGATCAAATGGTATATCACCCAATTCTATGTTCTGATACTGGCATTTTAAAAACTGTATAAAAATAAGTATAAAAATGTCTAAATATAATGCACAGGTGAATGACTGCAGGCAACCTAACCAGTAGCAGTGACACCCTAAACAGCTTCATTCACAAAGACAACACAATTAGTACTCTGTAGACAACAAGTTATGGACATCAAACCAACAATGATAACAATCCAGTCTACATATGACAATATTGACCCCACAATCCCACAAACACAGGAAGTCGATAATCTAACCATATGCACTACCCACTAAGTTTTAAATCTGACCTTAAAACCAGTCAGCTGCAATACAGTTTATACAAAAAGAATTAAATGTTCTTTCAAAAATTCAGGTAGCATGGTGGTCTTTGTTTGATTGATTAATTATCAGAGGGTACTGTATATACATGACTTTTATCCCATACCTTTTCTGGATTTTTGAAATGTGTCAAGAACATTGTTTTACAAACACTTGGATAAGCAGGACTTGCATATTGTCCCCCAGTGGAGTTTTAAGATTCTTACAAAGTATGGAGAGAAAAAATCTGCAATATGAATAATTTTTAGAAGATGCAATGTGGACAAGTATACATGTCATAATGGGCAGTGATTAAGCCAACCTTGTTCTAGGAGAATTGTTTCAGCCTTTGTTTAAAGCACTACTACAAAGGCATGTGACTTAATGGAAGGGAAAAAGGCATTCTACAGAAGCAGTCTAAAAATATAACTAATATTGACTTCTGTTGTATGTGGTTTGAAATGAGTAATTTTGGGTAATTAGTGAGATGCTTGGTGATCTTGGTTCAAGATTTATGGTAATTAACCAGTAAAAAGGAAAGGAAAATGCATCACTTTTGATTATATACAAATCTGTCCATTGCAACTTTAATTAATCTACGAATTACATTTTAAAAGGCACAAAATTATTTTCAAATTTAAAAACAACAAAACCTCAAAAGTACAAGTGTTATTCCTTATGTAGAGCAATTTTCATTTTCGAACAGTAAACCATGTCTTGTAAAAAATATTATGTTTTGCAAAAATGATAAAAGTTTTCACAAAGAACATAGAATGTGCTAGCCTTCCACCAATGTATGAGATTTCCCACATTGACTGAAGGTTTGCAAAATAGGAGAGGACTTAATTCCTTCAAAGTTGTCTAAAGACATCTTCAATTTACACAGTTCAGTTCTTCACAAGTGCCTTTTGAGTCTGGAAAGGAGAGTTCAGCAACTGAGACATATGGCACTGGTTGGTGTTGGTGCTAATCCTTCTGCCTTTCTGCTTGGAGTGTAAGGTTTTTCACTCTGGTTTACACATGAAAGAATTTCTTAAATGTCAGAAACTATGTTTTCCTGAAGCCTGAGAAATAAAAGTCCAAGGTTATTTTAAGCAATACATTGCTTCCCCTTTTTCTCTCTGACACAGCAGCAGAAAGTAGGAAGTTACATGCAGCTTTTAACCATGCCTTAAGGGGCACAGAGTGCTTAGAATGGCACTCAAGTTTAAGTACAATATATGTCTGCCATAGTTTAGTAACAGTAATGCAACACTAAATACTCAGTATAATATAGACTGTTAATCCAACAATAAACAACAGGGAATTTATCTGTGGTTTTGTCTCTTCACACTAAAGAATTCAGATCTGCCACAAGGATTATTTAGTAACTGTTAAAAGTTTCAACAGTATTGAAAGGATTGTCATTAATATTTCACAGATCATGTCTAAAGTTCAGTTTCTAAAGTATGACATTCTTTGAAGGTGGAAAGCCACCCCCATTTACATAGGGGTGGTGTATTTTGGTAACTTTCGTCCACTTAAACTGAGTTGGATATGGAATGTTAACTACTTATTCATAGTCTCCCAAACTGCAGGATATGCTGATGTGCACCCTTAACCATATTACTTCTAGTAACTTTTATACTATTATTTTTAAACTACTAAAAATGTACTAAAATGTACAAAAATTTACAATATGCTTGGTTGTACTCATTACCCAATAAATTGTGTTGTTATTGTAATGGGTATTTGTGGGTTGTTTTAGTTTTTTGGAATGAACATTTTTAAAATGGATGTGGTCTATGTGCAGTTTTAATATTCAGGAATGAGCCAGATGCTGCTCTTGAAAGAGGAACACATGGAGGACCCTGCTTTTAGCACTTTCTTTTTTGATTTTACCACTACCATTGCTAAGTTAATTTGCTCAGCCCAAATTCCTTGTCAGGCATGCCTGTAAACGTTCTTTCCAGGTGCATGTGCATCACTGTCATTTTCCCATGTAACATGGGTTCAGCGGTCCCAATATTGCAGCAAATTACCTTTTCCTAAAAGATTCAAAGTAAAGAGCTCCTATACTATTAATGACTTGGTTTGAACAAGGGTTTTTTTTTTAAATAAATTAAACAAATCCCAAAAAGTTTGCTTCTAACAAGTATCATGTGATAATACTTTCTCCTCATACAGTGCTGTTTAGCCTGCTCTGCAACATGCTTTTCATTTGAAACACTTTTGAATTTTCAGTGTATTCAAATTCTTGTCCAATTATACCTCAGTAAGGGTCTCTCTGCTGAGTGTTATTTTTAAGTAGGGCTTTGTTCTTCTACATTCTTTATATATTAAAAGAGTAGTAAAGCTCTTTAAAGTGTAAAATACAGCATGCAGAATCATCATACCATACATTATTTGAATGCATTGGCTTAAATGCATCAAAAACATTGTAGTAATAACATTTTCTGTTATTTTATTGTTTCTCTTTAAGGGATATTTGTTCTGTAATGTCAAACAAGGAATATCATGACCTGTGCTTTACTTGTCAGTTTAGTGATGTTTATATGTCTTGATTTTTGAATCAAATAGGTTACTGTATAATTCCACTCCCTGTTGCAGTTACATTATTTTTGGCAGTTTTTGAAATTTTAAATCATTCTGACAGTAATGTCATAATTTTAGTAAGTTACAGGGCACATCCACAATTACTTTTCAAACATCTAATATGAAATTGTGTAGATGTAGATCTTTTTTATAGACATTATATCAAATTGTATTCCTCATCTCAGTTGCCCTTCTATGGTCATTGCTGTGATAGCCTTAGAAAATGTCATTCTTGCTTTTCCACATTTTGTTGCTTACATAATGCAGGGCGAACCTCCTATTGTACATCCTGATATGTATTTAAAAATAATGCACATTGCACAAACAACTGGCATCCTGCCCAAACATACTGTAATATACTACCACATTGTATGTGTTGAAAGTAGTAAGGTGTAGAATTCAAAATGGACTGCATCTGCATATACCTGTGTTCTTCTTCTTCTTCTTTCATCCATCCATCCATTATCAAACCCGCTATATCCTAACTACAGGGTCACGGGGGTCTGCTGGAGCCAATCCCAGCCAACACAGGGCACAAGGCTCAACACTCCCTCCTTTCTTTTTGAGTACTTTTCCATCTTTATCCTTTATGACCCTAACCTGCTGCACATCTTTCCCAGCTCGGCCCCTCTGTCTAGCCAATCGGTACAGTTCTTTCCCTCTCCTTAGTGTCCAACCTCTCATACAACTCATCATATGCCTTTTCTTTAGCCTTCGCCACCTCTCTCTTCACCTTGTGCCTTATCTCCTTGTACTCTTGTCTACTTTCTGCATCTCTCTGACTATCCCACTTCTTCTTTGCCATCCTCTTCTGCTGTATACCCTCCTGTACTTTCCCATTCCACCACCAGGTTTCCTTTTCCCCCTTCCTCTGCCCAGATGTCACATCAAGCACTCTTCTTGCTGTCACCCTTACTACATCTGCTGTAGTTTCCCAAGTGTCTGGTAACTCTTCACTACCACCCAGTGCCTGTCTCACCTTCTCCCTAAACTTAACCTTGCAGTCTTCCTTTTTCAAATTCCACCATTTGATCCTTGGCTCTGCCCTCCCTTTCTTCCACTTTTTGATCTCCAACGTCATCCTACAGACCACCATCCTATGCTGCTTAACTACACTTTCCCCTGCCATCACTTTGCAGTCTTCAATCTCCTTCATATTGACTCTTCTGCATAGGACATAATCCACCTGTGTGCATCTTCCTCCACTCTTGTACGTAAGCCTATGTTTCTCCCTCTTCTTAAAGTATGTATTCACCACAGCCATGTCCATCCTTTTGGCAAAATCCACTATCATCTGACCTTCTTCATCCCTCTCCTTGACAAAATACCTACCCATCACCGCCTCCACTGTTCCCTTCACGAACATGTCCATTTAAATCCGCTCCAATCACCACTTTCTGTCCCATGGGTACACTGTTCATCACTTCATCTAAGTCACTCCAAAAATTTTCTTTCTCCTCCATCGCACACCCAACTTGCGGGGCATATGCAGTAACAACATTCATCATCACACCTCCAGCTTCATAATCATTACTCTGCCTGACACTCTTTTCACCTCCAAAACACTCTTGACATACTGTTCCTTCAGAAAAACTTCTACCCCATTTCTCCTCCCATCCACACCATGATAGAACAATTTGAATCCACCTTCGATCCACCTGGCTTTACTCCCCTTCCATTTAGTCTCTTGAACGCACAATATATCAACCTTACTTTTCTCCACCATATCTGCTAACTCACTCCCCTTACCAGTCATACTGCTAACATTCAAAGTTCCTACCCTCAGTTCCACTCTTTACTTTCCTCCTCTCCTCCTGCCTCCGGACACGTTTCCCCCCTCTTCTTCTTCTCCTTCTTGTTCTTTGGCCAACAGTAGCCCAATTTCCGCCTGCATCCTGTTGGCTAACAGTACTGGTGGCGGTCGTTGTTAATCTGGTGCTCGACCGATCCGGTATGGAAATTTGTATTGTTGTCCGCATATTGATTTGGCACAACTTTTACATCGGATGCCCTCCCTCCCCATTTATCCGGGCTTGGGACCCCGGATGGCTGGGTTGCATCTGCATCTGCATATACCTGTAAAATGAAAAATATAAGAGTGAAATATAATTTAAGAATAAATGTAAAGTGCAAAATTGTTTTCTATGTTTCGTCTTCATCAAATATGTTTGAATAACAGTAAGCTGGAGACAACAACAACACATTTACCGTATTTATATGGCACATTTTCATACAGTGATGTACCCCAAAGTGCTTTACATGATGACAAAGAGAGAGTTACAAGAAGAGAAAACAATTTAAAAAAAGCAATAATATTAAGGAATAAATAACAGACAAGTAAGGTCAGATGGCCAGGAGGACAGAAAAAAAAAATATCTGTAGGGGTTCCAAGGCCAATAGTCTGCACAGCCCTCACTGAGCATTCTACCTAACATAATTATTCCTAAATCAAACCTAAGTTTTATGATTCTCATTATGGGATTTGATGGAGTTGGTCTTGTGGACAGCTGAGACAACTGTCTTCATTCCATTATCTCTGGGGGCTGCATGGTGCTTAGATCAGGTGGTGGTGGCACAGATCAACACCACAGAAGAACCTGAAAAAACAACAGAGAATAGTGGATATTAGAACAGATTGCAGATCCGTGAAGAATAAGATAATTCTATGTCCATATATTCTTTTGGGAATACAACTGAAATGTAGATACGAGAAAACCATATTTAAATAATGTGTTTTTAGCAATTTTTTATAATGTTCCAAAGAGTTAGCTTGGTGAATTTCTGTAGATAAAGTATTCCAGATCTTAGGTGCATGACAGCAAAAGGCCACCTCACCACCTCTTTTAAACTTGTTTTTTAGGAATAGTAAGCAGACCGTCATTTGATCTGAGGTTATGATTTGGAGTGTGAGGAACAGGCATTCCAAAATATAGGAATGGAGCAAGATTTAAGGCTTTATAAACCATTAGTAGTATTTTAAAGTCAATTCTGAATGACACAGGTAACCAATGTATTAATTTTCCACTTTATTATTGACACTATTAGTGCTATTGAAGTAAGCACCACAACCGGATTTATTGTTTAGAATATTAGCAAACATTGAAGCTGTAGATGTTTCAAAATAACTTTTTTTAACAGTACGCTTCACCTTAATTGTACTTATCAATATTTCTACATCAAATAATATGCAAAAATGGTCAGAAATGCCAAGATCCACTACTTGCCTCACATCAACTTTTAATTCTTTTGAAATCACTAAATCCAGTCTGTGACCTCCTTTATGGGTGGGCTCGTTGACATGCTAAATCAGATAAAAAGGTTGGAAGCATGCACTGATAGCGTGTTGCCACACACACCACATGACAAAGCACCTGGATTGAGACCCAAGTGCAGAAGGTGACACCTCAGCACCACACTGGAACAGTGTGAGCTTGTTTATGGGTTGCCAGAGTGCCAATCCTGCCATCAACTCCCAAGTTTTCCCTGCAAGTTGGAGAACCTACTTGCAGGGCTGGATGCAGATTAACATCATAACCAGGATGAAGGAATTGCAGGTTATTAACCTGAAAGATTGCAGTAAATTCAGGAATTCTCTTGCTTTCAGGTCACATTGGTTATCCACATGACAATTAAAATCACCTAGAATTAGATACCTTTCACAGTTTGTTGTTATTATGCATACTAAGTCTGAGAATTCCTCAATAAAAGATGCATCATATATTGGAGGTCTATAAACGGACAATACAGGAGACTGGGAGATTCCTAGAATAATGAAAGATGTGAAGATACCAAAGTTGGCATTTTTACCATTTAATCGGCTTGAGTAAATGTTTGCTAAACCGCCTCCTTTTTTGCCTTGGCGAATTCGGGGATGCTGCTTCAAGTAATATTGCAGCACCATTTAAGTAAAGCCATGTTTCACTTAGTGAGAGAAATCTTATATTCCTATAACTGATCAGATCGTTAATGTGAAAGGTTTTGTTGGTTAATGCTCTAATATTTAGCAGAGCCATATTTAAGGACTCTGAAGAGCAGAGCTGAGACTAAGTGTTATGGCAGCTTGAAATAGCAATAAGGTTTTCTTATTAATGCTACTTAGTGCAGATTTTTCTTTAATCTATAATCATTTGTTAAAGTTCTAAGGTGGTGAATATCTACAGATGAAATGTTAATTATTTACACTTACACTCCAGAACAGAATTATTACATGCCAGCAAGTTGTTATGAAAACCATTAGAACTAAAATTACATAGTCAGGGAAGACAGATTACCTTTAAGATGTTTTCAGAGAGGACCTGGGCACCTAATAGGATGCAGCACATCTCATCTGAAGAAACATGGTCTCTCCCAGAAGAGATTCTAGTTGTCCTTCAAGCCAATATTTCTTCTTTGGCGGAAACCCTTCAGCCAGTTGTTTAAGAAGAGTAGTTGACTGTAGGCTTCAGTAGACCATCTAACTATGGCAGAGGAGCTGCCATGATGATTCTAGCAGCCATGGTCCTCACTTGTTTGGCCTGGATTAATGCTGCGAAGTCTGATTTTACAACTTTCGACTGTCGAAAACGAATGTCATTTATTCCTGCATGGAGTAGATGTAACAGCCCTTTTTTGGTTATTCTCGAGGACTGTCGGTGGTTTTCTTGTAATGTCTTGAACTCGTGCACTGGAAAAACATGAAACAAAGGATCTGTTTTGGACATGAAACATAAAGGTTGAATACAATTGAATTCCTGATAACAATTACATCACAAAGATCTGCCGGTACTGCGGAGCGTTTGGGCAAAGAGGGTCAAAGCGATTGTGGATTTTGATGCTTGCCTGAGCCGACATAGGTGATCTAGCCTTGAGCCCCTGCCTACAATGTTGAAACAGCCAGGTGCCGCCATCTTTGTCATCCTTTCCAGTAGGTACAAGGGTAAGATAAAGCTTGAAGGCCAGAATGGGCGCAAAAGGTATTTTTAGAGAAGGTATGGAGTGAGTTGGTTGCTTGTTAAATGATGGGGAACTGGGTGATCTGAACTTAAGAGTAAGTTTGCCTTTTTATCTTTGAATTTTTGGATTCTTGAATGTGTATTATTAAAGTTTAGGTCAGTTTATTTTTCAAAAACTTAATGGCTTAGGTTTGGAAAAAATGAAAATGTATTCCATACAACTTATAAAATAAAGAGTGTATTAGTGTAAGTATGAACCTTTCAAATAAGATTTGAGCATGTGTCTGTAGTTATAGTTGATGATGTAGTTATTTTTTATTTATTAGAAATACAATTTAATGTATGTTATTAAAGTGTAAGTTTAATAGTAGCATTTGAAGATAATTTTCTCTTCATTAGAACAAATATATATAATATATTTCCTCAGGAAGTAAAAACACTAGATGAGTGGTTGATCATTTTTGTATAATTGGGGATATCCACTGTACTCTTCAGAAAGAGACGCTCAAAGAATTTAATATGTTTTGCCTCATTTGTTACTCATAGAACAGAGAGCAGTATACTATAGAAGTGTATTCTATGAAATTAACTTTTGCCAGTTCTGAGCAAACTTTAGTGTCTTGCCTTTACCCCATCTAGTAAAATTTTGTATAATTTGTAACCTCCTTAGTATTGTGCTTATCCCCACAAAAAGAGCCAAAAATGTTGAATTTTGTTTATCAAGAAAAAGTGTTATTGCATTTAACATAAATGGGTAAGTACATAAACAAGTATAAGTACAGTAGGGAAGGTGTGTTTAGTGTCTGCTGCTGGAATGATGTAGATTTAGTACACATCCTTTCATGTGGTATATCTTGAAAACAGTCATCAGCACTCAGCTCAGTGTCTCAATCAGGACAATAGAAACATGTTTCTTTGCTCATTTTCTTTTATAATATTTTTTTCTGTTGATTTTGCATGAGAGAGTAGAATGTCAATGCTTCTACATGATCAACGTGGTGATTATGCTATTGTAGGCTACCACAGTGCATGACTTAGTGACTTTCACATTTTCTCTGACATGAATATTGAGAGTTGCTGCATTGTGCCAGGCAGTGTGGTGTAGTGGTTAAAGCACTGAACTTTAAAGCATGAGGTTGTGGGTTCAAATACCAGTACTGACACTGTGTGACCATGAGCAAGTCACTTGACTTGCCTATGTTCCAACTGGAAAACGAAAAGAAATGTAACCAATTGTATCATAAATGATGGAAGTTGCTTTGGATAAAGGCACCAGCCATATAACTAAATGTAAATTGTGAACAGTGCTCAGGAGGCAGATGTATGAAGCTTCACATGACTGAACTTACCACGTATTTTGCAACGGTCCGGTTGTAGAGTGCTGTATGCATCTACCTGCATTGATGTCTGATAGATAGATACTTTATTATTCCCAAGGGGAAACTCACATACTCCAGCAGCAGCATACTGATAAAGAACAATATTAAATTAATTGATAACAATGCCAATAACAATGCAGGTATACAGACAGACAATAACTTTGTATAATTTTAACGTTTACCCCCCCGGGTGGAATTGAAGAGTCGCATAGTGTGGGGGAGGAACGATCTCCTCAGTCTGTCAGTGGAGCAGGACATTGACAGCAGTCTGTCGCTGAAGCTGCTCCTCTGTCTGGAGATGACACTGTTTAGTGGATGCAGTGGATTCTCCATGATTGACAGGAGCCTGCTCAGCACCCGTCGCTGTGTCACGGATGTCAAACTGTCCAGCTCCATGCCTACAATAGAGCCTGCCTTCCTCACCAGTTTGTCCAGGCGTGAGGAGTCCCTCTTCTTTATGCTGCTTTCCCAGCACACCACTGCGTAGAAGGGGGCGCTCACCACAACCGTCTGATAGAACATCTGCAGCATCTTATTGCAGATGTTGAAGGACGCCAGCCTTCTAAGGAAGTATAGTCGGCTGTGTCCTTTCTTACACAGAGCATCAGTATTGGCAGTTTTATATTGTATATACAATTTTATATTGTCATCACTATTACTTGATTCAACTAATGGTTCAGTTTCAGTTTCGTCTAAAGCAGGCTTTACAGTCTTTTGTTTATATGACATTGTTTTTTTGTTGAGTCAGGTTCTGGCACACTCATTAATATTGATGAGTTACCAGAGGGTGGCAGAACACATAGAAGAACTCTTGATTGTTTTGCAGTATAATGTTATTTTATCCACAAGATTGAAGCAGAATACTATCCTGAGTTTTATTTGGGCGTAATGCCTAATATATTACTTTAAAACAGTAGGACTTGGGAATAACCATATTTACATGTAATTCCAAGCCTGAGAGCTGTTCAGAGTTAATGCCAAGGTGGTTAAAGAGGTTCCACAAGATTGATGAAAACTTAACTTGTTTAAATGTACTTAAAAACATGGAATTTTTTTTTATTGTACTATGCAAACATGCAACTTATTAAAAGCATTGCTTTGTCAAATTATTCAAACAAAGTGAAAATCTCACAGTTTATAGTTACTGTGAGTTTCAAAGATCAGGTTGTGCTGAGTTGCATGTCTAGAGGGAGAGTAGTCTATGATCATAGAAGATTATGGTAGGTTAATCTTTTTTTATAACACATTTGTCTAAAATGTGTTTACACTGGTGTGTTCAGAAAATTAAAGTGAAGGTTTTGAAGATCATGCTTGTCTATGTTGTGAATGGTAACAAAACCGTAGTAGACATCAAAGCAATAGTTGGAGCACCAGCCAGGTGATTCCTGTGTAATGAATGAAAAAAGTCTCAGAAAAGAAAGTACATGATTGTAAAGCACTGATTACATCAGCAGAGCTCTAAAGATGTCCCCTCTGCACACATGCATGACAAGTGCATGTTCCTTATCTCTTTATTGAATAGTCATTAACATTCAGTTGCTTCTCCATTCATCATACTTTGATTTGCATTATCAATCCCTAAATACTAATGGTCTTTCTCAAGCATGCATACAACATAAAATTTCCGTACACATGTGACACAGTCACATGCAAATTCCATTTTATCTATATGCCTCTTTCCTTCCAACACATCACCATTTATTGTATTTTTCCGTCTGAATGACATTGCCAGATCTAAACACTAGTGTGGCGAATTGCTCACGTACTAAAATGACTATAGCTGCAGGTGGAAGTCCAATTTTACTTTATGGTGCCAAGCACAGTTGTGTTGCAGTGCAGCAGTCTATTAGCCAGCGAAAGCTGTCTGTTCTTATGGTCCTGCCTGTGTCCAGTCTGATAGTGGTCATGGGACATTGTATCTTTGATTGCCGGTACAACAAATAGTTCTGAGCAGGCACCAGCCACAACACTGCTCTTGTGAAATAATAAATGCCATCAACTCAGAGAGGGAGAGACAAGTTTGATGTGCCACGTGAACATCATTGAGAGAATAAAACTGAATAATAAAAAAAAAAGCGCTAACTTTTACAAGTAGCCAAAATTTACACTGGGTGTTACAGACTTAAATCAAATGTATGTTTTTATTATATTATAGTAATAATAATAATAATAATAGCTCACTACTCAAAACGCGAAGCGCCTGGTCTTGAACCTGGTACCTTTTGAGTTACAAGGCAGCAGTTCTTACCTCTGCACCATTCAAGAATACATATCAACTTACTGTCAATTGACATTTGATCTTGGGTTTTTAACTCATTGACAGCGAAATGAAAACTGAATGATTTTTTTTCTTTGGTTATATTCTTGAATTAAAGTTCACATGTTTATTTGATATTTGGACTAAAGTCTTCACACATTATACACTTTACGTCCTTATTAGTATAACATGGAAAAAGTTTCTGCTTTAGGTATGTGTTCAGCATTTCTTGCTTTGCATTTCCTTTCATCCTACACTTACCCAGACATGGAACACACATGAAATGCATGTATTCCAAATAACGATATACAGTATTATTTACCCTATACAACTCCAGGCACCTCACACACAGATAAGGAGCCTTGGCTTGAGCTGGGAGAACTTTTTGCCTGAGTTGAGCACCGTCAGGTGGGGATGGGATAGCAGGCTGCTTTGTGCTTGTGCTGATGGACACATTTATAAAACAAAAGACGCTGATGGCTGATATTCCGAGTTTTTTCATAGGCTTCAGGGATTCTAGTGTTAAAACTCCATGGATCATCGTGAAGAAAAGCTCTCTCTCTCTCTCTCTTTCTGGGATATTCACTTCACACTCACTGAACTCCCTGGGGATTGTCTCAGGAATGAGGAAATATGCAAAATGACTCTTTGAAACCTAAGAAAGTTTTGAGCTGCCCACTCCATGAGGAGTTGAGAAGATGAAATTCTGTTCTTTTTATGAACCTGAAGCAGAGAGGCAGTCTGTCCAACCAAACCTACTCTATGTGCCAGTAGTCTGACAAGGCTGAGAAGCAATTACTTCAAGAAGGGAACTTCAGCATCTAAACTATAGGGCCAGAATGAGTAATGCCTTTTCACAATGAAGTGGCAAGTGACAGCAGCAATATGAGGAAGTAGCAGCACAGCACTGGCACGGATCATACAGTGAAGAGAAAGAGTGTGCTCCAACACATGAAGAATCTTCCTTTTGAATCTGGAGCAAAAACAAAGCAACAACTCCACACAACATCGGACATCATCCATAAAGACTTGGTATCGTAAATCTATTTATCTGTGCGAGATAAAGTTGGACTGTAAATAACCAGTACACAGCCAGTCTATACTCTGTTTGTCTGTGTAGTATGTCTGCACCAAGTTTTAAATGTCAATTGAGGACAGCAAGGGGTGCTCCAGCTCCTGAAACACTCAACCCAAGAAGGCTATAAAAGGTAAAGAATCTTTTTATTGTGGGGAACTCTTTCTCAAGCATTTCCTACCATGGCCACAAGTACAATTAAGCACAAGCACAATATAGCACAACTCTTTTCTTCTTTTTCTCTCTGTCACTGCCTCCTCAACTCCTCCACACAATTGTTTTGTCAATTTGAGGAAGCATTTTAGGGCTATACACAAAGTATTCATCCCCAACTGGGCTGCACTTCTGGACTCCATGTTCCTTGCATCCCTGTGGGTGTCCCGACTGGGATCTCATACAAGGACCACTGCCACCTAGCTCATAGGGGATGGAACTGCTTCTGGTTTCCGGCTTCCGCTAGTCCATCCATTATTTTATATTATATATTCAACTGCTAATTGTTTAAATATAAATATACTGATGTATTTATTTATTTACAGTAGTTGTTGTTGTTAGGTACTGTCGAGTCAATTCTGACTCTTAGCAACCCTCTTTACAACAAAGCGAAACATTGACCGATCCTGAGCCGTCCTTGCCATTTCTTCCACGTTTGAACCCATTGTTCCAGGCACTGTGTCAATCCACCTTGTGCAAGGTCTTCCTCTCATCTGCTTTCCTTCAACTTTATCGAACATGATGTGCTTTTCGAGAGATTGCTCCCTCCTCCTCCATGTCTAAATAATGTGAGCTATAGTTTCGCCATCCTCTCCTCTAACAAGCATTCTGGCTGAACTTCATCCAACACAGATCTGTTTGTTCTTTTGGCAGTCCATGGTTTTTCAACATTCTTCGCCAGCACCATAACTCATCCATCCATCCATCCATCCATCCATCCATCCATCCATCCATCCATCCATCCATCCATCCATCCATCCATCCATCCATCCATCCATCCATCCATCCATCCATCCATCCATCCATCCATCCATCCATCCATCCATCCATCCATCCATCCTCTTCCGCTTATCTGAGATCGGGTCGTGGGGGCAGCAGCTTGAGCAGAGATGCCCTGACTTCCCTCTCTCCGGCCACTTCTTCTAGCTCTTCCGGGAGAATCCCAAGGCGTTCCCAGGCCAGCCGGGAGACATAGTCCCTCCAGCATGTCCTGGGTTTTCCCCGGGGACTCCTCCCGGTTGGACGTGCCCGGAACACCTCACCAGGGAGGCATCCAGGAGGCATCCTGATCAGATGCCCGAGCCACCTCATCTGACTCCTCTCAATGCAGAGGAGCAGCGGCTCTACTCTGAGCCCCTCCCGGATGACTGAGCTTCTCACCCTATCTTTATTGGAGAGCCCAGACACCCTGCGGAGGAAACTCATTTCAGCCGCTTGTAATCGCGATCTCGTTCTTTCGGTCACTACCCATAGCTCATGACCATAGGTGAGGGTAGGAACGTAGATTGACTGGTAAATTGAGAGCGTTGCCTTATGGCTCAGCTCCTTTTTCACCACGATAGACCGATGCAGAGCCCGCTTCACTGCGGATGCCGCACCGATCTGCCTGTCGATCTCACGCTCCATTCTTCCCTCACTCGTGAACAAGACCCCGAGATACTTGAACTCCTCCACTTGAGGCAGGATCTCGCTCCCAACCCTGAGAGGGCACTCCACCCTTTTCCGGCTGAGGACCATGGTCTCGGATTTGGAGGTGCTGATTCCCATCCCAGCCGCTTCACACTCAGCTGCGAACCGGTCCAGAGAGAGCTGAAGATCACGGCCTGATGAAGCAAACAGGACAACATCATCTGCAAAAAGCAGTGACCCAATCTTGAGTCCACCAAACCGGACCCCCTCAACACCCTGGCTGCGCCTAGAAATTCTGTCCATAAAAGTTATGAACAGAATCGGTGACAAAGGGCAGCCCTGGCGGAGTCCAACTCTCACTGAAAACAGGTTCGACTTAACTGCCGGCAATGCGGACCAAGCTCTGACACCGGTTGTACAGGGACCGAACAGCCCTTATCAAGGGGTCCGGTACCCCATACTCTCGGAGAACCCCCCACAGGATTCCCCGAGGGACACGGTCGAATGCCTTTTCCAAGTCCACAAAACACATGTAGACTGGTTGGGTGCACTCCCATGCACCCTCCAGGACTCTGCTAAGGGTGTAGAGCTGGTCCACTGTTCCGCGACCAGGACGAAAACCACACTGTTCCTCCTGAATCCGAGGTTCGGCTATCTGACGGACCCTCCTCTCCAGAACCCCCGAATAGACTTTTCCAGGGAGGCTGAGGAGTGTGATACCTCTGTAGTTGGAACACACCCTCTGGTCCCCCTTTTTAAAGAGGGCTGGTGAGGAAGGAGGCTCTGGTGAGGAATGCAGGCTGGTGAGGAAGGAGGCTCTGGTGAGGAATGCAGGCTCTATTGTTGGCATGGTGCTGGACAGTTTGACATCTGTGGCAGAGCGACGAGCGCTCAACAGGCTCCTATCAATTATGGAAAATCAACTGCATCCACTAAACAGTGTCATCTCCAGACAGAAGAGCAGCTTCAGCGACAGACTGCTGTCACTGTCCTGCTCCACTGACAGACTGAGAAGATCGTTCCTTCTCCAAAGTATGAGACTCTTCAATTCCACCCGGGGGGGTACACATTAGCATTATACAAAGATATTGTCTGTTTTTTTACCTGCATTATTATCAATCTTTCATTTAATATTGTTTTTTTGTATCAGTAAGGTGCTGCTGGAGTATGTGAATTTCCCCTTGGGATTAATAAAGTATCCTATCTATCTATCTATCTATCTATCTATCTATCTGTCTATCTGTCTATCTGTCTGTCTGTCTGTCTGTCTGTCTGTCTGTCTGTCTGTCTGTCTGTCTGTCTGTCTTGTCTGTCTTGTCTGTCTGTCTGAGGGGGGCCCCGGTGACCCGCGTCCGGGCAAGGTAAAACGCTGTCCAAATTTTTTATTCATCATAGAAGGTCTTTTGAACCATAACTCAAAGGTGACACATTTTGTTCATCTTCCTCATTCATTGTCCAGCTTTCGCACTCATATGAGGCGATTAAAAATATTGTTTGAATCAGATTCACTTTAAAGACACATCTTTGCTTTTTAACACTTTGGAGAGGTTGTTCATAGTAGATTTTCCCAGTGCAATTTGTCATCTGATTTCCTGAATGCTGCTTCCATGGACATTGATTATGGATCCAAGTAGGGTGAAATCGTCCACAACTTCCCGATAGACGGACAACAGATTGATGTTGCATGCTGATCCAGTTGTGAGGATTTTCATGTTCTTTATGTTCAGATGTAATCCATATTGGAAACTGTGGTCTTTGATCTTCATCAGTAGATGCTTTAAGTCCTCTTCTTTTTCAGCAGGCAAAGTTGTATCATCTGCATACCTCAGGTTGTTGATCTGCCTTCTGCTAATGCTGATGCCATGCTCTTCTTCGTATAGTCTGGCTTCTTGTATTATTTTCTCAGCATGCATATTGAATAGGTGGGGTGAAACAATACAACCTTGATGCACACCCGTACCAACTTTAAAACATTCAGTATTCCCTTGTTCTGTCAGAGTTTACTATTTTGGAGTCACAATCCCTCCTAACCCACTAACAGCTGTGTTCAGTGTTCTTCCAGACGGACTTGAAGTGGAAAAGGACACGCAAACGGTGATTGCATTCACTTCACTTTTGGCGCAGACTTATTCTGTTAAATTGGAAGAATCCTAACTCTCCTCTGATAAGTCAGTGGGAAACCGATGTTTTATATTATTTGAAATTGGAAAAAATCTAATTCTCAGTTAGAGGATGTGTACAAAATTTTTTCAAAACCTGGCAGGATCTGATCAGTATTATTTTAGAATAAGAGAAATAACTATTACCGCATTTAATTCCCTTCTCCATCTCTTATTTACATATATATTTATTTCTCCCTTTCCTTTGCTTATTGCTGTCTTATTAAAAAGCCCTAAGCAATTCTCCTTTAGCTAAGCTCTCCTTCTCAGGGGTGGGGTTTGATTTGTCTTTAATTTGTTTGGTTATAAATTGATCTATTTGTATGGAATGATTACAATAAAATTAATAAAATAATAATAATTAAAAAAAAAAGTTTATTATTTTAAGCAGTTTTGCAATACAGTATATGGTATTTTATCGTAGTTATTCTTTTCTAATACATCCCAGTAGAAGATGTTATGGATTTTTTATTATTTCCATAGTGACAGGCTAAGAAATATAACAGTATCTTCTAGTACTGAATGCCTTTATATTAATTCAGTAAACTCCTTTTATATTTAGTAGTTTGATTGTATTTGCTACATTTCATGAATGGCACTGCATTAAGATAATAGGTCACTGTACATGTGGGGTTTGCATGTTCTCCACAGGTTTGGATGGTTTGTTAGGGTACTTCATCTCAAATACGTGCTTACTAAGTTGATTAGAGATTCAGACCTGGTCAAATATGAGTGAGTGTGGAAATGTGCATGTAGTACTCTGTCCATGACTGATTCAGACCTTATGTTTGATGCTGCTAAAATAGGCTCTGGTTCCTACAAAAGAATAAACAGGTTTAGAAATTTGATGGATAAATGGTTTAAAGTACAGTACTAAGGACTGGAAGAACATGATAAAAAAAAAAAATCAAAGAATATTTCTCTTCCACTCTTTGAGTTGGTATTTTGAGCACAATAGTGTTTTTGAGGCACCTGTTAAGGGACCATCATTTTTCTCTGTCTCACTTTATCTTTGGAGAATTGAGTCTTTTAATTCCTTTGGATCTCTATCATTTTAGAAACATAACCTTAAAAGGGATGAACTAGATGGTAAAATATTAAGAAAACACCAATTTCTTAAAATATGTCAATATACATTTTCAGTCAAAAATGTAAGGTATGTCCCTTCTAGACAGGCTTCTTCCCTTTTTGTTGCTTTAGCGTACTGTGTGAAAAAATGCAACTGAATAAATCTAAAAGCTACTGTTCATGTGCTTTACTATGTGTAATGAAAGTCCCTATGACTATAATATTGCTCATCTAAACTTGCTTTTGTAGTTTTATTAAAAATATGTTGACTACAGGTCAAACATTTCAGAACACCCCAGTTTTTCCAGTTTTTCTTCAAATTTAATCAGTTGAAATGCAATGAATGACCTAAAATGGTGAAAGGTAAGCAGTAAACTGCCAGAGGTTTAAATTTAAAGTTTAGGTTAGCTGAAACTGAAACAAGGAAATATTCAAATATTACAAATGGGCTTTCTTCAGGGAATAACTAATGAGTTACAACCTGCAGGTGATCTGCAGCAATTAAAGTAAATTAAGCCTTGCAAACATGTGTCCCAACTTCAGTTGATTACTTAACACTAGAAAAAACTCGTAGATCCGGCCCACCTTAAAACCGTTCTCACCTCTCCGCCAGCGTCTTTTGTCTTCTAAATGTGTAGATTAAGACGAGTAGCAAGCAGCCAGCTATTCCATCCCCCACCATCGCAGAACGTTCTCCCCAGCGGGGAATCGAACTTGGGTATCTGAGGCACGGCAAGCCTGCTGCACTCTGAGACAGCAAATGTTAGCGCTACGCCACAGAATCTGTTGTATCTTTCTTGAACCTTTTGTGAAAGTGTTTATTTGATCTTTGGAAATCAGGCTTCACACATTCTATAGTTTATGCCTACATTTTGTGACATTTATTACTAAAATACTGTATGAAAACGTTTCTGTTTTAACAATGTGTTTACACAGATTACTGTAGAAACGGAACACACATGAAATGCATGTGTTCCAAATAACGATCTATTATTTCCACTCTAAAACTCCAGCAGTTCAGTCACTCCCAGATAATCAAACAAGGCATGAGCTGGGAAAACTTAGTGAACGTTCTGCGACGGTGGGGGATGAAATAGCCGGCTGCCTGCTGCTCGTCTTAATCGGCACATTTAGAAGACAAAAGACACTGGCGGAGAGGTGAGAACAGTTTTAAGGTGGGCCGGATCTACGAGTTTTTTCGTAGACTCTGGTAATTCTAGTGTTAAAAAAACCTCTGTCTGTCTTAACTCTTTTAGGGCGGATGCCGACTTTTGTCGACAGGAGGGGTTGAAGGCGAATGTCGACAAAAGTCGACATCCAGGGATAAAGGGCGACAATCAGCTGTTAATGGCGACAAATCTCACTGTCACGTCACAGGCATTCCCTCTGTGCTTGGAGGAATGCTAGACTCGTTGACTCGGCAAATAAACATTGCGTGTGCGTGAGTTGCGAAATGTAAACAATGGCAAGATGGCACCGACATGTGAAAAGGCAGCGAAGCAAGTGCAGAAAAGAAAACACTTGGCAGACGTTGTTTTGCGCATTACCGCGGAGTCGGACTCTTGATTTTTCAGAATCGGACTTTATTGGCAGTGATCAGGAGATCGAGCAAGAGAGTTAGAAGCAGGCATCAGCTGATCAGACACCAGCCGATGCCGCGCGAGCGGATCTGCTGCCAGTTGAGTGCCTTCGCGCAGCCGATGCATCTACGGCAAGGTTCGCATGGGATAAATACACATACATTGATCCGTTGAGAGCCGATATGGCTACCGGAGTTTACAAGACGGCATGGCTTGCTTTTGGACACGACAGATCACCAGCTGCTCTACTTCAGGCTGCTCTCTCCTGATGCTGCTTTTCAGCTACTGTCAGACGAGACAAACAGGTAGGCAGAGATTTTTTTTGAATCGCGGGCTGCGTTTGCATCGCATTCTCGTTATTCAAAGTGGAAACCCACAACGAAAGACGAGATGAAGCGCGCTGTGGCATTACAAATAGAGATGGGACAGAACTGGTGAGAACTTCAGGGAGCATTGGTCCAAACGTGTTTTGTCCCCTGGTGGCTTAGGTACGTGCTGCTGCAAAGTTTTATTCACTTCTGTAATAAACAGAAGCAAATCCCATGGGGTGAGCCAGGCTATAATGCCATACATAAAGTTCATAAAGTTTCAGAAGATGAAAAGAGGTGACAATACGGTTTTCATGCAGGCAGAAAACTTGGTGGCAGTGGCATGGCACGATGGCAAATGGGTGACTTGTCTCTCTACAGTACACACTAACAATATATGTTAGAAAATGCAGCAACAGACAATTGAAAAATAGGCATCAAAACAACACATAGAGAATTCAGGCTCATACAACATGCAAGACAGTAACATTTGTCAAAAGTAAATATTTTTTGTTGATTTGATATGTTAAACAATTGCTTTGTGTTCTTTTTTAAAAAATGTTAGTTTTTGGAAAAATATTCAGCCCTGGGAGAAAAGAAACAAAAAAAAAATTAGCCCTAAAAGAGTTAAAGCAGTTGGAACAGACTGTGTTACTATAACCCTCTGAAGTACTACTTGGAAAATATTCCAGGTATAATGGGAAGAAAGTGGCAATTAACAAATGAAACAAGATAAAGCATTATTATCCTTAGAAGTGTAGCCCTTTCATTTACAGAAATTGCAACAATATTCAAAGTGTCAGTGAGTATGGTATCCTACACAATCACCAGCTTGCGTGATAGGCACCTCACAGCACAAAAGCTTCAAGCACAGCTTAACAGTATTCGAACAAAGCAAGTCTCAGTTTCTACTGTGAAGAGACTTTGTGCTTCAGGTTTGACAGGGCAAGGGGCAGTAAGAAAGCTATTCCTCAAAGGACAAAATAGGGCCTTGAAATACTGGCTATGGACTACTGGAGACTGGACAAAGTCTCCTGTTACCTCCTATCATGCAAGCTGATGACCCTCAGAAATTTTACTTCTGATTGGGTTGTGACTTTGGGTCTGCCAGATCTCTTCCTATCAGAGTTTCTTCTAGTTTCCAGTTGCCTTTGGATTGTGTAGTACACTGTTCTCACTGACACTTTGATTTTTATTACAATTTCTCTAAATGAAAAGCCTACACTTCTAAGAAGATTCAAAATTATCTTTTATATTCGGTTTACACTGCTGTTTGTTTCTTCTTATTCTAAACCTGGCATATCTAATGTTACCTGTCCCACCCATTCCCAACTGAAAACAATCCTCAGCTAACCTACTCATACTCCTCCCCAACACATTGGTACCTTACTGTTTCCGATGTAACCTGTTACACAAAACAGGTCCCATCTGTTTGTAAAGGTAAGACACAGCTAGATTTGAGCAACACATTAAACCTTATAATTTCCAAAGTCTTTCCTGGATTGCCATGTGGCACAGGCAAAACCTCAGAGAAGACCACCTTGTCAGTTGTGCACCCTAGCTTGGCATCTAACTCTTTAAACTGATATTGTAGAACTGCCAACCTGCCCTTACATATGTTATTTGTTCCAATATGGACAATGACAACTGACCCACTCTCCCCATTGCCTAACAGCCTAGCCACCTGTGTTCTGATAAGGCAATACACTGTACTAGAATCTCTGTCACTGGTGCAAACTTATGTCTCAATATCCCTAATGACTGACTACCCCACTCTCACTACTTCTCTCTATCTGGTGACTGGTTTTAAGGTAACCTAATGGAGCTTCTCATTCCAACCTATCATCTCACAATTGTTTGCAGTACTGTCCAGTTATGCAATGTCTTGAAAGCAGTTGTACACCACTGTCCCTGAAGTTGATGACCCTGGACAGTGTTCACTTCTTGTGTTGCACTTTTATCCAAACGTAACCAACTGTTTCTACCTCTCTGATTTGGAGTCTCTTCCCACACTATTTTAGGGGTACTGTGGTAAAGTGAGGTCTGCGGTTTTTTGGGGTTTTAAATAAATAACTACTGTATTTGTGTCTTTGTGGCGGGGGGTGAACATGACAGCATAGTGTGAGCGGTTCCCGTGCGTGATGTGGTAGTGGACGGCTCTGCACTTAGTGCACAACTGCAGGATCGTCCGCACCCCTAATTGACGCCGGGAACTGCTGATTGCCGCAGCTGTGCCACATCCCCATTTAAAAAGGGAAGTGCAAGTGCGAGGGAGGAGGAATGAACTAAAGAAAAAAAAGACAAGAAAAGAGAGCAGAGGTTAAAGGAAGAAGAAGAGAGGCAGGAGTGTGAGAGAGAGCGGAGAGGAAAGGAAGCGCATGGGTGGGAATAGAGCCTGAGGGAGGAGCATGTTTGGCCAGTGCTCCATTGGGCTAAGCAATGTGCTGTCGCAGGGAGGAGCAGGTGGACTGGCAGCAGTGGAAGGACAGGTCGCTCATGCCAGGAGGAGCCGACAGACTGGCAGTGGTACCAGTGGAGCAGGTGCTCTGTGTCTCCCCATGGAATGCTGAGGAAGTGGCGACAGGGACACGAACCAGGGAAAAAGGTTGTTTGCATCTGCTGGTGGACTTCTCCTTGGTCTGCAAGATCCGGGAAGGGATTAGACAAGGAGGAGTCAGTTTTAAAGGGGCACCGAGGATAGTGTTTTAAAGAGGTTTCTTGCCTGTTTTTTAACCTCTAATTTTAATGGATCTATTTATTTGAATTTTAACCTCCACCTCACCTTTGTTTTTATGGATTATTTGTTTATGGAATATTTAGAGCACTGCATTTTTGAACACTGTTGTTTGTTTTAATAAAAGCACTTGAGCACTTTTTGCCATCCCCTTGCTTCAGGTGTGTTTTTGTCCTAATCTGCCATGCTCATCCAGTTATGTTATCAATGATGTTGGGTTCAAGAGGCTCCCAAAGTTGAGGTGGGAGCAAGGAGCCGACCCGCACAGTCACAGGAAAACAGTATCTAAATAAAACCTGGCCAAGATCTGTCAGTTCCTTACTACAGCACTTACTTAAAGCTGTCTGCTGAATGCGTTTTGAGACTCATTAGACGTTCCTGTTTTTCTAAAAACCTGTCATTTTGGTGGTTCTTTTATTACTAACCGTATATAACCATTAATGCAATAAATTTTAAATGCCTTTCTTCTAGCGGCAATGCTTATGTGCGATTTACGTGACTTAACTAGTATTCCTTTACCTCCTTTCTTACTGGGAATCTCACACACATTTCCTTCAAAAAGACACAAAGCCAGCTAGTCATTTACTTACAGTCCTGCTGCTGGGCTGTGCTACTTAATGACTGCTGGGTTGGAGGAGTTATTTAAATAAGAATGTAAATAGGAGACAAGTTGTGGTTTTATTAACAGTGAAAAGTTGATACTGGGAAAGCAATAATGTAATAAATAAGCCTAGGAAATAAAACCAAAATCATATTTAAAGAGTGATAGATAGATAGATAGATACTTTATTAATCCCAAGGGGAAATTCACATAAGTGAGTGTAGCGAATGAGTTTAAAATTAAAAGAATTTCACATAACCAGAGGCAACAAGAAAGTTGTAGTCAAATAACAAAGGAATATGTTGCCATAAATAAGATCAAAACACTATCAAGAACACCAAGTTTTTTCTTTCTTTTATCCATAAACGTTGATAGACAGGAAGTGCTTGGCATTGACTTTTATACCTTTGACCCAGGAATATCATGCTCCACATGCTTCCAATTAATCTTACTATACCTAGAAATAGCATAGCAGCCATCAATAAACATTGTTAAAAAATCATTGAAGCAAAATAAAAAACAAAAGCTAAATCATTATACAATATGCCTGCTGGCAAAATTTTACTGCAGAGCTGCCTTACGCCTGTTTGACTTGCCACTAACACCTTGTCACCTGCATGCGTTGCTGAATTGAGCACACACCAAGGTTATTATAGTTAACGAAAACTAAAATCAAAACTGAAACTATTATTAAAAAAAACATTTTTGTAAACTGAAATAAAATAATTAACAAAACTGAAATGAAAAACTAAAACTAAGTGAAACTATTAAAGTAGCTGGAAAGACTAACTGAAATAAAATAATAATTTACAAAAATATTTTTTGTTTTAGTTTTTGAATGAATATTCTTGCCGTTATTCTCTAACCCTTGTAAGTTTTAACTCTAAAACAGAAAGTCATCCACCACGAGCCATCCCCGCACATATTCATCCAGTGTACGGTGGCTGGTGACGGAGGGCGGCTGTTCACACAGCATTTGCAGAGACAGAGCAAGCTGAGTGCGGGTGTGTAAAGCGTGTGAAATAGAAAGCGATTTGCGTGCTGCCTTTCTTTGCACTTGTTGTATATCAAGATGTAATTCAAACGGCTGAAATCAGAATGTGCTGGTCAACAAAAACTTTTCCGTATGAACAGAAAAATCACGAGTGAGTGACGTTTCAGTTTATTTCTCAGGTGACTGCTTTTTATTGACAGCAATTCACCTGCCACTTAGCACAGGAGAAATTGGTTTTCTCGAAGTATAGAGAAAGTATAGTAATCATGAAAAGATATGACCTTGATATTTTGATGAATCTTGATGTTGTAGACCTCCCAGAGTCCAAAAATACTGTTTTTTGGAATTGTGTGTGTGTGTATAAACATGATAACTCAAAAACGCAACTAGATAGATGGATGAAATTCGGTATGTGGTTGTTACACCACAGTTGTACATCTGTATTAACTTTTGGGCCAAATCCATCTCCCGGAGCTGGTACTTTACCCGAACACATACGATTTTTTTTTTAATTTATGCAGCTGTAAAGTCGGGTTTATTCAACATTACTTTTATAATAATTGTTCAATATATTATTAATTTGATTTGTTGGTGATAGTTCCTTAATGTACATAATATAAAAATATAATCATTGTCTTGCTGTTTATTCCTCAAATATCCATCCCCATATCTGAGTATACAAGAAAGTCAAGGGGAGACCACTCCCGATTTTTGGAAATAAAATGGCACTGATCGAGAGACTGACTAGGTCATCATACAAGATCAGCATATTGTTGCTGACCAATCACTTTTGCTTTAAAAACATCGTTTAACAACGAAGCAGTACAAACAAAGGTAGAGAGTCTGACAAGTGATGAAAAACTAAACAACTAATGGGTTTTTGTATTTATTTTATATTAATTTATCCTTTTTACTTAATATTCATAACTCAAAATACCTGATATTGTGAAATAATCCATTAGAAGAATTATATTTTAAAATATTTGTCTCCCTTTTTTCAATGTTTTTCTCTCTCTCTCAAAATAGATAGTTGAAATATATTCTTTTTGTTCTTAACATCAGCCATGTTATACATATTGCATACCAGGGAGTTTTCCTGCCTTACATTCAAACCTGCTGCGGTAGGCTCCAGGTTTCCTGTGATCCTGCTCTGGATAAACAGGTTTAGATAATGTATATATTGTTCTTAATCTCAAATGCTGCCTCTGATATTTTGTGCCTGTCCGTATTCCTATTACCTGCTCTTGCCCTGCTCATTATGTGTTTAGAGTTCTTATAGTAGACTATTTAAGACTCACCACCTCTAACCTTCACAGTACATGCTTGTTGTTCTTTGTTTCCCTCAATGCAGCTAGGTGAGGTCTGCACACTCATTCAAGTCTAAGAGCCCTGTTCTTCCTAAGCCCCTGTTATTTTCATGAGAAAATATTTTTAAAATTATACAATTGTGTAAAATTATTCATATTCAGTATCTAGTTTTGATTATGCTTGTTTTTATCAGACAAAAAACAAAACCAGATAGTAAACCAGGCAGTGTAGTAAGCGTCCACTAACATTAAACTCATATCCAAATCTGTTTAGTGTATAGTTCTGTCTGATTGTGACACAAAACTAACTCCGTAGGCGCTCCATGCCATAATTGCTAAAACTAAAACTGAAACTAATGTATATAAAAATAAAATAGAAATGTCTTTGTGAAATAAAAACTAAACTAAAACTAAAAATACACGATGAAGGAAAACTAAAACTAAACTGAATTTCCAAGTAAGGTCAGAAAAAATATAGAAATAAAAACTAATATAAAAAGGCAAAACTATAATAACCTTGGCACACACCCTTCACTTATGACATGCCCTTGATCCAAAGTAGCTGATAAAAACATCAAAAAGCTTTTCTAAAGGGAAAATAAGTTGTGAGGTGTACTGCCCAGCCCTATAGTGGCAACCAAAAATGAAGTTTTAGAAGAAAACGTTATATATAAATCAAGTTTCATACATAGACACTAGCTCTCAGCAAACTCGCCAAACAAAGATGACATCAGGATGCAGCTCCGTTTCCTATACGTCGGCATACACCATTGTTTATGCATTTATAATATTGGAACAGGGCTGACTCTGTCATCAGCTGAGGATGAAATCATTGCTGAGTCAGAAGATATATGAGCTGGCATTCCATTATTCAAATGTGCAGCTTCAGGGCAGAGGAGTCTGTATAAAGGGCTAAGACGTGACAGTCATACAATCACCATTCTAGTGTGCCTAAAGTATTCCTTCCTTCTACCTGAAAGCAACGAAATAAGCAATAATCTATTGGATTGGCACTTGCAAGCACCACAATATTATACTGTACTACAATATATCCGGCGCCGCCAAGAGTGGCAGCCTTTTCAGCAGCTCCGTGTATGACTGTATGTGTATGTGTACTTTTCTACTTTTATTTTTCTATTTTTATTTATTGATCACTCCTATCACTTTATTTTATGTGGATTTGTTCTTGTGAATTTCCCCTTGGGATTAATAAAGTATCTATCTATCTATCTATCTATCTATCTATCTATCTATCTATCTATCTATCTATCTATCTATCTATCTATCTATCTATCTATCTATCTATCTATCTATCTATCTATCTATCTATCTATCTTGTATTTGTTTTGTTAGACATTTTAAAATCCTTTATGAAAATATTATCCTGTCTGAATCAGTGCACCATACTATAAAGAGGTTATAGAAGTCCAGACAAGCCATAGGGCGGAGTGGTGGCTCTGAGGCTAAGGATCTGCGCTGGTATCCCGAAGGTTGCCGGTTCGAATCCCCGTCACTGCCAAAAGAGATCCTACTCTGCTGGGCCCTTGAGCAAGACCCTTAACCTGTGATTGCTCCAGGGGTGCTGTACAATGGCTGACCCTGCGCTCTGACCCCAAGGGGTATGCGAAAACTAACAAATTCCTAATACAAGAAATTGTATAAGGCGAAATAAAGAACAAAAAAAAAAAAAAAAGGATTATCCTGAGTCTCTATCAAGTAATTAATTCCTCTGATTCAGTTTCAAAACTTTGGCCATTTTATGTTTGTTGCTTTCTGATATGAAATTCAATGATGCTAAATACAATCTGAAAGCCTTTTCTTAAGACAACAGATGTCTCTGTAGTTGGTGTCTTGCAGTGAAAGCCAAGTAAAGACTAATTTTGGCACAATGCACTAATTTCAACTCATCCTTATTTTTTATACAACATATAGTGCACCTTTTATCATATCCATCATGGAATTCTTTACCATGCTAACAAGAATCCAGTACAAAGAAACAAAAGATAAATGACATATGTTTTAAGATCTATCAAAGAAAGGTAAGTTGTATGAAAATGTGGAACGTAGGAGATGCCTACATACGGCACGCATTGATAATGAGTTATATAAATCAAGGACCTAGGAATAACAGCCAAAAGAGGCTAAATATGTATTTGAAGTACATTTTTAACTGTTGTAAAAATTTTTATGTAGTGTTAGTGGATGACTGTCTCTTCATTTAATGCTTAGAGATCACTGTCTGAGGTATTTGCATGTCGTTACTTCAAAGTTAGCTAGAAAAACCTATTTCAGTGATTTATATCTAAAATTTACAACTGCTAAACAGTGGGCTTTGTTGGTTTAATTTGATTAAAATTATTATCTAGAGCACTGACGGATCTAAAGACCACAAACATATTGTGCAACTGACAGCCTGGATTGCATTTTTGGAGTGAGCCATGCTAAGCCTGAAGCAGTACTTTGTTGTTTAAAAAATGTTCCCTGAATAACTTGTGTGACACATTTTGGCCTTTGCCTGGGGTGCTGCCCTGAAACAATGATATGCTACAAAAGAGCTGGCAGTTAAGGATTAGGAACTCTTAGAACCCTGCTACAGCTGTTTTGTCAGTTTTCTCTTGCCAATTGACTCTATGCAAAAAACTGAAAATGTCCTTATAAAACTAGGTGGGCAGTGCCTTTGACCTATTAAGTACAGTGTATACCCTACTTGTGGAAGTAACAAAAAAGGCCTTTTTTTGTTGAAGAACATCTTGCCTGTAATTTCTTTCCATTACTTTGCAGGCAATATGAAACTTGACCCACTTTGTAACATCCCCTAGTGACAAGTTTTCTCTTAATGAAGGAGACTATGTAGGGTAAGAACTAGGTCATTTAGAGGTTTACATTTGGGGATTGTTGAACAGAGACAGGCATCTCGGAATGAACAGGTATAATATAAATGTTCCCTTCATCTCAAAAGGTCTAACCCTGTGCTGTTGTAAAAGATGTGTTTGTGAATTTAACAATTTATAAGGCAGGTTATTTATTTTATAGTGGAAACTCAAAATCTAATTATAAACTGCCACAGTTTTTTATATTCCTTATATAATTTTGAGAATCGGATAGCAAGGCAAAATAAACTGACATACAGATGTTTGGATTAAGTGTTAATCTTTTGTTTAACCTCCTAAACACCTTTTTGTTCCTTTGGTGTCTACAAAATCTTGACATAGGTTGTATCAATTTTAATTCTTTCAGCTAGTGAGATTGCAGTGCTCCTCAAGATTATTAGCCATGTTTTATTCTTGGAGATGCGGAATCAGCCTTTATGGCCATATATAGCAAAGGTAGTGTCTTTAAAAAAAAAAAAAAATAAAATAAAATTCTGAATTACATTTTTTGATGTTTCGATGTAGAATCAGTAATATGTAAATGTCAAAAAAGAAACATAGTGATCAAATGTGTAAATATATCAGATAAAATCTGCTTTTTGTAATCATTCAGAATAAAGAGACACATCTATTATCATGTCAGAAAGCAAACAGAGCTGATCTCATAAATTTTAATAGTCATTGTAACTGTGAAATTCTCACGATATACAATAGATTTCAGAGGCATGTCACACTGAAGTTTTCCTGAAAAATAGTATAGAATAGAAAGTGACATCTGTGAGATCTACCATGGTTTAAACATATAATTCTGCACTAATCCACAATCAAGATTGAAATGGAAAATAGTGAATCTTCCAAACAGTGGTTGTCCTGTCACAGATACTCTAAGAGCAAAGGGAAAATCATCAAAAAAGGCAAACACAACCCCAGATAACATCCAAGGATATTGAAGAGGCACTCCATTTAGCTAATATGTTCATGACACTTACCATCAAAGAATGTTAATAATTGAATATAGCAAGGTGGAAACCATTGAAGACAATAAAGAACAATGATACACATCTCATATTTGTCATCTAGATGATCCTGGGGATATTTGTAAAATATTAGATGGATAAGTAGAGTGTCAAATCAGTAAATGTAAGACTGCTTATAGTAAATTGTCTAAACTTAGGAAAACACAAATATGTAAAACAACAGCATTATGGTTAAAATCAGAATGCCAAAAGCATACTTTAGGGCTTTCTTTGAAAATTTTGTTATCTTTTGTTTTTCTTATGTTCAAAAAAAGCAGGTTTGATTTAAATGCTAGGTTCCTACCTTGACAGTACCTGCTCTTTCTTTTACAAGTTCCAAGTATTCCTTTTTAAGCACCGGATTTTAATTTTTAAAATGGTGTTTTACATACTTACTAAGAAACATTGCATCTCTTCAGTACATGAGGACAATAATAAGAAAGAATTTACTGGAGAAAACCTTCTACAAAAGAACATAAGAAATTTGTCAAACGAGGGGAGACCATTCAGTCCACCATGTTTGTTTGTTTAGCTAATAGCTAAGCTGTGCCAATATCTCATCCAGATACTTACTAAAGGTGGTCAAGGTTTCTGCTTTAAGTACATGTCTTGGTGGTTTGTTCCAGATTCCCACAACTGTTTGAGTAAAGAAGTGCTTCCTGGCTTCTGTCCCAAGTGCACTTCCCCTTAATTTCCATTGGTGTCATAGGGAATGTGATGTACCTTTAAACTAAAAGAATTTTGTTTGGATCCTTTTTATCAGTGCCTTTGGGGGTTTTCAAAACCTGGATTAGGTCCCCACACAATCTCCTCAGTTTGTGACTAAACAGGTTTAATTCTCAGAGTCTGTCAGATTTCAACATGTCCTTAAGTTCTAGGATGCACCTGGTTGCTCTCCGCTTCACAGTTGCTAGCACTGCTGTGTCTTTTTTGTAGCGTTGTAACCAGAACTGTACAGAATACTCCAGATGTGGTCTCACTAGTACATTATATGTAGCCCCTTAATTTCTGTTTAACAGTTTTTCTGATATAATGTAACATTTTATTTGTCCTTTTAATATCGTCCGTGCATTGTTTATATGCATAAGCACACCTGACTCTTATGTTTTAAATTCTGTGAATTCAAAGCTTGTTTTTTCCCTTTTCCTTTACAAGTACTTGAGTGAAATGTTTCTTCAATTCATTTGCCATTTCCTCCTCATTTTCTTCAATTCTGTTTAATTGTCTTTTTACTGGAATAATACTTTTTTGTTTTTTTAAAAGAAAAAGCTTTCCCGTTATTTTGACTTTAATAACATTTTTTATTTCAGTTTCTCTTTTAACCTTTCAAGTACTCTTCCTTGTAAATGGAGGCTTGGCAATGTGGTAAAAAAATTAATATCTAGTTAAGTTCAGATTCTGATTCTGTGATGTTCAAAACGTTGAGGAAAAGTTAATTTTATCATTTTGTCCGTATGTATGTGTGTGTCTGTGAAAACCTTTGTACGATGTTGATTGAAAAAGATCAGTAGTTTTTTTTTCATAAATGAAATTGTGTTGTTTTTTTCTTTTCACAGGCTCCAGGCCTATTGTTTTTTGGTCTAGTTTGGTCCAGAACTTGTGTACATATCTCTCAAAAGCAGTTTTATCCATATTCAATGATTACTGCCATTGAAATTGTTTTAATTTAACTTGAATTTTTGCAGTCTGCTCTATTTAGTCATAGTAAAAGGCCTATTGATTTGTAAAGTTTTTCCACAACTAGTTTTTGAGATACAGGTAGTCCCCAGGTTATGGACACCCGACCTACAACATACGAATGGGGCCGCATCTGCGACGCATGCGCTTCAGTAACTGCTGCTCCGTCATCTTTGGCCCTGGGACGCTGCATGCGGTGGCTGGACGGAGGCTGGAGGGGGTCGATTTCGCTGCTTGCGCAGTGTAGAGTCCATCGGGCGGCTCCCGGCAGCAAGCGGTTTCACTGCCCGCCCCCCGCTGCAAGTGCTGACCCTGTTGTGGCCAAACGCAGGCCATTGAGGGTGAACAGGGAGGCGGGGGGTAGCATTGTAGTGTGCCTCGGATGGCTGCATGTTGAATGGGGGCAGTGGTGCGGTGGGACACTGCAGGCAGCATACTGTAGTGGAGGTGATTGTGATGTGGGCTGGTGATGAACCGCCCCTCACTGCCCCCATTCATTCTCAATAGCAAGCCTGCTTGTACTGTTACGCACATAGCAGGAAGTTGTCTCTTGTCAGTACAGGGTGGTCCAGATCTAATTCTGCAGATCCAGATCGTCTGGATGACTTTGATTTATGCGGGGACGATTCCAGTTCGGCGCAGAGACGATTCTTCGTGTCGTCAGTTTGCACACTTCTCGATGGTCCGGGATTTTTTGGGTGATTTTCTATGTAATAAACTGAATAACTTAGATCTGGACCACCCTATACATCAGACGTGTTGACGACTGGTGCCTTCCTGCTGTGATAGCTGTACAGCGCTGTACAGAAGAGCTCATCTTAACCTTTTGTCTTCACCCTTCAACAATCTCTCTGAAACACAAATCTGATGCAAGTGCTGGTGCTACAGTAAAGAAGAGAAAAACCATCACCATTGAAAATGAAGTAGAAATAATAAAAAGGTCAGAAAGAGGTGAAACTGCATCATTCATTGGCAGAGCACTTGGTTACAGTCGGTCAACAATAACATTTATTAAAATTACGTACCTGTTGCGACTTACATACAAATTCAACTCAAGTACAAACCTACAGTCCCTATCTCGTATGTAACCTGGGGACTGCCTGTATATAATTTATTTAAATATACACGTATACACATACAGAGGCATACACAAGCATGCTCACATCTACACACATGCACAGACACCTCCACACTCAAAGAGATTTATAAGTGAAGATAGCGGAGAGCTTATTTTCCCTACTAGAGCACATGCTAGATGATGCTAGAAAGAAATAATCACACAAACACGCACACTCCTTGATCTGTAAAGATGGTTATGCACAGAGGAAAGCCTCCCCTGTGCCAGTCTATTTTGTTTACTTCATTTGACCCAATGTTTTTAATTTCAAATTAAATATTATTTAAGTTATTCATTTCATTAAATATTTTGTTCATTTTGCTCTGCATTTATTTGTGTACATAAAACATATAAATTAATGTATTCGATTGTATATTATGTACAATACAAAAGATTGTATTCTATTGTAAAATCATCCATTGAGTAATTTCCTGGAATATCACTAAAGTGAAATTTACATGGACCATTCCACACAGATGTTTAGATTTCTTGCTATAGTGTGTAGTATTCCAGTAGGTCAGAATTATTTGGCAGGTTTTTCATTTTCGAGAACAGTGATCTTTTCAGTTTTACTTTTTAATAATGCCCTTATTTATCCATTGTTCAGTTTTTTAGTCTTTGTTTTATTGGTTTTAGGAATGAGTTTATTTTGAGCCAGGATCAGAAAGTTTCTGAAGTGACACTGTCTATCATTTATAGTATCAGAGTTTTTACTTTCCCAGTCTGTTTTCTAGAAACTTTCTTATCTCGGCTTTACTCAAATTAAAAGTCTTTGTTTTGGTATAGAGTACATTTGTGTGTTATGAAGGATGATCTCAAATGTTATTATGTTGTGGTCACTATTCCTTCTCTCTATTTATTGTTTAAAAAGTTGAGATCCAGACAGGAGTTACCATGTATTGGGCTTGAAAAAATCTGGTTGAGAAAACAGTAATTTGCCATTAGAACCATTTCAGTGTGTTAATTCAAACAGTGTCTTCCCAAACAATGCTTGTAAAGTTAAAATCAACCATGACCCTTACATCCTCTTTATTGCACATGTTTATTTGATTAAATTTGCATGGCAAGTTTAAGAAAAAAAATCATATTGATCTTATCAGCTGAGAGCAACAGCTTGAAGAAAAATTAAAACTATGAATAGGGGCCTGGATAAAATATTGATAACGCTGAAGAAGCTGACCCTAATGATTACTTTCAATCTTTTGGCATTATAAACAATATTATCACTAGAGTTACCAGAGCCTACGAAAAAACTCGTAAATCCGTCCCACCTTAAATCGCGTCTTAAATCCGTTTGCACATCTCCGCCAGAGTCTTTTGTCATCTAAATGTGCTGATAAACAAAAGCTACTAGCAGCCAGCTATTCCATCCCCCCACCGACTTAGAATGAACTTCTCCTAGCTCATGCCTTGCCTTGATTTGGTTATCTGGGATTGAAGTGGAGTTTTAGAGTGGAAATAATTCTAGCGTTATTTGGAATACACGCATTTCATGTGTGTTCCGTTTCTATAGTAGTCTGTGCAAACACATTTTTAAAACAGAAACGTTTTTCGTATTCTAATAGTAAATGACAAAATGTAGGCATAAACTATATAACGTATGAAGCCTGAAGTCCATATATCAAAGAAACACTTTCACAAAAGGTACAAATAACGCTAGAATTATTTCCACTCTAAAACTTCACTTCAATCCCAGATAATCAAATCAAGGCAAGGCATGAGCTAGGAGAAGTTCATTCTAAGTCGGTGGGGGGATGGAATAGCTGGCTGCTAGTAGCTTTTGTTTATCAGCACATTTAGATGACAAAAGACTCTGGCGGAGATGTGCAAACAGATTTAAGACGCGATTTAAGGTGGGACGGATTTACGAGTTTTTTCGTAGGCTCTGGTAATTCTAGTGTTAACAGTCCTAAAATGAGAAGCTGAAGATTATTAAAACCATTCCATTTGTTGATCCTGTTTGATATAATTTTAGTATTATGGGGAGATGAAGCATATTTCAGCGGCTTTTGGCACAAGACAATCACTCATTTTGGATGTCATCTAAACCTATGGCAATTATTTAGACAACCACCCACATTCAATGTAGAGTTGACAATTAATCTAACCATCAAACCCTTGGGATGAGCCAGTTAAGCCAAAGTACAAAGAGAAAAACTTGTGAATATGTGTAATGTTTTACTTAGTCCTGTTTACACAAGAAAACTTTACATTTGCTTTATCCACTGCATACAAAATAGACAAAAATTAAACACATCGTGACAACAGGTTAAAAATACTTTGTAAACTACTTCTAAAGATTTTACCTAGAAAGTCACACATGTATAAAAAACTCTACACACCTAAATATTTTTGAATTTATTTTTAATTAAACAACTTATTGCTTTGGGAATAAAGGCATTTCTGGAGCTGTTTGTGTGGGTCTTTAACGTTATTATACTCCCTGATTTACTGAAGGTTAAGTTATACATGTCATCAGCTGAGATTTGCAGTTTCATTTGACACACACCAATTTAGATTTTTCAGACCACTAAACCATGTAGTGAAGCAGAAAGTGATGACAGATAGGATCACACTGCAATACAAACATGAGATCTCCGTTCACTTTAAATGTTCTGAGTTTACAGAGGAGAAATAAGTGCTGATTTCATTTAGCATTGGAATTCATTTTCAAATTTAGATTATTATCTAGGTGAGTTTCTAAGTATTTATATTTAGTCAGTATTTCTAAGTCCTCCCTAAAACAATGAGGGCATTGCAGAATTTTCTGTAAAATTTTCATCGCCTGTGCAAATATTTTTCTTATTTTTCTTACATTTTATTATTAAATACATGGTTGAGCATAGTTAATTGTGTTTATAATTTTCTTTTCAATATTATTGCAGTTTTACATGAGCACAACCATTTTGAGTACACTTAACTATGAAGTGACAATGTATTACTAGGGGGTATGTCCCAGAAGTCATGCTGTGTAACATCAAAGTAGAAATACATTGTTGCATTGGAATTTATGCTGAGAACGATTTCCTAAATGATTAAAGTAACAGAAAAATGCATCACTTACTAAAATATGCAGTGTATTACTGTTCTCCAATTTTAACTCTTATACCTTAAGGGGTCTTGACATTATTGAGCCAATTAGTATTGATTATGATTCTGCTTATGTAATAAAACAGCTGCAAATAGCTGAAAAGTAGTAAGTACAACATTCCACATTTTTAAAAGAATGGACGACATCATTTCCTCATCTAGCCCTTAAAACCAGCATCTTACCTCCACTTAATCAGTTCTGTTTTGGACTCCGTCTTGTAAGCAACTCACTTTTTCAAACCTTTTGCAGCCAGGATCATATTATACGGGTGGCTGCCCCAAACCTTTGTGCCTGTCTGGAGTCAATTTGTTACAGTGGCGTAGTCGGCAGGATGGTGTGTACCCTGAAGAGAATGGGACAGGACCTGAAAACTACCCAGGTGGGAAAGTACCGGGGGCGTGTTTCCGGGTGGAGAGTTAGTCTGGAGGTCAGGTGTAACTCAGAACAGGCTTTGCTCCCTATATATAAACCCGGGCTAATAGATAGATACTTTATATAACCACGGGATGAGTATGGAGGAGACTAACAGACGTGGGCTAGTTCCTGGGGAGGAAATGAAGGGGGCTCATTATATTCTCTCAGAGGAGAGAGCTGAGCCGCCCATTGGGGTTAAAACCCCAGAGAAATATGGGCTTTTCACAGACCAGCAGGTGAGAAACTTAATAACTTGGGAATTTAACCCCAGAAAGACACCCCGAGAACAGGTGGAGGCTCAATGGGAACAGGTGGCACAATGGCTATAGTGCAGCAGGTGGCCTGCTTCTTACTGTTAAGAGCCTCCCCACTAACCTTGCCCAGCCGGTCTGGGAAGACTTCCACAACATGCACGAGCTCATCGGGCTCCTCGAAAGAACAAAGTCAACCTCACAATCTGGGAGAGCAGAACGGTCCTCTAGTGGACTCCGTGAGGATTATGTCCCACAAAACTGGTCCTTTTCATATGCTCCAGAGCATGTTTTGAAGTTCCCTGGCCGCCACATGTGCAACCTGCCCGGGGATGAGGTGGAAAGTGAGTTGTTTGCAAAACAGAGTCCAAAACAGAACTGAATTAGTGGAGGTAAGATGGCGGTTTTAAGGGCTAGAAGAGGAAATTATGTCATCCATGCCGGAACTGGAAGTAACGTTTTCAAAGGTGCTGGGGCCGGATGTGATGACATCAGAGGCACCGGAACCGGAAGTGATGTCATCAGTGACGCTGGAACCTGGTGAGATTTCCCTGGAATGGTCTCCAAGAGACTGACAGAGACAGTCAGCACACTCCACCACCCCTGGTGTGACGTAGTATTGCAGTTACTCAAGCCCCTTAGCTGCCTCCTAATCACATTTGTGTGATAATAATTAAAAACCTTTGTTTACAAAATATCAACTAAATAAAAAAATAGTTTTTTAGGGATTTTTGTCAAAAAAACTGGATTTCACTGTATATAACCAGGACATTTTATGGTGCACAATCTTGGAATCAAATTTACTTCATGCCCCAGTATGTCAGCCATCAAGTACCAAGCCATCAACTGTACCAAGTTTAGATGTCAAATCCCATAGCATTGCAAAGTTTGGCAGAAGATGTCCCTCTTTTTGGAAACATTGTCTTTTGCACATAAACAATCTTTCAAAACATTTAATTATTAGAAAAAATACATAGTACAATATGAATAGTATGTATATATATATGTGTGTGTGTGTGTGTGTGTATATATATATATATATATATATATCTTATACATAAATGTCTATGCATGGAAGTGTGTGTGTCTGCCCAGCCTCCACCTCACCACCTCCGAGGATACACAGGCGAGGCCAGCACGTCGGCAAAGCAAAACATCTGAAGAGTCACTTGCTTAGCAGCTAATACAGAAGCGAGGTAAGCACATCGGCAAAACAGTACCCCTTTTACTTTTCTTCCCGCCGCTAATACACAAGCGAGTTGAGCACGCCCGCAAAAAGAAGCCTGCAAAGAAAGACAGTTGCTTAGCTGCTAATGCACAAATGATGCGAGCATGTCGGCCACACAAAACCTCTTATGAGAGAAATCTGACGATTTCAATACTTTCTAGGACTATGTGCTTTTTACAGCACATGCTTACACAGATATAGTGATATTTTTGAGACCCCAGCACCAAACAGGTGCTTGACAACCCCTCAAATGCATTGTGCAAAGAAACAGGCAGAAATTGGTTGTCCAATGCCGCTACAACTACAAGTTTGCTGGATCACCATGTAACGTGTCTGTCACCTGGCAGTTGATGCGGGGAAGATTTAAAACCAGCTGCTGACCTGACTATGTGCTCACCTTTCTGTTGTCTCTTCTTCAGAATGAACCTTCTTGGTGAAGGAGGCTCTCTGTTCTTTTTAATCTGAAGTTAATGTAGGACGACTGATAACGTTACTGCTGCATGCTGTGTTAGTGTGTACTGAAGTGACAACTCCCTTTTGGATACATGCTTTGAAAATATTCCTTTCTTGACAACAATAAATCTGACTTTTTTCAAAAACCTGGACTCGCCTCCATTTCTCTTGTGCAAGTCTGTGACCCACACATCACAATAAATACAGGTAATCTTCGACTTATGACCTATGCATCTTATGACTATTCTACTTATGACCGCTACCACGTCTCATGGGCAAATGACAGTTTTCACCACGCCAGCTCCGTATGTGGTTGCTCATTCATCTTGATGTCAGTTTATTATCTACAGTGGTTTTTGACTGCATTCAGTTACATTTGTCTTGCAATTGCAGGAAGAAAAGACAATTGATCTCGATATACTGTAAAAATTAAGGCGATCTAGCAGTACGAGAGAGGAAAGAAAATTGCCTGTGACTTTAAGTTATCCCATTGTTACTTGCGTTCACCACACATGCTGTACTGCTACGCTCTAGCTTGGAATCCAGTTAATCTCTGAAGTGTCTGCGTTGTGACTCACAAATTGCTGCTTTGTGCGAACTGCCACGAAGAGGTAATGAAACCATGCTGAACTCCTTTATTTGTTAATGTTTGTTGTTAATGGGGTGATAGGTTAAAACAGAAAACATATAAGAGCTCAAACTCTTCAAGCCCAATTACTCATCTTACAGTTGTGAGAGGCTCATACTGATGATGTAACATAACACAGACAAAGAGAGGATTCATGAAGCTATTAAAAAGTTCAGCTTCCATACGAGCAACAATAATAATGGAACAAAATAATAAGATAAAAAAAATTATGAAAATAGATAAATCTACACAAGGTGCTAAGAATAATGGTAAAATAAAGGATATAAAGGAAGCAATATAATTTAAGGGACTCATTATACAGTACATATGGTTAGGTTTGAATACATATTCTGGTCCATCTTGTGTCCAGATCAACTTATGACCGATCCGTCAAAACTGAAAGTGGTTGTAAATCAACGACACACTGTGTGTGTGTGTGTGTGTGTGTGTGTGTGTGTGTGTGTGTATATGTATATATGTGTGTAATATATACATACATACTTACACACACACTATATACATATCACTCTGAAACAACAAGTTAACACTTTGTAACTATGTACATACAATTATGTATTCATTCAAGCCTTTACTTTTAAAATTACTTTTCAAGCAAGTCCTTGAAACAATCTCTGTTTTCCACTAGACACAGAGAAACCTTACACTCTACAATAGATTGTTTGTTTTTTTTTTGTGCTGCAATTCATATATCTTCTCTTGTCTTCCTTATGCAGTTGCTCCACAAAGATTTAGTATGCTTTAAGTTATTTATTTATCTTTGTTGTTGTTTTTTCTTTAATTTTTACATTTGGAATAAACTAAGTATGCAACATATATTTTCATACCAAGCAAGGTCAAATGGGGAAAAATGTCTCTTTGGTGGGAAGTGGGGGCTTTATACCTTGAACAAGTCACAACCTGAAAAGGGTCTTTTTTCCTCATGTGCCTGCAACACAAGCGATGTAATACAGCGACATTCGATTGGTGAAATGAGAGGCGTGATACAACATAACAGTACTCTCCGGTACACTAACAAATGCTGCAGGTATTCTAAGTTGAAATTGAAAGACCACTGCTTGGAAAATCGAACATGGGGAGAACATGCAATGGACAGCATCCTGGAATGGTAACTAAACTCATGATGCTTGAACTGTGAAACTGTACACTGTGATTCTTCAAACTTATACTGTGAACAATACATACAAATAAAGGACAACATCGAGTTCTTAAAATGGGTCATTCTCAATAGTAGATGTCCCCACTGATCATACAGTACTCTTGTGTGCTGGCCGCTGCACCATTTATGGACTCCATATATGCAAGTATTTGAGTACTCAAATAAATTTTATTTTCAATTATTAAGATGCTTTCTCATTAAGAATTCATTATTTGAACTAAAAACCTCTACTTGATGATCAATTGTTTGAAATGGCACATTATTATTGCACGTCTTGTTGTTTACTTGCTTAACTGCTAAATTCAATGTTACTGGTTATTTCCTCTTAATTCAGATACTGAAAGGACATTTCAATTCCTTCCTTGTGCTTTCCAGTAGGTAAATATTTGAATGGGTTAGAGAGTAACATAAAAGCAGAGTAATTAGTAATGTACTTGCTTTTTCCAGTAAAGTAACCCTTTTATAATTTGAGAGAAATAATTCTTTGCATAAGTAACCCAACTCTGCACTCGGCAGGACTGGTAACTTTATAGTTGTCCAGTGTAGGTATTTAAATTACACACTTTATTCAAATCTTTGATCTATCCAATCATTTTCAAACCCAGTTCATGGTCATGGGTACTGGAGCCTTTGCCTGTAGCTTTAGATGTAAGACAAGAACCAAGTCTGGCTAAGACACCAGACCACTTTAATGACATACTCAAATATGTTATTTTTATTATTTTCTATGATAAAGTGAAATTCTTTCTTCATTTAATATGAGAAAGTATTTGCACTGATTTATTTGGCTTGTTCAGAGAGAGAGAGAGAGAGATCAAAATTAACAATTTATGCTACTTTCTTGCCACTAACATTTGTATATGTCTTTTTTCTGTACAGTTTTGTTTTAATTTGTAATTGCATTATTTATGATGCTAGTAGAAAGACCATATGCTGTTTTATAGTATTTTGTGTTCGTTAATTTTGTAAATAAGGGATAGTACACCCTAAATTATTGAGAACAACACCTAATGTATGACAGAAAGTATTTATTTGGCTTAGGTTTGTTAGGATCCTTATTTGGCTCATTTGGTCAAAGCTCTTTCCTCATCGATTTGCTTCTTCTCCAACCACTATTCTGAGTAGTTAAAAATGGGCACAAAAATCAATTTTTAATAGCACTTTAGAAATTCAACAGTGTCTTTCCATTCGTCTCATTATAAATTCTATTCTTCCCACAGAATTTATTCTTCGCCCTTTGTTTTTGAGATGTTTCTGTCAATCCATCACCTACAGTGTAGCAGTCTTTACTTATGAAAACTTAAGTCACATATCTACAAAAATGCCATAGACCGAGAAAGAGAGATGCCAAAGCTTCAACTACTCATATGACCAAAACACTTTAAAGAAAAAAAGCCCTCTTGACAGCCATTCACAAGTTGGCTTTGACACAAGAAGGCTGTGGGTGTATACATTTAGCAAGAGTGTTAGAATTTAAAGCTCCTTATTTAGAAAATAATAGTAAGTATGTTTTACAAAAATATTAAGTAAATTCACTCATTAGGATACAGAATTTGTATATGGTGTAAAAATGAAAAATCCATACCCAAGCAAAGCTTGTTGTAATTAATAGGATAATTTTAAAAAGAGAAAGATTTAAAGCAGGTCTTCTGTTCAGTAGTTAGAAATCACAGTATATGTGAATATATGTGAAATGCAAAAAATTATATGTATTTAACTCAATCTCATAGTTACAATGCTTGGAGCACACTCAGAATCAAATTACTGTGTCTAGACCAGCTGTATGTTATTCAAAACCATTTCTTCTTTAAATAATTCCATGTAACCGCTGATAAAATAATGGAGCATGAAGTAAATACTTAACTGTAGCAACTTATGTATGCAGCATTAATTTAAACCTTTCAAGAAAAGCTACAAATTTATCAACAGAAGATTAGATATTAGTGGGCGAATTATAGATAATGTCAAATCTAAAAATCTTGTTTAACATTTTAGGGCAGCTTTTATTCAGATTCTCAATTAATGTATTCTATTAATGAGTGGCATATTTTAGCCTTAAGCTAAAGTAATAACCATCTTTAACTAGATAACCCTTTTTCAGAAACCTAAAATATGAAACTAGAAACAGAGGGGGGAACCTTCAATTAAGGTTCATTAATTAACAAAAAGAACAAAGCAAATATCTAAATATAAGAAAAACAATATCTATTAAATGAAGTGATGTTAAGAAGGAAATGATATTAGATAAATACAGGGAGATTCACTCGAAAGAGGCCCTGAATATTCTGTTATAAGTCCCGTTAGGATGAAGCAATCTGAACCAAAGAAAATATGCTATATACCTTGATGTATGTTTAATCGATTGCATTACATGTGATGGTGGAAGTGGTTTCCGTTTTCTGCCAGACACATTATGGCGTGGTGCTCCACTGGTTCCACTCCATGTGAACTGAGGTGCTGAGGTGTAACCCGTTGCATGGCTGCATTCGGGTCCTAATCTGGATCCTGAGTTGGCTTGTCGTGTATTTATATTGTGGGAGATGGCCGGCTGTTCAACCCGGCCAATACCCCCAGGCCGCTAGATGTAGCCCTCCCTGTAGCATGGGAGTGCCCCAAAGACCAGCAGGGAATCATGGACAATGGAGTTTTTATTCCTGACCCTGCTGGACACCGTGGGGCCCACCAGAGGATGCTGCAGGGAGGCTCAAGGACTTATACGTGCCCTATAACCCGGAAGTACGTCCTGATCACATGACCAGAAGGAACGATGTGCTTCCGGGATGAAGAAAAGTACTTTTAATCTGACCTGGAAGTGATAACAAGTCATGGACTGCAGGGTTGGAACCACTTCCGGGTCAGGGACTATAAAGGACTGTGGGAAACCCCAAACGAGTGAGATGAGTTGGGAGGCAGGGTGGCTATGCGTCTGGGAGTAGAGGATTGTTATTGATTAGTTATTGTGTAGTTTATGAGTATTGTGGAGAGAAGGGTGCTTTGTGCATTTATTTGTTCAAATAAATATGATTATTGGACTTTTATCTGGTATCTGACGTCTGGTCTGAGGGTTCAAGGGGTCAACAGTGCCTCTATCTGTTAAAATATGTAAGAGATTAAGATAATGTATGTCATATTTAAAGTGAATAACTGCATGGACATTAAATAAATGTGAAGTGAAAATCAATACCAAAAAGTAATAATTGAACCCAAAAGTTGAAAAACATAACAAATACATATTTATAGACCAATATAGCTCTCCATAATTATTATTGGCAAAGGAAGACCTTGTTTTTATGTACACTAAGCTTCCCTTTTTTTGTAATGTAAAGATTGTGGACTGTTTGTTTAGGTTATTCTAACATTTCCTATATTTTCTCTTAAGACTTGTTTTTGTTGTTGTCACCAAAATACTGGATGGCATTTTTACCATCTTGACATTATAAAGCAGGAGTGACCAACTCCGGTCCTGGAGGACCACCATGGCTGCAGGTTTTCATTCTAACCCTTTTCTTAATGAGTGACTTGTTTTTGCTGGTAATTAACTTCTTTTGAACTAATTTTAATTGACTTGTTCTTGAAGACTCAGACCCCTTAATTGTTTTTTTCCTTAATTAGCAGCCAAACAATAATGAGATACAAAATGAGCCTAAACAACTGGTGTCCATCATACAATATCTGAAAATAAAGAAAGATGGAAGGTCTCAGGAATGTCGATCTGCTCAGGTCCTCAAAGCATTTTAACAGTGATCTTAGAAAGAGAAAATAAACAATTTTGGAAATGTCTGCTAATGCACCATGAGAGCAGAAACAAAGCCACAAAATTAAAGAATGGGTTTAATTAATGACAAGAACTGGCACCTCATTAAGAAGCTGGTTGAAGTGAAATTGGTTGGAGTTTGAGGCCCTCACTTAGTTGGTCTTCTGTTGGCTCCCTCACTTCACAATTCATTTCTGTTAGGGTGCCTTCTAAAGAAATAAATGAAGCAATGCAGAGGAATGATGAAGGAATTCAAGGGAACAAATCTTAAAAAAACAATTCAATTAAAATGAATTCACAAGAAGTTAATGAGCAGCACAAACAGAGCACTCGTTAATAAAGGGTTAGAATGACCTACAGCCATGGTAGTCCTCCAGGACTGAACTTGGTGACCCCTGTTATAAAGGTTGTTGTTAGTCAATGTCATAAGAGCAGTGGGAAACATGAAAAACACAGAGACAGTGTCTGTACTGTATTAGTGTTTGGGGCAGCTAGCACTGAAATTATTTCTTTATTTTAAATTGAATTAACAAGTTTAACAGCATGTGCATGTGAATAACTCAAAAGAGTGAAAGATATAAATAAGGGTACTGGATAAATATGGTAATATGCACTGCAACTGTCAAGCTAGGGGTGACATTCTGAAAACAAATAGTTGTAAATAGACACACAGATTGATTAAACAAAGCTTCTGAAAGACCATGTGAATAAATGAATATATAGTGTAATTAAAAATGAAAAATTTAGGCCATTGCAGTGTCACTTCTTCTTAATGCTTAGATTTGTGGTAGTCCTGCTAATCCTGCAGACTCTTCAGTATTGCAAAGGAAGTCTTGTACAGTGTCTTATCATCCAATCACAAAAGAGGAAGACTTTCCTGAATTTGTGAGTAAACCCCTTGCTAGAGCATAGTGGGATCAAACTGCCATTGTAAATGTGAACAAATAGATACCATAGGCAAGAACATGATTATGACAATGACACTAAACAGGAAGGTAAACTCATCATAAACCCTGGACACTTCAGGTTTAACACTAGAATTCCTGAAGCCTACGAAAAAACTCGTAATTCCAGCTCACCTTAAATCCCTTCGCACCTCTACAATCAGTTTCTTTTGTTTTGTAAATGAGTTGATCAGCACAAGCAGCAAGCAGCCTGCTGTCCCATCCCCCGCCTTGATGGAGGTCAGCTCGCGGGCAAAAAGCTCTCCCAGCTCAAGCCAAGTATATCATTATTTGGAATACATGCATTTCATGTGTGTTCCGTGTCTACAAAGATAACGATATACTTTATTATTTACCCTATACAACTCCAGGCACATCACATGCAGATAAGGAGCCTTGGCTTGAGCTGGGAGAGCTTTTTGCCTGAGTTGAGCTTCATCAAGGTGGGGGATGGGATAGCAGGCTGCTTGTGCTGATCGGACGCATTTACAAAACAAAAGACGCTGATTGTAGAGGTGCGAAAGGATTTAAGGTGGGCCGGGATTCCAAGTGTTTTCGTAGGCTTTAGGAATTCTAATGTTAATGATTAATGTAAATATGTTAATAAAATTTAAAAAACAAAATCTTGAATGGTCAACAGACCATTATCTTCATGAAGGGAAAGGAACACAAAAGGAAGCAGAAGACCACACTTTCATAAATGAATGGAATTACAAAATAATGTTGGGCACATGTTGTTTAAGTAACCGTAAATGATTGCAGCACATGAAGGCTGTTATCTAATTAGACGTGTTGCTCCACCACTTATTAACATTATTGACTCAGAACTGAGCGAAATTAATTAAACTAACCTTAAATAAACTGATGACCCTTGATTAACAACAAATTGATACACAGTGCTCAAACCAAAGCAGATTTTTTTTCGGAAAAAAGGAAGAAAACAAAAGAACCAAGGGTCACAAAGTACAAAAAGGGGAAGACAGGCTGGCAGTTTCGTAAGACAATTTTAAAATGCTTGGTGAAAAACTTACGGCTATACACCTAGAAAGGCATTATAGTTTATCAAAAGGTCAAGTTTTGCATTTTGCTAATATGGGTAAGACTTGAATATATCAGGTGGTTTAACTTATGGTATCTTCTTTCAACATGTTGCAATAAAGATTTATGTAAATAACAAAACCAAGATCTTACCACCCCTAATTGCCTTTGAATAAACTGCAAGGGACTGTATGTTGACCCTCCCTTATAGGGCTGAAGACAGTCTCTTGTGGTGATGAGCAAGTGGCCCCGTCTCTTGAAGAAGTAATATAATCAAGGCATATCCTCTTTAATAAAACCCCTGTGTGCGTCCAGTGTCCGTGTGTGTGTGTCTTCTGGGAAAGTGCGCATGCACGGGGCATGGTGTGATGCTTCAAAGGCCGCCTGACGCGTCACACAAGACAGATAGGGCGGGACCTATAAAATATCGCGCGGCCGATCCAATTGGCTTTCGGAAAATGAGGTAAGACCTAAAACATAAAACACGAAAAATCCAATTGGGTATTGAGATGCGGAGACCAGCTTCTCCATTGTTGTGCAAGTGTTCACTCTGAGGATGTCAGATTTGCGATTAAGAAGCTTGGCCCGGTAAAGTGTCAGTCGTTGAAGGGGTTTTCCTAAATATACGAATTTTTCATGATATTACAATACGATGACTTTTAAAAGTAGATTTATTTTCACGCACATTACATCTGATGCTGGGGAGAATCTGCTGATTGCCAACTGTCAGAGAAAATTACAGGCATTTTACAGAAAAAAATTAATGAGGTAAAAGGTCCCTTGCCATTTAATATAGACTGTACCTACTAATGTTTATAGACTACTGTTCTAGCGCCTGTTATTGTAACGGGCTTAATGGCTAGTATATATACTGTGTGTATTGTGGAGGTGACTTAAGTCCGTATGATCATTTGGGGGCGGTTTGTATAGTTTATTATGTACATGTTCTTCTTAAGTTAGCATATGCTGGATTTATGTCCAGGTGTCTGTTGATGGCGTTTTCATCTGATAGCCAAGACTCGGCCAACTCTCTGGCACTTTTAGTACTGGCCTTAAAACCACCCCCTTTGATCATACGGACTTAATCACCTCCACCCCCCACCCCCACCCCCCAACTTAATGTGTTGCTATATATTGCCTTTGATTCTTGTAAGTCTAAGCATTATCCTCTGATGAAGACCCCTGGTAGGGGTTGAAAGCTCAGGAATAAAAACTACTTTATGATACGTGATTCATTTTTTCTCCTTTTGTGGATCTCCAGCTGCAAATATGCAAACCGTATCACAGACCTTCTCTTCCATATATATATGTATATATATAGATAGATATACTGTATATAGATAATGTGAAATACTAACAAATATGCAAATTAAAAGAAATAAAATAATATGAAGAAACAAATCAAAGTTGAACAAAGAAAACATTAAAAAAAAAAAAAAACAACAAAAGGATTTTAGTCCCAGACAGGGGAAGGGACCTTGGCTTCATTATAACAATATTCAGACAAAGAATCAAAATGGGGTCTTACCCCAGAGCTGTCAAGGAGCTGTCATAGCAATACTTCTTAAAAAGGTTAATCTGAAGGAGGTCAAGAGAAAAAGGATTATAAAATCTAATGAAAAATACTGGTCAACAGATTTTGAACTGTGCTTAATGAAGTGCCTCATCCAGGTCACAGTTGCTGTGTGCCTAGCAGGACCATTTATTTATACAGTGATCCCTCGCTATATTACGCTTCGTCTTTCGTGGCTTCACTCCATCGCGGATTTTAAATGTAAGCATATGTGAATATATATCGCGGATTTTTCACTGCTTCGCGGATGTCTGCGGTCTACAGTACGTGTGCTTCCTCAGTTGATTTGCCCATTTGAATTCAAACAAGGGACGCATTTGAATTCAAACAACGGACGCTATTGGCGGATTTCTGAGAAGCTACCCAATCAGAGCACGCGGTTAAGTTCCTGTGTGCTGCTGATTGGCTCAGCAACGGAGTGCTGCATTAACCAGGAAGTCTAATCTCACTCATTCAGCATTAACGCACGTTACTGCTACTGCTTCAGGATTGCAGAAAAGGTAAAAGTTTTGGATATGTTGAAGGAAGGAAACAACTACACCGCTGCAGGACACAATTACAGCATCAATGAGTCCACGATTCTTTTTATTTAAAAAGGAGGAAAAGCATATAAGATCTACGGCCGCAGTGTCCTTTAATCAGGGCGCAAAACGAGTTGCAAGTGGACGTGATAAGGCAGTAGTTTGGATGGAATCTGCTTTAGGGATTTAGATTGAAGAGTGATGGAAGAACAACAACGGCGGTGCTAAACAGTCGCCTGAAGAGGCTCCTTTAGAAGAGCTGTAATGCTATCCTTTGTTGTGCAGTAAAATTAAACTCATCGTTATCGGACAAGTCGTCGTGTCATTGTTAACCATAATTAATTATTTACGTACAGTACTTATTACATGTACATAGTTTAGTGTCGCTGTACACACATTTTACTGTATACAATTTTTCTTGCATTGTACGTATTTATTGCTGGTGGCCTGTCTGTCGTAATGGCTGTAACATATGTGACACTGGAGACGCTTGATATCTTGAAAATAATATTTAGGTTTTACTGTGTTTACATACATAATTTCAATGAATCTTACCTAATATCTAAGAGAATACAAAGGGTTTATGCTGTATAACTGTGCGTGAAATGTTTATAATAGTGTGGGAGAGTTTATAAGGGCTTAAAATATATAAAAATAACCATATAAACATATATGGTTTCTACTTCGCGGATTTTCTTATTTCGCAGGTGACTCTGGAACGCAACCCCCGTGATGGAGGAGGGATTACTGTATATATATATATATATATATATATATATATATATATATATATATATATATATATATAAAATATAGTACTGTGCAAAAGTTTTAGGCAGGTGTGAAAAAATGCTGTAAACAAAGAAAGCTTTCAGAAATATAAATAATGATTGTTTATTGTTATCAATTTACAAAATGCAAAGTGAGCGAACAAAAGAAAAATCTAAATCAAATCAATATTTGGTGTTACTACCTTTTGCCTTCAAACCAGCATCAATTCTTATAGGTACACTTGCACAAAGTCAGGGATTTTGTAGGATTATAGTCAGGTGTATGATCAACCAGTTATACCAAACAGGTGCTAATGATCAATGTCACAAACAGGTTGAAACACAGTCATTAACTGAAACAGAAACAGCTGTGTAGGAGGCTTAAAACTGGGTGAGGAACAGCCAAACTCTGCTACCAAGGTGAGGTTGTGGAAGACAGTTTCATGTCATGGCAAGATTGAGCACAGCAACAAGACACAAGGTAGTTATACTGAATCAGCAAGGTCTCTCCCAGACAAAGATTTCAAAGCAGACTGGGGTTTCAAGATGTGCTGTTCAAGCTCTTTTGAAGAAGCACAAAGAAACGGGCAACGCTGAGGATCGTAGACGCAGTGGTCGGCCAAGGAAACTTAGTGCAGCAGATGAAAAACGCATCAAGCTTATTACCCTTCGAAATCGGAAGATGTCCAGCAGTGCTATCAGCTCAGAACTGGCAGAAACCAGTGGGACCCAGGTACACCCATCTACTGTCCGGAGAAGTCTGGCCAGAAGTGGTCTTCATGGAAGAGTTGCAGCCAAAAAGCCATACCTCCGACGTGGAAACAAGGCCAAGCGACTCAAGTATGCACGAAAACATAGGAACTGGGGTGCAGAAAAATGGCAGCAGGTGTTCTGGACTGATTTGAAATATTTGGCTGTAGCAGAAGGCAGTTTGTTCATCGAAGGGCTGGAGAGCGGTACAATAATGGGTGTCTGCAGACAACAGTGAAGTATGTTGGAGGTTCCTTGAACGTTTGGGGCAGCATTTCTGCAAATGGAGTTGGACATTTGGTCAGGATTAATGGTGTTGTTAATGCTGAGAAATATAGGCAGATACTTATCCATCATGCAATACCATCAGGGAGGCGTATGATTGGCCCCAAATTTATTCTGCAGCAGGACAACGACCCCAAACATACAGTCAAAGTCATTAAGAACTATCTTCAGCGTAAAGAAGAACAAGAAATCCTGGAAGGATGGTATGGCCCCCACAGAGCCCTGATCTCAACATCATCGAGTGTGTCTGGGATTACATGAAGAGACGGAAGGATGTGAGGTAGCCTACATCCACAGAAGATCTGTGGTTAGTTCTCCAAGATGTTTGGAACAACCTACCAGCCGAGTTCCTTCAAAAACTGTGTGCAAGTGTACCTAGAAGAATTGATGCTGTTTTGAAGGCAAAGGGTGATCACACCAAATATTGATTTAATTTAGATTTCTCTTTAGTTCATTCACTGCATTTTGTTGATTGATGAAAATAAATGATTAACACTTCCATTTTTGAAAGCATTCTTTGTTTACAGCATTTTTTTCACACCTGCCTAAAACTTTTGCACAGTACTGTGTGTGTGTGTGCGTGTGTGTGTATATAATATAAAAATACTGAATTGGCTGCTGTATGGCTCCCGACCCAGCACAGACTCACTCAGAGGCACGTGTAAAATTCACAAAGACTTTTATTTTTCTTCAGCTGGAGGGTACGTCTTCCCCATGAACCCCCCAGCCACAACACAGTCTCAAAGCACTTTCAGCAAACCACAATAACACTCCCGTTTCGAACCACCACTCCTCCCTGGCAACCTTGTCCTCTTCCTCCCGATTCTGGCCCTGAGTGGTGGTTGCCGGCCGTTTTTATAGCCCACCCAGGATGTGCTCCAGGTGCTTGTCCAGGCCGGCTCATAGACCCATGCAGCACCCCCTGGTGGCCACCCCAAATCCCAACAGGGCTGTGGTGAACTCCATCTCCCATGGAGCCCTGCAGGAAACTGAGGCACCATCCTCAGCCAGGGAGGCTGCCACCAAGCGTCCCGGGGGAGGTATTGAGTAGTCCATAATTGCTCCCCCGAACATGTGTAGAAGGGGTGTCCTGGCCACCTACCACAGTATATATATACAGTGGTGTGAAAAACTATTTGCCCCCTTCCTGATTTCTTATTCTTTTGCATGTTTGTCACACAAAATGTTTCTGATCATCAAACACATTTAACCATTAGTCAAATATAACACAAGTAAACACAAAATGCAGTTTGTAAATGGTGGTTTTTATTATTTAGGGAGAAAAAAAAATCCAAACCTACATGGCCCTGTGTGAAAAAGTAATTGCCCCCTGAACCTAATAACTGGTTGGGCCACCCTTAGCAGCAATAACTGCAATCAAGCGTTTGCGATAACTTGCAATGAGTCTTTTACAGCGCTCTGGAGGAATTTTGGCCCACTCATCTTTGCAAAATTGTTGTAATTCAGCTTTATTTGAGGGTTTTCTAGCATGAACCGCCTTTTTAAGGTCATGCCATAGCATCTCAATTGGATTCAGGTCAGGACTTTGACTAGGCCACTCCAAAGTCTTCATTTTGTTTTTCTTCAGCCATTCAGAGGTGGATTTGCTGGTGTGTTTTGGGTCATTGTCCTGTTGCAGCACCCAAGATCGCTTCAGCTTGAGTTGACGAACAGATGGCCGGACATTCTCCTTCAGGATTTTTTGGTAGACAGTAGAATTCATGGTTCCATCTATCACAGCAAGCCTTCCAGGTCCTGAAGCAGCAAAACAACCCCAGACCATCACACTACCACCACCATATTTTACTGTTGGTATGATGTTCTTTTTCTGAAATGCTGTGTTCCTTTTACGCCAGATGTAACGGGACATTTGCCTTCCAAAAAGTTCAACTTTTGACTCATCAGTCCACAAGGTATTTTCCCAAAAGTCTTGGCAATCATTGAGATGTTTCTTAGCAAAATTGAGACGAGCCCTAATGTTCTTTTTGCTTAACAGTGGTTTGCGTCTTGGAAATCTGCCATGCAGGCCGTTTTTGCCCAGTCTCTTTCTTATGGTGGAGTCGTGAACACTGACCTTAATTGAGGCAAGTGAGGCCTGCAGTTCTTTAGACGTTGTCCTGGGGTCTTTTGTGACCTCTCAGATGAGTCGTCTCTGCGCTCTTGGGGTAATTTTGGTCGGCCGGCCACTCCTGGGAAGGTTCACCACTGTTCCATGTTTTTGCCATTTGTGGATAATGGCTCTCACTGTGGTTCGCTGGAGTCCCAAAGCTTTAGAAATGGCTTTATAACCTTTACCAGACTGATAGATCTCAGTTACTTCTGTTCTCATTTGTTCCTGAATTTCTTTGGATCTTGGCATGATGTCTAGCTTTTGAGGTGCTTTTGGTCTACTTCTCTGTGTCAGGCAGCTCCTATTTAAGTGATTTCTTGATTGAAACAGGTGTGGCAGTAATCAGGCCTGGGGGTGGCTACGGAAATTGAACTCAGGTGTGATACACCACAGTTAGGTTATTTTTTAACAAGGGGGCAATTACTTTTTCACACAGGGCCATGTAGGTTTGGATTTTTTTTCTCCCTAAATAATAAACACCATCATTTAAAAACTGCATTTTGTGTTTACTTGTGTTATATTTGACTAATGGTTAAATGTGTTTGATGATCAGAAACATTTTGTGTGACAAACATGCAAAAGAATAAGAAATCAGGAAGGGGGCAAATAGTTTTTCACACCACTGTATGTATATATATATATATATATATATATATATATATATATATAATATTTTTTACTTTGAGACATTTTAGCTGCCTCAGACCTTTTTAATTTTAATGCTGGCTTTGTATCATTAAATCAAGAGAAAGCATTTGGTTAGCTTAGTCATTCTTTTTAGTTGAGTACTATGAGGGCTTTTGATTTTGGAGAAAATTCTCTTAAATATATTCAGTTACTATATAGTAATGTTTCTAGAATGGTAGTTGTCAATGGTGGCTTGTGCATGCTTTTTGCTGTCCAAAGAATAGGACTGCTGTTTATCCAGAATGATATATGCGCTGGCTTTGGAGCTGTCTTTGGTGGATTTAAGAATGGGGCCGAGTGGTCTCTCCATCCCAAATAAGAGAAATTAAAGCTGCAGCCAATGCAGGTGATATTGTGGTGATCATTAGAAATCGAGAGAACATTGATAAGATAACTGCTTGTCAATTGACTTTTAAAAAAAATATATAATCTGCCAAAATAAATTGGGCTAAAAGCACTGTTCGTAGGAGACTGAGTCCATCTTGGCCTGAAGGGAATCTGCAGTGGAGTACTTGAGGACTCATATACCTGGGTGTCTACCTTGGAAATGGACAATTTCTTTAAAAGAACTAGGATGGCATGCTATAAAAGATATAGATCAACTAATGAGAAGTCGGTGGATCATTCCCCAGATGTCGTCATACAGAGGCAGTATGTTTGTTGTTATCAATTTGGTGAACTCCAGCTTGTGGCATAAATGTATCTGTTTGGAACCCCCATCATGGCTTGTCCAGGAGATTTAAGAGGCCATTGTGTATTTCTTTTGGAATGGTATGCACTGGCAAAGGAAAAGTGTGCTATACTTGACACTGGACAAGGGCAATCAAGAACATATTGGCTTCTGCAAGCTGAATTTCTGTTTTGCTTATACACATCATGCAAAAAGCACTCATGGATGCTTGTAGCACAATTTTTTCTTGACCAAGTGGGACAAATAAGACTATGGAATAAATCCAGTGTGGATGTCACTGTACTAGCCACCACTGGCTAACAGAGTGGTGGTTCTATAGTGGAGATTGTTGCATGACTTACTCTACTGCTGTCAAAGATGGATTTTGTGGTGAAACTTTAACTGTTTCTTTTTATAATACAGAAATTAATTGAGAGACTGGGGATCAAATATAGGACGGTGGTGGTCTTGTTTGTGTGGAAGGTAACAAAAAGATAGGGAGATAATGTGAACCATACCAATTTTATTATTGGTCAAGCTAAACTGAGCGTATGGAAAACCAACAATTAATAAGATTAGTGAGTCTGGGATTCATAGGTCCAATTGTGTTTTTTAATGCTGTGTGAAAACAGAGTATAAGTGAATTTTCATTTTTATAACTCAACAGTTAGACATTTTTGTTTTGTGAATGTAATGTATTATGTACATATGTTGATGATGAGTTACACTTTGTGTTGTAATTTTTTGTCTCTCTATTTATCTATCTACCCACACCCCCAATAATCTCACAATCTAGCAACAGCCATAAATAAACATAGCAAGCTGAGATGACAAATCTACACACCTCTTGGGTACCTGTCTGTTGTGTGAGAGCAATGGTGCCATATGAAGAAAGGAGAAAGGTATGACAAGCCCCCAATTGTCAAAATATTATTCAAATAACAATAGGAGAGTATATTTAGTATATTGCAGCAAGTTGTCATTTAACAAATACAAAAGAAGATGATGGAGAGAGAGAGAAGGCACACCACAGTTCACTGGAAGAGTGAGTGTGACTTATAGCCATGGCTAGTTTCAGTGTAACTATTTCTTTACCAAACACTTCCAGTGGCCATAATAGTGGTAAGGTGATTCTTCTATGCGTCATTCATTGTTAAATAAATCTGCCATGTTATCAGGCTTTATTCACATTTAGTGCCTATGTCTTCAGTCTTTCAACTCGTTATTCCTGTTAGAGTATTATTTATGATGTTTTTCCGAATTGCAGCAATTACATTAAGCGTAACCGAGTATCCTACCTTATTCTTCTATTATTATTATTATTGTTGTTATTATTGCTATTGTCATTATCTTTGTGGTGAAGCCGTAGCATTAGTTTCAGAAAACTACAAAGCATCATCTTGATTTCCAAGGAAAGTAAGAAATACCATCATGAGTACCCACTTTGCAGCTTAGACTGCCTAAAATTGTGACATTATTCATTCACAAACGTGAACACTTACTCCTCACTGGGAGCAAGTTCTTATCCTATTCTGAATTTTAGTGCAATTCCTAAGAGTATCTTGAGATAGAAAATAAGGTAATTCCAAAGGGTTCACATACTTTTTCTAGCATTGTATGTTGTGTATGGACTTGGACTTGGAAAGGAACTCGCCAATAAACTTTATATAACTAGTTTTGAAGTAACACCTTGCAGTTAGTTAATTTTTTTAACTTTCAGAAAGTTATGAAAGTTGACATTTTATAAAGGGGTTCATTTTATAACAAAATGTCAATCTTGTTTATCAACATTTAGAATCATGTTATACATGATATACTTTAGAATTTAGTATGTGATAGATTGCCAGAGGCAAAAATGGCACAGGGCATATTCAGGGCAGTGGTGTCTGTACTTTCCTAGAGGAACCCACAGAGGCACCTGGAGAGCGTCTATAAGTAATTGAATGAATAAATGCTCAGCAGGGAGAATTGTATCATATATTTTTAAAGAACTAATTACCCCCTGAGTAGCAAATTCAGAGAGAGAGAGAGAGAGAGAGCGGGATAAAGAGATCACTTCCAGTTGTATTCAAATTCAGTTGTGGGACCCACTGTGGCTGCAGATTGTTGTTTAAAACTGGTTCCATTACGTGCATGACATTTTACCATTAAGTGATTACTAGTAATGGGAGAATCCAGCTGAATTTGCTTTTAATGAGTTTGGTGAAATCACGGAAATGTTTGAGAACTCCATGAAATTTATTGAAGCCAGTGGCAAATGAGGACTGGAATTAGTTTTGAATGTATTACAATGGTCTTTTAAGGGTATATGAGAGATAGGGAAAAGTCTTCCAGAAATGCTAGGCTGATTATAGCCAAATATGTGATCTGAGCTGTGAGACCGTAGTTCTAAGCACTTTGCCACTGTGCCTCAATCAACAAAAGGAGCAGACAGAATGAATACCACAAACAGAATGCAACAAAAAGCCACAAAGTAGCAACATGTAAATAAAATGTAGATCATCGTGATCACAGAGTGCCAATCTTGGGGCACACATTGGCCATGCAATGAAGTAGTGGTGTGGGACTGGCTCGTTCCGTTGTTTGAAGTCACGGCTGCAGGCCTGGCGAGAATGTCTTTTTTTTTTTTGTTTTCCATGTATCTGTGCAGATCCTTTTTACTTTCTTCTTCTATTAAGAAGAAAGAAATGCCCTTTTAAATAGTAATAAATCTTTTATTTTTATTATTTCACAGCGTGTCAGGTGTATTCTAATGAGAGGAGTAGGAGAAGGAAAGAGTTCCTTTAAGTCTTGTTTTGAGATTGTTGCAGGACAGTTGGCAAATTTTCATGCTTAATTAGCTATGTGGTGCTGCTCAGAGGGTTGAAACAACAGGGAGTTCAAGAAACAAGTGTGGTTAGAGATAGGGAGAAATGTTGCACAGCACTATCAAGTGCTCCGGTGGACGGTCTCAAGGCATCTTAGTAGACGAAGCTGCATTTTGTTTTTTCCATGTGTTTGTTACCCATCCATCATGTCAGCAATGTTCTTACTGTAGGCGTGCGTGAAAGTTGGGCGCCTTGGGGTACAGCCCTTTTATGTCATGCTGGTCTCACAATGCATCATAGGATGCTTGAAAATAAATGTTTGCCCAAGTTGACTGCACGGCAAATTTCCAGAAAATTTTTGGCAAACACAGTATATTCTCTGTGAAAAACACTTTGGTGAATTTTGCAAATCAATACGACTGATCACATTATTTGATGAACTGGTGTTTTTTCCCGTCTTATTTTGCATTCAGAAACATGCATTAATGTGAGATTTACATTTATAGAAAAATTTGAGATATTTGAATTTTTGTCATACTTTTAAAATCCTTACCTTTTTATCATTTTCATATGAATTAACTTTTTAAGTGGAGTTTGTATAAATAGTTTTATTGTAAAAATGACAAGAAGAGCAAATGCAAGGTCAGTTGACCCAGAATAGTTAAAAACTGCATTTCTAATACTTGAATGCCATAGTCGCTGTTGTACTTATTAGTAAGTAATGACTTAAATAACCAAAATACCTAAGAAATGAAAATAATGATGGTGATGAAAATGTATATATCCAAGATAAAAACTTTAAAATATTCTCCTCTAACATGCATAAATGTTTGCAGCATTTCAATGACAGTTTGGCAAATACACTTTTTAAATTTCTGAATTGACATACAAATAGAGAAGCTGGGAAATTGCTTAATTAAGATAAGAAGCAGAAGTTGGTTGGGTCAAAAAACTGCAACAACAGCTGATCCGCAGGAATGGCCTTGAGAACAACTGCTTTACAAGTCAAGTTTATTTTAATGGTTATATATTACAATGAAATTCCTACTTGCGTGACCCCTCAGAACAGCTAGAAAAAATTACAGTAGAATAAATAAATGAACAAATAAATGATTAAATAAAGATATGCATAGAAAGTAAATCTATATGCACACTATTTGAATTCTTGTGATTGTTTAGCAGCCTTAGGACCTGCAGGTAGAAAACTTAAATGTTTTACAGACTTAATTTAGAAGCTTCAAAACACTTATAAGACGAACAACAGATGCCTTATATATAATTCTTTCAAAGAATACAACTCTTTCAAAGAATACAGTCAGTATATTTGTAGCCTGCATACTATATACTGTATACTGTACATGAAGAGTATGTCATTTAAATATGCATAATGAGCTACTGTTCATGACTTGTATTTCAGAGGTTATAATGGGAACATGAATGACTCATAAAGTATTTATAACTTTAAATTGAAATCCAATTCATTTCCTTTGTATAGCATTTTTTGAAATTCTGCACTTTCTTAAATTCCATGTGTTATTTTCATTTCTGCATTTATTGCTTCAGGAAGTAAATGTCAAGAACAGCTGAGTTGATCAATTACAAGCGCCAGACACCAGGAAGAAACCACAGGTCAAAACTGTAAATGGATTTTTCTACTGATCTCTTCTTACATAAAGATAGTGAAATATCTGTCAAGGCTTCATTTTCATTTTTGCCCTTACCATGTCTTGTATTAACCTTTACAGCCTTTTTCTTTGGCTAATGGCTTTGCTTAATATTTTCATATTATTTGTAATTACAGCCTACTTTTCATTTTAATCGATGTGCTAAAGTTTGTGTGACCTTCTTATTAGGTCATGGGTCAAACATCTTTTTAAAAGTGCAATGGTTTGTTTATCCCAGGAATGCAGTATCTGGTAAACAGCACTGCACATCTCATAGATTATCATGTAAGAAAACAAATTTTATTATTTAACTTTCTATGTATCCTGGGTCTACACAGTGCTTTTCGTCATTAGAACATTTATTTTAGTTACTGGACAGTTCTAAATTGTTTCTATATAGTTGAATATTGGTGTGCTATTGTGTTATACCTTTCCATATTTTGCTGTTCTGCTTCTAGTACTGCTGGGATCACTGCCATCTCCCCACTCCTAATTGAGCAGTAATTTTTCAGAATATAAGCATTTATTCGTTTTAGAAAACATGACAGTCCTACTGGCTAGGTACAGTATGTTACTTTGTAGTTAGCATCTACAATGCCCCAGACATATATCAAGCTAGTTACATGTAGTGATATAACTATTTTTTTTTTGTACTTGAAACATGTTTTATGTTACATTTTTTATACTAATCATTCTTCATAATTTTTTAGAAGAAATATGGCATGCATTTGTGGGTGGTGTGGTTCAGCATCATCCTGATGGTCTCTTGAAGCATTATATGGGATATGGCACCATTCCTATTTGTCCCTTGAGATCTTCAACATTATTTTGGGCGGTACTTGGCCTCCTTTGGGTTGAGATATATCTGACACCACTTACAACCATTGCCTTATTTGGTCTTCCTTTTGGCCCCTCATCCCACCACATCCATTTGGGTTTACCTCTTCACCAGCAATCATATGCCTTTTGCTGTCTGTGCACAAACCTTCTTAGTCTGTTTCTACTCACCACAGTGCCTGTGGTCTTCACATTAAGACTGCCTGAACATTCTCATCCCCATTCTTTCTAGCTTTGTTTCATGTCCAATTTTCATTAGCCATTTTTCACTCCCTCACAGCATACTACCCTTCAGACTGCTTTCATAAACTTCACTCTCCAATACCAGCAGAAAGACTCCTTTAGAAGGAAGAATAGGGGACAGCTCCTGGAATTTTTTCCATGTGTGTCTCACTCTGGTTGTCACTGCATTGCCTGCACCTCTGGCTGTAATCAACATGTCAACTAAAGCCAATGTGAAATTATACGACTTCTAGTCAAAGTGGATGTTAGACATGGCAACAGCAGTTGCTAATTTCATCACTGGAGCATGTCAGCGTACACAACTGAAAACCACACGACATGTCAAATTATGTGACTATTTGATGTAATTCCAGCACAGTTTCATATTTCCAAAACTGGTTTGATTTTTGTCAGGGCCAAACATGGACAGTTAGGTGTGAATCGCTGGTTATATGAGAGTACACGACTGACAGTTATACTGACTCTCTAGGATTATGTAAATTACATCTGTGATGGAAAATTGCCGGAAAAGTTGTCTAATGTGACGTGACCGTAACTCTTTCAGTACTTTGCCCAAAACTACTCAATTGTTTATTTTAATTTACATGTATTACATCAGCATTCTACAAATCTCCCACACACTTTCTACAAACAAAGGTTGCACTTGCCACATACACGACTATATCTTTTATTCTCACCCTATGAAAACCCAAGCATTTGATCAAGTTTCTCCCAATTCATGTACCACATATGCCACATGACCAGGTACCCATCTAATGCCCCAGCTCCTCCAATCATCACGTTTGAGTTCCATTTCCAAAATTGTTTTCCATTTCTGTATATTCTTCTACAGTTCCTCTTCAATTTTTGTGCCATCAAAATGAGATTATCAGCATCTAAGATCTCCCATAGGAATCCTTCACAAGCTGATCTAGTCACCACCATCTTCACTATCATGAAAGCAACAGACTCAAAACAGTTCCTTGGTACAGCACCTTCACTTCAAAACTTTTAAAAAACTACTGTTTTTTAAAAAATGAATGTTTTCTGTTTCTAGCAGTTGTTTTAGTAGTAAGTTAGTTGCTATACTGTTTTGATTAATGATAAAGCAATTGATTTTTTCCACACAGTATTATTCAATCTCATTCTCTTATTAAAAAAAAAATTGATAATTTTCTGCCTGGGCATAATGAAGCTAATTATTTGCAGTTTATACAGTGTTTTATTTTTTTCTCATATATGTAGCAATCAAGTGTATAGTTCTTCCAGTGGGGATCCAAATACCCCTTCACTATATACTGTAGATTTTTCAGGTAGAAAGAAACTTAATGTTGTTAAATTGCTCCATAAAATATGTTTGTACTCTATATTTAGTAAAAATCTGTTTATTTAAAGTGATTTTTAACACTGCATTTTCCATCTGTAATATGTCAGAATTACCTTTTATTCTGTATGTCATTGCTCAAGGATGAACCTTATGTTTATTGTAGCATTTTATTATTATTATTGCATAATTTTCTTATTGAGCCAGATGAATAATGTGCTGTTAAAAATACTAAGAAAAATAGGAAAGTTGAAGTTCTGTGAGCTCTGCAAATACAGAGAACATGACAGGGAAGAACAATTAATGCCTACAAAAAACTAGTGCCCTGCTGCTTGGCACAGTTGAAAGATGATTGACTAAATGGACATGAACATCTAAGCACTCTGAATCTATTCATTGAAAGCGTACTACATAAAAATAAAGTGACTTTTCTTCCAGTCAGTCTCACATTCATTTAACTGTATGGGTTTCTTGGATTTCTTGTTGGATCACCCACTTAGTTGATCTTTTGTTTGTACGGTGTATGCTGTAAAATGAATTAAAAAGACAGAATAAAGAGTCAGGGTGTACACCCTCAGTAGTCCCCATTTAAAAGGCAAGCCTATTCTCAAAATGAACTCATAGACAAACAAAGGATGACTGTTAGGGTCAACAGTAAATGTTATAGGTGCTCTTGGAGCTTGAACCATCACTGACACACTGATTTCTGAGGTTGTTAATTCTTAAATTGGATCAGAGGTGGAAGAGACATGGCTTCCAGTTTGTAGGCATCATCCTTAATAGTCTTCCATTCTGAAACTTTCTGTTCTGAGGGCAAGAGGGCAAAAGCTATTAGCGACAGCTCTACCTTGCTCACCAGAGCCCTGAAGAAGCCCCTTAAGTACACGTGACAGACAATGCATTTAACAGAGAAAGCTATCAAAATGTTACTTCAAAGTTAATCCAATTAAAAGCAGCCACCTAACAAATTCTGGTATGAAAACATTTAAAATATTTGGTAAATGTTATGGAAGCACACATGAGGAAGAAGCTATAAAAATGCAGCAGGGTGAGAGAAAATTGCTGAATGGTGCTGTAGTTTCTATTCCTAAAATGCAAGCGATCCATAGTATAGCTGATTGAAAATACCATGGAAGAAAAGCAGGTTTCCTGGAAACATCAATAGTGGCAGGCAGATTTAGCATGATATTCTGAAAGAGAAAGAAGGAAAAAAAAATTAAAAACTATGATGCAGTTATCTTTCAACTGACAACATGAAGGCAAGAGGTTCATCAGATCATTTCAGTAGATGAATACACCTAACATGATTGAAGCCTACTGTTCATGTACATACCTTTTCAACTGTACAAAGTATTCTACAAAGACTGCTGCAGAATTATCTGTGCTTATACTAAAATGTCCAAAATTAATACTGAATTCCTATGCAGTATAAAAGTGACTTATGACACTCAATAACTTCAGGTTAACAATGTCTGCTTTGAGAGAATACATAAAAAGTGTCACTCTACCACTTCAAATAACTAAAATGTTAATGATGTCTTAAATGACTCAATGCTTTTTTATTTTTTTTCTCAGTATGCTTTAATGTGCCCAGGAAGCTTTGTGAGTTGAAATGAAGCAAAACTGCCAGTTCCAGAGAAATGATTCAGAATTAAATTTGTATCCAGCCCACCAAACATCTATTATAGTGAGACTTTGTCATCATCAGTGTTGTTGAAGGAAACATATCAAGTCTACTTTGGTTACTTTTATTTAGTTATACTGAAGGATATAAACCTTTAGCAAGACAGAGTCAAACCAGCATTAATTTATATTGAAAATCTTAAACTTCTCCAACTACCTTTTTTTTGGTAAATTTTATCGATGTACTTATTTAAGATTTGGTATATTAATAAAACGTCATTGCATTTAAATATAGTAATTTCAAAGCATGTCTTAATGTGGTGAAAGGGAACATTGAACTAAAATACAGTGCTCATTTTAAAAATTAGTGTTGCCTCATCGCTCCATCATTTAGTGCCAAGAAGTGGTGATGTCAAAACTGCATTTGAGGCAAATAACTGACAGGGAGATTTTCTTTAGGCCAACTATGTCAGACATGCTAACCAGTTTATAGAAAATTATTACACAGTGCAGTGTTTTTATGGAAACTAGAGTCAGAAAATATTGAACCTGTGGCAAAATAAGACTGTAGAAATCAAAGAAAACAAATCATTTTTATAAAAACATACAACACTGTTTGCACCCTGAGAGTGTAAAGACTGTTTTGCTGGCATTTGTTCCATTTTAATTCTCAAATCCAAATTGTAATCCCATTATTTACCTTTACACTTATTCTGTTAGCAGAAGCTGTTATTCAAAAGAGAGATCAGACATGATTGCGTAACATCAGCTTGAGGACTGTTTTGAAAACAATTTTTACAGAACAAGGTTACAAAATTGAACAATTGAGAGGGCGAGAAGAAACTTAAGAACTTTTTAGTGCCTCCATATACATAGGTATTGTTCCATTGATTACTCTGTAGGCAAGCATTAAGGATTTGAACTTAATGCATAACTGCTGCAGGGAGCAAGTTGGAGTGACATTTATCTTGTCTGTCAATAACCAAATATCACTTTAGCAAAAGCACAGATATTCCCAAATGTAGGGCAGGTGTTTGTCAATTTAGCTTTGCTTTCTAAAGTACCATGATATTGATCAACTGTTTTTGATTGACTGTACAAGTCAAGGGCAGCATGACAGTACAGACATAAGTGCAACTAACTTACAGGTTCAGCATGGTAGATTTGTATCCTGAACCCACTTGTTATCCCTTTCTGTGCATGTATTTTGTTTTCTCCCAGTGTGCTAGTTTTCCACCCACATCCACAAAGACAAACATATGCATTTTTGAATAACTGACAACTGTATTTGGAGTGTGTATCAGAAAACCGGGTAATAGACTCTGGTGTGTCATCTGCTGGAAAGTCATCTGCTGGGCTGGTTCCTCCATTGTGTCAGAGGCTCCCAGGACAGGTTAAGTGACTTTGAAATGGATTAAATGGTATTGAGATTGTTATGTTATGTAATATTTTAATGCCAGCTCAAGTCAAGGTGAAGATGTTGATGAGAAAAAGGTCAAGATAAAGAAGAACATGCTAATTTAACACTAGAATTACCAAAGCCTACAAAAAAACTCGTAGATTCATCCCACCTTCACTCTAGTGTTTATATCTGGATGGTGCATGTGCCCAAAACATTAACATTTATATGTTACTTACATAAAAGCCAGAACGAGTGTTATTTACCTTGATTTATTTACTTACTTCCTACAGCGTAAAGTCTCAAGTAGACTGCAGAGCTTCCTGTGTTTGATCGACATGGGCATGCTCAAAAAATACATGTGTAATGCCACGAAACATGCACCCTGACACTTCAGTTCGCGAGCAATGGTGCGAGAATGCAGTCAGACTTCTTTTTTGGGCACATGCATCGTCCAGATCTAAACACTATCGTGGAGAGTCGCTCGCGTACTAAAGAGGTTATAGCTGCAGGTGGAAGCTACCGTCGCTGTACTTTGTATATGAGAGCCAGATCAAATGTTATTTACTTATTTACCTTGATTTATTTACTTACTTCCTATAGCATAAAGTCACAAGTAGACTGCAGAGCTTCCTGTGTACATATACAAAGTATAGTGATGGTAAAAGTGCGATATGCATTCTTTCTCCGATGTAGAACCGTCGTCATCATTTGAGTTCACCTCTGTTATAGCGCGTCTTTATGTGAAAACAGCAGTGTCAGATTGGGGGGGTGGGATCGTGAACGCGACTGAGAGAATAAAACTGAATAAAAAAAACAAAGCTAACCTTTACAAGTATCATTAAATTTACACCAGCTGTTACAGACTGAAATCAAATGTAGATTTTTATTCTAAAATAGTAAGAATAAGAGCATCTCACTTCTCAAAACGGACTTATCTGGGGTCGAACCCGTGAAGTTTTGATTACCAGTCAACAGTTGATACCGTTGCGCCACCGAAGCAGTAGTATCAAAGGGGTGTCAATGTTGCAGTTATATTCTTGAATAGAAGTGCACTTGTTGTGTTATATTTGTACCGTTTGTGAAAGTCTTTATTTGATACGGAACACACATGAAATGCAAGTGTTCCAAATAACGATATAGTATTTATAAAAGGTGTCATTTTGCTTGACTTCTCACTCTATACAACTCTAAGCAACTGACATGCAGGTAAACAGACTTGAGCTGAGAAAACTTTGTGGTGGTGAGGGGATGTGATAGTAGGCTGCTTGCTGCTTTTTGACACATTTACAGGACAAAAGACGCTGATGGAGAGATGCGAAAGGATTTAAGGTGTGATGGATCTATGAGTTTTTTCGTAGGCTTTGTTAATTCTACTGTTAAACACAATATACTTCACAGTTCCTTTTGAGCTACCGCTTATCACTCTATCACAAAGTCACCTGATTGCTGAACTTTCAGACACTCACGTCAGTTATCGTATTTTGTAGGATTCTGTGATAAGTTTTATTTTTGTAGAATAACCTCTGCATAGTTTGCTTATGTTGCAGTATTATGGCTGTTTGTAAAATACTTTGCTATTACTCATTGTGAAATATCTAAAGCAAAGCAGCAATCAAATACCTGTTTCCAGTAAAGTCCAGAATATTTTTTCAGTTAGCTGTTTTTCCAGATGCTTCACATGTCTTCTGCCCAAACTTACTAAAGGTTCTGGCCTGCTCATCTAACTTTGTTACTAGTCACCACTAACTATGGAGCAGTTACTTTATGGGAGGTCTGAGAGTATTTCACACTTTCCTTTTTTCCCATTTTGGATATGCTGTATAGCTTTCTAAATGATAAATGATAGAAGTTATCAAACACCCCTTTAGGTGTTTTTTTTTAAATATATATATATATATATATATATATATATATATAGAAGAGCTGGACTTGACTGTAATCTTTTCTTTCAAAGCAGTTTTGTAACATAATGTACCTTATGCCAAACCATTCAGCATAGCACTATAATGGCTTTTATTAAAATAACCAATCTTAAACTCTGCTAACAAATTACAGACAAGAAAAACTGTGTTTAAAAATGCATTTTCAAAAAAATGATCCATTTTAATTTTGGTTTTGTTTCTCTTGAAGCTTGATTGGCTAAAGCAAGCTGAATATGCCCCGAAGTCCCACATCGAGTGAAGATGAGATGGCACAGAGTTTTTCTGACTACTCAATGGAATCCGAATCTGACAGCTCTAAAGAAGAAACTATCTATGACACCATAAGAGCCACCGCTGAAAAACCAAGCAGCAGAATGGAAGATATACAAAACAATACTCTTGTTATCCGTATTATTATGCCAGATCTTCAGCAAACGGTAGGCAAATGGTCAGGCTACTCACTGTTTCGTATATTCTCCGGAAAACACAGAATTTATTATCATGGATTTATTATGATTCTAGTTATATGTTATGAAACCATTTTTAGTTTTGCCTCTCTATAAAAAATAATAATTTGCAGTGATGACTTATTTCTGAAAATATGGTGAAATATGTGAAATTCAGTGTGAACGGCGTTGGGTCATACTACTTTCATTTTAATTAGAGACTGCATAAACTGTATGTATTAATAATGTTGTGTATTAATAGAGTAGAAGTAATAGAAGTAGTAGTAACATCTTAGAATGGTTTGTTTTTTACTATGAAATTAAATTAATTAAACAAAAATAACAATTAACATCCAGGTAGACCGTGATTTGCTTATTCCTTTCCTTTTGGTCTAGCAATGAATGGGATTGAGCTGGAAACCAAAAAATTTTGGATTATTCTCAATTATCAGCCAAGTACTTTCGGTGGAGTGGTGGCTCTGAGGCTAAGGATCTGCGCTGGTATCCTGAAGGTTGCTGGTTCGAATCCCGGTCACTGCCAAAAGAGATCCTACTCTGCTTGGCCCTTGAGCAAGGCCCTTTAACCTTCAATTTCTCCAGGGGCGCTGTACAATGGCTGACCCTGCATTCTGACCCCAAGGGGTATGCGAAAACTAACAAATTCCTAATACAAGAAATTGTATAAGGTGAAAAAAAAAAAAAAAAATACTGTATATAACTATATCAAGTAACTTGACCTCCCAGTGTGCCAAATTCAGAAATAATGACAAAAGGTAGTGTGCATTTGTGTGTTGTTTTGGAGAGAAACATGAGATAAATAAATGTAACATTGTTACAAGTTGAATACTTGGAAATGTTTGTTTAGCTGCTAACTTCTGTTTAGGAACGGCAGAAATAGGCACAGTTAAACTGTAAGCTTCCATTGGAAAAGGAGAAACAAAAATGTTAAAGACTTAAAACATTTCTTACTTTGGAGTAAGATAAGTAATGACAGGAAACTTGGTTTGTACAACTTTACAAAGAATATACTCAACCATTAACTGCACCTTCAGCTGAATACTGAATTTTGAGAAAGTTACTGAATTCTGAGACAATTTTCTCATCTTAGTCAATAGCATTTCTTCTGTTACTTTAATCGGATGTTTTATTTTTCTTCTAGATGCTTCATGAATGATAACTTTATGTAAGGAAAAGAAATGCAAAAGTATTTTGTTTTTCAATAATGGCACATTTACATTGAATGCATTGTATTTTAAGTGCTGAAATCTATTTGCCTATCACTGTCAAGGAGAAATGACATTGTTAGAAAATGGAAGAAAGATCCCATAGATTTAAGCGTGTATTGATCAAATATAAAGTAACATCACATATGCCTTTAGTTTGCTTTCAAATCTGCCCTTAAAGCAAGACTGAAATTTGATGTGACATATGAAGAGTTAGCATGTGTGTAGTTTTGTGAGAAAGAATGGTTGGTCTTCTACAGACAGAAGGATACGAATGCCCGGATCACACAGTGGTTTATTAGTTTACAGGCATTTGCTTTTGTTGTTTGCCACCATCCTGGGGCTGCACACATCAATGCTGACATTCTTTCACACCCACACTGGAGTGGAGAAAGCTGTGCTGTGTTAGACTTCTGAACTCTGAGACCTTCAGTGACACTTCCCAATGGGATGACATGCGGAAGTGTGACTGTCGCCTCTTTTGAGGGTTGCTTGTCCATTGCAGAGGAAATCATTGATTTGCAGAGCCACCGAAACAACTACAAGCCCCGATCACTTGATGGGTGATGCAGGGAACGTTATAACTTGGCCACTGACCTGGCCCAGCCCTGCCTATTTGTGGTGTCTGTGTATAGTAGAATGGTAGATCCTGCTACAATAAATAACCTTGCTGTTCCTGTTCCTGTTTCGAGTTGAATAAATCTGGTTTTGCTAAATTACTGAGACTCATCCTCCTCTTTGGGGTACAAGACATCAACTTGCACGTCACAAAATGTATCTACTGTATTAGTCAACATACTGTACCCCTGATGAATTCTGATATTTAAAAGTAAGTGCTAGAAATAATATTGATCTTCACAAGATGTGCCTGTTTTTTCAGTAGCAACAGGGCTAACTGTAGTACTCTATTATGTTTTATACATGTATTCTGTCATCAAAGTTGCCAGCAAACACTCTGTAGTTAGAATGGGAACAGGCTGTTGTTATTGACCCTACAAGAAAATGTGAAAAGCAGATGACATGTCACACTGCCATAAAGAACTTTAGTGTTTTAATTCAGTCTAATGAAGACAATGGTAGGTCGACTTCACAATCACTGCTGTTGACACTTCTCTCACTTTTTAAAGCTCTGCAGAGACAGTCGATGTGACTTATCTGATTGCTGTCGCTGCCCTACATGATGCTTTTGTCTTTTTTGCTGACTTGATTTTTGTATGTGCATAGAAAACACATTTGAATTTCCACTTGTGTTACATGTTGCTATCTGAGTGGTGCCTGAATCCTATTTTGCTTTTATTTCCTATTTTCTGTTTGCTTTTATTATATTCATTCAAAATAAGTGGCTGTATCTGTATGTTATTATTTTATTAGTAGAATGCTATTGTATTGTTCTAGTTTTTGAAAACAAAATCTTAAAAAAAAAATGTAGCTATTGCTGATACCAAAGTTATGTAATTATGTAAAAACTTGTGAAAAAAAAGTCTGCAGAGACTAATTATGCATTTTAAAAATTACATTTGATTTTTATTTTCAGAAATACTTAATCATTTTTTGCTAGATTTAATAACTAATACTTTTAAGTCCAGTGAGTATTAAGAGGTTATTGTTTTTATCGAAAATATTAGCTGTGCGATTGCAGCTTCCACCTGCAGCTATAGACACGTCAGTACGTGAGTGTCTGTCCACGCTAGTGTTTAGATCTGTCAATGCCATGCTGGCTGTGTATGGGCCCAAAAAAGAAGAAGCCTTTGTCCGTTGCTTCAGTTCTGCCTTTTTCAAGAAACAGCTCATAAGCTTTATGACCACAGACTTTAACAAGTCTTTAACCTGGGTTGTAACCCAAAACACACTACTCAACAAAACGTTGCCAGATGTCCGAAATCGCAGCAAACCTGTCGTTTTTCACACGTTCTGCACGGATGTCTTTGTTGTCAAAGTGCAAATGCCACATGATAATCTGATAGTGGTCACAGGACATTGTATCTTTGATTGCCAGTACAACAAATAGTTCTGAGCAGGCATCAACTACAGCAGCAACTGTGGTCATTACCTCTCTTGTGAAAAGAATTGAGATAAATGCCATGAACTTGGAGAGGGAGAGGCAAGTTTGTTTTACCATGTAAACGTCACTGAGAGAATAAAACTGAGTAATAAAAAAAAAAAGCACTAACTTTTACAAGTAGCCAAAATTTACACTGGGTGTTACAGACTCAAATCAAATGTATGTTTTTATTATATTATAGTAATAATAATAGTAGCTCACTGCTCAAAATGCGGAATGCCCAGACTCGAACCTGGAACCTTTTGGTTATAAGGCAGCAGTTCTTACCTCTGCACCATCTAAGAGTGCATATCAACTTTCTGTCGATTGACATTTGAGCTTGAGTTTTAAACTCATTGACAGCAACATGTAAATTGAATGATTATTTTTTTCTTTGGTTATATTCTTGAATGAAAGTGCATGTGTTAATTTGATATTTGGACTAAAGTCTTTTAACATTATACACTTTATGTCATTTAGTACAACATTGAAAAAGCTTCTATTTTGAGGTATGTGTTCAGCATGTCTTACCTCACATTTCGTGCCACCATACACTTACACAGATCTTTGTAGACACTGAACACACATGAAATGCATATATTCCAAATAACGATATATTATTCACCCTGTACAATTCCAGGCACCTCACACCATAATAAAGAGACTTGAGCTGGGAGAAGTTTGCAACTGACTTGAGGTCCATTTGGGGTTTGGGGGGCGGGTTTGGGGAGTTGGGCTGAGGATGAGATAGCAGGCTGCTTGTGCTGATTGACACATTTGCAAAACAAAAGACGCTGATGAGGAGAGGTGCGAAGGAATTTAAGGTGGCCCGGGTTTATGAGTTTTTTTTGTAGGCTTCAGGGATTCTAGTGTTAATTTACATTTTAAATGGAATGGCACAACTACCCAGCTTCATCTGACTGACTATGACCATCTAAAAATTGTATATAATTTGACTAAGAATCATTTAATTTAAATGATTTCTGATATTCAGTTTGATCCTATTGCAAAACCTAAATGTATACAAAAAAAATTCCAAAATCTATTAGTCTTTACTAAGAAAATAAAATTGTATGAAATTACAGTTCTACATATAGATCATTAATAATCATTGCTGTTTGATGTGCTGTGTATAACAAAAGTAACATTTTTCAGAACTTTGAATACTGTGATAATAGCCACTGTATCCTTTATGAAAAGAATAATATACATAATATCTTCTATAGGATACAGAATTAAATGAGAACTGCAGTGGTTTCAGTGGTACTAGTTAGTTCTTAACCATTTTTTTTATAATTGTAAAACTTATCACAGTCTTAGTGGTATGCATTATTTTGACTTACTCACCATGTGGTTTATCAAAGGGCATATCTCCTAGCTCTATTAGTCATGCACAGAAATGACCTGGACATCTGGCAATGGCATACAGGCCTTTTGCGTTCTTTTCACAGAAAGGGAAGTCATACAGCTGAAAATAAGAAACTTAATTAACTAGATGTGAATGTGATTTTTAGCTTCTGGTCTGCAACTGAATATTTTTAAATTGTATTCATCTTTTACTACACTCATTTTTAATTACTCATAATGATCTGAATAACTGTGATATGTGGATTTTTTGCCCACAGTTCCAGGTGCTGAATTTGTTATGGTATCTGTTTGTGAGCTTTTAAAATCCTAATCCAAATTCAAAATATGGCAGCTGTGTAAACTGGCTGTTGCTTTGCTGATGTGAAAAATCAACAAAATAAGTCTGATTATACTACTTTTTAAATATTTTTGCACTGTTTGTTTTGAACCACTTTTTTGCATTTCATTAATAACATTAGCGTAGTAATTGTACTTGAGTTGTAAAACCACATTATATTGGAAGGTAGGTTAGAATTATATTTGCACTCAATGGAAAATGAAATGAGAAAGATAGGAGCAATTGCTTACGGCAGGAGAATAAGCAAGCTTTGTGTGCCACTAATGACTCCCTCTGCCTTTTCGTATAAAATCAAATGTGTGCATAGGGCAGTTGTTGCATTCTGTAAAGGTAGATAGATAGATAGATAGATAGATAGATAGATACTTTATTAATCTCAGGGGGGAATTCACATTTGTATAATGGCTCACAAGTAATACTGCCTATGTAATGTGATTAAACTGTTATTTTCATCCATCAAAGAATAAAGACTTATACCTCTCAGGCAGTACCAAGCTGTGTTCAATGCACCGTTTGCTACAGAGAGGGGACATGTGTTTATATGTGTGTCTGTGAGAGAAAATATTCAGAAAGTGTCCTCAGTAACGACTGAAACATGACTGTTGTTACTGTGTACATGGGTATTTTGAATTTAAGTTGAAAAATGGGTTAAGCAACAAAGGTTTGAATATCACCTTTTATTTATGTCCATGTTTTCTTTAACATTTAACTACTTATAAACCAGTTGAATATTTAGAATGGGCCATTTGGCTGGCAGGTGTTTTTTGGATGGTGTTTGACATTGTACTGTTTATGCACACATACAGTCATATGAAAAAGTTTGGGAACCCCTCTTAATTCTTTGGATTTTTGTTTATCATTGGCTGAGCTTTCAAAGTAGCAACTTCCTTTTAATATATGACATGCCTTATGGAAACAGTAGTATTTCAGCAGTCACGTTAAGTTTATTGGATTAACAGAAAACATGAAATATGGATCATAACAAAATTAGACAGGTGCATAAATTTGGGCACCCCAACAGAGATATTACATCAATACTTAGTTGAGCCTCCTTTTGCAAATATAACAGCCTCTAGACGCCTCCTATAGCCTTTGATGAGTGTCTGGATTCTGGATGGAGGTATTTTTGACCATTCTTCCATACAAAATCTTTCCAGTTCAGTTCAATTTGATGGCTGCCGAACATGGAACGCTGCTTCAAATCATCCCATAGATTTTTGATGATATTCAAGTCAAGGGACTGTGACGGCCATTCTAGAACATTGTACTTCTCCATCTGCATGAATGCTGTTGTAGATTTCGAACTGTGTTTTAGGTCATTGTCTTGTTGGAATATCCAACCCCTGCATAACTTCAACTTTGTGACTGATGCCTGAACATTATCCTGAAGAATTTGTTGATATTGGGTTGAATTCATCTGACCCTCGACTTTAACAAGTGGCCCCAGTCCCTGAACTAGCCACACAGCCCCACAGCATGATGGAACCTCCATCAAATTTGACAGTAGGTAGCAGGTGTTTTTCTTGGAATGCGGTGTTCTTCTTCCGCCATGCAAAGTGCTTTTTGTTATGAGCAGATAACTCAATTTTTGTCTCATCCGTCCAAAGCACTTTGTTCCAAAATGAATCTGGCCTGTCTAAATGAGCATTTGCATACAAGTGACTCTGTTTGTGGCGTGAGTGCAGAAAGGGCTTCTTTCTCATTACCCTGCCCTACAGATGTTCTTTGTGCAAATTGCGCTGAATTGTAGAACGATGTACAGATACACCATCTGCAGTAAGATGTTCTTGCAGGTCTTTGGAGGTGATCTGTGGGTTGTCTGTAACCATTCTCACAATCCTGCGCATATGCCGCTCCTGTATTTTTGCCTGCCAGACCTGAGTTTAACAGCAACTGTGCCTGTGGCCTTCCATTTCCTGATTACATTCCTTACAGTTGAAACTGACAGTTTAAACCTGTGAAGCTTTTTGTAGCCTTCCCCTAAACCATGATACTGTACAGTCTTTGTTTTCAGATCTTTTGAGAGTTGCTTTGAGGATCCCATTCTGTCACTCTTCAGAGGAGAGTCAAAGGGAAGCACAACTTGCAATTGACCACCTTAAATACCTTTTCTTATGATTGGACACACCTGTCTATGAAGTCCAAGGCTTAACAAGCTAATCCAACCAGTTTGGTGTTGCAAGTAATCAGTATTGAGAAGTTACATGCATTCAAATCAGCAAAATTACAAGGGGACCCACATTTTTGCACAGCCAGTTTTTCACATTTGATTTAATTTCACACAACTAAATACTGCTTCACTAAAAATCTTTGTTTGTAAAGCACCCCAGTACTCAGATATTCCTAGGAAATGAAAGACATACCACTGTTATCTTTTTTGTTGAAAGTAGAGTCAATTATTATGCAGGCTGAGAGGGGTCCCCAAACTTTTTCATGACTGTAATAAGCTAAGAATCTAGTGTTGGATATTCCCTCTGGTGTCTGTTTTTGGAGTTGGTATGTTTAAACTAGCCTTAAGACTAAAGAACTGTTCCTAATATAAAGGCAGTCCAGTTTAATAGTAATTGTCACTGCACAACTGTTCCTTGGTACAAAATAGAATGGCAAAATTGGTGTTTGATAAAACTATATAGGAAATTCATATCAGCAGAGTTTTGAATAAAAGTGTTAATGGACAAAGGGAGGTTGGGTGCACTTAGAGGTGGACATCTAAAAAAGTGCTCCATTGCAAGCAGTGTTATCCTTTTAACAATCTTTGTGGGAGTATTAAGCACTATATTATTAAAAAAAAAAAAAGCTAAAGGAACAGAACGATCATAAATAAATGAAAAAGACTTCTGAACTGCCACGGAAGACTATGCCCATGCCAGTAACACAACATGGCCTGTTTCTGGTCAATGAAGAAGAGACAGATGTGCATCCTGATAAACCAAGCACCTCTGGTGGAACATCTAACCCTGACCACAGCAAGTTTAAAAGGTTGGTTGGAAGCATGAGCTGATTACAGTGTGTTGCCGCACCCACCACACAATGAACCATCCGGATTGGGACCCAAGTGCAACGGTATAGCAGATGACACCTCAGTTTAAAATCAAAGTAATACGAGAAAGTAGCTTCATCATCTTTGTTTAAAACTCTTGCATACACACACCTAGTGCCTCCCTGGCACTGACACTATCTGGCTACATGATGCCACCAAAGTAGTATGTGAAAGTTACACAGATTATGTCCTCGACTTGAGAAAGCTGGTAGTTGATCTGGGACTGGATATGGAGGTAATGAAAGCAATTAATATAAGACTGCAGAAAGATTTGAAGAATTTGTATTAGCAGGTGAAAGATCAGGAGGAGTGCACAAGTAATCACTTTGAGGTAAAGCTGAGAAACTCTGAAGAAATGGGGGAAAATACAGACAATAAAATGGGTGTGTATGTTTAGAGCTCAAGTCAAGGATGTAAAACATATGCTCATGACTTACAACTTAACAAACAGAATAATAGAAATTACTAATACTTGTTTTAAGGTGAGAATGTTAAATACTCTGTGTAAAAAAAAAAAAAAAAAAAAAAATGGAATCTGAAGATAATGTATGACAAAAAAGGAAAATGTTAAAATTGTGGGTCTACCAAAATCAGTAGATTCTTGTTATCCAGTGAAGTCTTTTCTGAAATCAGTTTCAGTGATGCTTTTTTTCCCCTCCAACACATCATACTTACTCAAGAACTGATAGTCTACCATCCTCTATTAATTTATGCAGACACAAAGGTATTGTTATCCCCGATTGTAATGTATCTTATTACATTTGTGTTTTGCAAGTTTCTGTGTACAGTGATCCCCCGCTATATCGCGGTTCAGCTATCGCTCCCCCACTACATCGCGGATTTATTAATACTATTATTATTACTAGGGGGCTCTGTCCCCTGCTCGCTTTGCTTGCCCACCCCTGGGTTTGGTTTACCGGATGAACAATTTAAAGAGATTGTTGTTTTCATGGGAATTGTTACATATGCATTATTTTCATTTTTATTTTAAAACATTTATAAAAACAATATTTGTCCTTTATGTCCTGCCCTTGGCGTGGTTAAATCTCTTTCTCGCGGCACTTATAACGCTGCTTGCATTGTGAAGGCTGGGTCTGAACGCACACTAAAGTGATGCGATCGGTTCAGCTGGTGTCTTGCTTCTGCTGCTGGCCAGCTGTGTGTTGTGCTTGTTGTGCTTTGCGTCAATCACTTAAAAGCCTGTACAGCAGCTGTCCTTTTGCTACTTCGCCTCTCTGCCACTCGCTTTGTGAAGGGGGAGAGCTGAACGCACGCTAAGCAGAAGTGGACAGATCAGCTAAGGGCTTTGTGCTGATTCTACCAAGATGCCTGTTCTGCTTGTCGTTCTGCGCATTCTGAAGGAGGAGGGTGGGGGGGTTGTGAGGGCTGAGCGCACGCTAAGGAGAAGTGCTCGGGTCATCTGCTGGCAAGCTGCATGTTCTGCTTGTCGTTTGTTTTAAGAGCTGGGAGCACCTGAAGTTTGTCTGCCAAAAGCATTCCAACAACTGCGAGATTAGATGTCAGTGAATTTGTTTTAAATTGTTTGTAAGTAGGGCGTGACGTGCAAAAGTTACTGGTTTTGCTTCCTAAGGTTGTAATGTCTAGTCTTGCGTGTCGTCAAAGTGTCTGTCTGAGATAATCTGGTGTTGATCGCTTTGCTCCAACTCCCCCCTAAACTCCTGAATGCACCCTAAGGAGAAGTGGACTTTGTGCTGTCTTTCTGCTGCTTCTGATAAGATGCTTGTTCTGCTTGTTGCTCTGCACGTCAATCATTTTAAAGCCTGTACAGCAGCTGTTCTCACTGTTCTGTCTCACTGCCTTGTCTTGTGTGACGTTAAAATATTTTATAATAGAGAGATGTTACTCATATCCGTAGCCCGACATCCACATATCATATGTGTTTACAAAGTGTGTGTTAATAAGTTTACATGTATTTAAAGTGTGTGGAATGGGTATTTTAACACTTAAACTATAAAAAAAAATGTTTATTTATATGGTCTTTCTATATTGCGGATTTTCACCTATCGCTGATGGGTCTGGAACATAACTTCCGCGATAGGCGGGGGATCACTGTACTTCATTATGTTGCAGTTTTAAAAGCCTTTTTGCCATTCATGTCACTGTTTTTTGATATTCTCTGAATGCCAGTGTCACAATTCTGTGTTTTGTAACATTTATATCCTGTCATCTGTAATTTTTTTTTTTTATGTTTTTGACACTTTAATATTGGCCAAAAAAAGACATTAGATAATTTTAGATTTCAGGAAGGCTGCCATGATGTTTTGACTCCAGGACCCATTACCATTTTAGATAGATAGATAGATACTTTATTAATCCCAAGGGGAAATTCACATACTCCAACAGCAGCATTGACATGAATAAGAGTTTTATTCAAAGCAAAACAAGGTTAGTCCTCCAAAACAAGCCAAAGAGCTGGCCAGAATCCTGCCCAAACTTTAGGAGTCAAACTTCATCCTGGCTCTTTATGCGTTTTCTTGTTTTAGCTGGAGCAGGCTCCAAAAATGGGAAGGTTGATGTGAGGAGTGTCTCTTACAAGGCACAGTTATTTCTACTGTTTTTAGGCAATTCAAGTTTAGATTGATCAGGGTGCACCAACTGGCCAGCTGATCCACCACCCTCCGATATGGCACTTTGTTTCCTTCTGTAACCAGGTGAATCAGGGTGGTGCCATCGGCAGTTTAACAGCTGGGTGACTGGTGGTGTAGTAATTGGCATTCAAAAAGAAAAGGAGGGAAGACAAAATACAACCCTGAGGGGACCCTGTGCTCAGGGTCAGAGGCCCAGATTGATATTCATGTATCTTCACTGTCTAATGTCTGTTCCTTAGAATGTCAGGGATCCAGTGACCTGTGACAGAGTCCACATTCTTACTGAGACATTTGCTATCATAAAGCTCTGGTATGATTGTATTAACCAAAGATGTTAAATCCAAGATCCTGGCATAAATTGCTGAAGAGTCTAAATACTGCAAGAAAGAGTGGAGGGCCATGTTCACTGTATCCTCAAATGATACATTAGCACAGTAAGAAAAATGAAGTGGTTCAAGGAGAGAATTTGTAACATATTTTGGATATTGAGGAATCAGACATTCAAATGGCTTCTTTTTAAAAGAGGTCAGTGCTGCAGACCTGTTAATAGTTTGCTTCTTAGGCACAGGAATAAATGTGGATTCTTTGAAGCAGACAGGGACCTTGCATTGAGCTGAAAGTAGGGGTGGGTATCTTAGGGTTATTCATGATATGATATCACAATATTTTGCCTCCGATAATGATAACATCTCGATAGTTACTGTTTTGCCATAATCTGTAAATAAAAAGACATTTGTCTCTGATATCATCACAATAACTTATTTACTGAAAGAGAAATACTCAAACAATTCACCATCTTAAATTTTATTAACTATAGCTTGAAAATGGTATTTGGCTAATTCTGGCATTTGGGAAAAGCAGCCTTTGACACCACTGTGTAATAAGTCTCTTGCATATCTTCAGAAGACAGGAAGGGGAGAGACTTAAATCTAGCTGAGGAGATGAATAAGGTACTTTTCTCTTCTGTGGAGACAAATCTCTTCAATAAGTCTCTATGAATGGCATTTGTAATGCCTCTAATGAGAGGAAAATCCTCAATGGTGCTTTTTGATGGAGATTGTTGGGCTGTCGTCTTCACGCATAATGTTTGTTATCTCCAACTTTGTGTTGAGGGCCTGCTTCACCTTCTCAGCATTCGAGATGTCTGGGTCACTCAGACCGCACACATCTGAGATGTTCTTTCTTACCTTTAAAATAAGGTAGCATTCATTACAAAGCTACCATTTTAAGATTCTCAAATCATTTAATTACAAATGAATATGTACAGATCTCCATTATTAATCTGTTCAAATTATTTTTATTTCCGTAAGAAGCATATGCCTTATTGTGCACTTATTGTTTATTTTGCAAGCCATCTTGATGAGGAGTCCTCAATTCCAAAGCACTTTTTAAAAATGATTCAAAACACTCACACATATCCCCATCTCCTCTCCCCATTTCATCCCGCCCCGAATTGTGCCACCTGCCTTTCCAACTCCATCTGCCCCCACCCTCCATAATAGATTCTTCTCAAAACTCAAGTTATTAGAAAGCATAATCGCAGCCACAGTACATCCCTTTTTCACCCCATGAAACACTGAACCAAAGCTGCACAGTTTCTGGTAATCCTTATTGGCAGCGTTTCATTTAAGAGAAGCCTAGATGTATGACAGTTGCATCCTCTACTATTGCTTGGATGGTTGCTAACGTGTGAACACACTTCTTTACGTGTCAGCTATTTAAAAATGACAGTGCAGCATTAATAGTGTCCTAACTTTTATGTAACAAAAGGTGTAACTAATGTATATTTTGGTTAGAATCTATTTCTAGTTAGTTTGGTATTTGACTTTTTTATAATTTATTTTTTATTTTATTTAATTTTATAATTTTAGTCTGATGGCTTTGATAAATGATTTTTGTTAGTTCACTTGTTGATTCATTTCCTGATCTTATTCACTATTAAAAAAAATATATATATATGATTCATTAATTGGGTATGTTTTCCAGTCTGTCCATAACAAGGACCATGGTCCTCTTATTTTAGAGCTCAAATCATTATTCCCCCCAAATCTAACTCAGTACCTACTAAATAATCTTTTACACCTTGCTGATGAGTACATTATAAAGTTCATCTTCCCATTAAATTATATTTTTTAGAGAACAATGTTTCTTCGCAAATTTTTATGGGAATACTCTGGGAAACACAAGTCAGTTTTAAGAGGACAAATTATCTTGAATATTTCATAAGAAAAAGAGAGTGCTAACTAGAAGGGCATCTGAACTAATCACTACAATTTTTATACCATTTCAGGAAAATGCAAGGCAAATGAGGCTCTCTGACTCTTTAGCAAAAGACTTCTCTAGAATTGGAATTTAATATTTTCACTGCAAAATAAACAAAACCACATACCTTTATATCACATTTTCAATTTTATGAGCACAAGGAAAAGGCTAGTAAGATTTTAGAACAAAAAATACATAAACAGGATGTTTAAAATGCATATACAGTGAATACAAATGTGCTACAATCAGGGAGCACTAAGGAATAATGGGCACATTTAAGAAACATTGCAAGTCCTTATAGTTGTCACAGTGTAAAGAAAGTGAGATTCAAGGTGGAGACTTCCTTGTTGAGATACAAATGCCATATCTTGATACTCCACATAGAGGAGCTTGGCAAACCTTTGAGGTCTGAAATTCAGCATGCGTGGGTTAGTGTCTTATCTTTAGTTGAAAAACTTCTAATTTGCTCAGATTTTTCTGAAATTATATATTAAACAATATTTTAGTGAAAAATGCATGCATTTTGTACACTGTGAACATACGATTGGATAACTGATGTGTGGATTATAAGACACAATTAACATGAGATTTTTTAATTTTTTTTTCCATGGATGCTTTTCACTTCATTTGTTGTTGTACAGCTATAGACACCATTGGCTTGTGTTATATCATTAACTTTTTTTAATATTTTTTCATAGTGAAAAAATGAGATTTAAATTTTTTCTTTGTAATCATTATAAAGTCCATGAGGAAGTAACATATTATTTTTTGGTGGCATTTTCCTTTAGTGTAATACACTCTACAAAATCATAATTACTAGTTGCTTATAATCTTTGAATCCAAAAGTGTGGAACTGTGCTGAAGTCCACCTATCCATCCATCACTAAACCCATGTAATCCAGGTCAGAGTTGCAGGGTCTGGTTAAAGTATACAGCTGCACAAGGAGACAATGAGAGAGTTCTTTGAGCACTTTCTATTTTTGCAAGTTTTTTACAGCACAGGTAATTCATGTTAAACATTCACATATAGAATTGTTGCTAATATTTGACACTTAATGGATATTTTTCATATATTGACAAGCTCTGACCTTTACCTGTTGAAAGAGGAAGGATGAAAATTAAAGAAGGGAGGCAACACTAATCTGTACAGAGGGAGGGACACACAGAACTGACTAATATAAACCCTTAGAGAATGTTAGTCAGCACTTGCACATTTTCTAAATCTCCAGCATGCTTACAGTGCGAAGGTAAACCAACCCTCAGCAGCTACCTGCCTCATTTAGACATGACTTTTCCTTTTCTATAATAAGAATACAAAGCAGTATAAAGAAAAAATTAAGATTTATTTCACACAACCTCCCTTCTCCAGCTGACAAGCACAATTTACAAAAAAAAACACCATGGAGTTCATAGTCTCCCAAACATGATTTAATGCTTTCAGTAGACAGACTACACATAGAGAAATTATGTGTTTTTGTTCACCCCAGTAATTTGGAGCTTATTATGACTTCTAACTAGTGCTACCAGGGTGCCCACTTGTTATATATATTTTAGCCCAGTACATTTAGAGTATGTATTCTTGGCATGGTATATTTAAGGCAAGGATGCCCTTGAAAAGCTGTACTAAGTGCGTTAATTTTCTTCTGGCCCGCTTAACGTAGCAATAGGAGTGTTTTATGTTGTAATAATTGGCACATGGAGAATACCTCAAGTATGCCACAGTAGGTAGAGTCATTTTTATAATTTTACCAGCAGGGATACCTGACCCTGCCTGAGGTGGAATACAGTGCAGGTATGGTCACTAAATAAATTTCCACAGGGAGAATAATTTTGTCTGTTTGTTTTTGTATGTGCTGTGTTATTTTACTGTGCTTTTGTATGATCACATAATCCCATAATCCTCTAGGGAAAAAAAAGTTTAAAAATTGATGTCTGTTATATATCCTAGATTCAAGATGCCCTACATTTTTTGTTTCTAGAAAGTAAAAGTAAAGCGCTCAGTCTATATTAATTGGTCTACTCTGAAAAACGCACACAAGAAAGTTAACAGTATAACCCAGTTTCCATTGCCATGGTCTAACGTATTTTCTTTTCTTCTAAATAAGGCTTACTCTACTCATATTCATGTTGAAAATGGATAGATATTAGATAAAATGTTAAGAAATGTTTATAATGACTATAAAAATCAGAAAGTGATTTGCCACATTTATCATGAATGAAGCATACAAAGTTGCCCAGAATTTTAGTAAATGTATTAATTCAAGTTTTTTCAAGTGCTTAGACTTTTTGATGCAGAAAGAAAAAAATAAAGCATATCTCAGCTAAACTTTTCATGTTCAAGTCTTTAGACCAGATTCAATAAGCAAGCAAAGGACATTTTATTATTTGATTAATCAAAACTTCACATTTTATGAAATAAGGGATTTCATGTATAATACTTTTGATGAAAAATTTCTATGCCAAAAACCAGATTTGAAATCTTATTTTGGCCTTGAAATATGCCCTTTATGTATAGATTGTAATTTATATTAATAGTTGGGATTGATTTAGGGACAGAAAGAAACAGTATTGTTTTGTTTATCCCTAAACACATTTTTTTCTGGTCAGCACAGAAGACAGGCTATAGTCAGGACATTAAACAGCATGCAGTTAAAAATTAAAAACCTACATCTAATGGTGCTCAAGACATACATAAAAAATTTATTACTAAACATTCTACCCGTAAATAATTGCCCTGTGATACTATGCTGTAAGTTATTTGAAATTAAATAAGTGATTTAATTTACCTGTTTATAGAGTATTTTTTGTGTAGTTTCTATGTATATGTGGCTTTTCATACTTCTAGACTTCTGATCCTTCTTCTTGTGTTCAGTATATTATCCACTGTATGTGTTCAACTCAGTTTATTTTTGTATAGAAATTTTCATTTAGTGCAGGATTAGAGCACATATCTATTTATCTTCTGTCTCCACTACTGAAGTTAGCGTAATTTAATTGTATATTGTGCTACTGCATGAGCTCTGTAGTTTATTTAATGTAACTTTCTAACCGTCACTGTTTTCTACCACAAAATTGTAACTCACACTGTACTAATTCTAAAATTCTTTCTTAAACAGAAATGTATGAGATTCAATCCAGATGCCACAGTGTGGGTTGCTAAGCAGAGGATTCTATGTACTCTGAACCAGAGTTTAAAGGATGTCCTCAACTATGGCCTCTTTCAACCTGCTAGCAATGGCCGAGATGGAAAGTTCTTGGATGAAGAACGGCTGCTCAGAGAATATCCCCAGCCCGTTAACAAAGGAGTTCCTTCTCTGGAGGTAGTGGAATTCTTAGCTTAAAGACAATGAAACACTTTATTGTTATACGATCATTTTGTTTTAAAAAAGCTTAACAGTTTAATAAATATATATTGATTTACTTTCAGAAACTACTTATTCTGGTAAAATATTTCAAAAGGCCATAGCTCACCTTGAGGACAGCAGGCACAAGGCAGGACACAATCACTGATAGGACACTAGTCCATTGCAGAAAACAATCATTCATATACCTACATTAAACCATCAGTTATAAGTTTAGAGTTACTGGCTTATCTAATATACATATTGCACAATGTTCTATTAAACAGTCTAGGTAGAGAAGACCTGCAGTCAAACAAAGAATATATAAATCCACTAATCTGGTATTTCTAACCAGAAATTTGGAGTTTTGTGTCCCATAAAAATGTGCTGTGCGTAAATATATTTATATAGAGATGGAATGTGTTAAACTAGAACTTACGTCATAGACTGGAAAACAATTTCTATTCGAAGTCTTCCATTAATCTAGAGTATTTGTTATTTTGAGATAATAATACTGTTTTTTTTGGACACTTAAAGGTCACAGGTTACAGATTTTATTCTGATTTATAAGAAGCAATGAAAATGTGATCTGAAGGCTGAAAATAGAATGATTATATGAACAACACATTTTTAAAATGCTACTATAAATAACTAAAATGTCATATTTACTTTAGATAAACTAACGCACTATCTTTCGGTGGCAATTTTTTTTTTTTTTAATTTTCTCATTTGATGAGGCTAAATTTGGTATAGTGTGAAAATGACCTTCAGTAGGTTGTTGCTTCACCCAAGGTTGGTTACAGCCTTGTACCTGGTACTCTAAAGGGTTGACTCTGTTTCACCATGAAATTGATTAAATTGGATTTGACTATGGGTTGATTGATGTATTTCTTTTGTTGTTAACATTCCAGGCCTTGCTTAATAGTTGTAAAATTGTGAATGCTGCCTATAATTGTCTCTTACAGACAACAGTAACTACCATGTCTTCACTTTCACTCCTGCTGTATGTATGTTAGTTTATTTTCAGCAGTACTTTTCCTTGTAGTAGGTAAATCTTATTTTGTGTTTCTTACTCAGTTTCGATACAAAAGGAGAGTCTATAAGCAAGCAAACATTGATGAAAAGCAGTTGGCCAAACTTCATACGAAGGTAAGTCAAAGCATTTTTACTATGTTATAAGTGTTATAAGTGTAATGGCTTTAAATTTGTGTTTTAAAGAAAAGGAAGTTTATGTGCTTTTAGGAAAGAACACATGTAAATAATAAGTTTACAGTCAAAGCCCAGAGATGAAGGGGCAATAGGCACCCTTCGTTTGAGACTGGATAAGTGAAAAGGCAAATCTCCTGAATAATTCTTTTACGTTATTGTTGATGGCTGTCTACAGGATATAGACAGTTACCTGTCTTGCAAAAGAGTCACCTGCTTTGAAGATCAGATTGCTTTGATTGGTATCTCATATCTCGTAGTATTGTGATACTACCTGCTTCCTTTGAAAATTAACGAGATTTGAAGACATTTGTTTCTAATTAGCATACAGTAGTATATGTACTTGTTGACAGCTAACAACAGTGTTGGTGTTAAATCTAGGAATACGTGTTTACACTATTGTTCAACAAAGGAAATTGGTATGTGCCATTATTTCAGTGATCATCATTTTGATCTAGGCAGAGATTGAAGCACTTACTGTATATGCCTCTCGGTAAATCAGAATAAAGGCAAGTATGGTCAGTGATTCCTAACCCTGTAACAACAGTGGCTTGTACCTGGCCCAGGTTCCCTGAGTCCGTTAACATAAATAAACTACTTTATACCAGAATAATGGTAGAAATGTTTGACTTCATACAATAAATAACAAAATTTTATGTAATACGTTGCAATATTTGATTTAATGAGATGTTTTATCCAGTAAACAAAATGACTACAGATTTTGAAATAAATTCTTGCAACTGTGAAAATGAAAACCTTACTTATTTACAATATTACCAAGTTTAAATATAGTGAATGACAGCAGCAAATGTCTGAAGAGGATTTGAATAAACTTTTCCTACAGTTGTAACCTTGGCATGGTCAAAAGGTTGAATGCCAATATCCTTAAACCTACGTTTTCTGGAAATGTGCATTTCTGGTTTTATGGCAAATTTGCTAAGAGGATGTGCCAGATAAACACTCTCCTGATAATACAGAAAATCAAAGAAAATCATGCCCAGAACAGGGACACCGGGACTCACTCCACAGCCAGGGGGAGAATTGGAGCCTGCCAACAAGTAATTGGGAGAAACCAGTGTGGAGGATTGCCAGCTTTCCAGTCCGGCCCTCACCCCCAGGCCGCTAGGAGGAGCCCTCCGGACAGCATATTCGTGCCCCGAGTTCCAGCAGGGCCTCATGGACTTTGTAGTGTTGTGACACAGCCCTGCTGGATACCTTGGGGGCCGCCAGGAGTCGCTGTAGGGGGGCTAGTGGGCTCTTGCATGCCCTATAACCCGGGAGTGCGTGTCAGTCACGTGACTGGAGGAAGCGACGTGCTCCCGGGATGAAGAAGGGGACTGTTTGCCCTGACCCGGAGGGAAATGGACTTGTGGGTTGTGCTTGGAACCACTTCCGGGTCAGGAGCTATAAAAGGACTCTGGGAAGCCCAGAACATTGAGCTGAGCTGGGAGGTAGGAGGGCGAAGTGTCTGGGAGTGGAGGATTGTTTGTTGGAAGAGTTTATTGTAGTATATGAGTGTGGTGTGTGTAGTGCTTTGTGCACTGTACAATAATAAAAATAATATTAGTTGTACTTTCACCTGGTCTCAAGAGTGGTACCTGAGGGTTCAAGAGGTGGACAAACGCTATATCTGCTACACCAGATAAGAGTGGAGGACTAGGCATGCTAAACCATGACAACAGAAACAGGGTCTTGGAATGTGGAAAGCAAATTCACTGGAGATGAAGGAGCTGGAACTTATGCAGAGTTGTCTTTGAAACCAGACTGCCTGATCAATGGTGGTTTTCATCCTACATTGTATTTGCCCTGTGAGAGAGAACTAGGCAGGAGCGGGAATACTCACATACATTTCCTGCTGGGTGTCATTTGGAATTTGATCCGGTAGCTAAGAAGGTTGCCTCAATGTGACTTCAAGGCAGTGGTGGAAAGTAACATATCACAATTACTTTGATTACTGTACATGAGTAGGTTATGTTGGGAATCATACTTTTTAAATTAGTTTTAAATGCAAATGCTTTTAATTTGTAAAAAGTGTTTAATAGGTAGCATGTCATTAATTTTGCCCATCTCTAATTGCCATTAACTTATAAAGTGCATTGGAACAGTATTCATTGAAGAATGGTATTGAATAAAATAATAATTTTCTCACCATATTTTAGCAAGATATATGCCTGTGCATCCTTAAGTATTTGGAAGTATACAGCAACTACATAATAAATTCAAGTGAAGTTCTGTTTTTAAAAGGAAATTAGAAGTGTTCTCTTTAAATTAGTTTCATCTGATTCTTTTGTGCATGTAACTCACAGGTTTTGCTTTCACCAACTCAGGATTTCACAAGTGGTTAGAGGGGTAAACTCTATACTAGTATGATTTTGTTCTAACTTGGATGACACATTCATACTAAACAATGTGATAACCAATAGAAAACTGAATAAATGTGCTTTGGGGCAGCAACTTCATACTTTTTTGTTACCCAACAGCACTTGGAAGAAAAAATAAAAGTAATTCAGCAACATTCAGTTTTTTTACATTCAAGAATTTGAAAAAAATATAGTGAAATGTTGTGAACTAGGGTACAATACATACAACTTGCAAATTCAAGCAGATACATTTGTGGCTAGATAGATAGATACATAGAGTTCCAGAAATGTTTTAATGTTCAAATAAAGGAATGGAAGTACAGTGAAAAGATTGGAACACAGTAAGGGTCAGAATCAAAGCCTTAGTGATATTTAAATCATCAGCATCCCAAGTTAGTACATTGTTCAGCTCGGTGCTTGAGATATTCCAACTATTGCCTATGGGCTATTCAACACACTTACAATCGATTCTAAGATAATGTACCCAGATAAAGTGTAAATCTGCAAAACATGGACAGCAGTATAGGGGGAAAAAACAAACGGCAGAGTTTACTATGTATTTACTGATCTATCTTAAACAATAAAAAAATCTGATTATCCAGGAACAATAAAAGAAAGGCTTATATCATAACCACTAACAGGTAAAGCAGTAGTAATTATGGTAGCCCATCAATCTCACAAATAGCATTTATTTCTTATGCTTATTTATATAGCAGCTGCCACTTAATATTTAAATTACTGCTGGTTCACTCATATTCTTACCTCAAGTTATAAAAGTCACTTTACTTGAGAATTGTTCATTTACATATTACTTACAAAATCTAGTTTTATTTTTTCTGCTAAAATTTCTAATTTATTTACAATAAACAAATCTGAAAATCCCAATAATATTAACGTAACTTATTTGTCAGTTAACTATCTAATATTACAGTGCTTTCATTTTGTCTATATTTTCTATGTGAAAATGGTTTTGTAGTTTTTAAAATCATGGACATTTGATATGTTACAGACATTTGATTTTTATTAGATTTGTAAAAAATGATTTCAAAATTATTTTGTGGCATTATATTAATTGTGTTTTAATTGCATTAATTTTTCTTAAAAACCATTACCTTTTATTTCCATTATACCATGTTCCATGTGGCCAAGCTACTGTGTCTGCATTGTGACAATGACATATCGTGAAGACATACAATTAAAGACATATTTTTCTCATCTGTACTTACTATGAAAAAATTAACAATATAAGACTTCTGCTGGTGCTGGACATAATCTGTATATTATATTTAAAAGAGTTAAATTACCCTTCATTGTATAAGTGTGTTTCTATTTGCAGACTCCTGTGAAATAAGGTAACATGTGAAGGTCAAAGTATTGCGTAAAGTAACAGTTTACCTTTTTGACATACTCTTTGGTGTTTTCCTGAGTCAACCTATCCTTTCATCTGATTTAAGCAGAATGAAAGGAAAGACTTTTCTTTAGAAGAACAGCATTAAACACAGCAGGAATAAATGCTCTCAGTCAAAAAGCTTTTGTCATCCTTCAGGTAACTCACAACTAAATTGTTTTCTGTTTTGATCTTTTAGGCCAACTTACGGAAATTTATGGATCACATCCAACATCACCAGATGGATAAAATTATCAAGATGCTTGAAAGAGGCCTTGATCCCAATTACCATGATCCTGAAACTGGCGGTATGATAATACACATTGTATTCCAAGCTTTGAAATATATTTTATTTCCTTTTTTTTTTTTTTTTTTTTTTAAGTGTTTTAATTACAGTATCAGTTACACTGAAGAGAAGAGTGAGGTGACCTATAATGATGTCTCTTATTTCAATCGTCTAGTCAAAAAGTTTATTCACTTACAATATTTTCATAGTATTTTTATTCTGCTACACCACACCCGATGTATATGTAGTGTGTCACTCCTAAGTTTGTTTTGTATATTGTAGATTCTTGTTCACTTAGCCCCAACATCAGTTTAAAACAAAATGAGGATTTACAAGATTTAAATAAATCTTGGCTACAAAATGTACAAAAAATGTTTGTGTTTGGTAGGAGAAGACTCCTCATTTTGAAAGCAAGAGAAAGTAGTAATAGTTTTGTTTATCGTGATGTCAAAAAGAACAGCTGGATTTGTATATTCAGATCTAATCTTCTTTTCTTCCTTTTAGCATTGCGTTTTTGCATTCACCCCCACTATTATATAGAAGCAGAAGCAAAAGATAACACTTTCAGTATAACTGTGTCCTTTAACAACAACAACAACATTTATTTATATAGCACATTTTGATACAAATAATGTAGCTCAAAGTGCGTTACATGATGAAGAAAGAGAAAAAATACAAAGTAAGAATTACAATCAGAGAAAACTAATTAACATAGAATAAAAGTAAGGTCCGATGGCCAGGGAGGACAGAAAAAACAAACAAAAACTCCAGACGGCTGGAAAAAAAATAAAATCTGCAGGGGTTCCAGGCCATGAGACCGCCCAGCCCCGTCTAGGCATTCTACCTAACATAAATGATCAGTCCACATTGTATTCAGGGTTCTCATGGAAGGACTTGATGATGATGGTCACATGGACTTTTGGCCTTTAACACTAGAATTACCAGAGCCTACGAAAAAACTCGTATATCCGGCCCACCTTAAATCGCTTCTTAAATCCATTCACACCTCTCCGCCAGCATCCTTTGTCCTCTAAATGTGCTGATAAAAGACAAGCTGCCAGCAGCTGGCTATTCCATCCCCCCACCGACTTAGAACGTGAGCGAAGTTTTCCCAGCTCACGCCTTGATTGATTATGTGAGAGTGAAGTGGAGTTTTACAGTGGAAATAAGAGATCATTATTCTAAAGTAATCTGTGTAAACACATTGTTAAAACAGAAACTTTGTCATATTTTAGTAATAAATGTTACAAAATGTAGTAGGCATAAACTATAGAATGTGTAAAGCCCGAGTTCCAAAGATCAAATAAACACTTTTACAAAAGCTTCAAGTACAATACAACAGCCTCTGTGGCGTAGCGCGTTAAGATTTGCCTCTTACAGCACAACAGCTCTGTCGCCTTTCAGACCTGAGTTCGATTCCCCGCTAGGGATAAAATGTTGCTTTTTTTTTTTTTTCTTTTTAACCTCAAACGGACATAAAATTTACAAATTGGTATGCACTGTCAGTTAATGAGATCGTTATATTTTCATGTGGGATGCTCCTTTTAAAATATTTTTTTAGCAATTGAGACTGCAATTAACAGGAACAACTGTCCTTATAACTGTTATTTTTAAGATCCATAACACACAGACAGACGAGCACTGCGTAATAGGGAGACAGACAGGCAGAGATATATAAATAAACAGGGAAGGCACATGTACTGAAAGAAGAAAAAAGATCAACGTGCGTTGTTCCTGTAGCACTGAATGAGCTCACCCGCTCTAACATCACCCCTCCCCCCCATCTGACTCTCTAAGCAGAGCCAGCTTCTGTAGCCGAGGATCGGACCGCCAAGGTCCCCGCCTTCGGCCACCACCCAACTCACACTGCACCCAACCTCCTTGGCCCCTCCCATAGGTGGTGAGCCCATGGGAAGGTCACATTAAAAAGATGTACAATTAAAAATTGTTGTAATATTTTATATTACAGCCTTACAGTGTGCATATAAATAGTAATTTTAACACTGGTGTATAAAGTACACTGCACGGGTGCTTGTGAAATGAGAAATGGTGCGAGTAGTTAAGGGTTAAAGTGCAGCTACTTTGCAAACTACGCTATACTGCAACATTAAGAATGTTGTTAATGTAAATCAGCAGGATGCTTTTTTGATATTTTTATTTTGTTTTCTTTCAGTTCTCCACCTTCCTTCATTATACATTTACACAGCAAACCTTGACACAAGAATGGATGATTAGAAAAATATGAAATGAATAAAAAGGCCTTATTTATTTTACCTTACTTAATTTGATAAGCCATATCTGTCTTTGGAATTTTTCTCACACTTGTGCATTTTCCTTTTTGTCACCTGCAATATATTTAAAACACTACTATTTTTATTTATTAAAATATTTCTTATTTTACAAATAATACATTTATTTTATTAACTCCTACCCAAATGTTGTTCTTTCTAAATATCTTAAATTTTCACACAAGAAGCCATGCAATATGTTCTTGTTTCACATCAGACTCTAGTCAGTATTTGTTTTGTTTTGCCTTTTCTCGTACACTTTTGTGCTTTTGCATCACTTTTTTGTACTTTCTTTAAATTCTACTCTTGGGCAGTGTACACTTTTTTCTGCCTGTCTCTGAATTAAATTTTTGTGTAAAGTTAAATTGATGTGCCTTCTCCAAGACCAGACTTGCCAACTGTATTTATTTATTTTGAGGATTACTTTTCAATGAGTACATTATATTGCAGTATTCAGTACTACATCTTATTAAAACAGGTCACACACCCCACCCCTTACCCACCCATAGAGCTCAGATATACAGATGGAAGCCTAATTTTGTGGTCATCCATCATGCTGTAGTATTCAAAAGGTCAGCAGTGCCTCAGCATGCTCAGTTATTTGAAGGCAACTTTCATATGTGACAGTCACACTCTAAAGAAATCTTATATGCTTTCTTTAAAATTCATTTAATTTTTTTCTAGTTTTAATTGAAATAAAACTAACTTTTCTCATTGTTTTATGGCAACTTGGTTAAGATTCTTTGGAGTAAGAAAATAAGTCATGCCAGCAGTGAGCTATAACCTATCACGCTACATTTTTCATTAATTAGGTGTCCCATTGGGTAAAACTCCAAACAGTGTTGCTGGAATAAAGTAGGGGTAATTCTGATCCCAATAATGTTTTTATATGAAGTCAACCCTTTTTATTCTATTTGTCTTTATCTGATTTTTCCATTTAATGGGTTCTTGGTTTTTAGGCAGAGATCCAGACCATATGTTTGCTGTAAGACACATTTCATTTGATATGCCTCTGGAAAAAAAAAAAGTTTTCTTGTGTAAACAATCATTCTGTGGTTGACACCTTTAAGGTTTGAGCCCCCTGCTACTATTCACATGCTTTTGTTCACCATGATGTGCTTGTTCAATGCCTACACTTATTACTAAATATTTTTATTTTGAAAATGGCTTCAAAAAAGATGCAAAAAAAGGGAAAGCAGTTGAAAACATGGTACAGTTTCTTACTTTTTCTTTAACATAAATTTCAGAGCCACATTTTAAAGCATTAGAACTTAAGGAATTTAACTAATGAAAAGAGATCCTTCAGTTGTTAAAGCTTCTTTGTTTAGCTAATAGCTAAGCTGTCCCAAGGTCATATCCAGATACCTCTTAAAAGTTATCAAAGTTTCTGATTCATCTACATGATTTAGTAGTTTTTTCCATATTCCCACAACACTTTAAATTTTGGATTTCCTCTCAATTTTCTCTGGTGTCCTTGAGTGCATAAGTCATCATTAAGGTGAAAGAATTTAGACAGATCTATCTTATCAATGCCTTTGAGAATTTTGAAGACCTGAATTATATCCTTAATACAGTCTCCTCTAGAGCATTACACTTCACTTCAAAGGTGCAATGGAGTCTTAGTGCTAAAAAATGTTGCCTCTTAATAAACCGTGCAGAATAAAACTGTCCCCCAGAGAAAAATTACTGCAGACCCCTGTCTTAATGTGTTAAATGTTTACTGGCTACAAAGAGCTTTTTGACCTGTAGAAAGACGACACCACATTTTACAGGCTTATACTGATTAATGTTTCCATAATTTGGAAATAAGATACTATATGAAACAGTGCCGAGAATCTAGTTATGCTCATTGGTATATGTGAGGGTCAGCTGTGAAAAGGCAGAATGAGTTAAAAGTGTATTTTCTAACGTAGGCTGTAGAATTGATATCATGAAAAATGAATATTGAAACAATATTGAAATTATTTCAATCAATATTATCAGTATTTTGATACCTTTGACAACCCTTGTATAGTCTCAGCATAACGTCCCTTGATTTATGTATATTCAACAGTTTTCATGATGTAACTTGACTTATTTTTTTTACCTTTTTAAATGCAAATAGGGCTGCAACTAAATATTATTTTGATAATCAATTTGTTGGAATGTAAAAGAAAATTTAAGACTTATTATTTTAATTTGAAATTTTATGAAGTAAGTGCATAAAGCTTTTCACCAAAAAACAGGTTTGTATAAAATTTTCAGAAAAGTATTTTTTAAAAACTAAACTACAGTAGATATTTTTAACAAAATATTAGGTTTTATAAAACATTAATATAATTAATTTAAAGTAAACATTAATAAAAAAAATAAAACTTAATAGCACACACAACCAATTTTCTTAAAAACACAAATGTTTTCAATTGTTTAACTTAATTAAACTTGCTAACTAAAGTGGCTTATGCTTTTATAATCACATTCAACCAACAATTCAAAGTTAAACATGTAGTTTGAGTTACAAATTTTTTTTTTCTTTTCTGTGAAAGCGGCCATTTACTGGCAAGCATCATGCAAATATCTGACCACCGCAGTATACCACCCCGTAAGAGTCTTTAGCACCCTCATGACTTTATTATTTTCTTTTTTTTTTTTAGATCTTCAGCAATGTTTGAAATTAATTCAGCACAGTGAACATCTTTGTCCTATATTGGGGAAATGTCCAGACTATTTTCTTTTGCAACAAAATAAGTGGCTTCATTTCTGTTCTTCCTTTGCTATGTAATATGCAGAGTTTATTTTACTAAAATGATATTTCTTTTTGCATCGTCACTCTTCTTTTTTGTGTCTGGAAATCATTTACTACCACAGATTCTTTGGCAAATTTGCTTTCAGCCAACACACTGCCACAGCCTGCTGCATGTCATTTGCTGTTGGGAGTAGATGTTCGTGTTTGAAACTATGTGATCCTGCCATAGAATCTGTTTAATCGGCTAAATTAGGCTTGCTGCAGCAGTATTTGAACATCATTGTGTCTTCCCAAATAATGTTAAAATCATCCATTATTACTACTTCCTCTTTATTGCACATGTGTCTTTTTTGATCAAGTAATATTGCATGAAATATCAGAATGCAGCGGCCTGTAACCACACCTTTCTTTCTTTCTTTCTTTCTTTCTTTCTTTCTTTCTTTCTTTCTTTCTTTCTTTCTTTCTTTCTTTCTTTCTTTCTTTCTTTCTTTCTTTCTTTCTTTCTTTCTTTCTTTCTTTCTCAGAGCGATTCTGACATGTTCCCTGTTTCTATCTTGAATTTATGGGCCTGAATGTTATTTTTCACATGTAGCTCCACACCCTTTTTTTTGTCCTTTTGCTGTTAGACATGGCCACCATTCTGGTCAGCCTGGAAGGCGAGCCTTCTGTCTGTACAAGAGTGGTATAGACCAAGTTTCTCACTCATGTTTCTTGAACATAGACTAACGTACAGATGCATTTCCTTTAAAGACCTCATTAACAGTTTCTTAATTAGGTAATTGAAGATTAAGCTTGTTTTTTTTTTTAGAATGGAAAAGATCAAGGCTTGGTGGTTAAGAGTGTTTCAGTGATATTTGGAGACATTGGTGTTTTGTTGTGTTTTGTCATGTTTGGCAAATGGCTGGGGATGGTACCTATACGGGACGCCTGGAAGGACTGGAAGAGGCTTTACGCCTCCTCCGGACCACGAGGGGGCAGCCGCCCCTGGTTGGTAGGGGGACCACGGGAACAGAGCATGGAAGCTCAACCCTATAGGGGCCTGTGGTCACCGTCAGGGGGCGCCCAGATGCCTGAAAAGCCTTGGACGTCAGCACTTCCGTCACACCCGGAGCTGCTGGCGGAAGGATTACCAGGGACACCTGGAGTGCTTCCGGGTGCTCAGCCGGCAAGTGCCGGCGGAAGTTCATCAAGGGGCACCTGGAGCATATCTAGGGCAGCGTCATAGGGTCCGCCTCCATCCATTCATTAGCTAGAATTGGGTGGAAGAGGACAGAGCTCGGAGGAGAGGAGTGGAGGCGGTCGGAGAGAGAGGCACTTTGAGAGGCCTGGACTTGAGGGTGTCTGGTGCAGGGGCACTGGGTTGTGCGTCATAATTGTATATAGTGAAAATGTATAATAAACGTGTGTGTGGTTTTGAACCATTGGTGTCTGCCTGTCTGTGTCCGGGCTGTTTCCCACACATGGTAGATTCCTATTTTACCCCATTCCCTGCTACATCCCTCATATGTTACACCACCTTTTATATGTATGACCTCAGGCAACAAGAAGGAACATTAAACGAGGCAGGAGAAAAAGTTGCACATTTATTTATATCATAAATATATTTATTATAAATATAAAGAGGAGTACAAATGTTGGCAAAATCATCATAATATTAATTAAAATAATATGACCTAGTTCATGTTAAGCAGCTAAAATGTTTGCTGTAGATTACAAGGTGGCTATGTGTCTCAGTGTTCAGTTAAGTCACTGGTCTGATGTGTTGTGGCCCTGCTGTCTATATAGGGTAGAAGAAATGGCCTCTCTTCAGGATGGAAAATAGCAGAGGGAAAGAGAATACGCTTCTGCATCACTGTTAATTTAGAGGAATCCTATGGCTTTCTTCAATCAGTGTGGGGATGCATTCACCAATGAAACCGCTCAGGACACCATGTCCAGTCTAGGCCATGCTCATTCCTGGCATTTTCTCCAGTTTTAAAGATGCTCAAATGTAGCTTAACATAAACTTGAAGAAAGCATATTCAGGTAATTAAGTCATAAACTGGCTTTTTAAACCTGTTTCTCTTCCAGTGTCATAAATTTATTTGTCTCATCCAGTCCAGGCTTCCTGGGCTCTTTTAATGTAAACAGTCTCTGTATTTCATATTTGAAGCTCACACAAACAAATCTTATGTAACTGGTTACAAGTACATGATACAAAGCCCTCTAGATCTTTGCAGTCTAGTTTTTGGCCTATTAGTGTCCTAGCAGCTGTATTCCCCAAGCCAGCCAGTCAGTTCCTGCTTTGGAATTTCAGGGGCTACCTGCATGCAAAATTTTTGTCTGATAGATTGGCTTAATAAAAGTATAAAATTAAACTTAAAAAGACAATTACACAAATAAAGACAATCTATACAAATATTTATGCTGATAGATTTTAACAGTTCTTAATCTCTTCACAACTGGTTTATTGGTTTTTTGATGGGTTGAGAATGTATTATTGTCTTTCCCTGTTATAATGGGAAATAATATTTTTAGTATTGGACTTGTCATTTTCCAACTTATTTTCAGGAACAGATTAGAATGGGATAAGGAGGGATGACTGTATTAACAATGATTTTGTTCTAATAAGCTCTGAATAGGGGACACACCTAGAATATTTAACTCCATGAAATAGTGCCCACCCACATCACTCTCACAATTAATCCTGGGTAAATTTTGAGTGCTTTGGGTGGGTACATTTTGAGTAATCTGAGTTGAGTCCAGATGTATATATGCACTATGTATCATTTGACTTGGATTAAACCACGTTTTGCAGAGATGGAAAAGAAATGTATTTTTTATTAAGAGCTGACTTCCATTCATTAATTCACTCACTTGTTTCCAGTTTTTCTTAGATTGTGTAATATTGCAGTCTTTTGAAAGTATCAGTATAACTTAGAGATATTCCCTGAATCTTTATAGGAGCTAAAATGTATGATATCTACACCTGATACTAATAATGAAGAAAGTTCAGGAGAGTTGTTTTAGCAAAGTCCATAACTTGCTTATAGTAAATGAAATGTGTTAATTACAGATTATATTTGTGGCACAGTTGTTCAGAGAATGCAGCTTTACTATTGAAAGGTGCCAATACTGAGCTTTCTTCATAGGTTGAGTGTTTTGTGTGTTAGGCATGAAGGATTTCTTTGATTTTGTTGTAAGTTTTTCATATCTCAGGTGTAAAATGTCTGAAGCATTATTTCCATATTGCTGAACATCTGCTTAGTGTGTGTTCGCCCCCCGAATACCCTCCATTATAATATGAATATTCTTAACACAGTAGTAGAATAGAAAGTTAGGTAGTACCTGCCACACTCTGATGTGATCTTTAAAGAATTCTGATTTTTATCTGTTGTTTCTTTGAGACGTTGCGGGATCCCTTCAAGGTTGCTGGAGACTGTCAGTGCTGTGCAGAGTGGAGACAGAACTCTCTGCGTTTTTCCCAGTTGAGTCTGGGATTCATCAGGGGTATTTTCTTGCTCCTACTCTGTTCAATGCTTGCATGGACTGGGTATTGGGCAAGGTTGTGGGGTGCAGCAGCTGTGGAGCATCTGTTGGTGAACAAAGATTCACTGATCTTGACTTTGCTGACTATGCTGTGATCTCGGCAGTGTCAATGGAGGCTCTGATCAGGGCTCTTGAGAGACTGAACAAGGAGTCTGAGTGTCTGGGCTTGCGAGTGTCCTGGATAATAACCATGAACCAGGCCTTTAATGACCTCTTAGACACAGCCTAAGTGTGTATATCTGCGGAGAGAGTGTCAGCCTTGTCGAGAGGTTTACTTACCTAGGCAGTGACATTCATGTCTTTCATGACACTTCCTATGAATTCAGTAGACTGATTGGGAGAGCATGGGGAGTCATGAGGTTGCTGGAAATGGATGAGTGGCGCTCCTGATATCTATGCAAAAGGACGAAGGTCCAAGTCTTTAGAGTCCTGTTGCTTCTTGCTTTCCTATGTGGTTACAAGACACGGACGCTGTCCAGTGACCTGAGACGAAGACTGGACTCCTTTAGTACTGTTTCTCTTCAGAGAATCCTTGGGTACTGCTTATTTGACTTTGTGTCTGTTGAGCGGTTGCTCACAGAGTCCCGAAAGAGGCACATTACCTGGCTGTGGTAGATAGAGGGTTATTTCCGGAGGGTGGGACTGGACTGTTTGTCTGCCTGGGGGTTTGCCAACCAGGATCCCAAGCTTTTTTGTTGTGTGGTGGGTGCGGCAACACGCTGTACCAGTGTATGCTCCCCAACCTGACCTGACCCTGCTTCTTTGTCTTCCAAATGAAAAAAGTTTCAGTTGAATTCAGTGTTTTGTAGCAGCATTTATTAATGTACTATATATTACAGTACACTGAAATGATATAATTACGGAGAGTATTATTTTAACATTGTAAGTTTTCCTGGTTAATTTAAAGTGAACATTTGACTAGAAAATAAGGTCTTCTTTAACATTTGCTGTGAATTTCCTAAAGTGTAATTTCAATCATTTTCTAAGTATATAAACAGTATTTCAACAGGTCTACAAAACTGATCATATTTAATCTCATGTGCAAGGTTGTTCACAGGAAATAATATGTTCTTATTCAAATCTTTATTGAATGTTGAAATTGAATGGTAATTATCCAGTACATTTAGGACATACAGAAGTTGTCAATGGGGGTCAGTATTATAAAGTACTAAGTATTCAGGTTAACAAATACTTTTTTTGCAATTTTTTTTGGCAAAAAAATTATTGAGAGGATACAACCATGTTTGACTTGTATTTTAAAGTGAAGTACTCAGAATTTATATAATTTTCAGAAACTGAAGCAGCAGTGCTTGAGTGTAATAGTTTATTCAATGCACATACATTTGGCATAAACCCAAATGTAGTAATATGGTAAATAGCACAATTCAGCTCAATCAGAGGCTTTTTTGCATCTACAAATAGCAAGAGCACAGGGAGCTCAGTTGCTGCTGAGCTATGTATTATTCTATACACTGAAGATTTGGAAATAATTGTCTGCTTTTAAAAAAGTCATCTTTGATCTTAGGAAATATTGTGAAAAAACACCTTTATTCTGTGTGCCAGGGCCTTGGTTACAATCTTATCATTTTTATTCAACAGGTAGTCTGTCCTGTCAGAAGTGTATCATAATTGTTTTAGTGTGGAGAGAAACAGAAGGTGTAGTGTTTTAGGTTCAAACGTCTCACTTCTAGCTTCCATAAATGTTGCTAGCATTAACAGGCCTAATTTAACAGAGATTTATGTATAAAATTCAGTCAAATAGCTGGCTGGGCTTGCAGCTTTTCCTCTTTTTAGAGATTTAATAGTATCTTCAAAGGATTAAAGTTATATACAGTTTGTCTAAACATGTTGTCTTGGGCTGTGGCATTTCTGTTTTGCTAAAACGAAAATCTGTCCTTTAGCTTAATTTTCTTTACATTCCAATAAGGGAGGCATCTTGTAGTATTCTATAAATGTGTTATTTATTCTCTATGGTCAGTAAATACAGTATGCTTCTGACTGCAATGTTTATTTCTGCAACAGTGTACTGAAATTCATTTTTATGCATTTGATTAGCTGGCATCTTTTCATCTTTTCCTTTATGTTTGTAATAAGATTGTCATGATTTAAATAATAGTTGCTCCTCTTCTGTTGTAGTTAATACATTGAATTCTGATTGCAAAGCCAAACAAATTTTTGTAGAGCTCAGTGGTGGGTGTTCTTAAATAGTTATCTTTGATTAATTCTATAACCCTTCTTGTTTGCAATTTATTTTTATGTAAGAGATTAGTTTGCCCCTCAGATATGTCCTTGGAGCTTTGCTGACATACAGGGTGTCTGCTGCATGCTGATTCTTGCTTTTGGATTGTACTGCGATTTAGGTGCTGTGCATTGTGTGTGAAACTTGATTTAAGTATAGCGTTTGCTTATAATACTTTGTTTTTAGCTGGCACTAAGGGAGCAGTTAGCACTTTTTATAGAATTTTTTCCTTGTAAAAGTTTGTTTTTAACTGCCCCGAGAAAGGACATGCTGTGAGGGAAGGGCGTTTGTGTATGTCAGCAGCATGCACAAGTGAAGTAATGGCAGAGACAGTGTTAGTGTAGATCAGAAGTAGGACAGTAGCAGAGGGGGCAGTAAGTAAATAATTAGATGAGCTTGTATCTGTTAATAGTAAATACATGAGTGGGTTTCCAGTAAAGAAGGAAAATAAAGGAATACTAGTTAACTCAGGTACTTTGTTCACAAGCCAATGAGCCTTAATGCTAGGTGGAAGGCGAGAGTAAAAATTGCATTTAAAAATTAGAGAATTTAAGCAGTTATAGCGTTAATAGTTTAGTTGGGTTAGAAAAAAGTAAGCAGCAAAAATAGTTTATTAGGGAAACAAACAGGCTTAAGGGAAAGTCTGGTAAGAGTTAAAAACTTGTTCTTGCGTGATCTTGAAGTGTGCCAGCAGCAGAGGGAAGATAGCATGTAGTAGTGAGAACATCTTAAACAGTAAATACAGGAGCTTAGAGAAGGCCAGAAAGTATCAAAACAGACACTGCAGTTAAGCGTATATGTAGTTTACATTTAATACTAAAATGGCTCAATAGTCACTTGTGCAAATTTTTATTTTGAGACCAATATAAGTCCTATGTGATGTTTGATTTTTTGAAAGCTGGCTTTGGCAAGGTAAGTTCCTAGGAGCCCTGCATCTGGAGGAGCTGCCAGTGGACCCAGCACTTTCCAGTCTAGGTCACTGAACTTAAGGAGGTGGTGGTTAGCCAATGTTGTAGTAACGAATTAGCAGATCATGACCAGTTGTTATTTAGGGAGATAGTGTGCACCCCCATATTGGCATGGGAAGAGACCCCTGATCAGAAAGTTAGAAACAAATAGGTCAAAGTCAGATGTAAGTGCAGTGCAAGAGGTGAACACTGTCTGGGGCCAACAACCACAGATTTTGAGGTTTTCAACTCTTCTCAAGACTTTGCAGAGCTGGATGGTGACTCTGATAACTCTGAGGTGATAGGTGTTATGATCAGCTGCTTTATTATATATTTTCTTGGTTTTCCATGGGTTGTTATTAAAGGATCTACATACAGTGTAGGATTTTGAAGCTCAAGGTATTTATTTCTGACATTTTTTTTGTTTTAGTTTAATTTTCATAGTGTTAAAGTTGTTTTTGTTTTCTCTCATGACACCTTTTTGTTTCCCATTGGGCACCACCATATTAATAGATAGATAGATAGATAGATACTACAGTATATTAATCCCAAAGGGAAATTCACATACTCCAGCAGCAGCATACTAATAAAAAACAATATTAAATTAAAGAGTGATGACAATGCAGGTATACAGATTACAAATTATTGAGGAATTTTTGTTGACGGTTATTATGCGTTTCTCAGGCAAGGTCAAATGGAAGTTTGTGATGCAAGGTTATTATAGTTAACGAAAACTACAATCAAAACTGAAACTATTATTAAAAAAACATTTTCGTAAACTGAAATAAAATAATTAACAAAACCGAAATTAAAAACTAAAACTAAACAAAACTATTAAAGTAGCTGGAAAGACTAACTGAAATAAAATAATAATTTACTAAAATATTTTTTTAGTTTTCGTTTTTGAATGCATATTCTTGCCGTTAGTCTTTAACCCTTGTAAGTTTTCTCTAAAACAGAAAGTCATCCACCACGAGCCGCCTGCATATATTCATCCAGTGAACGGTGGCTGGTAACGGAGGACGGCTGTTCACACAGCATTTGCGGTAACAGAGCAAACTGATTGCGGGTGCGTAAAGCGTGAGAAATAGAAAGCGATTTGCGTGGCGCCTTTTTTTGCGCTTGTTGTATATCAAGATATAATTCAAACGGCTGAAATCAGAATGTGCTGGTCAACAAAACATTTACCATATGGACAGAAAAATCACGAGTGAGTAACGTTTCAGTTTATTTCTCAGGTGTCTGCTTTTTGTTGACAGCAATTCACCTGCCACTTCGCACAGGAGAATTCGTTTTTACTTTCTCATATACGAAATATAGAGAAAGTATAGTAATCATGAAAAAATTCAACCTCGATATTTTGATGAATCTTGACGTTATAGACTAACCAGTGTCCAACAATACTGTTTTTTGGAACTGTGTGTGTATGCACACACCGGTCAAATGTGTGTGTCTGTGTGTGTAAACACGATAACTCAAAAACACAACTAGATAGATGGATGAAATTCGGCATGTGGTTGTTACACCACAATTATAGATCTGTATTAACTTTTGGGCCAAATCCATCACCCAGAAGTGGTACTTTACCTGAACACATACTCTTTTTTTTTTTTTTTTTTTTTTTTTTTTTATACAGCTGCAGAGTCCGGTTTGTTCAACTTTACTTTTACAATAATTGTTCAATATATTATTAATTTGATTTGTTGTTGATGGTTCCTTAATGTACATAATATAAAAATATAATCATTGTCTTGCGGTTTACTCCTCAAAGATCCATTCCCATATCTGAGTATACAAGAAAGTTGAGGAGAGAGCACTCCCAGTTTTTGAAAATAAAACAGCACTGATCGAGAGACTAACTAGGTCATCATACAAGATCAACATATTGTTGCTGACCAATCACTTTTGCTTTAACATCTGATAAGTGATGAAAGACTACACATACTAATGGGTTTTTGTATTTATTCCGTATTCACAACTCAGAATAACTGATATTGTGAAAGTAATCCATTAGCAGAATTATATTTTAAAATATTTGTCTCTTTTTTTCAGTGTTTTTCACTCTCTCTCAAAATAGGTAGTTGAAATATCATATTCTTTTTGTTCTTAACATCAGCCTTATCATACATATAAGGGATACCAGGGATTTTTCCTGCCTTGCATCCAAACCTGCTGTGGTAGGCTGCAGATTTCCTGCAATCCTACTCAGGATAAACAGGTTTAGATAATGTATATGTTGTTCTTAATCTTAGACGCTGCCTCTGTATCATTTTGTGCCCGTCTGTATTCCTATTACTTGCTCTTGCTCTGCTCATTATGGGTTTACTGACCTTTATGGTGGTCTATTCAAGACTCACTGCCCCTAACCTTGACACTACATGCTTGCTGTTCTTTGCTTCCCTCAATACAGCTAGGTGGGGTCTGCACACTCATTCAAGTCTAAGAGCCCTGTTCTTCAGTAAGCCCCTGTGATTTTCATGAGAAAATATTTTAAAAATTATAAAATTGTGTAAAATTGTTCATATTCAGTGTCTAGTTTTGATTATGCTTATTTTTATCAGACAAAACAAAAGACAGATAGAAAACCAGGCAGTGTAGTAAGCTTCCACTAACATTAAACACATATCCAAATCTGTTAAGTGTACAGTTCTGTCTGATTGTGACACAAAACTAACTCCGTAGGCGCTCCATGCCATAATTACTAAAACTAAAACTGAAACTAATATATATAAAAATAAAATAGAAATGTCTTTGTGAAATAAAAACTAAACTAAAACTAAAAATACACGATGAAGGAAAACTAAAACTAAACTGAATTTCCAAGTAAGGTCAGAAAAAAATACAGAAATAAAAACTAATATAAAAAGGCAAAACTATAATAACCTTGTTGTGATGTGTGACATTACCAGGTCTAAGGTATAAAATTCAACATTGTTCAGTTCCTGATTGTCAGAAGTTACAGATAGGATTTGAAAATTGTATCTTGTCAATGCTGTTTTTTTTTTTTTTAAACTTTTTTTCTGGTGAAAATTTTCTGCATGTGTTTTTCTCACTAAGCATTTTTGTTTAATGTTTAGGGTTAGATGTCACTGTTTATTGATTTTTCTTGGCATTGAACATTGCCTGACTTTTTGACTATGTTTCTTCTTCCAGTTTTTTCATTTAAAAATATCTGTCTGTATGTTCTGGTGGTAGAACAAAAGTTAGGGATAAGGAGCCTAAAAGGGTCACATCAAAAGCAGTTCCCAGAAGTATTAATATTGAGAAGGCTCAGTGAATAAGGTCTTTAAGTCGTGTGTGGATCTATAGCCCAAAAAGAAAGAAGGGACTCTCACCTAAGTTGGACAGTCCATGAGTTTGCCTTTGCCAGATCCTAAAGAGGATTGGAAAGTGGTCTACTGGATGCAGTTACCTTTCCCAGGAGGGAAGGTATTTTTATACCAGGATCGCTTAGCACATATTTAAAGGAGGATGTTCTCAAAATGCACAGGAATCTGAGGAAACATCCTGGACTTCCCCAGTGTCACCTCCCACCATGGACCTAGCACCAAAAACCACAAACAACAGCACTGCCTCTAATATGTGGAATACTTCTTCACAACCTAGTACCACCCCTAGAAGATCAACATATCAGATGCACCTACCTACCCGTTACAAAGACTTTATATTGCCCTTGAGGACGAGGAGCTAAAGGAGGGGGCAGTGTAATAGCCAGCATTGTCACTCTAAGATGGGCAGGTGATTGGTAGCAGAGTATTCACAGGTGTGCTGATCTCTACATTCCAGGAACCCCTGGAACTTTCTTATCATATGCCTTTGAGGTCTGAGAAGGCTCAATAATGCAGGTCGGGATTTCGTTGGCTTTATAAATACAGCCTTGCAGAAGACAACAGGGGTAACTGGGAAAAGGGACACAACACGAGATGCTGTACAATGATCAGGAACACTGCAAGAATGGAATAACCTGCCTAGTGAAGTGACGATTATTTTTGCAGGATGTTTGTGAGTTTGATTTTGCTAGAAGACTGCTCTAAATTATTTGTTGTGGAATAAACGTGCCCATTATTGGGTTTAACATCCATTCAGTGTGTGTCTTGGTCTTTCCATCTCGGTGTTTCTTACAGTATGATAGCTGCTGTCAATTATTGTCCAGTTGGACTGTGTTTATATTAAAAAAAATCATCCTAATATAATACTATACCATCCTGGAAATATACCACTTGCTATTATTGACTCGGATCTCTGCCATCCAGCAAACAATATAGTATTATTTGATGATGTACTAACAGACTCACAAACAGTTTATACTCGTTGGCCATTATAGGATAAGGTGAGCGTTGCCCCATTTTACTAGACTTTCAGTGGCACACAGGTCATTTTCTACTAGAACAACTTGATGTTGACAGAGGAAGCCAGTTGCCCATCCCCATGTAGTTTCCAGAGGGATGGGTATTTGTATTCACTGTGCATGTTTTACAGTTCTACTGTTAGCCAGCAGTTGGTCAGCTTTCTTTCAGAATTTCATCAGAATACATAGGAATTTCCATCAGCCAGGGCTGATGAACTGACATCTCTACATAATATTCCAGACCAAGATATACCTAGAAGAGTGTTTATTTATTTTAAGATCTAATTCTCCAATACACGTTTTGCATGATTGAGCCTAGTCTGGAAGAAGCACCATGGCAATGAGTGAAGTTCAGCATCAGAAAGTCATTATTTTCCCTATAAAGGTGCCCTGAGTACCGTAAAGAGTCTGACATCAAAAGTAAACTTAGGAAGACTACACCACAACTTTGACTGTGGACCATTTTGCAAAAATAGTGATTGCACTCCACCATAAGCAAAGTTTTTCACTTAAACCCAGACCAGTGACAACACCAGTTTACACAGCATCACGTTTCCTTAAAGACTTGTTACTGTACAATTGTTTTATCTGTGCCAGTATATATCAAAAAAGCCTATAAACAGTTTGTCAAAACCTGTGGTGTTAGGTTTTAATGTTGCTATGTAAGAAGCAGAGACTCAACCTGGATTTTAACAAAAGCCCTCTCTTTCTCACACACTGTGCTTCTTCTGTGTTATATGGTTGTTTGTCTTATTTGTCTTCTGTCCAAACTTTAATGTCAACATATAAGCAATCATCATGTTATTTGGTTATTTTGATCATTATTAATCATTTTATTAAGATTAGTAAATTGAGTGTGCCTCAATTATCTTTATAAATATTACATGACCAGGAGCCCCATCCACAGAAAAAGGTAGGGAAATAAAGTGGGAAACCGAAAGTTTTCACTACCCTAAAGCAGTGCCAATAATTGATTGATCAACATTAGTTGAATTATTGTTTTTCCCTAGACCATTATACATGTTCATTGACTTGACCTAAGGCCAAGATTCCATTACATAAGATTCTGTATTATTGATCAGTTTTCCCTACTGATTCAGTTTTATTGTCTGTCACATGTTCTACCTGATACATTATATGTTTATATTTGATATTTATATTTTATAGAAAATTGTTGCATATGTTTTAATTTGTATTGCTTTTTTAAATTTTATTTTATTTTTTCATTAATTTGTGCCTTCAGTGTCATGGTAACATGTATTATAGTATTACTAAATGGTTCTGCAGAAGTGAAACTAGCAACCAATACCTATTAATGACTTACACTATAACTGCAATAAACTGAATTTAACTGAGCTAAATGAAGTTCATTCCTAGAATTCCTAGCTCGTCCAGTATGTCATGAAAGTTTGTGTAAACAATTGTGAGCAGTCGGTTTACAGATTGCAAGATTGCTGATGCTATAGTACTATCTCATACCAGATACAGTGTTTTTCTTTCAGTAATAAAAATTATAGTCTGTGTCTTTATTATGACAGATTACATATGCTGAACATCCTCTAATTCATAACTATATATTATACTGAAAACCATCCTTTTCACTATCCTGTGTGGCAGGTGGCCAGGGTCCATGCCCACCCGGGATGCCCCTGCACTCTATATTCAGGGGGAGCAGCCCTGGACAGTGCAATACCTCCCCCTGGACGCTAGATGGCCACCCCCCTGGGTTGGAGCGGTGCCTCGATTTCCCGCAGGGCTCCATGGGAATTGGAGTTGGGTTGCAGCCCTGTTGGGTCCCGCAGGCACCGCCAGGGGGTGCTGTAACTGGAACTCCTGAGCCCGTATGGGCAGCATATTCGTCACACCCAGAAGTGCAGCTGGAACTCTGTGATCAAGCACCTAGAGCACTTCCAGATGGACCATAAAAGGAGCCAGCGACCACCACTCAGCGGCCAGAGTCAGGTGGAGGAGGACAAGGTTGCCTGGGAGGAGTGGTGGTGCCAGAAGAGATGTGTGGTGTGCTTACTTTGGGTGTTTGTACACTGGGGACTGTGTTGTGCCTGTGGGGTTTACGGAGAAGACGTACCCCACAGGTGAAGAAAAATAAAAAGTTTATTTATTTTATATGTGCCTCCCGTGTCCAATCTGTGTCGGGTTGGGCGCAATATAGTGCCTTTTGTTACACCTGGTACATCTAAATTTTTTTTTTGTGGAGATGACTATGAGCAGTGTTAAAAAAAAATGCACTGATTTTTAGTTTTCAATGTTCAATATATGGATTGTTTTTTAAATATTTATAGATTTTTTTTTTTTAATAAAATGTAGTAGGCATGAAAAATCTTCCTTTTTCAGGATGCCACTCAGTATGCACTAATTAATTACACAGAATATCATTTACCTTTACCTTACATTTAAGATATTACTCTGGCAATCAGGTATATAGTATATTCTTGAAATGACTCTGGTTTTGATGTAGCTACAGTATGTGGTGGTTGAGCTTTATGCCAGTATTGGTTAACAAAATCTCTATTGGAAAGTCAGCATATGACATTCATTATTTCTTAAATTGAGAAGGATAAATGGGTAGAGACAGCCATCCTAATTGAGTGTGCTATGAATGTGTCATTACTGTATCAGCTTTAATGCAACAAAATATTACATCAAATATCATAAAGTAAAATTCTATATGCCTCCCTCTGTGGGAATTGACAGCTTACTTCAAGTCAGAAGGAGACATCAATATAGAATAAAAAAAATTCTCAGCCTGATGCCTTTTGTTGAAAATTCTACATTGTTAAAGGCCCATGAGTCTCTGTAAGAGCCGAGTCCCAAGCTTTATTAAGCACATCAAATTAAATTGACAGTTGGCATATAGCCTTTTTAGTAGAGCTAATTGTGGTTAAATGAGCTTGCACTTTATTATCTCATAAATGTAAGTACTATGCCTGATTATGACATTCATTATTTCTAATCTATAATAGCAGCTAGGCAAAACAAAATGTAATGGACTCCCAGGCATTATTAATAGCTATGCTATATTGAGAAACATGATTGAAGTCTAAGGCATTTATACAACTACACTACTGCTACCTGCTAGATGAACTGTATTAATTGAAATCCAATTCAATTATTCTTAACAATGTCAGTTATTAATACATATATATGATTGTAATCTTCATGTCAGAATCTTTTTCAGGAGTCTCTTTACTTCATAATCACTGTGATATATTAACCGTTTCTTTTAGAGGTAAAACAGATATATTTTTTTCAGTTCCTAGATGTTCCTGGGCCAACCCCAAGATAATCCTTCCAGCATGTCCTAGGTTTGTCCTGGATATTCACAGAGCGGGGTGTCTTTTGTACGGTTGGGCTCATAAGTTTAAATACCCAGGCAGAATTTGTAAGATATGTACCACACTTTTAAGAAAAGATAACTAATCAGGCAAAAGACGTTTAATTTACTTTTAATGGAATCCAAGTTAAACTATAAGGAATCACAGAACAGCACAGCCATTAAAAATTTCACTCCTTACAGACCCCGATGCATAGGCAAAACAACATACTGTACATTTAACATACACCATAACATTACCAAAACCAAAGCAACAATAAAATATAACAAGACAAAAGATGCAGGACTATCAAGCTTGAGCAATGCTCAGTATTCATATTAAAGTGCAGAGTGCAAAGTGACAGTGCATAGTTGGGAGAAATGTAATAGGGATATGTTACTAGGTGACATGTAGGAGTTCAAAAGTCTGATAGCTTGACGAAAGAAACTATTATAGGACCTGGCTTTGCTGGTTCTAATGCTGTGGTATATCTACCTGACCGCAGGAGTTTAAACAATGCGTGTGATGGTTGAGAGGCATCTTTCACAATGACCTAAGCTGTACGCAGACAGTTTGTCTGAAAGATGTCCTGGATTGAGGAGAGGGTAACTCCTATGATCCTCTCAGCGGTCCACACTGCACGCTGCAGAGTCTTGCGCTCATGGGCTTTGCTGTTCCCATAGCACACAGTAGTTCAGTTTGTCCGAATGCTCTCCACAGTTCCTGTGTAAAAGGTGGTGAAAATGGGTTGTGGCAAGCCCATTTGCTTCAGTCTCTGCAGAAAAAAAGAGTCGTCGTTGTGCCTTCTTGACAACAAAGTTAGCGTTGTTTGTTAAGGAGAGGTCATCATAAATATACATCCCAAGAAATGTGTTGCTGCTGACTCTCTCCACAGTAGAGCCATTGGCGAGCAGTGGTGAATAGTCAGCTGATCTTCTACTGAAATTGACAAGCATTGCTTTTGTCTTATCGACATTTAGAGAGATTATTTTCACCACACCACCTCACCAGATATTTATCCTGCTCTCTGTAGGATGTGCCATCAACATTGCTGATGAGTCCCACTATGGTTGTATCATCTGCACAGTTGACACTGATATTGGACTCAGACTTGGCGGTGCAGTCGTGGTTGAGCAGTGAGAAAAATAGTGGGCTCAGCATGCAGCCTTGCGGCGGTCACCTGTGCTCAGCCTGATGGTGTTAGATGTTCTGATACCAATGCACAATGACTGTGGCTCAACAGACTCAAATTACACAGAGGAGTGTCAAGGCCCAGCAGAGTTTTCTCGTCAATTGCTAGGGAATGACCATGGTGAATGCTGAGCTAAAATCAACAAACAGCATTCTGACATACATATTCCTGGTGTTCAGGTGAGACAGTACAGTGTGCAGTGTATAGGAGATGGCATCATCAGTGGGACAATTTACGATGGTAATCAAGCCTGAGTTGGTCCAGAGAGGTGGAGAAGGATGGAGTTCATGTGTCTTTTGACCAACTGCTTGAAGCACTTCATCACAATGGGAGTCAGTGCTGCAGGTTGGTAGTCATTAAGACACATCACCATTGACTTCTTTAGCACTGGAATGATAGTGGTCTTTTTGAAGCACATGGTGACCACAGCCTGGCTCAAAGAGAAGTTAAAGATGTCTTTGAGGATATCATCCAGTTGGTCAGCACAGTCTCTAAGCACGTGCCCAGGAATGTTGTTTGGTCCTGCAGCATTCCGTGGAATGACTCTGGAAAGTGTCCATCTCTCATTGGCAGGGTCCAGATGGAGTGCCTGTTCCTCAGGGGAGGGCTTGGACTTATATGCCTGTGTGTTATTTTGAGCCTCAAAATGTGCGTACAAGTTATTGAGCATGTCTGGGAGGCAAGTATCATTGCTGTAGACCTGTGGTAAGATTTTATAATCCGTTAAGGCCCACATACCCTGCCACATTCATCTAGGATCTTTTGAGTCACATAAGAAGTCATTTGTCTTCTGTGTATAATGATGGACTTGGGTGGTTCAGCCTGTGCTGATCTGAGAAGCCCCTTCATCTCTTGATGTGAAGGCAGCATCTGTTACTCTCAGCAGAGCATGGACTTCAGCCATGGCTTCTGGTTGGCGTTTATAATGATAGTTTTTTCAATAGTGGCGTCCTCAATGCACTTTCCTATGTACCCGGCCACAGAGTCAGTGTATTCCTCTAAGTTAATATACTGGTCATGGGTGAACATATTCCAGGCTGTACATTGAAAGCAGTCCAGCAATGCTGAGTTGGTTCCTTCAGGCCCAACTCTGAAGGTTCTTTGAAATGGCCTGGTTTGTCTCAGCAGTGACTTGTATGCTTGGAGCATTATGACACAGTGGGGGTCTGAGAATCCCAAATGGGGGCAGGGTACAGGCTTGTGAAAGTCTTTAATGTTTTTGTAAAAAAGGTCCAGCATTTTCTCACCCCCTATGGCAAAGTTCACAGGCTGGTAAAAGTCTGGTGCAACATTATTTAAGTTGGCACGGTTGAAATCACGAGCAATGATAAAAAAAAAAGCGTTTGTCCAGAAACGGCTTTATGACCACAGTCTCAAAGTCTTTCTCTCGTGGAATATCTTTGATTTTTTTCCTAAATAAGGAGTGGCCTTGCACATGTACTTCGTCAGCATGCCTATGTCGATCAAACATAGGAAAGCTCTGCAGTCTACTTGTGGCTTTACGCTGTAGGAAGATAAGTAAATAAATATAGGTAAATAACATTCGATGTGGCTTTTATATAAGTAACATATGCATGTTTTTCATATAAAGACCATCAAAAAACATATTGAAAACAGAACTACACGATACCTTGGTGAGCTCTGTAGGTTCTGCTGTTTCATTGAAGGACATTTATGTGGCAACAACAACATTAATTTATATGGCACATTTTCATACAAATAATGTAGCTCAAAGTGCTTTACATAGTGAAGAAAAGAGAAATGAAAGTAAGAATTAGAATAAGACAACACTAATTAACATAGAATAAGAGAAGGGAGGACAGAAAAAACAAAAAAAAACTCCAGATGGCTGGAGAGAAAAAATAAAATCTGTAGGGGTTCCAGGCCATGAGACCGCCCAGCCCCCTCTGGGCATTCTACCTAACATAAATGAAACAGTCCACTTTGTATTTAGGGTTCTCATGGAAGGACTTGATGATGATGGTCATGTAGACTTCTGGCTTTTAATCCATCAAATTCACTGGCAGGATGACAAAGTCTTGCTGCATCCAGAAGGTGCCATCTTTCATCTTTAGGCCTGGTGCAGCTTCGTTGTTCTTATGTGTGACTGAACATTTCTTGTGGGGAGAGCTTCTGTTCTCTTTGTCCGTTTTAGAACCCTTATCTGAGTTCACCTCTGTTATATCACGTCTTTATTTGAAAACTAACAGTGTCAGATTGGGGGGAGCGGGAACGTGACTGAGCTAAAAAAAAACTGAATAATAATAACAAAAAACAAAAAAACTAACCTTTACAAGTACCATAAATTTACACTGGCTGTGTCAGACTCAAATCAAATGTATGTTTTTATTTTATAATAGTAACAATAAGATCAGCTCACTACTCAAAATGGTAAATACAGGAAGGACCCGGAATCGAATCTGCAACCTCTTGATTATGAGACAGTGTTTCTTACCTCTAATCGGTCGTGTCAGCATCGTACCTTAACCCAATTGCTTTTTCTTCGTTTATATTCTTGAATTAAAACACACGTGTTTTGTTATACTTGTACCTTTTGTGAAAGTGTTTATTTGATATTTGGATTTCAGTCTTCAAACATTATACACTTCATGTCAAAATTTTGCTGTTAGTACTAAAACATGAAAAAAGTTTGTGTTTTAGGTATGTGTTCAACTATTCTTGCATTTCCTATCATCCTACATTGACATACAGTAGATCGTTGTAGACATGGAACACACATGAAATGCATGTTTTCCAAATAGTAATATATGATTTACCTTGTACAACTCTTGGCACATCACACCAAAATAAACGAAGCTTGAGCTGGGAGAGCTTTTTGCCCGAGTTGAGGTCTATCGGTAGGGGGGGAATGGGACAGCAGTCTGCTTGCTGCTTGTGCTGATCGACACATTTACAAAACAAAAGATGCTGACGGAGGGGTGCAAATGAATTTAAGGTGGGCCAGAATTACAAGTTTTTTCGTAGGCTTCAGGGATTAGAGTGATAAAGTAGAGAAACATTAAGGCTTCACAAACTATTTGTACAATAGCTCACTTCTTCTTCTACTTGAGATAGGTTAACTATAACCATAAAAAAACAAGCAAAAAATTACATGTCAAAAAATGAATGTACAATAAATTCCTGATAAAAACATAATCCATGAACCATATTGTACATGCCTCACTGTTCTTATATGTACTTGCTATGTGTGCCTTTCTTCATAGGATTATAGTCCATATACTGAACAACGAAGACATTGTAGACTGACAACAATAATCTTTTCAGTAATTAGGGACATGTTTTGAAGACAGGCCAGTCCTTGTGTACATTTGTTTTAGTTTTCAGTATTAATGTGTTGAACTGTGTTAGTTGATTCTTGATCACCCTCATGAGGGATACAATTATTTCATTTGTCTGGATTATGAATCCCTGTCTGTTAAAATATTAAATTGACACCAACATGTCCACCTAGTCGCTTTTTAACAGAAGATCCTTGAATGCATTATACAGAATTGCACTGTACAACATAGCAGCAACATGCTGGCTTATATGGAAAAAAAATTATATCGAGCTTTCTTGCCTGAATTGTAGAGAATTAAATCCAGCGTTTCAGAATGATTTTCAGTTTCTTACAATGGATAGAACGACCAACAAATTTTTTTTTTCCATTTTACAGAGCACGCTGCTTGTAAATGCAGAACTAGAGCTGGCTTCTTTCCAAACATATAAAAGTGTTGCTCTATAACTTAACACTAGAATACCTGAAGCCTATGAAAGTATTTGCAATGCCGGGACACCTTAACTCCCTTCTCACCTCCTCATCTGTGTCTTTGTTTTGCAAGTGTGTCAGTCACCACTGACAGCAAGCAGCCTACTATCCCATCCCCCACTGAGGCAGCTGAAATCAACTAAGACGCAAAATTCTCAGAGCTGATCTGTTTACCTGGGAATAAGGTGTCTGGAATTGTAGAGGGTAAATAATATATTGCTATTTGGAATACACACATTTCATGTGCGTTACGTGTCAACAAAGATCTGTCTAAATGTAGGATGACAGGAAATGTGACGCAAGAAGTATTGAACACATAACTAAAACAGAAACTTTTTTCATGTTATACAAAAAAAATGTTGACGTGAAGTGTATAATGTGTGAAGACTAAAGTCCAAATATCAAATAAACACTTTCACCAAAGGTATAACAAAACAAGTGAGAAAAAAAGAAATTCTTCAATTTACACGTTACTGGCAATGTGTAAAAACTGAAGCCCAACTATCAATTGATACAAAGTAGACACGTCCGCTTGGCTGGTGCAGAGTAAGGACTGCTGCCTCATAATCAAGAGGTTGCGGGTTCGATCACAGATCTTCCTCGCATTTACCGTTTTAAGTAGTGAGCTGCTATTATTCTTATGATAAAAACATACATTTGATATGAGTCTGTAACAGCCGGTATAAATATATGGTGCCTTTAAAAGTTGTAGCTGAAGAGATAAAAGCAGGCACGCAAATGCAGCTCAATCATTTCTTCTTGGTCTGTTGTTGAGCAAACAGACAACGCAGTGTCTATGGTGGATGTTACTGTTCCTTGCAAGTAGACATTCACATCAACATATAATTTGAACAATTTTTTTATTCAAGAATCCAAGAATAAAACTGAATAAATAATTGTTCAAATTAAGTTTTATTCAAGAATAAAACTGAATAAATATCGAACAATAATAACCCTCTAAACCTATAAATGGTATGCATAAACACTTCCATTTTATGCTGCATGTTTTTAAATTAAAGGCAGAATGAAAAAACTGTTACAGAATGCCATCATTGTGTGATTCTACATAATAAACATGGTTTTGTGTTGAACTGTAGTTGCAGTAGCAAAAGTTCAATCACTTTGTATGATTTGTGACATGCCGGAATTCCAAAAAAAATAGAGATAAAGGCAATTTGAGCTGCTGGAACTGGAGTGTACTACAGTCATACAAAGTCTGATATTTCAACAATAGCATGTTATTTAAGCAAATAAGACATATGAATTAAAAAGAGTGTGCAGTGAACATGGGGGATTTTAACTTTCCAAACATTAATTGGGAGGTACCTGTCAAAAATACAAAGGAGGAAGCTTAAATGATGCTAATGACTAATAACTTTTTCTCACCAAATAAATCTTACATTCAACATATGATAGATAGATAGATATACTTTATTAATCCCAATGGGAATTCACAACTCCTGTCTAGATCTCACCTTTTTCTAAAATAAAGACAGAACAATAAAAAACAGAAGTTATTGATACTTTAAGCGCCAGAGACATAGTAAACTTTGAAATTGTCTTTGAAAATTCACAAAGTTACAAAATATAAAGACTTACAATTTGATGAAAGTTGACTTTATAGGGATGAAAAAATTTTTAGAAAACAAAAAATGGGAAAGTAATAACTCTGCAAGTATAAATGATAGATTTTGGCACTTTAGAGACATTCAGGAATTTAACAGTCCCAACAGGTCACCATGTTGTTTGTTGTTAGAGGGAGTTGAGCAGTCTGATAGCTTGTGGGAAGAAATTCCTACTGAGTCTGTCAGTCTTGCACTGCATATTACAGTAGCATTTGCTTGAGGGCATAAGTTTAATAGTCCGTGGGCTGGATGGGTGGTCTCTGTGACTATCTTGGTGGCTCTCCTAAGGTAGAGTGACAATACAGATCTTGTATAAACGGGAGGATTGTTCCGGTGATTTCCTCTGCCATTCTCGCCACCCTCTAGAGCATATGTGTCAAACTCAAGGCCCGCGGGCCACATCCGGCCCGGCGTGTAATTATATCCGGCCCGCGAGATCATTTTATATATTATTGTTATTAATGGCCCGGCGATATGAAGCGCTGGTAACACAATAAACTGCAGATCCCATAATGCAGCGCTTCAGCTGCCTTGCCGAACACTTCCCGTGTTAATCAAGTCTAGCTTATGATGCTGCAAGTTATTGCGAAGCTAGCCCTCATGATGCCGAAGAGAAAAGTTGATTCTGAAAACAGAGCCTTTAAAAACCGATGGGAGGCTGAGTATATGTTTACTGACATTGCCGGTAAACCTGTGTGTCTCATTTGTGGAGCTAATGTGGCTGTAATTAAAGAATTTAATCTAAGACGGCACTATGAGACAAAACATCAGGATAACCTGAAAGACCTGAATGCAAAGCAGAAGAAGCAGAAAGCAGAAGAGTTAAAGAAGAATCTGACACTTCAGCAGACGTTTTTACCCGTGCAAAATCACAAAGTGAAGCTGCTGTGAAAGCAAGTTTTATCGTGGCAGAGGAGATCGCCAAATCAGCCAGGCCATTTACCGAGGGAGAATTTCTGAAGAGCTGCATGATCAAGGTGTTTGACGTCTTATGTCCAGACAAAAAGCAGATGCTGGCAAATGTAAGCCTGAGTAGAAATACGATTGCTGATCGAGTTTGTGAGATGGCCACTGATTTAAGAACACAGTTGAGTGAAAGAAGCAAAGACTTTATTGCATACTCTCTTGCTGTGGATGAAAGTACTGACATGACTGATACTGCACAGCTGGCCATCTTCATCCGTGGAGTGGACTCCAGTTTGCGCGTTACAGAGGAAATAATGGACATTAACTCGATGCACGGGACAACGTCTGGAAAAGACATTTTTGAAAATGTATGTCAAAGTATAACCGACATGAAACTGCCCTGGGACAAACTTATTGCACTTACAACTGATGGAGCACCATCTATGTGTAGTGAAAAAAGTGGACTAGTGGGAAGGATGCGAGTAAAGATGCAGGAGGAGAAGTGTACTGGTGAATTAACTGCATATCACTGCATCATACACCAGGAAGCACTATGTGGCAAAGTCCTGAAGATGGACAATGTAATGAGCACTGTAACACAAAACGTAAACTTTATCCGAGCTAAAGGTTTAAATCACCGGCAATTTCAGTCCTTTATGCGGGAGATAGATTCAGAGTTTGCTGACATTCCTTATCATACAGAGGTGCGTTGGCTAAGTAGGGGAAAAGTTCTCAACAGAGTTTTTGAGCTCAGCAACGAAATCTGTCAGTTCATGGACAGTAAAGGAAAAGACTCCACCAATTTTAGGGATGAAAAGTGGAAATGCGAGTTGGCATTTCTGGCTGACATAACAGCTCATCTCAACGCCTTAAACCTCCAGCTCCAGGGACGTGACCGCATGATCACTGACATGTATGACGCAGTGAAGGCATTTCAAGTGAAGCTGCTTTTATGGGAGACACAAATGCAGCAGTGCAACTTGCCCCACTTTCCCTGTTGCCAAGTAATGTTGAACCAAGTCGGCACAACGGTGTTCCCAAATACGCACTTTGCTGATAAACTGAGCGCACTGAGTTCGCATGGCGCTTTGGTGACTTTGAAGAACAAAAAAAGAATTTTGAGTTGCTTCGCATCCCATTTGCCGTCGATGTGGAAACTGCACCTGTGCAGATTCAGATGGAGCTGATTGAGCTGCAGTGTAATGGCACACTGAAGGCAAAGTACGATACTGCAGGGCCCGCACAGTTTATTCACTCCATTCCCGCAGAAATGCTCCAGCTCCGTCTACATGCGGCTCGAACCTTGTGCATGTTTGGTAGCACATATCTGTGTGAGAAGCTCCTCTTCTCAGTGACGAAGACTAACAAAACAGCACACAGGAGTCGTCTCACTGATGAGCACCTGCAGTCCATCCTGAGAATCTCCACAACACAGAACCTCACACCAAACATAAACGAACTTATTGCCAAAAAAAGATGCCAGGCGTCCAGCTCTGATAAAATGACATAAGAGCAAAGACAACTGAATGATTTGATTTGTTATTGCTGAAAAGCACAAATTTTATTTATATTTCCAGGTTTTGTTATGCAGCATGTTCATATTTTTTATATAAAATGACATAAGAGTAAAGAAATTTGAATGTTTGTTCTTTTAACGTTTACTTTATTTCTAACTTGTATAATTTAGACAGGATATATTTTTATGGAGAGCAAAATATTATAAGTTATTTAAGGTTTGAGTTGATTTATTCCGGAATAATATCCCTGTCTGTTTTTATTCATATTTATGTTCAAAAAAGTTAAGTTTTAAAAGTTTTAAAGTTTTAAAAGTTTAGTTTTAGTGTGTTCAATAAATGTTTATCCTGTTCGGCCCGCGACCTAAAGTGTGTTTTGGATTTTGGCCCCCTGTGCAATTGAGTTTGACACCCCTGCTCTAGAGGGACTTCAGGTCTGAAGCAGGGTCGTTGCCATACTAGACAGTGAGGCTGCTTGTTAAGATGTGCTGTATAACGCCTCTGTAGAATGTTCTGCGGACAGGATAATGGATTCTCACCTTGTGTTGGGTAGTTAAATCCAGTCTCAAATATTCTATTATATTTTCCAGCAAGCGGAGGTCTCTCACATTGCTGGCTGCACAGACATCTGGGTCTTGCTGGTGTAAAATTCCAGGTTTACGGAGTGTTTTCAGTTCTAATGCTAGTAAACTGCTGGGTAGGTTGTTCAATAACTCTGATGCATGAAGTCTGAGCAAAGTACACCAATTATAGACCAAACTCATATTTAACTGCGTAGAAGTAGACAGTATATTTAACGTAAATCGCACATCGCTGTCAGGAGTCGGAGTGTCCACTGCCATACTGGGTGCCATCATCATGATCACAGACAAACTAAACAATAAAACTAAAATTCCAAAATGAATAAATAAGGGCCCCATTAAGGATGTAAAACTGAAAGAATCAATGTACATAAAAATAAAAAATCAGCCAAATAATTTGGAATACTGGACATTATAGCACTGCTACTTTTTCTATTTTGTAATAATGACGTACATTCTAGTGTATTTAGTAAACCTCTGAAATTTGCAGATAATTTTAAAAATGTAGGGACAGCAGAAACTGAGCAGGCAGCAGAAATAATTGAAAAGGATGTGGACAGTCTTCAGAACTGGGCAAAACTTTTGGAAATATAGATTAAAGAAGGAAAGTGCAAAGTGCTGCATGTGGGCAATAGGATAATCAAATATAAATACAAGATGAGGGATACTGTCCTACAGGAAGCAACCTTTGAGAAGGATTAAGGGGTTTACATTGACACAGCATTCTCATCATCTAAGCTAGGTGTAGAAATGATTTAAAAATGCATAGTAGCTTTTGACGCTGTGCAGAATAGAGCAATAAAGTGCATCCCAGGATTTATGCTCTGACAGACCCAGAGAATTAAACATGATAAGTCTCAAGAAGAGGAGGCTGCGTGTGGACCTAAACCAGGTCTTCAAAATTCTCAAACACATTGATAAAGTAAATCCAGCTGAATTCTTTTGACTAAATGGTGAATCACATACGCAAAGATGCCAGTGATAATTTAAGGGGAAGTGCATTTAAGACTGAAGCCAGGAAACACTTCTTTACTCAAAACTTTTGTGAATCTGGAAGAAACTACAGAGACATGTTGGTTAGCTAAACAAATGAGGTTAATGTACTGAATAGTCCCTTGTTTGTCGGTTGCTGTGTTGTTTTAACAGTTTTATTATTCTTGTGTTGATTTAACTAAACCTCACTGAATTAAGACTACCTATTAATTTAACATAAAAAGTAAGTAATGTCCAGGTCTGAGTATTATTTTACTTTTAAGAATGCATGTAATAAAACCATGGCAGATGTGTGCGTACTTATTGTATTGTTTTCATCTCTAATATGAATACCACCTAGAAAAAAAATGTGAGTAAAATGTTTTTGCATTAATAACCTCTGTGGGAAAGCAAAGTTATTCATATTTTACTAAACAGAGCACTCTTGGTCTTTTGAAATAAAATTCTCTAATTTACACCATAAGACATTTTAGCAATTGACATTACATTTATAAATGCATTAGAAGAATGATAAGGTTGATGTATTGCAGTAATGTGTGCTACTTTCAATAAAATATCTATGATATCTTTAAAACCTTTTATTGGTAATGCTAAAATACTGTGAGTGCACAGTATAGTGATGTCCACCTGAACTGTTTTTCTTCTCTGTATGTCTAACTGGTATTAAGCACCTTTTTATGTGATAAATTAGTGCAGATTATTGCCAGTACTCATCTGGGTTTTTTATATACAGTTGCAGCCAATAATATGTAAATTAATACATTACAAGAAAAATGTTAGAAATCAAGGCTTTTAAAAAATGAGCTCTGGAAAGAAAGGTGCTTTTTAATTTTTCTTTTTTTTCATTTTGCAGGTGTTGTTAGAACATTCTAATGAAGCGGTTTCCTGCTTCAGCTCATGGAGGGAATCCTCAGAGGGATCCTTCCTGACAGCAATAATTTAGAATAGGCAAAACAGAATCAGCATTTATTATTAGTTAAAGCTGTCATCTATCCCTCTCCCTGTGAATGTGGCCTATTTAATTAGTTGACACTTTTTGATTTCAGCATTATCAGTTCATTAATAAAGTTAATATTAATTCTGTTTATTATCTACTTAGATTTTTTCTGCAAAGCTTATACCACTAATATCCACAATATGTATAATTTGTTGTATCCACTAATTTATTAAGCACATTTTTATGGTTTTGTATTTATTTTGAAATTGTAGTACAGTAATCCCTCCTCCATCGCGGGGGTTGTGTTCCAGAGCCACCCGCGAAATAAGAAAATCCGCAAAGTAGAAACCATATGTTTATATGGTTATTTTTATATTGTCATGCTTGGGTCACAGATTTGCGCAGAAACACAGGAGGTTGTAGAGAGACAGGAACGTTATTCAAACACTGCAAACAAACATTTGTCTCTTTTTCAAAAGTTTAAACTGTGCTCCATGACAAGACAGAGATGACAGTTCTGTCTCACAGTTAAAAGAATGCAAACGTATCTTCCTCTTCAAAGGAGTGCGTGTCAGGAGCACAGAATGTCACATAGATAGAGAAAACAATCTCTAGCAATCAAATCAATAGTGCTGTTTGGCTTTTGAGTATGCGAAGCACCGCGGCACAAAGCTGTTGAAGGCGTCCGTCAGGAGCAGGGAGAGAGAGAGAGAGAGATAGAGAGAGACAGAGTTTGTTTTTCAGTCAAAAATCAATACGTGCCCTTCGAGCTTTTAAGTATGCGAAGCACCGTGCAACATGTCGTTTCAGGAAGCAGCTGCACAAAAGATAGCAACGTGAAGATAATCTTTCAGCATTTTTAGACGAGCATCCGTATCGTCTAGGTGTGCGAACAGCTCCCCTGCTCAATCCCCCTACGTCAGGATCAGAGAAAGTCAGCGCAAGAGAGACAGAGAAAAGTAAGCAATCTAGCTTCTCAGCCATCTGCCAATAGCGTCCCTTGTATGAAATCAACTGGGCAAACCAACTGAGGAAGCATGTACCAGAAATTAAAAGACCCATTGTCCGCAGAAATCCGCGAACCAGCAAAAAATCCGCGATATATATTTAAATATGCTTACATATAAAATCCGCGATGGAGTGAAGCCGCGAAAGGCAAAGCGCGATATAGCGAGGGATCACTGTACATCCTTAAAATTGTAACATTTTTAACTTATTTTATCATGTTGTTTCTGGCGAGTATATGCTTCCACATAGTTTTCCTTATTGACTGGTGTGGTAATCTTCTTTAAAAAAAGTATTATTACTTTTTCTGTTGTCCACAAATATAAAAGTATTAGTATATATTAAGAGAAGCCTATTCAACACTTGTTGAACTAAACCGCTGAACGGTCATTTCACTCTCTGAAAAAGTACACATGTATGTACTGCCAGTCACAAGTTTGAAAACGCAAATTTTTTATTAAAATTTAATCAATTGAAATGCAGTGAATAGCCTAAAATAGTGAAAAGGCAAGCAATAAACCACCAGAGGTTTCAATTTAAAGTTTAGGTTAGCAAAACAAAATGGAAATTTGAGAATATTACAAATGGGCCACCTTCAGGGAAATAATAATAGGTTAATTAAGTAAATTAAGCCATGCAAGTTGAAGCAAACAATTTGCACAGGTGTCCCAACTTCTGTTAATTATTTTAGAAACTGTCTGTATGCCTGTCTTAAAGCAGAGTTGGAACAGACTGTGTTACAACACCCTCTATATTAGTTTACTATAAGTAATTAATGCAGTACTATGTTCTCTTGTAATATATCTGCTTGCATCAGAGACAGCTACTGCATCTCAGTTTGTAGTTTTAATTTTAGCATCACTCTTGATGGTTATGCATAGTTTGACTTTAAACTTGTTTATATACTCAATGAGTAAATTGAGAATTAAGCTATCATGTGATATCAAGTAAATGTAGGCCTTAGTTTCTGAGATGGACTTGTGCGCTGCCCAGCATTATTTCCTGTATTCAGTGTTCAGGGCAAGCACTGACTACCCCTGACTTAGAGAATGTTAGCCTGTAAGTTTTTATTTCTTCTTGGGGACCAATGAAGTATGAATTACGTACAAATTATGACGACGATTTGGTGTGTTTCTTAAAAATAAATTTTTTTAGGTTTAATTAATATGTGATATCACTTTCTTATTGAGTTACAGAGAGTGGCTTAGAATTTTTCCAGTTGATCAAGGTAAGATGACTTGTAGAAATGTAGTGTAGGATATTAAAGTACATATTTTAATGCATAATCTTATCCCTTTTGCTGTTACTCCAGACAATAATATTAAATGATTTGGAGAATTAGTAAAACTAACAGTATCTGACAGATAAGCAACTATTTTTACCTAAAATGTTTTAGTTGTATGTCATTCTCAAAGCATATGATATAAAGAGATATGTGTTTGATGAAATTGTTCACATTTAGGATGGGAAATGTGCTATAGAAATAAAAACAAAATTATTATGTAAGCCTGATGGATATTAGATTGACAACATGTTTTGCATAGCTTGAAGAAGGATATATGTTGTAAATAAGTGAAATGCATTATTTATCTAAGACTTTATTTCCCTTTCTCATCATTACTTAAGATTGTCTCATCCCCTGTGAAGACCTTGAAATTAGTTGATCAAGTTCAAAAATAGCTTTGTCTTCATCATTACTAGGTAGTATAGCTTCAAAATTAGATTTTAATAAAAGGTTTGGAGTTTGGATAGTTGTCTTTAGATAGACTTTCTAACATGGACATAGAAAATGTACAGTAGGTAGTTACCGGAAGATTATACAGTATTTAAAGATGAAAACGTATTTTAATTAGAGAGGAATTGGATTCATAATGATGTCCTTACAATAAAATGAAACTTTTTAAAAAAGATTTGTTAATTAATGTAGGGATACCCTGAAAGGATAAGAAATATATTTATTTTAACAATATTAATTCACCCAGCTAAACATAAAATTCCAGAAATTAACAGAGCTATTTAACAACTTGAATCTGATGAGAGCATTACCTGTTTACAAAGAAAATTTGTAGCATCTTGGATATTAAATTGTCTCAAAGATTTATCCTGCTCCTCTAGGAAAACTTTTCTTTATTGAGAATTTGTTAGCATGAGTCTCACCTTCGTGACATTTTGATATGCTGAAAACTATTCCTTTATTATGTTTTTTTTCATCTTTAATGATTTTAGATTCAGTTGCATTGTTGTGTTTCTGCAACTGTGTTCCAAACCAGCTATTTACAAGTCAAAATCTGTTATATTACATCTTAGATTACATTATTCAGTCCTGATTTTTTTTAGGGATTTAGGGACACGTTCCAGTTTCACTGCTGTGCATACAGTACATAACTTGATTACATGTTAAGCATCCTCTCATTTAACAGTGAGGAGTTAGTGTTTTTTTTTTCTTTTGAATGAGCTATCCTGAAAAATAATGGAAATAATCACAAAAAGAGTGAAGTTGTTTAGAAGTCTAGATTCCTGAATTAACACTAGAATTACCAGAGCCTACAAAAAAACTCGTAAATCCGGCCCACCTTAAATCCCATCACACCTCTCTGTCAGCGTCTTTTGTCTTCTAAATGTGTCGATAAGCCCAAGCAGCAAGTGACAGTGATATACGAAGAAGGCAGATTCACCAGTGTTTGTGTGTCAGCTTTTATCCCTCCAGATCAGAGAATTTCCAGTTCCATTGTCTCAAAACACCACTCACATCTACAGTTATTCCCAGTTTCACATAAAAAGTAACCACGTCAGATCTCTGGGTGTTGTATCGTGATTGTGACTGAGAGAATAAAAGTTTATAAAAAAAAAGCTAACTTTTACAAGTACTATAAATTTACACTGGCTGTTACAGACACAAATCAAATGTATGTTTTTATTGTAGAATGTTAACAATAAGAGCAGCTCACTACTCAAAATGGTAAATTTGCCAGGGAGCTGGTTTCGAACTCACGACCTCCGGATTATACACCTTTTGTGAAAGTGTTTATTTGATATTTGGCAATCAGCCTTCATACATTATACATTTCAAGATGAAAAGATGAAGATGAAAATGGAAGAAAAACCAAAAAATTCTTAATGGCTAAAACAAATACTTGCAAAAAGATATAACAATACCTCTTGCTTTAATCCAAAGACATAAATGCAACCAATTCATAATTTGGATTTGAATTTGTGCAAATCACATTTCAGAGTTAACATTTCATGTCTGTCCAGGAAATGTTTGATCACAACTTGTACATTGAAATTTTCTAATGTGCAATGACGGTTTGTCCTAATTCTTTGTGGTTCCACCTTAGAAGCCTATTCAAACAACTGTACATTTTATAAAAGTAAAGTGAACTGAGTGCAGGTAGATTACTCCTTATTTGAAGAAGACTAAGTTGATTATTCTGGCACATAATGGTATGGTATATGGAAGTTATAAGGAGGTTATAACATTGTAAGCATTTTCATATATTAACAGAGCATTAAATTAGTGTCAAATCAGTTTTGATTTTCCATGTAGTATGACAAATGTAAATGGGCTGTCAGCATATATTTTTTAAAATTTTTGGCCAAACAATTAAATAGATATTTGGTAGACCTTACAACATTCACCCTTTTTTGGCAGTAAATATTTCTACAAAGAAACACTAATACATGTAATTCAGAGCTGGCCAGTCTGGGTTTTGGAGAGCCACTTAGCTTGCAGGCTTTCTTTCTTGCTAACTTTGCTTAGACATTTGGTGTTATATTCCTGCTCTCATCCTGCTGTGTCAGAAACTATTACCAATGTATGTTTTTCTTTCCAGAAAAAAACAGCATATCTTGAGGACTGGAGAGGATCAGAACACCAGTCCCTCACCTTCATTTCTAAGTTAACTATCTAGTTATTTGCAACTAATTTGTCCATTGCTTGCAACACAAGAAAAATAAAACAAATAATTTTAAGTTCTTCGATAGCCAGTTAATTAAATGGTAACTGAAGAGTATAGAAAATGAGCAGAAAAAAACCATAGCAGCAATAACACTTTTTCATTTCAAGAATGTGAGAACTGCACTATAATTAATTTCTGAGGTTGCAGTCAGTGAGTTGGAGCAAATAAAATATGTTCATTTAACAACTCTGTACTACCCTCAGATTAAGAAACTGGTTAAACCAAATTGGGTAGCTAATTAGCCCTTTTTAGTTCAAGTGAGTTAAGGAGTTACATGCAGTGAATGCAAAGAGAGTAAAGGGACAGTGCAAGTGTAGGAAGAGGTGTATGATCTTTCAGTTGATTATCAGTTTTACCTACTTCAGTATTGGTAATTAATTAAAATGGTCAACAAGATGCTCCCCCAAGGGATGGCAAGTTAAATGTACAGTAGGTTGAGTGAGCCGTCTAAGGACACTAGAAATATGAAGAGATCTGCACAATTTATGAACAAAGTTTATACATTGGTGAAAGTCTACATTAACAATTTTACTTTCCCTGTTATGGTTTGAATGTGGCTATAGATATAGTTTCACAAATAACCCAGAAACGCTTTTTTCAATAAACAGATTAATACAATTTATTTAAAACATTAGAAGATAGGTATATGCATATATGCACACATGTATATAATATATAGATGAAGGACAATCACAAACAGCATAACATTGCAGAAGCTTAGTTGAACTTTTTCTCCCCTAAAATAAATGGCACATAACTTATAAATTTTGATCATTCAATTGATGTTTTCAAGATTGAAACGTTGTTTAGCTAGTTATTAAGCTTCCCATTTTCACACTGTGGTATTCATTTGCTTACAGCTAGTGCCTGTGCTGGCTTACCTCCATGAAAGGATATCTGTGTAAGTGTGTGTATGTATGCAAATATGTGGTGTGTGAAATGCTGTTCTGCACTTTATTATTAGATTTAGGGTGAGAAACACATAATAACTAGAATTATCCTTCACAAGGTTATTACCTTTCAATTACTGTGAAACCCATACCATAAAACATTTGCTGGCTTTGTCCTTTCTGTTAAATTACAAATACTAGTTCTCAGTAGGCATTTATATGGTTCTGGTGTAAACGAGGCTTTGTTCCTTTCCTGGCAAGTGTACTGTAGACACTTGGAAGGATCTTCGGTGCACTTTCTTTCATTTTAGGAACTTGTCCCCTTCTTTGTCTTGGTTGCAACTTCTAGTTGTGGGCGTACTGCAGTTTATTTTCAATGTTTTTACACACACAGTGTCCTCGGTTGCTAGCAAAATTATGTCTGTTGAGCAACTGATAATGAGTCAGTTGCGTTTTTGGCAAGATGAATGTGTGGCCTTTTCTATATGGTTTCTCTCAGCTTGTACGCTTGCCATTCCTCAGCAAGGTTTGCACTAATGCCAACCTCATCAAACTCCAATGCAAACAAGTCTTCCAGGCTTCCCTTCCAGCACAATTTACTCTTCAGAGTAAAGGGAGTGCTTCACCTTTTGTTAATGACCAGACCCTATAAGCAGTGGTCTCTGGCTATGGACATCCAATGTTATGGCCAAGTTGAAAGCTGTAAGCTTGATGAGAAGAATGAATTATGGTGTGTATTAAGTTTTTAAAATAATTGACATTGTTTATTGCTAATCTTGACTTTGATAGTCAAAACAGAAAACTGTGAATAATAAAAAAAAAAAAAAAAAAAAACTTCTAGAGAGAATCAAAACATTTCCATTGTAGCCATACACCACTTTGGATTATAATAGCATGCATCTTTTATTGTCATTTTTATAGCAAATTGACAAAGTTACAGTATACACAAATTGATTAACATAAATCATATACAGAAATTAAAAAAATACAGTAATGAATCTTTTTATAATTACTTAGCCAATGTTCATTTTTGTCTAATTTTTTTTTTTGTTTGTTTGTTTTTTGTTTTTTTTTTTAGAAACCCCTCTTACATTTGCAGCCCACCTTGACAACACTGTCGAAGTCATTAAAGCTTTGAAAAATGGCGGTGCTCATTTGGACTTCAGAGCAAAAGATGGAATGACAGCATTACATAAAGCAGCCCGATCCAAAAATCAAGTTGCCTTAACGGTATGGAAATAGTTAAAAATGACAATTCATCATTTACAAATGCTACTACTGCTGGTAGTGCTACTATATTTTCAGTCTGTCACAAAAAATGGCAATGTTATTTTTTTTCCAATTAAGAAAATGTGATGAAAAGATCCAATATTTTATATGTGATGTTTTAACTGCTTACATATACACTTGCCGCATGATAATTGGGCAGAGTTACTGATAGAACTGTTACTGAATTAATTATTGCAAAATCTGCACAACTTGTTATACTCCAGCAGAGAGGGCAAATGTCTATTCGTACTTCTGTTAATCTTTACGCTTTCTTCATTATATTTAAACAGTCTTCACAAGACTAACTTCAAAAATAAAGCACAGACAAATATACAAATATAAATTCATATTCATTAAAGGATTCTGCTGTGTGATGTTGCACGATGCCTCCTTAGTTTACAACCAAATATCTGTTTTCTAAATGGAATGTCTTTCCATCAAAGGATATGCACGCCTTATTCTTCCTAATAGGTGCAGAACAGGTTGAAAACATTCTTCTGTTGCTCTTTTTTTGACTTCAAAATTTTATGATGATATAGAAATTTAGGATAAGTAAAACATAGCATTACTTTTTCCAGACAGCATTTTTAATACAGTGGAACCTCTAGATACGAGTTTAATTCGTTCCAGAACTGAGCTTGTATAGCGAATTTCTCGTATCTAGAACAAACTTCCCCATTGAAAATAATGGAAATCCAGTTAATCCGTTCTGCACCCCAAATATATTAACATAAAAATCCATTTTCCTAACAAATAACACTGATAAATTATATATACTGTAGTCTACCTTTAATAAATAACACTGGTAAATAATATAACTGATTATTAAAAGAATCAAAACAGGTGTCCAAAGTGCAGTAGAGCATTCAATAAATCTTTAAATAAATAATCCTTAAAACAGTTGTGAAGTGGAGGTTTAAAATACACAAGAATAACAATCCTTTAACACGAGGTTAAAACGTCAAAAGGATGCCGTCTTTAAAAAACAGATGACAATCGCCGGTGCTTCTTCTCTGTTAGCGTCTCACCTGCGGGCTCTGCAACAGGCGAGACACTCTTAATGCAGCTGACCTTCTCTACACCGTCCTGCTTCAGCTGTTTGGCTCGCCTGTTCAGCTACACGCGAGCCTGCACTCGCCTGCCTGCCTGCCTTCTCTCTCTCTCTCTCTCTCTTTCTTTTCTTTTACTTTTTCTCCCCCTTAACCGGCTCGTGCTTCTCTATATATGCGGGGAGGACATGGCAGCTGCAGCCCATCAGCCACAGGAACAATCATGGATGTGGGCAGTTTCCCACCTGTGCACTTAAGTGAGAAACGCAGACACCGCAGATCGCGTCTCGCAACTGCTACCACGCCCCCTTGCTAAGCCGCGAGCTATACCCACAGCCTGGCTCGTGGCTCGTTACGCGAGCCAATGCTCGTATTTAGAGCTGAATTTTTCGCTCATACTTTCCTCGTATTTTGAATTTCTCGTATACAGAGGTGATCGTATCTCGAGGTTCCACTGTATTATCTATTCTATCGTATTCTGTCTTTGAAACTAGTTTGATTTTACATTGTTATAGATAAGTGAAAGATTTCAGAATTATTATTTTTCATTTTCTTGTAATTTTGATTTACTTTCATCTGGCCTGCGGTTTCTTGTGTTACCTTTCCTAATCAGCCTACATAAATTGTATATAGCCAAGAGTGCATGTTTCATTAGAGTTTACTTGAACAAATGTATTTATCATTGAATTTCTGTAAAATCTGCATATCAAACAAAACTGGAAAATAGTCTAAAAAGGACATATTAACAAGAAACTGATTTAAAATGTGGGTGTCACCATCTCCCTTAATGACTTTCATCATGGAACCGTGCATGCACTTTAAGCGTAATTAAAGAGACACATGCATTATGACATTTACTGAAAGTTACTTGATGAATAATCATTCTGATAATGAAATGACAATTAATGGTTTTGGTTTACCTGAACATACAGAATAAGTCTGTGCCATTACTGGGAAGTAATGTCTGGGAGTCTGCTTTTATATGGCTGTACTATAGTTATTTATTGAGAGAGTAGCATAATTACTGTATCATTTCATTCTAAACAACAGCCTTCAGACAAATGGCCTGTTCTATTAGAGACTGAGCACACCTCTCACTCCTGACTGAAGCCAATCTGAATTCCTGGATGAACACAAGACTAGGGCGACACGGTGGCGCAGTGGGTAGCGCTGCTGCCTCGCAGTTGGGAGATCTGGAGACCTGGGTTCGCTTCCCGGGTCCTCCCTGCGTGGAGTTTGCATGTTCTCCCCGTGTCTGTGTGGGTTTCCTCCGGGCACTCCGGTTTCCTCCCACAGTCCAAAGACATGCAGGTTAGGTGGATTGGCGATTCTAAATTGGCCCTAGTGTGTGCTTGGTGTGTGGGTGTGTTTGTGTGTGTCCTGCGGTGGGTTGGCACCCTGCCCGGGATTGGTTCCTGCCTTGTGCCCTGTGTTGGCTGGGATTGGCTCCAGCAGACCCCCGTGACCCTGTGTTCGGATTCAGCGGGTTGGAAAATGGATGGATGGATGGACACAAGACTAAGGACCTCCTGGAGCTGTACAACAGGCAATTAATTTTTGGCTAGTCTGAATTTTATCTTGACACAGCAGAAACTATCACAAAAAGATGATGTCTCTGCAGACTTTTTCAGGCATAATGGCAAATAGAGAGTTGCAGAATATGACTATTTTTAAGCAGAAAGTCAGCTTGTCCTCCTTCAAGCTTGTCTTGACTCTGCTATATTCCAGAATTGATAGCAAGATCACAAGAATTGTTTGCATTACTGGTCTGAACCAAGATCCACCTGTACCTCTACAATCTGTTTTCCTGCTCTTTTAAATTTAATTTGCTTATCTTTGTTAAACCAAGAAGTGACTAAAATGGCATTAATTCATTCATTTATTCAACTTTGTAAACACAACCTGACATCTACTTTGTTAAGCAAACTCAGGTTTATTTTATCAGGATTTGACCTTTACTTGGGTGTGAATGCTGATCCTATGAACAAAAGCAACAACTTTGCTTAAAACTAGGTGTACTTCTTTCTTTTACTCTCTCATATCAAAGCTGTTGGAGGTGGACGCACTCTCAGATTCGTCTAAATTTGACTCTTTGCTATGCTAATGACTGAACTCAGTTTGAAAAACAAAGCCTTATTTCAGAAAAGGGAACCTCAATAACTAGAGTCTTGTGGATGACAAGTATAATGTATACAATAGGAGTGACAGAAATGGTCACATTTTTTCCTGTGAACTTGAGGAGTTCATATTATAAGCAGTTATTCTACAAAATAACCTATTAATATAATTCTTATGTTAATCAATAAATGGAATCATTCTGATTCTTAAAGCAAATGTTATTCTGTTGCCTTTATAGAGCTTAGTGATAATGTTAATCAGCAGATATTGTTAGGTTCCATTTATGTTAATCACTTTGTAACTGCTTTGTTTTTCAGTATGTTTAAAGAACTCTGTGTCTTATGTATATGCATTATGTAATTAGGAGTTTGTAAATGTGGTAATTGAATTTTGCCTATGGACATTTTACAGCTTTTTGAGCCTACACTCATTGAATAGGAGTATACACAGTAAATTGAATTGAATTTAAAATATAATATGTCTAAGGACCAAAAATGATGAGCCACGGTGAATGTAAAGGCAAAGTAAACTGGAGTTCTAAATAAAAATCTGATAATTGTCACTGCTTACTCTTTTCTTACTTGTTAAGGACTTAGCAGTAGCTTATTTTGAGTTTTATAGATTAATTTATTGTTATTTATAAATGATGACCAGAATTGTGGCTTCTTTGTGTTGTTGACTTTTTTCCCTAATTCATCATTTTTTTATTGTTTTAATGTGAGTAAAATATTTAGGAATATGTATTAAATATTTTACTTATTTTTCTAAATTGTAGTCAGTAAAGTTAATTGTTGGTTTAGTTAGTATATTATGTATTTTTTATGGAGATCATTGGTGAGTGAGTTTTGGTGATGTGATTAGTTCTATTGCCTTTCAACTTCACAATTTCTTTTTGTGGTAGACATACGGTACAATCTTCTTTGTCCCCTTACATATACTTTATACTGTCTCCCATAGAATTCTGACAGATGTCTCAGGAGATGCTTTCGTTTCAACAGAAATATGAATTTATTTAGCACTCAAACAAAAATCTTCTCCTGTTAACAATAATAGATTGAATCATTAGCATCAAATTGAATTACTATGGTTTACTATACTTAACACCACACAAGTGGAACATGGTTTGAAAGAGCATTGATGTTGGATATGCTACATCTGATAGAAGATAACGAATATTTATTAATCAAAACCTGATCTGTGAATAACTATAATAGGAGGAAGAAAAGATTAGTCTGAAAGTTTATTATTAAAAAAAGGTAAATTGTTGAGGCAGTTCTTGACTTTTAGACAGTGTGGTTCTGGTTGAAGGGGAGCGTGACCCAAAGCAGGGCTCAGTACAGTTAAAATGCTCAGCCATTACAAGTTAGGAGCTAAAGAAAAACATTTGCATAAATTCCTTATCCTGATGACTATATGCATAAACATTAATCAGAGTTCATCTGTTTCTGTGAGGCCCAGTGGTATGATGATTTCAGAGAGTGACTGGAAGAAGGCATAGTGGGGGAAAAAATGAAACTAGGATCAGAACCAGGAGATCAACTATGTAGTAACTAAAGCCAAAAATCACAAGACAAAATCAGTCAAGATGGACTTCTCACAATTCAAAAACCAGAGAGTCAAAACAAAGTAGATATTTGTAAAGGTTTGAAGAGTTTTAGAATCCATGTAGTTGGATGAGGATGTATTCCTTTTGATGACTTTCTATCCCATCTTGATTGACAATGCCACAAACTCTGTTGACATACCCACTCTGGGATCGTCCTGGCAACAGGAATCAACAGTGTTAGACAGATAAAATAGCCCAAATCAAACTCATAACCAGAGGTGTTTACCAAGAATACATTAAGCCAATAGATTCCTTGAGGTAAAAAGAAAACAATAAGATGTAAAGTTTACACAGAGAACCCCAAGGCAGGATACAAAAAATATTCAAAATAGGAAACCCTGAAAACTTCTTTTCATGTTTCCCACTACCATAATAGAGTGAATTAGTGATTCAGAAATTGCTCCATATCCCTACTTCTTCATTTCATTACCATAATTGGAGTGAAATACTGTCAAACTCATCCTGTGTTCCATCTAATTAGATGTTTTGAAATATGTCTTCTGTCAGAAGGTAATGCTTGACTTTAACAAACTAAGGTGTGATGACATTTTTTTTCATTTCAAAGCTCTGTCTCTTGAAATTTCAACTATTGATATTTAAAGAATGATCCCTTATATTGTTTATTTTTTGTTGTAGGCTTTAAGTTTCTCTCAGAGAAGTATACTCTGTCTTGGTTACATTTAGCTGATGAGATGTTTCTCATACCAGATCTTGCAACTAATAACATTTAAACATAATTATGTGAATGAATTAAATAATAATTGTAGAATGGCTCTCTTCACCTTTGCCTCTCACCTGCCCAGTCTGGATTTGTTTAGTGTTGTTTGCCTGGGTATTTTTAATATATGATATAAGTCTATGTTATATTGAATTTATCCAGCATTTGTTTGACACTTGGAGGCATGAATTTAAGTGCGACTCATTGGATCTACGCTGTTACTTTGTAGCCAGCCATTGTACCTTTAACCAGTGACACTTAGGATCTGGGTGAAAGTAAGGAGAAACTTTTGAAAGCAGCTGGTAAGGTATTAAAAATCAGTCCTCCTCATACTTCTGATTTGTTGGTTTCAAATAGTAGCTTATCATTTAATTAGGGCAACAAGATTGCCTCACTTCTAAGAAAGAATGGAGCGAAATGGGAGAGAGATAGCTGTGCTACAATTAGGGAGCTTATAATAATATTAATAATAAAGCTACAATATCCTAATGAGAAAGAGTAGTATATTACATAGTTTGTATATAGGATATAATAATAATTCAGTTTTCTTTAATACTGTTAAAGGCTTAATATAGTATTTTTCAAGTGTGAGTTTTCTCTTCACAGTCATAGTGCTCAATATATTAATTTGTCAAATGAAATAGTGCTTTACAGTCGAGCATTTTCTATAAGTTTAAAAAAGTACTATGTCAGTTTAAAATGGCCTTCATGGGTGATAAGTCCAAATGTAAAAACAAAGCCCTTAAAACTTACTGAATATGTTGATTTTTATTGTGAGTGTTAGAGTGTTATTGAATTATTGATCTGTTTCCTGAGATTGCATAAATATTATTACAAAAACTTAGCCATGTCATTTTTTGGGGGAAAAAAAAACAAAACTAAAAACATTCTTGTGCGATTCAGCCATTTTAAATGGAGAATGAAGTGAAAAACAGCCCCGACATCCCCCACCCAACCACGGGTCTATGATTCATGATTTTAGTTAGGTAAAACCATGTATCACAAGAAATTACATTTTTAAATGTTTTTCGCACATTTGGAGTAAGTAGCATATAGCTTTCACCAGTTTGCACATGCATGAAAGAGACACACAATGTAAGGACAAAGCTGCAGGTGAAGCACAGGTGACATATGCTGATTGATGCAGCAATAATTATGGAAGTTCCTGGAAGAAGGAAAGCATGGCGTGATCAGTGACACTGTGTGCCTCTTGTGAGGGTCATGTTCTCGATCGGTTTGAGTGTCTGGCAACCTTGTAGCATTGCAGTGACACTAAGATTCACACAGTGATTTACTTATTTTATTGCGGGGACTCCAGGAGCGCACCCAACCTTGAACTGTTACTCACACACTCACACACCAAGACACTGATGAGCAGCACAATAAACTGATAAATAGTAATGAATATATTATTTAAATAACGAAAAAGAACAAAAAATATTACAAAGTGTACGCAAAGCCCTCCCCAGTCTCCCAACGGTGATAATTATTTTTGTATGCGACACAAACAATTAACATTAACTACAAAGTCCAGTATAGCAGGAGCAGATGACAATGAATGTGTGAAATGAAATCCCTGTGAACAGCCCTCTGAAAGAAATGCAAAGTTTTGTCGTACCAGGTTCCCAATGAAGTGTGAGGTTTGGAGGTGATTGGGAGCTCTCCCCAGACGAAGATGAAGCCAACCAAGATGAATCCACACCGACGAGCAGGCACAGGAAGGCAGATAAATCTAGATGAAAGTGTAATCCAAGGTTGTGATAGATTGAAATCCAATAGAATGTGTGATGAGCAGAAACAACACTGACAGATGATCGTGATCCCTCATCGTCTTTTTGGTTTCTTTCTTTTGAAAGAGTCCGCCAGATTAACACTAGAATTACCAAAGCCTATGAAAAAACTTGTAAATCCGTCCCACCTTAAATCCCTTCGCACCTCTCCGTCAACGTCTTTTGTGTTGTAAATATGTCGATAAGCAGCAAACAGCCTACTATCACATACCCTCCATCGCTGCACAAAGTTTTCTCAGCTCAAGTCTGTTTACCTGCGTGTCAGTTGCTTAGAGTTGTATAGACTAGAGTAAATACTGTATTGTTATTTGGAACACATGCATTTCATGTGTGTTCCGTGTCTACAACAATCTATGTAAACACATCAGTAAAACAGAAACGTTTTTCATGTTTTAGTAATAATTGACAAAATGTAGACATGAAGCATATAATGTGTGAAGCCTGAAGTCCAAAAATCAAATAACCACTTTCACGAAAGGTACAAGTATAACAAAACAAGTACACTTCTATTCAGTATATATAGAAAAAGAACCCGCAATAGTGTGCGACATTGACACATCTTTAATACGACTGCTTTGGTGGTGCAACCGTAAGATCTGCTGGCTGGTAATCAAAAGGTCGCAAGTTTGACCCCAGATGACTCAGTTTTGAATAGTGAGCTGCTCTTATTCTTACTATTTTAGAATAAAAACATAAATTTGATTTGAGTCTGTAACAGTCTGTGTTAATTTATGGTATTTGTAAAGGTTAGCTTTGTTTTTTTTATTCAGTTTTATTCTCTCAGTCACGTTCACATTCCCCACATGTGACACTGCTGTTTTCACATAAAGACACGCTCTAACAGAGGTGAACTCAGATGATGATGAGGGTTCTACATTGGAGAAAGAATGCGTTTCACACTTTTGCCATTGCTGTACTTTGTATATGTACACGGGAAGCTCTGCAGTCTACTTGTGACAGCGTAAAGTCACAAGTAGACTGCAGAGCTTCCCGTGTACATATACAAAGACAGCCATGGAAGCTTCCACCTGCAGCTATAGACTCTTCAGTATGCAAGTCCTTCTCCACTCCAGACCCCAACTTCACCATCTCATCCACCGATTTCATGACTCCCCTCAGAATAGCTGTCACCCAAGGGTCACATGCATCAAGGATATGTCAAAATATCTTCTCTTCCCATGTGTCGGAATGCCACTTAAGGCACAACGCTGGGAATTCAAAGGTAAAGTCCCTGAGAGTCTGTGATGATTTTTGCACAAAGGTCTGGCACTTCTTTTCCAACAATGCCTGGTATTCATCGGAGAGGAATGCATTCAGAAAGGCAGTGCGAATCTCCACCTAGTTGTTACATTTGTGCTGTTCCGCAAATCACCAAGCGCAAGCCGGACCGCTGTGTGCTGCATTCAGAACTTTGTACGCATGTATATACTAAAGATGGTTTCTGATCTGTCAGACAAGCGTTTGGGGATTTTTCTTTACCATAGTGAGGATTCTGACATCAGCAGTGGAGGTCTTCCTTGGCCTATCAGTCCCTTTGTGATTACTAAGCTCACCATTGCTTGCTTTCTTCTTAATGATATTCCAGACAGTTAATTTAAGTAATCCTGAGGTTTTAACAATGTTTCAAATGGTTTTATCTTTGTTTTTCAACCTCATAACGGCTTGTTTGACTTTCATTGGTACAGCTCTTGTCCTTGTGTTCAACATTGGCAACTACAGACTCCAAAGGGTAGAAACAAGCCTAGGTATCTTATGCCTGCACTAATGAAGCAATGAAACACATCTGAGTTATCACAAACACCTCTGATGCCAACTGTCCCCAAACATTATGGTGCTCTGAAATGCAGGGGACCATGTATAAAAGTGTTGTAATTTCTACATGGTGTGGCCAAACGAAATGTATGCGAAATAAACTCTGCATCTGAAACTAATTGTTTGATTTGTACTTTTAAATTGTGGAGCAAAGCGGTAAATCAAGTAAAAGTGTGCCTGTCCCAAACATTATGGAGTGCACTGTACATTGAAATGTCCATTCTTAGTGAATAACTACTGGCCTAGTTGTATCATCTTGCCAAATTTCAGCTTTTTAGCTAAACTGGAAATTGTGTTTTTTTTGTTGAGTGTGTGATTAAGTAAGTTAGTCCACCAGTCTGTCGACTGTGCATTGTATAAACAGTTAAAAACCTGGTCTTGTCTCTCACATTGGCAAGCTCTGTAAGCCCCCGCCGTTTCGTTTAAGGACATGACATTTGACATGGGTCAAATTCACTGGCAGGATGATGCCCGACCTGTTGCTGCATCTAAATGGTGCCACCTTTCACCTTCACGCCTGGTGCAGCTGCATTGTTCTTATGTGTGAGTGGACGTTTCTTGTGAGGTGGGCTTCTGTTCTCTTTCTCCGATGTAGAACCCTCATCCTCATCTGAGTTCATCTCTGTTATAGCACGCCTTTGAAAAGTAGCAGTGTCAGATCGGGGGGGACGTGAATGTGAATGAGAGATTAAAACTGAATTAAAAAAAAAAAAAACTTTTTACAAGTACCATAAATTTACACAAGTGTTAAGTTGAATTATGCAATGCTTTTCACCTGTAGAACTAGAGCATATTCCATGCATGGCTGAGTTCCACTGTTTTTCTAAAATGATGACTGAAATGTTCCTTTCCTTTTCTTTGAAGGGAAAATTCTTTGAAATATTTTATATATTATTGAAATGCTATCTGATCCTTCATGGACATTAACCAGTGTCGCCTCTGGGATTGATATGGGTGCATGATGTGGAAAGTACAGTAGGTTTCTTTTAACAAAATTTCACATTTGCATTTAGGAAAAAAGTATTTAGCTGGAAAATTAAATTTGGAGTATAATTGTTCATATGATGCAAGTACGTTTTTTATGTGAAAATTTCTTAGTATCTTAATTCCTGATGTTTTCCATAAGTTAAACACTGAGTAGGTTTGAGAAAGTGGAAAAAGGGGATTATAATGTATAGGAGCAGCGGCCCTGCATTGTTTGCTTATTTTAATTATGGGTAGCAGACTGGTTTGCTGGTACATTGATGAATGTTACTATTGAATGGAGGGCAAAGCAGGACATTCAAGAACGATTTGGAGTAAGATTTGTTTTTCATTGGAAGCCAGGCCAGTGTAAATTCATTATTTTCTACCAGTTTTCAAGATTTTATCATTTGCTGCCCAGTACTAAAACTGAAAGTTGGGTAGTGCCATGTCACATTCTTCTTTAGATATTTGTTGAGTCGCCTTTTGAATGCTGGACATTTCGAATTCCACATAAATGAAGTGGAACAGACAGAGCAGCTTAGGGAGAATGTTCATTTTGACAGTATTAATTCTGCCTACTAAACTGAGATTGAGGGTTGAACATCTGTTAACATCTTGTTTAATTTTATCTGTATTGCTTCCTGAATTGTATTTTAAGAGGTCTTTATATTTACTTGTGATAGTTATCCTCATATATTTAAACTGTGCTATTGTGAAGAAATAGCTATCAAATCTAATGTAATGTGCTAGACAATTCTAGACACAATCCTTGATGGAATCCTCATTTTTTATAATGTTCCTGGATGTTGATGTAATTTTTTGTAAAGAACAGAAATTTGCTGGAATACTAGCTTGTATTATCTTGAAAGTTACAAGACATTTGTTCTTAAGGCCCCTCTTTCTTGTGTGGGTTTGAACTAAATTCTTTTTTATTTTGTAGAGCACTTTTTGTAGAAGAAGGTCACAATTGAAATCTAGCTTATTGTAATATGCCTATGAAAACTTACATTGTTTTCAGTCCAGAATTTCTCATGAAATAAATAATAAATCTATGCTGTATGTGTGCAAGTTTTTTTTGCTTTCATGTAGCCAAGCGGGTTGATGACGCCAAGTTGTTTAGATAGGAGTGAATATGCAATGTGAAAAATGTCCTGTTCAAGGTTGGTACTTGCCTAATTTAAGTTACTGCTGCATTATGTTTCAGTTAGTTGCTGCCATCTACTGGATGAATGAATTTGTCAATCTCTGATGAGCAACAACAGCATGAGAGAGAGAGAGATTTGATCATGAACAATTGTAAGAAACAATTCTATCTTGTCAAGGGTGCTATTTGTTTTATTTCCGGTTCTCTTGAAAAATAGGCACTCTTGTCTAACATGTTAGGCCGAGATTATACTTCACGCGATGCAATGCATGCTGCAGCGGATGCTCCTGCTACGCAAGCGTTTTACTTTTTATACTTGCGCGCATACTTTACGTAAATCTGGAGGAATCCACCAGGTGGCAGTGCGAGATATTATCACAGTGGGAGCAGGTTTGGCTTCGCTGTGTTGTGAATTGCCTGGAACACCCATTATATTCCGATGACACCTTGCCGCAGTTATCTCTGAAAAGGATGTTTAATGATTAAATCCATCAATCCAGGGATGAGCCCATTCCAGCTAGCATTGGGCACGAGGCAGAAACAATCCCTAGACAGAGTATCAGCTCATTGGAAGCTGAATATAAGCACTCACATACACTAGCATCAATTTAGTGTCATCAAATCTGCATATCTTTGGAAGGAAACCAGAGCACAGTGTTGAAACCCAGCAGGAAAATATGTAAACTCCAAGCAGGGAATACCAGCGATGTGACTCCCTGCAACACAGCAGTGCTACTGCTCCACCACTGTGTCACCCCCACGTGTGTAATTATTAACAGTTGTAAGGGCTAGCTCGGCCACAGACAGACACAACACCGCAATGTCCACAACACACGTTTAATATACTATATACACAACTATTTACAATTTTTCACTCAGTCCTTGGTCCTTCGGGCTGCCTCCACTCCTGCCTCGCAAGCTTCGTTCTCTTCCACCCGACTCCGGCTCCCCCCCTGAATGAAGTGAGGTGGCCCCTTTTATAATTCCCCGGATGTGCTCCAGGTGCCTGATGATGAACTTCTGGCAGCACTCCCCACTGTGGCGGAAGTGCTGCCCTTGCACCCGGAAGCACTCCGGGTGTACACCATCCCTGGTCTGTCAGCACCTCCTTGTGTCCCAGAAGTGCTGTTCCCCAGTAATCAAGGACCGTCCAGGTGCCCAGGGAAGAGAAGTGCCACTCTCCTGGTCCCTCCTTCCTCCAGGCGTCCCGGCGGGGCAGGGTTCCTGGCCGTCTATCACACAGTATTCATTATTTAAACAAAATTAATGATTTATCTGTAAAATGTAACATACATACTTTAATGCATTTCATCATGAAAGTGATATCAAGTATAAGTCTAAAGATTCTAAATTTGCAGAGAGTTGGAATATCATACATTTAATGTGTTCTGTGTGGTGATCTATTGCTGCGTGCCGCTGCTGTCAGGTCAGGAAGAAGTCCAAGAAGCTCGTAGTGATTAAAAACTGGGATGACGTTTACGGTGGTCTGCTTTAATGATAAAGTAAACTATGAAGTTAAAGTGGACATTTCGAGATTAAAACCTAAATTTCCACTTTAATCACAAAATACACCTTTTCACCATGTCCTTAATTTTTTTCGCTGTACATTATATTGCTGTTAAGTTGCAAAAAAAAGATGGCACAAAAGATGGTATGTGAGTCTTTTAAAATGTATTGTGTCATTACGATCGGGAATATGCGACGCTTGAATTTAAAAGCACCATGGATGCATCTGTATGTCGGCATTTTGGTTCACCATATCGAACCATTCATCAAACATCGAAGCGCGCACATGGAACCTACTAGGATCCGCATAGTGGCTCTCTGTCACATGTAGATAGTAAACAGAGACTCTGACGTCACGTTCCGACTTTTATCACACTGCGCCACCTGACTTTTTTCTGGTACTGCAACTCGCGCACACGTCGCTTTAATTTCTGAGGACCTGTTCAGAGGACACGTCAAATGTACGCTGGGAATGCGTGGCAGCGTACACGTTCTGAGCGTGAAGTATAAACGAGCCCTTAGTTTCAGGGTTAGTGATAGATAACATTTAAAGGTAAATATACTATAGAAAGAATGTAGAATTAAAACAAAAATGGAAAGCATTCTTACGTTGTCAGTGGTGTGCCACTCACAACATTGCTTTTCAGAGTTTCAAAGAACTGTTCTATGTCCAGAGAGCTTTTGTACAGGCCATCTGAGCACAAACTTGCACACAAAGCAAATTGCAGCTTGCTTTTAATAGTGCCTACAGTCCAAAATTCTCACTATGAAGCATTCTATCATAGGATTTTTTAAGGAGATATACATTGGACTCATAATAAGTGCTGGTCTTGTGATAAAAGTATTTAGTATATGTTGCAAAACAATCTTCACTTGTGTGGGTACACCCTGTATTTGTTACTGCTGGAATTTTTAATAGATGCTGCTGTTGTAGGCCAGAAATTCAGTTAAATTTGTTTAATCAAAAACTCATGAATTAAATTTAGCTTGTTATTTTTATGAGGATGCAGGGCAAAAGTCAAAAACATATGTTAAACAGTCTCTAAACATCATTATCTTTTGTATCAAAAATTCAATGTATCTTTTCACATCAAATGCTACAGTAGTATTGATCTATATAAATATATGCTTGAAGGAGCGCACTTTTGATTTTTGCCATTGCTTTTCTATTCACACTCTGTTTCAACTAAAAAAAAATAAATCAGTTTTGTTAAGTTATTATATACATCATCATAAAATTATTTTAATTTCATTTATTAAGGAGGGACACTGTGATTAGTGTTGTGGCATCACAACCCCAGAATACACATTTTCAGTCTTGTTCTTGGCCCTGTTGACACATAGTAGTTTGCACCTCATTTTCATATTATTTAATTATCATTCTTATTTTGTTTTATGTTACTCTGGTTTTTCTTTCACATTCAAAGACAAGCCTCAGAATTGGTCCAGTGTTAGTGAACAAGGCTGTGGCATGAGTGTGTGATGGGTTTGCTGTCTTGTTGTTTTGTGCATTATGCCTAAAACTACAAACCCCTTGACCATGAACTGGATTAAGTGGTTTGCAATAATTAATACATACAGTAGATGCATTTGTTGGTGATAGGCTCCATTCATTATTGACCAAGAATTGGATTAGCCAGGTTTGTGAATGTTGTTATTATATTGTAGTACACTTCAGAAAGGGCAAGACAACATTAAAGATTTATGGTAATCCCGCTATATATCTCTTGTCACATTTATTTTTTATTCTACAGCACATGTAATGATCCCCTCACTACTTTCTTCAGGGCCAAAAAGACGACACCAAAATGACAAAATGTACTTGGCTTGCCTGCTTTAGCCATATTCCCTCTGGTTTTCCCTATATTTATTTCAAGTGATTGCTGATCACTCTAAATCTCTTTCATTCCTTTAAAAACCCTGTAGAACACCAGGCCTGTGTTCCAGGAAGCCGTAATTTATCAGTTTCTTTTTATCATGACTTGACTTCAGAAACTCAGAAATAGTAGAAAGGTGAAAAACAGTGAGCTCTCTGAAAACACTCACCGGATACGTTAGCTAGTCTTTCTATTTGTACTGTATGTAAATTGAAGTAAACATACATTATACAGTGTGACTTTTATGGGTTCAGTGGTGTTCAATAGACTTTAACCTATGGTTACGCAGTATAGCCTGTGTCTATGCTGGCTCGTAGAATAAAGCAGCTTTGAGATTGGGTAGGAGTGTTTTATTCATTATTTCCTTTGAAACTGTTTTTGTACTGGTACTGAGGTCCAGAAACTGATATTGATACCAGTCAATGTTTATGTACTGATTCAACACTACTTTAAACTGACATTCTTTAAGTGTTTAAACGTTAGCACTTTTTTTTCAAACTTAACATAGAGAGAGTAGACTAAAATAGTAAAACTTAACTGCTCAGGATGCTGGTGTAACTCAATAACACTAGCAGTAAAAGAGGCTTTTACTGATGATCAGTGTCAAAAAAGACAAATTAAATCAATTGTGATTCACTGTTGTATAATTTATACACCGTCAGCACGGTGAACGTCACTGAGAGAATAAAACTGAATAATAATAATAAAACAAGCGCTAACTTTTACAAGTAGCCAAAATTTAGACTGGGTGTTACAGACTCAAATCAAATGTATGTTTTTTATTATATTGCAGAAATAATAATGATAATAATAGCAGCTCACTACTCAAAACGCGGAGCACCTGGTCTTGAACCCAGGATTTGGGGTTATAAGGCAGCAGTTCTTACCTCTGCGCCATTCAAGAATGAGTGTAAACTCCTTGTCGATTGACATTTAACCTTGAGTTTTTAAGTCATTGGCAGCCACATGTAACTTAAATGCTTTTTTTTCCCCCTTTGGTTATATTCTTGAATAAAAGCACATGTGTTTATTTGATGTTTGGACTGAAGTCTTCACACATTATACACTTCATGTTGTTATTAGTATAACATGGAAAAAGGTTCTGCTTTAGGTATGTGTTCAGCTTTTCTCACATTTCCTTTCATCCTACACTTACCCAGATCTTTGTAGACACGGAACACACATGAAATGCATGTATTTCAAATAATGATATACTGTATTATTTACCCTATACAATTCCAGGCACCTCACATGCAGATAAGGAGCCTTGGCTTGAGCTGGGAGAATGTTTTGCCCGAGCTGAGCTCTGTCAAGACGGGGGATGGGACAGCAGGCTGCTTGCAGCTTGTGCTGATCGACTCATTTACAAAATAAAAGCCGCTGATAGAGAGGTGCGAAGGGATTTAAGGTGGCCACTTCTCCGCCTTGGTCACTTGGTTTTTGAAGCTAGTACAGTTCCATTACTGAAATTGTCTGAAATAGTCTGAGTTCAAGCAGTATGTTACGGGTAACACATTTCATAATAATGCAGCATTCCTTGCACATTTTTGAATTGCTGCATCTGTACATGTAGATCACATTTTAGGGACTTATATTTAACCATTTTTCTGAAATAATGTAACAAAACATCACATTGTTGACTGATTTATGGCTTAAAAAGTATTTTGGGTCTTCTTAATTATCTAGAAACAGTTTTACAATCTGAACACCTCATTATTACTTTCTATACTGCTTCTTTCCAGAAAAGTAAATCATTTCTTTTTGATTGTTCGCAAAGTGGGCACTACTGGTATTTCTATAATAAACTGAAAGTTACAAATCCTAGGGGTGTTAGAAATATACATGAAATGTCAAAAAACTCTTAAGTGAGAAACCTGCTTTCTATGTGGATTCTGACTGTTTGATCCACCTTTCATCTCATTTTATAATGTGTGTTTATTTCAGACACTTTTGGAACTGGGAGCTTCTCCAGATTATAAAGACCGTCGTGGACTAACAGCCTTGTACCATACAGCAATGGTGGGAGGTGACCCGTACTGTTGTGAGTTACTGTTACATGAACATGCTACTGTCAGCTGTAAAGATGAAAATGGATGGCAGGAAATTCACCAGGTACACTTTTCAATTATTTTTCATTTGTGCCAATGTTATGCAATAAGACCCTGTGTTCGGATTCAGCGGGTTGGAAAATGGATGGATGGATTATACATTGTGTGTAGGGGTGTACTGTATGTATGCTTTATTATTAGCACATTTTGTATTCTTTTCTTTTTGACCAAAAGGATTCGTAGTTCCTTGTCTATGCGAACAAGGCTCATGTTCATAAATACAAACCAATGTGTATATGCAGGTACACCTGATTGTTGTGGATTCAGTGGTGCTTAAAGGATGTGTTTGGTACTTTTCAAGTTAGTTACTTTTTCTCAGTAATGGTGTACATTCAATTGTCATGCAAATTATTGTTTTACTGTGAATCATTTTTATGATTTTAAATAACACATTTGAAACTGGGCACCAGTACAGAGCAAAAGCCTTTAAATGTACCAAATACATGCACTTTGAGGAGGCAAAATGTTTGAATTCAGAAAATGTACCTTTGGTATTTGTCGTATATTTGTGATAAAGGATATTGAAAATGATATATTTTATCACAGATTTTTGCAATTATTTTTCCTGACGTAAGTATATGCAGTGTTCACTTATCTATTCAAAGGTGATGTACATTTTAAAATGTAAATAAGAAAGTAAAACAGCACAAAACCAGGCATGCTTGTATGTGTAGCTGATTATTGTAACATTGACATCTGATCACAAAACCACCAATGAATATCATCGGCAGCATGCTGATGGCCATGCAAAACTACAAGAAAATTGAAGGGGAATCCATGTGGCATTCGGACAGACTAAGAATTAATTATGTCCTTAATATTGTGGATTAGGCACTGAATGAAACTGTGCCAACAACAGCACTTTTGTGCAAAACAAAAATTATGTTAACTTCTTTCCCCACCATCTTCTGAGTTGTATTTGAAAAATACACAACTGATCAATTTCTATGTTAACCATAATGGGGATATTTTCACATCTCTCTATTATAAAAAGAAATCCTGTCCCCTGTCCTGATAGTCTACGATACGTGATAATCTCAAAAGACATTTTAAAGACCCGCAAGACCAAGGAGACTTGCCACGGTACATCTCGTGGGGACGGTAAACATGAGATGCGCGGGCGTGGTCCAGAAATAAGACAGGTATTGCTTTTACAACGTCACGCGAGACCAGGCAGTGAACCATCATTTAAAACAAATCAACAGACCTCTAAGCTAGCAGTTGTTGGATTGCTTTTGGCAGGCAAACATCATGTGTTCCCAGCTCTTAAAACATTGTCATGCGACAGGCAGAAGAGGCAGCTAGCAAGCAGCAAAAAGACAGCAAATGATCCAAAGGCATATCTTTAGCATACGTTCAGCCGCAACACCCTTCACAACACGAGCAGTATTATACGTCTGGGAAGAAAGAGATGTAACCTCGTGTGGGGCAGGAAATAAAGAAACAAGTATTGTTTTTACAAAAGTTTTTAAAGTAAAAGAGAAAATAATGGATATGTAACAATTCACAAGAAAATAACAATCTCTTTAAATTGTAGATTGCCTGCCTAAGATGAATGGGGATGAATGGGGACGTGGGAATGAGGGGTCCTTTCATCGGGTTAGCGCCATTTCAGATGTGGAATGGCAAAATGGGGGAGGCAGCTTGATGAATGAGGTCTCCAGGACTTAAAACTAATCCAAATCATATTATGTGATATCATCTAATGTGAAATTCTACTCCGTACTTCTAGAATTTTTATTTTTATACTGTATTGAGGATTTATTTTGTTCTATGCATTGTACTGTACGGCTCAGAATTAAAAGACAATGAGTGAACTTCATAAAGACGTTTACAAACGAGACTATGAAACCAGTGAAATTAGAAAGGCTCAAAAAAAAAGCGGCACTATACACATGTGGAGAAAGTTAAAGGATATGAAAGTAGGAAAATTAGAAAATATAAAAAAAGAAAGTAAAGATCGCAGTAACGCAAACAAACAAACTGCCTCATTTAACTATGTACCAGTCTAACTTTGGTTTTGCACAATAATTACTACACTATTGCACCTTAACACTTAATTCTACTTTATTCACATAATTTTACTTATTTATTATGTTCTACTATACTGTTATCTTTCAATCTATGACTTTTTGTTAATCTAACTGATATTCTTCTAACTTTGCACAGTTTTTGATAAGCGGATCAGGATGCATTTCACTGCGTGTTGTCCTGTATAACTATTCATGTGACAAATAAAGAATCTTGAGAATTTCAAAAACGGAGTTTACCGCACATGCATTTATTGGTTACTTTGTTAGTGTATATATATTTACCTGTCTGCTTATTTAAAAAGCTAAATTTACCCCAGGAGTCAAAAACGTTCTGTCTAGCCCTTGTACAAAAACCTAGACAAAAGCTGGGGTATGACCTTGGTAACCCCATGTACGTTTGGATCTGTGAGAGGAAAATAGCACGACTTTACAGACAGGAGTCCAATGCAGAACTCTGCGTACTTTTTTACTTTGTAAAAAAAAAATATTAACTGCTGATGATGTAGATCGTTTTGTCTATGCTGAAATTACAAACAGAGAAACCTGTCCTGACCTCATTAAAAAGATTCAGCATATTGGGACTCGCAAGATTACAAATATTGTTTTTACAGAAGTTCTGAAATAAAAGTGAAACTAATGGAATAGCAACAATTCAAAGAAAATAAAATCTTAAAAGTGTGTATCCGGAAAACCAAACACTGGGGTTGGCGAGTAAAGCGAGCAGGGGGCGAAGCCCCCTATTTTCTTATATTTATGTCAGGATGAAAAGCTATGATGTGTGAATAATTTGTTTTGTAGCTGGAATTCAGTTTCAGAAGTACTTTTATACATTAGCGTCTCTGCATCAGTATTGGAAAATAATAATGAATAGTACTAAAATATGATTATGAACTAAATTCTAGAAGAAGCACAAACTTGCCAACATGTGGAAACCATGTGCATAGGGTAAATATGTTAGATAAAATAGATTTTATTAACCATGTTGTTAAAAATATGTTTACCCAGTTTCTATAAAACATATTCAAAACTATAAATCATAATGTGCCATGAATATGGGGTCTTAGCTTTGTTGGGATCGGTTTAATTACTCTATTGTGAGTTGATCACTATATAAAGGATACAAAAGTAATTGCATGAACGAGTGTGGATGTTTATGTGAGTGTGCAAGCATTAATTGGCTTAAGTGGGCCTTAAGTGGGGCTTTAGGCTAGATCTTGATAAAAAATGTCAGTTGTAAATGTAATTAACAGTCAACATTTGCTGTATTATTAAATTTCATAGGCTACCTTCCTCACAGATTATCTGCAAAGTACTCAGAGGTGTTCACTGCTGCTTTTAATCGCTGCTGGCTCATACTGTATGTTTTTGGTGGTTTTTATTTAGGATTTAGTTCCCAGTGACCTAGTTCTGCATGTGCTATGGCTTTCTATTGACAAAGTTAACAAAGTTGTTTTTGTGACCCAAGAAAAAAATCAAAGAATCTGTGGCAGAACATTTCCTGAAGTACATTACCCACATGCTGCAAATAATAATGACACCAAGTGACCTAGTATAATAATTGTTACACAAATTAAAAAAGAAATCTTAAGAAGAGTTGAGGACCCAGCTTAGGAAAACACCATTTAATGGAATAATGAAAAAAGGAAAAACTGTAAGTTTGAAGAAAGAAATGGAAGGATGACTTGTCTTCTTCTGTTTTGGTCTCCAAGCTTCTTTCCAGGATGTTTGTTGGTCAAATGATGTCAGACTCCTGGTCTTGAGCTTTTTTGTAATGCTGCACCAGAAGGGATGGAGTTTGCAGGGAAGAAATGTGACATCACTCGATGTGAGACCTAAAGTTCCAGGTGCAGGAATGTTTGTACAAGATTGTGTCAAGATTGTATCTCACCAAGTCAAATCCCCATTAAGGCACTCACAAGGCCTACATTTGTGACATAGTTAAAAAAAAAAAAAAAAAAAGTTTATACAAGGGCTTTATTGAATACCTGATTTTTCACTATTCGGCCGAATATGAATTTTCGATTTCCAGATAGAGGTCGAGTATGAATGCAAATAGTACAGTAATTGAAATGGGAGCACTTGCGGACAGTACTGTGTATTTAATATGTCATTTTCTTGAAATTCTAGCTATTAGTATAAAGAGTATTTTTGACATGGATTTGTTTACACACTAAACAAAATTAAAAACTTGAGGTTTTAAAAAATTTATTTTTTTATCTCAAAAACATTAATCATAAATCAATAGTCGTGAAGTTTAAGTTTGGAGATATAAGTGTTTCTAGCCTCTACAATGCAAAAAGTCCATGTTCCACTTCAGAAGTATCAACTGTTCAGCTCAGTTGGGAAGAAGACTAAATCTTCCTGCTGAACAAACATTACTACCATTGCTAGCTGGTGTTCCCAAATTGAATTGTCTTCCCACCAAGACAGGGGATCACTGTCATCTGCAAATAGCTCTTTGAAACATAGGTCAGATATTCTTGCTCAAATACTGTAACAGCAATACTGGACTCTTAATTCTTTTGTCATCTAAGTAATCCCAGCATGAGTAAACTCCTGCACTGATTTTTAGCTTTTTTCGTAGGTGAATCTGTTGTCAAATGTTCTTTATCTCCATTGTTATATATGGCTGCATATATATCAGTCTTTTCCATAGCTTTTGAGAAGTGAACCATTTTACTTTAAAACGTGGGTCATGTACAGGTGAAACAATTTGAATTAGATTTATTTTGACATTCTGGAATTTTTCATGTAAAGACTTTGAAATTTCCTACACCATTTCTTGTACTCTGTCAGTACTTGTACTGGACAACTGGTTGTTCAAATACTGAGTAAGGGCATTGCATGATTATATAAAGCTGTTTCGTATGAAACATCTCCAGTTAATTCTTTAAATGGTTGTAAAATAGTTAAAAGAATCTGCATTAACTTCCACGGAGCTTGTAACTTGAGCTTTCCTCAGTCATAAAGAAAATAACTCCACACTTCTAATAATCTTTCACACATGTAGAACTGTATAGAGAAATCCATCTTGTGACAACATCTTGCATGAGTTCATGTTCAGGTAATTTCAGTTCTTTTTATTTCTCACACGCTCTGACCATAGCACTGGTGGAATGTTTGAAATAGCCATCTGTTTTTCTTGCTATGGTAATGAGGTTGTTGACAGAATTCTCACTGTACAGGGAGTTATGAATAGATAGCCGAGGAGTGTGATCAAAACAACATACATTTTCTTGGTTTGCACCTTGCATAACCTTCTTTATGTTGCTACAACTGTCTCTGATAAACACAGGAATTTGATGTTGTATTTTCAATCATTCTCTCATTTCAGAAGCAGCATTTGCAAGCATTTCAGCCGCATGTGTACCAGTTACATTTTCACAGTGGAGCACAGCAAATTGTCAGTTGAAATTGTCATCAGTGCAGCATGCAGTTAAACTCATAAACAACTGTGTGCTGCATTGAGATGTCTACATGTCTGTTGTGAATGAGATGTCCATCATGAATGAATCATGAATGAGATGCCCATCATACAAATTAATTTTAAAGTTTTCCGAAATATTTTCATACTTGGCTAAAATAATTTTTTTATCAAAAAATTAACAATATAAAACCTTGTAACAGGGCTCTAGAACAGCAATTAAATTTCTCAAACCTACATCCACAAGTGTTGAAATAGGCTGAACGTGCATATTGTCTGAGCTATTGCTTCGTTAACGTTTGAGGCTTCAGGGCTACTGATTTTCTAAATCTTGACTCTTTTTACTACATCAGACAACAGAAGCTGTTTTTTGAGCAATGCTGTACTACCAGGTGCCCAACTCCCATTGTCCTCTGAGTTTGACTGTTTCTGTTTTATTATGCTCATTTTTGAGGGATACTTGAATTTAAAATGGTTTCAAAGGAGTGATGTCATAAACGGTTAAGCCTTTGCTGATGGACCACGTGAAATCGTCACATCACTGAGACTGCAAACAGCCTTAAACTTCCACACTCCGCTGTTCTTTGTTTTACCCTTGCCTGAAAAATACGGAAAGTGCAAAATTCTATTGTTGAAAACACTATTAACACAAATAAACCAAAGTAAAAGAATGATTGGGAAAAAAAAAGCCTTTGAATGTTTGATTGAGTCTGACTTCTGTGACTACGTAAATAATTTGCAATCCCACAAGAAATAGTATTGAGACCTCAGGGAGCAGACATGAGAGGGACATGCTCACCAGGTGGCCACGGACTGCCCAAGGGGATGGGAATACCAGGAGAAGCTGGCATCAAAAGCAGCTATCTGAGCGAGTTTGACAACAGATTTGGCAGGCAGAAATGGGAATTTCTGTTAGATTAATATGTAAAGGCAAAGAAAAAACTTTGGAGATATTCAGCAACCATGTAGTGTAGTGTAGTGCACTGAACGGTTGAAATTTAAACAGACCAGGTAGTGCATCATCTGTGTATGACCACATCTGTAGCTGTGCCCATGTGTTAAACAAGCCTTTAGAGAGCACTTTGGAGGTGTCTCCCTGCTGCTAAAGTCCATCGATTGTGATGCATGGCTGCTGCAAGTCTCTGATTTGGATCCTGCCTTGGGTCAGCCCACAGAGTGGGGATTAGTCTGGTCTACAGGTTTTTTATGACGTCACGTGAATGGTGTGAGGTGGAGCTGGGAAGCACTCGGTTGGACAAACGTGCACAGCAGCTAGGAGTACATGTTCACAGCAGATCTTTTGAGCAGCATGGAAGAAGCACTTTTGAAAATGCCACTCACCTATAATCAACATAAAAAGGCTATTTCCATTCCTGTGTCTCTCATACTCCCCAGATAATTTTAAAATACGCATGTAACTATTCAGAATTTTTTTGAACTTGAATACTCTCATTTTTGCATTATTTGGCTAAAAAACTAGTTGGAATAGAATATTTGGTACAGCTGTACTTTATACATAATGTTCCTGAATGATGGCAGCCCATATTACAGAACATTTACAATAGTTTTCTTTTTTAAACTGTATGAAGAAATTTTACAGTTACAGAAAACAAAATATTTGTTATTCATTCATCCATCCATTATCCAACCCGCTATATCCTAATGACAGGGTCACGGGGGTCTGCTGGAGCCAATCCCAGCCAACACAGGGTGCAAGGCAGGAAACAAACCCCGGGCAGGGCGCACACACACACCAAGCACACACTAGGGACAATTTAAAATCACCAATGACCATAACCTGCATGTCTTTGGACTGTGGGAGGAAACCGGAGCACCCGGAGGAAACCCACGCAGACACGGGGAGAACATGCAAACTCCATGCAGGGAGGACCTAGGAAGTGAACCCGGGTCTCCTAACTGCGAGGCAGCAGCGCTACCCACTGCGCCACCGTGCCGCCCTTATTCATTCATTTTCCAAGCTTATTCATTCTGACATATCATTGTGCTTACTACTTTGGCTTCAGTTGTAGTACTCCAGCAAAGGTACTTATGTTTATTTATTAAGGCTAACCTTGACTTCCTAAGTGCTATATTTTATTTATATTTTTAATGCTCACTATCAAGCTGAGTAAGGAAAACATAAAAGCAGCTTAGATTCTGACCATCTGCATAGTGACTTTTTTAATGCAAGTTTGCACTGGTAGTGCAACTTGCCTTTTAATCTCAGTGTATCAACCCTTAAATCTCTTTTTGACAATGCTTATATTAATTTACTTATTTTAGCAAGTAGCATTCACTTAATGTTTTCTATTCTTGAATATTCAGCTATAAGATGCACATTACTCATAATATTCAGTTTTTATTATACCATTGTTGAAACTATTACAGGATTTGATGAATCTTTAATCAGTGATGAAAGAATCAGTAATTTAAAATGTGGGTTTCAGAAGTATTATAATACTTAACAGCTGCTACCTGAATGGCCTTTTTATAACAAAAGCTTTAGTCAGTGTTCCATACTATCTACATTTATGTTGCGAAAGTGAAAAGAAACATTTCTTTTCCAGTCTCCTGCTGTGTTTAACTTCTGCCACCTAGTGGATGACTCCATTGTGTATCATTTTAGTAAAATTACAGTAAGTGAAATGTTTTTGTTTTATATTTCCACTTATTTACAAGAAAAATATTTTCAAATGGTTTATATATTTAATATAATGTTGTACCTTATTGTGATATTGATTACCGCACCATTTTTCAGGTCTTATATTCTTGGGTCATGAAATTATTCACACTTCTTCTGTCCTGAAATATAAACACTCTTGTACCGAATAAGTTTGTAATTTCTAATTTTTCTGGACATATAGTGTATCGTGTGTCAATAGACCTGTAGCCTACATACTGTGTGGCTCAGCCTGCAAGGGTTTTTGTGAATGCAAAGTTTTTTCTTTCTTTCCCTGTTTGTTCTACTTGTACTTTAATTTGACACTACGTGTCCCTGTTGTTGAAAATAACATTTCCTGGAACTTGATAAAAAAACGTTTCTACAAAAGCTGCAGAAAAATAAGTATATGCTTACAGAAACTGGCAATTTAGACAGACACAGCTTGAATTTTTATATTCCCCAAAGATTCCAAAATAACATATCAGTTTTAGATTTGAAGGCCTCCTAGTTGCTACTTCCAAGAACTCTCGTAGGTAAATTGTTCCACATACATATAATCCTTTGTGTAAAGAAGTATTATCTTACATTTGTGCAAAATTAACCTTCAGTCAGTTCCCTATGTGTGCTCTTATGGGTATCTGTCTGGCTTACTACCCTCCAGTTTTAAACACTTCTGTCTTATTTTCTTTAACCTTTCTTAAATGTGTACACCTCATGTACAAGTATTCACTTTATTGTTAGGAAAAATACACTGGAAAAGTTTAGGAAAGTTTTTTAGAATGTTCAAAACACAGGAAAACTGATTGTACCCCTATTCTTAATGTGCCATTCCTGGTACACCTTCTGCAGAAAACTCTTAGGGGATATCTCCACTATATTCCTATACCACCTTAACTTGCTCCACTTTATTCTGAGTCACAACAGTCCTACTTTAAGTGACTCCTTCATTACTGAACTCTTAATATTATCAAGGAGAGTTAGTCCTGGAGCCTCTTGTACTTACGATTTCACTGTTTGGTTACTACCTAGAGGTGCTACCTCCAAGGTGTTGCTTTCATGAACACTCCCAGGTAATTTGTTCCATATAACTACAGTACAATCACAAATGAAGTATTACCTTATATTTGTGCAAAATTACCCTTAACCAGCTCTTCTGGAAGTCAATTTATTAACCTCCAAATTTTAAACATTGAAACTGTGTCTACAGCTGAGGCAGGAAGTATTTAATCTGAAACTAAACTCCTGCTTTCCTCAGTCATTTATATGGATTAACAACTAGAATTACCAGAGCCTACTAAAAAACTCATAGATCCGGCCCACCTTAAATCCATTCGCACCTCTCCCTCAGCGTTTTTTGTCCTGTAAATGTGCCGATTAAGACAAACAGCAAGCAGCCTGCTATTCCATCCCCCACTGCCACAAACCGTGCACAAACTTCTCCCAGCTCATGCCTTGATTGATTATCTGGGAGTGAAGTGCTGGAGTTTTAGAGTGGAAATAATAGATCGTTATCTGGAACACATGCATTTCATGTGTGTTCCGTTTCTACAATAATCTGTGTAAACCCATTGTTAAAACAGAAACGTTTTTCATATTTTAGTAGTAAATGACAAAATATTGTCATAAACTATATAATGTGTGAAGCCTGAAGTCCAAAGATCACATTTGCTACGACCGCTTCTGTGGCACAACGGTATCAACTGTTGACTGATAATCAAAACTTCACGGGTTTGAGTCCGTTTTGAGAAGTGAGCTTGGAGAGTCTGGAGCCTGGAGAGTCGCTTGCGTACTGAATAGTCTATAACTGCAGGTGGAAGCTGCCGTCTGTGTACTTTATATATAAGAGCCTGATCGTGGGGGGGTTTGGGTTTGGGGGGTGGAATCGTGAACGCCACTGAGAGAATAAAACTGAATAAAAAAAAAAAAAAAACAAAGCTAAGCTTTACACGTTTCATAAATTTACACCGGCTATTACAGACTGAAATCAAATGTATGTTTTTATTCTAAGATAGTAAGAATAAGAGCAGCTCACTTCTCAAAACGAACCCGTGAAGTTTTGATTATCAGTCAACAGTTGATACCGTTGCGCCACCGAAGCAGTCGTAGCAAATGCATACCTTTTGTGAAAGTGTTTATTTGATCTTTGGACTTCAGGCTTCACACATTATATAGTTTATGCCAACATTTTGTCATTTACTACTAAAATATGAAAAACGTTTCTGTTTTAACAATGGTTTTACACAGATTATTGTAGAAACGGAACACACATGAAATGCTTGTGTTCCAAATAACGATCTATTATTTTCACTTTAAAACTCCACCACTTCACTCCCAGATAATCAATCAAGGAATGAGCTGGAAGAAGTTTGTACTCGTTCTAAGCTGGTGGGGGGATGGAATAGCAGGCTGGTTGCTGCTTGTCTTAATCGGCACATTTATAGGACAAAAGACGCTGAGGGAGAGGTGCGAACGGATTTAAGGTGGGCTGGATCTACAAGTTTTTTCGTAGGCTCTGGTAATTCTAGTGTTAAAATTAGCTGTATCTTCTATAGTTCTTGGTACTACTCCACTTTCCAGATCTTTCACTTTAGTAATGAACCGCTGTGACACATAATTTGTTTCATATGTTGAAGCAATTCCTACACCCATTGGCAGTTGATGCCCTGAATCTCTTCTTCATATTGTATAATGTAAACCCTCTCATGAGAAACTTTATGGAAACTTTTTGAATATCAGAGTAACATAAACAGTGGCAAAAGCTGAGATTCATTCATGATACAAGTTAAGTGCAGCCAGCAACATTACAAAATGTACAACAGAAGAGAATAAAAAAAAATTCAATTGACTTTGAGGTTGGAACAGAACACCCAACTGAACGGTTTGTGTAGAAAGTTCAACTGATGTGAGAGCAACCAACCATCCAAGAACAGTTTGTTGATGAACAATGCTTTTTCCAGCATGATGGAGCACCGTGCCATAAGGCAAAAGTGATAACTAAGTGGCTTGGGGAACAAAACTTCAAAATTTTAGGTTCATGACCATGAAACTCTCAAGACCTTAATCCCATTGAGAACTTGTGGTCAATCCTCAAGAGGCGGGTGGACGAACAAAAACCCACAAATTATGACAAACTCCAAGCATTGATTATGCAAGAATGGGCTGCCATCAGTCAAGATTTGGCTCAGAAGTTGATTGACAGCATGCCAGGGCATATAGCAGCGGTCTTGAAAAAGAAGGGCCAACATTGCAAATGTTGACTCTTTGAATAAACTTAATGTAATTGTCAATAAAAGCCTTTGAAACTTATGAAATGCTTGTAATTATACTTCAGTATGCCATAGAAACATCTGACAAAAAGATCTAAAAACACTGAACCAGCAAACATTGTGAAAACCAATACTTGTGTCATTTTCAAAACCTTTGGCCACGACTGTAGAGTGACACAAAAAATTCCATCTTAAGGGGTGCCACTGCCAACCTAAGCCATTTCTGATAAAATCAGCCATAGGCAACTTCATATTATTTGAAAATGAACACACTGGATGAAGACAAGCAAATAGCTCAAAACATACACACCCCTCTATGTTGTAGTGCTACAGACTATCCCTATTTGTACTGTAAAAGCTTGGTTTATTTCATTATTTTTAGACCAGTACTGGCGTACTGCATGATAACATGCAGTGAATACACTTGACTTGAGCATTCCTAGTTTTCATACTCTTTCTCTGTCTCTGTTTAGTATTCTTTTGCTCAGAGGTTGATGTGCTTGCTGCTTCCTGAGCAGCTCTTCTTTTCTCCACCCTAGTGGCCCGCTGCTTCTCTTCTTTCGTCGGCATCTTTTCGCGTTAAAACTGATTAAGTTAGTTTTTGTGTTGCAATTACTTAGTACGTTTTCTTTAATCTTTCACTTAAGCTGGCACTTAAGTCTTCAATCTGCCTCAAGAATGATTAGCGAAGTGGGGAATGAGAACGGCGCCCATACGCATGTGCCCTGCCCTGCTGCACGGTGCCAATCGTTGATTCAACAATAAAATAAAAAGAGTAATACAAATCATCAAAAAGCAGATAGTAGACGTCACGTAGTATATGTGTACCAAATTTCAAGTTAATAGGTGAAACGGTTTGCTAGCTACAGGTGATTTAAAATCCTGGACAGACAAACAAACAGCCACTGTAGTGTATTATATAAGAAGATGATCCTGTGAAACAATTTACTGTGCTTAGACCAGCCAACTGTGGCATTCTCTTGTAAAGAACACTTTAAAATGGCCAAGTTATATATATTTCCATAAACAGCCGTGTGGCATGTGAAGAATTCAGCCCACGGGCCAAAGTTTGCCGGTCCCTGTCCTAGAAGCTCTCAAACACGTTCATAACACACTGTTAAAAAATAGCACAAAGCAGGCACTTTATCTGCATGCCAGTATACCAAGGAGAAATTGACACACCTATATGGTGTGGCAGTTGTTAATTGGTATAATGGCATGCGCTTAAACTCTTCCAGGCAAGTAACAGAGATACCCTGTGTTCTTACTCAATGGCATCTCGCACCATTACAGTGTCTTCTATGGTTATGAATCATTCAAGTTTATTTCCTGAGCTGCACCATTGTCTTTGTCTCCTTGTGTAAATAAATTGACTCAATACTAAAGTGGAAATACAAGCATTCAGAGGCTTCAATGAGCCAACAAAATCAGCTTTTACCTTTTTGTGGCAAGTAGAAATGATGTCTTTGGATGTATTTTTCCATGGAGAAAATATTCATTTGTTGTTGTTTTTCATTGTGCATCTGGGTGTAGCTTTATATCATCACACAGTTTATGCACATATATATACTGTACATGCACAACATTGTATGTACACCTATAGGGGTATATGTATGTTCATCACTCACTTTTTAATTTTGTATTAGTTTTGTCCATATGTAGTTACATCTGCTACGTATCTTTTTGAGCTATTTTCATTCTTGTTTTGTGCTTTCCATGTCCGTCCCTCATACACACACAATTTTTCAGTACCTTGTTTTCTCTATGTGTCTGCTTTTCTGATTAGGTTTATATTTATAGATTATAGCTGCAAATTTTCTGCTTGGATTTGCATTTTGTTACTTAAAACAAATACCAAAGACTGAATTCAGTGGGCTGATCTCTTTGACAAGTGAAAAGTGTTTCTTAGCAACCATACGTGTTGCATACAGTTGTGGAGGAGGAACTTCCTTTGGTCTAGTATGTTAAAAAATCATGTAAGAGCTATGGGGAATAATTATATGTATTAAAAAGTAAAGGAAATACTGTTTTTGATTTCATTACCTTTATATTGTTTTTTTATACAGCTAAATAGTACAATAATGCATCATTATCATTTGTAAAGTATTCAATGTTATTTTTAACTTTCAACTTTCCTAATCACCATCCCTGTTAATTCTCCCTAGATGACATATTAGTTAGCAATAAGCAGCAGAGGGAAAAAAATAAAGATCCAAGATAGTGGTACAGCTTGAAAAATAATTATGTCCAAAAAAGGATATCATGTTTTGTAGAATAACTGGTTTCGTCCCATTAGGTAAACATTTCTTCCCATTTTAGATAGCATAATGCCAGTGTGTAGTAGAGAGATGTACAGATTTCTTCCACTTCAGCAAATTAAATGGGGAGCTAGAAGAGTACAATAGAGACTGTCTTAGAATAATCAGTGAGAATAGTTATTTTGTCTGGGCAGATTCCAAAAAGAACAATAACACAAGAACACTCTTACAGCATAATAAAATAGTTATGCATGTAAGACTTAAGTGAGGTTGGGAACATTCACTAATAGTGTGTTGTTGCACCCACCTCATGACGAAACACCTGGATAGGGACCCGAGTGCAGTGGGTGACACCTCAACATCACACTGGAATAGAGTGAGGGTTTTTATGGTGGCTGGAGTGCCAGTCCTGCCACCAACCCCCAAGTTTTCCCTGTAAATTGGAGGACCTTCTTGCAGGGCCGGATGCAGATTAATGTCATACCCAGGACGGAGCAATTGTAGGTTAAAGGTCTTACTCAAGGGCCCAACAGAGTAGAATCACTTCTGGCATTTATGGGATTAGAACTGACAGCCTTCAGACTGCTAGATCCCTAGCCTCAGAGCCACCACTTAAGAGAGTGCAAATTGTGGCAAAGAGAGGTTGCTGTTTGGTGGCACCCCTGCAGGTGGCATGTACTCCTGGTTAGATTTTAATTTGAATTAGGAAAAAAAAATGTATATCATGGTAAGTAAAATTACCATGTAGATATATCTTAAAATCAATTTCAGATATAGTAAAATTAAATATTAAGATATTTTATAATAATTTCCTGCTTAATTCAAGATATTTTCTTCTTCTTCTTTTGGTTGCTCCCGTTAGGGGTTGCTACAGGGGATCATCTTTTTCAATATCGTTGTGTCTTCTGCATCTTGCTCTATTACACTCACCACCTGCATGTCCTCTCTCACCACATCCATAAACCTTCTCTTAGGCCTTCCTCTTTTCCTCTTGCCTGGCAGCTCTATTGTTAACATCCTTTTCCAGTATACCCAGCATCTCTCCTCTGCACATGTCCAAACCAATGAAATCTTGCCTCTCTGACTTTGTCTCCCAACCTTCCAACCTGAGCCGACCCTCTGATGTACTCATTTCTAATCCTTTCCATCCTTGTCACACCCAATGCAAATCTTAACATCTTTAACTCTGTCACCTCCAGCTCTGTCTCCTGCTTTCTGGTCAGTGCCACCATCTCCAACCCATATAACATAGCTGGTCTCACTACTGTCCTATAGACCTTCCCTTTCACTGTTGCTGATACCCGTCTGTCACAAATTACTCCTGACACTCATCTCTACCCACTCCACCTTGCCAACACTCTCTTTTTCACCTCTCTTCTGCAATCCCCGTTACTCTGAATTGTTGATCCCAAGTATTTAAACTCATCATCCTTCACCAACTCTACTCCCTGCATCCTCACCATTCCTCTGCCCTTCCTCTCATTCACACACATGTATTCTGTCTTGCTCCTACTGACTTTCATTCCTCTCCTCTCTAGAGCACATCTCCAACTCTCCAGGGTCTCCTCGACCTGCTCCCTACTCTCACTACAGATCACAATGTCACCAGCAAACATCATAGTCCACGGGGACTTCTGTCTAATCTCGTCTGTGAACCTGTCCATCACCATTGCAAATAAGAAAGGGCTCAGAACTGATCCCTGATGTAATCCCACCTCCATGTTGAATGCATCCGTCACTCCTACTGCAGTCCTCACCACTGTCACACTTCCCTCGTACAGTACATATCCTGTACCACTCTTACATACTTCTCAGCCACTCCTGACTTCCTCATACAATACCACAACTCCTCTGGAGGCACCCTGTCATATGCTTTCTCTAGGTCCACAAAGACACAATGTAACTCCTCTGGCCTTCTCTATACTTCTCCATCAACACCCTGAGAGCACACATTGCATCTGTGGTGCTCTTTCCTGCCATGAAACCATAATGCTGCTCACTAATCATCACCTCCTTTCTTAGCCTAGGTTCCACTACTCTTTCCCATAACTTCATGCTGTGGCTCATCAATTTTATTCCCCTGTAGTTACTACAGCTCTGCACATCCCCCTTATTCTTAAAGATCAGTACCAGTAAACTTCTTATCCACTTCTCAGGCATCCTCTCACTTTCCAAGATTCCATTAAACAATCTGGTTAAAAACTCCACTGCCATCTCTCCTAAACACCTCCATGCTTCCATTGGTATGTCATCTGGACCAACTGCTTTTCCAATGTTCATCCTTTTCATAGCTGTCCTTTCTTCCTCTTTGCTAATCCGTTGCACTTCCTGATTTACTATCTCCACATCATCTAACCTCCTCTCTCTCATTCTCTTCATTTATCAGTCTCTCAAAGTACTCTTTCCATCTGCTCAATACACTCTCCTCGCTTGTGAGTACGTTTCCATCTTTATCATTTATTACCCTAACCTGCTGCACATCATTCCCAGGTCGGTCCCTCTGTCTAGCCAATTGGTACAGGTCCTTTTCTCCATCCCTAGTGTCCAGCCTCTCATACAACTCATCATACACCTTTTCTTTAGCCTTCGTGACTTCTCTCTTCACCTTGCATCTTATCTCCTTTTACTCTTGTCTTTCTGCATCTCTCTGACTATTCCATTTCTTCTTTGCCAATCTCTTCCTCTGTATACTCTCCTGTACTTCCCCATTCCACCACCAGGTTTCCTTTTCCTCCTTCCTCTGTCCAGATGTCACACCAAGCACTCTTCTTGCTGTCACGCTTACTACATCTGCTGTAATTTCCCAGCTGTCTGGTAGCTTTTCAAAGCCACCCGGTGCTTGTCTTACCTCCTCCCTAAACTCAACCTTGCAGTCTTCCTTTTTCAACTTCCACCATTTGATCCTTTGCTCTACCCTCACTCTCCTCCTTCTCTTCTTCATCTCCAACGTCATCCTATAGACCACCATCCTATGCTGCCTAACTACACTTTCCCCTGCCACCACTTTGCAGTCTTTAATCGTCTTCAGATTGACTCTTCTGCATAGGATATAATCTACCTGTGTGCATCTTCCTCCACTCTTGTACATAACCCGATGTTCCTCCCTCTTCTTAAAATACATATTCACCACAGCCATGCCCATCCTTTTTGCAAAATCCACCATCCTCTGACCTTCTTCATTCCTCTCCTTGACACCATACCTACCAATCACCTCCTCATCTCCTCTGTTTCCTTCACCAACATGTCCATTGAAATCCGCACCAATCATCGCTTTCTGTCTCTTGGGTACCCTGTTCATCACTTCATCCAACTCACTCCAGAAATCTTCTTTCTCATCCATCGAACACCCAGCTTCATAATCATTACTCTGTCTGACACTCTTTCCACCTCCAAAACACTCTTGATATACTATTCTTTTAGAATAATCCCTACCCCATTTCTCCTCCCATCCACACCATGATAGAACAATTTCAGTCCACCTCCGATCCACCTGGCCTTACTCCCCTTCCATTTAGTCTCTTGCACACACAATATATCAACCTTCCTTCTCTGTCATGTTGACCAACTCTCTTCCCTTACTAGTTATACTGCCAAAATTCAAAGTTCCTACCCTCAGTTCCACTCTCTTTACCTTCCTCCTGTCCTTCTGCTTCCGGACACGTCTCCCCCCTCTTCTTCTCCTTCTTCGGCCAACAGTAGCCCAATTTCCGCTAGCACCCTGTTGGCACACTGTACTGGTGACGGCCGTTGTTAACCCAGGCCTCGACCAATCTGGTATGGAAATTAGTATCATTGTCCGCATTTTGATCTGGCAAAATTTTATACCGGATGGCTTTCTTGATGTAACCCTCCCCATTTATCTGGGCTTGGGACCGGCACAAAGAAACACACTGGTTTGTGCATCCCCTGTGGCTGAGTTCAATTCAAGATATTTTCAAATATGTTAAACTGAAGTTGTATCTGTTTTAAGATATTTGATGTCATTTTGGGTGTCACAGCTCTTCTGTCTTGTAATTAGAGATCAGAGTTAACGTCCCTGGTACCCCCTTTATGAAGTTTGCATGTTCTCCTTGTGTTTGTGTGGGTTTTCTCCATGTGCTTCAGTTTCCTCCTACAGTCCAGAGATGTTCAGAATAGGTGAATTATCACGGCTAAAGTGTCCCTTGTGTATGTATGCATTTGAGTGTGTTCTCCCAATGAGGATTGTCCCCCTGTGCAGGGATTGTTCCCAACTGTCACCTGTGCTCACTGGGATAGGCTGCAGCTTCCCCAGAACCCTCCTCTGGAGAATTTGTTTTTGAAAGTGAATGAATGAGATCTGTAAAAATTACATCCTGTAAAATTTCCTACCCTTTGGCGGAGACTCCCTGTATGTATTAAAATGTCTTGAAATTAATTTAAGGTGTCTTCAAATGTGAATTAGGTTGAGATGTTTTGAATTGCATTACAGACATCTGAAAAAAGGTAATTTTATGTGTGGTTTAGATACCTAAAAATAATACAGAGAAACCCTAAAATAATATCTTATCTTTTTTAGATGGCTTAAATAGATATGTATTTCAGATACATTTTTAAAGTATTGAAACTGATTAAGTATTCATTGAATGACCAGGATGCCATTTTATGATGTCTTGAAATTAATTTGAGATTTCTGAAAAGGGATTTAAGAACATAAAGCATAGCAGTAATGTATGTTATGAGAATCTGTAAGAAACTTATTCTAAATCAATAAAAAGCTATTTGGTTGATATTTGTACACTAATGTACCCCCCTCTTCTGTGCCACCCTCCTTCGCTCCAGTATTTTCAGTGCAAACCAGTGCATTGGCAATTTATTTGTATTGGTTGTTTAGAAGGTGGTGAGGAAAGTTAATCTATTTGTCCATTTTCTGAAACTCCTTTTTTCAGTTCAGAAATGTATCCTGGTAGCACTAAGTACAAGGCAGGAATCAAACCATGACTGGTCCAAAGTCCTTTGTAGAACACACACAAACCCTTGTAGTGGGTCAGATTAGAATCCCAGTTCAACCTGCCACTCACATTAGTGGGATGTAGGAGAGAAATCAGTGTGCTCTGAGAAAAAAAATATTGAGAGGATGCTTCACCACTGTGTTGATAAAGGAAACCCAGCTTTAGGAAAGTAATACTATACATGTCTTATCATAGTGTCTGATAATAGTAATAGTTTATGCAAGTGCTCACAAAGAGATGATATAATTAGAATATTGTGATACAATAAACTGGATAGCACTCAATGAAAATACTTTCTTATAAAACCAGTACAGACTTAATATAGGGTGGTGGTGTAAAATTTGTTTTATAAAATCCATCCATCCATCCTCTTCCGCTTATCCGAGGTCTGGTCGCGGGGGCTGCAGGTTGAGCAGAGATGCCCAGAGTTCCCTCTCCCCGGCCACTTCTTCTAGCTTTTCCGGGGGAATCCCAAGGCGTTCCCAGGCCAGCTGGGAGACATAGTCCCTCCAGCGTGTCCTGGGTCTTCCCTGGGGCCTCCTCCCTTTTGGACGTGCCTGGAACACCTCACCAGGGAGGCGTCCAGGAGGCATCCTGATCAGATGCCCGAGCCACCTCATCTGACTCCTCTCGATGCGGAGGAGCAGCGGCTCTACTCTGAGCCCCTCCTGGATGATTGCGCTTCTCACCCTATCTTTAAGGGAGAGCCCAGACACCCTGCGGAGAAAACTCATTTCAGCCGCTTGTATTCGCGATCTCGTTCTTTCGGTCACTACCCATAGCTCATGACCATAGGTGAGGGTAGGAACATAGATCGACTGGTAAATTGAGAGCTTTGCCTTATGGCTTAGCTCCTTTTTCACCACGACAGACCGATGCAGAGCCTGCATCACTGCGGACGCCGCACCGATCTGCCTGTCTATCTCACGCTCCATTCTTCCCTCACTCGTGAACAAGACCCTAAGATACTTGAACTCCTCCACTTGGGGCAGGATCTCACTCCCAACCCTGAGAGGGCACTCCACCCTTTTCTGGCTGAGGACCATGATCTCGGATTTGGAGGTGCTGATTCCCATCCCAGCCGCTTCACACTCAGCTGCGAACCGATCCAGAGAGAGCTGAAGATCACGGCCTGATGAAGCAAACAGGACAACATCATCTGCAAAAAGCAGTGATCCAATCCTGAGTCCACCAAGCCAGACCCCCTCAACACCCTGGCCGCGCCTAGAAATTCTGTCCATAAAAGTTATGAACAGAATCGGTGACAAAGGGCAGCCCTGGCAGAGTCCAACTCTAAATGGAAATGGGTTCGACTTACTGCCGGCAATGCGGACCAAGCTCTGACACCGATCGTACAGGGACCGAACAGCTCTTATCAGGGGGTCCGGTACCCCATACTCTCGGAGCACCCCCCATAAGATTCCCCGAGGGACACGGTCGAACGCCTTTTCCAAGTCCACAAAACACATGTAGACTGGTTGGGCAAACTCCCATGCACCCTCCAGGACCCTGCTAAGGGTGTAGAGCTGGTCCACTGTTACACGACCAGGACGAAAACCACACTGTTCCTCCTGAATCTGAGGTTCGACTGTCCGACGGACCCTCCTCTCCAGAACCCCCGAATAGACTTTTCCAGGGAGGCTGAGGAGTGTGATCCCTCTGTAGTTGGAACACACCCTCCGGTCCCCCTTCTTAAAGAGTTTTATAAAATAATATATAAAACATGTAGGATTAACTGAATAGTTTAAAATATTTTGTAAATAATTGTGTTTGTTGCTTTTTTGGTACAATATTGATTTTACTTTTTGTAGTTGGTTGGTTGGTCAAGTGGGATTGGGTTTCATTTAAAATATTGATGTTTAATGAATACTTTATTAGGGAATTAAGGGGTATGAATGTTTTTTGTTTATTTGCAAAACAAGTTTTTATGTCTTTCACTGTCCTTAATGTGTTTTAATTCTGTGTATTTAGGCTTAATAAGAATAAAATTTATTTATTCTAATAGGCCTGTCGGTATGGTCATGTGCAACATCTGGAGCATCTGCTGTTCTATGGGGCTGACATGAGTGCTCAGAATGCTTCTGGAAACACAGCATTGCACATCTGTGCACTTTATAATCAGGTAAATTTAACTGTTTTCTAGCTGGATCTTTCTGGAGTTATAGAACAAAATTTCCAGATTAAAGATGACAGAATATACATTGTTAACATTGTAGTGCAAAAATACAAATCTTATTTAATATCATATCTCTAGATGTATGATATCTTTGTACAAATGATTCAAGCAACTGAAACACTGTTTTCATTTCGAGTGTTTCTAAAATCTGAGAATCATTTTATTGCAGTGTTTGCAGTGAGGTACATCATATCTAATTTTGTATCTGTTGTTGTATACATTTGAACATAAACCACTTTAATGCATAATTGCTGTACTTCAAAACGCTAAGCACAATCTGATATTTTTTCCCTGCAGAATTTGTTTCTTAGTATTTAATTAAGGGAATTTTAACACCATGGCATGGACTTGGTATGGCTATGGTAGTGCTTTGAGAAAGCATCCTTATTAATGTTTCATTGTATTTCTTTGAGAAACTGCTGCACAATTTGTACTGTTTGCATACTGACATTTTTACAGGTTGGTCTTAACTTTTTCTTTTTAAAAATTAATTGCTCAAACTTAATATGGCCTATCCCAGATTTATGTTAAGAAATGAAAATTATTGAGAGCTCTTATGCTTCACTTATATAAAATTTTTGTCTCCTGCTCATTGAGTGGTAGTTAATGAAATCATACCATATGAAGTAATCTAACAGAATACAATAGCATTTATGATGGTCTTATCTGCTATGATGCTGCCTTCCTTTTCTTTATACGTTTTGATTTTTTTTTGTTTGTTTTTGTAGTATCCTACTATTTTATGCTTGTGAATAAAGAATAGATGTGCCTCAAACCAATTGTGTAAAGAGCTACTGCATTTTTAGCATAGAACTGTGAAAGTAAATTTGAAGTTGTTTGCTTTTTTTATTATTTTTGAAATTATACAGTGATGCAAACATTGTGTATGTGTGTTTATAATCTTTCATTTTACTTCAAATTTGGTTTTATTTAGTACAGAGTTCATTTAAAATATATTTCTATTTCATTTGATTTTAACAATACATGCTTTTAGATTTGTGTGTGGGCAGAACCCTTTCCACTGTACTCGTAGGTGGATGCATTTAATTAGGTGGTGTCAGCTTAGTTTATGCTTTCAACAGACAAACTGTAATAGTTAAAATCCTATGTGCATTTCTCACTTGAAAAAATGTAAATTTAATGCTGCCTTTCTTCACCCACAATTTTAAGGTTTGTGACACATATAAATCTATCTCTAAATATTTTTATATTCAGTTAAAAGACCTCTACCCTATCATAATCTACTGCCGTTTAAGTTTATAAGACTGTAGTGCTCTGCAGGAATATTTAAGACAGTCAATTTTAAGACATATTGACTGATAATTTTATAGTATCTTAGAAAAATACATCTCTATAAATTATTTCTTTGAAGCATTTTTTCAACATTGTACACAGATTTCTCCATATTGTATAATAAGTAAAGCAGCTACTGTAGCTACCCACTCCAATCCGTGTTTAAGCAAACCTTTGGCTTATCAGCCCAATTTTTTCCTTGCTTAGAGCAGGCGTTTATCTGTAAACAAAAAGGAAGCAATCTGCTAAAGACAGTTTAGGCTTTCTTTTTGTTCTGAGTTTGAATGTGAAGACTTTCAACAGAGTTGATTCAGGTCCTTGTCTCTGTTGTGAAGAAATATAAAATTCAATACTACCTCACTCTGTCTCTACTGTTTCTCTTATTGGGTAATTTCAGTGTCTGCAGATAAATGTTTTGTTCTGTTTATTGCTGTTGCCCTTTTAGTTATCTGTCTTTTCAAATTTTAGCACTTAATTTTGTCCAAAAACAAAGTAGTGCTGCAAGCTCTACTTTAGGACCAGTGAAAAACTGTAAATAATGTCAAAGGCTTACTTCAAATATGGATGACACCTACATTTCCTTATTCCATAATATAACAAACTTTGAAAGCAATAGACCAGATCTTCTTATTGCAAGATTAGTCAATATTTGTCACCATAGGACTTCTGCCCAGTCAATGCACACAGTCCATTAAATTATAAACATAGAAATAGGCAGTGTCTGAAAAAAAGGAGCCGAACACCACACACCATTACCCAAGATAATGTCACATGTGCTTTGTTGCCTGTTTCTCAAATTGACCTTCCCTAGAATCTGTCATTCATGTGTATGGGATATTTGGTTTGTTAAAAACTCTCTCCTTTGATTACTGTATTCATATTTTGTTAACTTCAAAATTAGTAAATATGTTGAATAGTATATTGAATTAGCAATATATTTGTTCTGTAGATATTTTCCAAATTTTGCTGTTGACTATGCACGGCTTTATTCACTGTGTATTGTTGATTATTTTCAGGAGTTCACCTTAAACGTTGACCTTTATTTAGAGGATAAGTTGATTAATTTGAAGTTCTGTTACAAACTGACATTTTGTAGAGCATCTGTTGCTGTTTTGTGGTATCCTTTTTTTATTTTGGACTTCTTTACCTACAAAAATGTAGTAATATCCTTATTGTTTTTATTTTGAATTGATGCAAGAGCAGAAATAGTTAAGCAGGTAGCTTCAGAAGCAGAAACTCCAAGATCTAAATTTCACAAAATGATTAATTACAATCCTAAATTAGTCATGAACTACTGCCCCCAACACACCCTATCCCACAGCCTATCACCCAACACACTCTGTTCCTCTTTATTTCATCCCTGAAGGAGTCATTTGAAAAGGGAGTAAGTTACTTGCAAGATAAAAGGAAGAAAGACGCACAGCTCTCCCAGAGATCCATTAAGAAGCTTAGACATTAGGGTTCAGAGCAGCAATTTCAACCTTTTGGACTTGAAAATACTGCGTCGATGATTAGTTAATCCTTACCACAAAGAGTGGAAGAAGGATCTTTTAAAATTGTTAAGAGATTGCTCCAGAAGTAGTCCATTGAGGGATCCGTGACTGCTTTGCAGCAATTGTTCCGAAGGGGAACTACTTTAAAATAAAGTAAGAGATAAGAAGAAAGGTCCAAAAGTAGAAATATATGAGGAAAGATAAGGATATTAAAGGATGAGAGAGATGATAGAAAGATGAAAATTGCAGACTACAATATAAATGGGGGGCATACCCAAAGCATATGGAGGAAGGTGCCTGGGGTTTTAACCAGGCAGAACTTGCTGTAAAGCTCTGCTGACCCTTTCTATTTATCTTTTTTTATTTCACATTGCCATCCCAGAATTTGTGTCTTGAGCATATTAAATGTAGTAGAGGATGGTATGTTTATTGAAAATATTTCTTGTTGCTGCTCATTTTCATAAAGTTTATTGATTTACTTTATTCTTGAAAAAATTAACTACTTATTGTACTGAATATAATTTTTATGTGACAAATAAAACTCGATTTAATTTGAGATAACAGCTTTATCTCATACATCCATCCATCCATCCACCCATTATCCAACCCGCTATATCCTAACTACAGGGTCACAGGGGTCTGCTGGAGCCATTCCCAGCTAACACAGGGCACAAGGCAGGAAAGAAACCCCGGGCAGGGCGCCAGCCCACCGCAGTTATCTCATACAGTAAATTATTATTCTTGTTACATTGAAAATTGTCAGACTGGGTGGTATTTCTGCAGAAATAAGGATTGTATGCAGCTGAAGAATGAACATAACATACAACAATAATTGTTCCACTATATCCAGTAACCAAAGGCAAATTACACCTGCAAGGGAGAACCCCAGTCAGGAACATTGAGGCACAGATTATACTGCACAAATTTAATTGCCCTGTACTTATGTGAACTGGCTGCATTTATTTTCAGATTGGTTTAAATTTTTCCAGGAATGCAACATGAATTTTCATTTGGCAGATTAAGTCCAAAATGCTTGAGTTTTTGAATTTGAAAAGGGCAGTAGTTGTTCCATTAAATAACCATTAACTTATGATAGGGGAATAAATGTGAAATAGAGTTGCATTCTAATTGCTTCTTAAAATTTGAACTTAGTGTTTAAATTTAATAAATGAATTAATTATTGTTAATAATGCAAGAATCAATTATAAATAAACAAATACCAATGCATCATTTGCAGTGTTGGGTAACATTACTTTTAAATGTAAATGGATGCACACAGGATTTTATGATTATTAAACTGCAAATTTGATATAATTCACAGCCAAAAACATATGTGTAGAAAGTGTAGCATTCATTAAAATGCCCAAAATACAAAAAAATGATTGCATCTTTTCCAATTGCTGTTTTTGCCTGTGTGTCTGAAGCATCTAAAAAAGGTCATAATGCATGGAAAGTTCTTTTTAAGATAATAAAATGAAATAACACAGTAATGCAATTTTTTTTAAAACACTAAAATCCCTGAAGTCTACACAAAAAACTTGTAATCCCGGGTCACCTTCAATTCCTTTGCACCTCTCCACCAGTGTCCGTGTGTTTTGCAAATGTGTCGATCAGCACAAGTAGCAAGCAGCCTGCTATCCCATCCCCTCTACCGCTGGAGCAGAGTCCGTCGCAAAATTCTCAGAGCTCAGGTTTCTTTATCTGCGAGTGAGGTGCCTTGAGTTCTATAGGGTAAATAATATATTGTTATTTGGAATACATACATTTCATGTGTGTTCCGTGTCTACAACGATCTGTGTAAGTGTAGGATGACATGAACTGTTGAACATATAGCTAAAACAAACTTTTTCCAAGTTATACTAATAATGACGTGAAGTGTATAATGTGTGATGACTTTAGTCCAAATATCAAATAAACACATGCACTTTTATTCAAGAATACAACCAAAGAAAAAAATTATTTGGTTTTCATGTTGCTGTCAATGAGTTAAAAACCCAAGCTCAAATGTCAATTGACAGGAAGTTAATATGTACAGTATTCTTGAATGGTGTAGAGGTAAGAACTGTTGCCTTATATCCCAAATTTTCTGTGTTCGAGGTCAGGTGCTTCACGTTTTGAGTAGTGAGCTGCTATTATTATTACTATAATATAATAAAAACATACATTTGATTTAATCTTGCCTGTACGCTGTTATGGTGCATGATACTGAAAATGCAGTACAGGCAAGATAAAAAAAAAAAACTTGTAGACATGTGAGGCAGAGACAGATTCGATCTCATGCAAGTGATTATTGGAATATAAAATAATTTCGCAAAAGTATAATGAAACAAGTGTGCATTTATTCAAGAATAAAACTGAATAACAAATAATTCAAGTGACAACAAGATAACAAGAAAACATGATTCACCAGTGTTTGTGTGTCTGCTTCTATCCCTTCAGCGATATCTTTTTCAGGTAGCAAAACTTTACACCGGCTGTTACAGACTGAAATCAAAGGCTTCTTCTTTTTGGGGGCATACACTGTCAGCATGGCACTGCCAGATCTAAACACTAGTGTGGTGAATTGCTTGCGTACTGAAGTGACTTTAGCTGCAGATGGAAGTCCCATTTTATTTATGGTACCAAGTAGAGTTGTGTCACGGTGCAGCACTCTATTAGCCAGCGAAATCGCTGTGAAGAAGCTGTCTGTTGTTACGGTTCTGCCTTTGTCCAGAAACAGCTCCGTAAGCTTTATGAACACAGACTTGAAAAGTCTTTGCCCTGAGTTGTAACTCAAAACACAGTCCTCAGCAAAACTTTGCCAGATGTCCGAGATCGCAGCAAATCTGTTGTTTTTCACACATTCTGCACAGGTGTCTTTGTTGTCAAAATGCCGCTTGGTAGTCTGATAGCGGTCACGGGACATTGTATCTTTGATTGCCAGTGCAGGCATCAATCATAGCACCAACTGTGGTGGTTATTGCTGGTCTTGTGAAAAGAATGGAGATAAATGGCATCAACTCGGAGAGGGAGAGGCAAGTTCGTTGTAGCACGTGAACGTCACTGACTGAATAAAACTGAGTAATAAAAAAACCAACGCTAAGTTTTACAACTAGCCAAAATTTACCCCGGATGTTACAGACTAAAATCAAATGTATGTTTTTATTATATTATAGTAATAATAATAGCAGTTTACTACTCAAAATGCAGAGAAGCCCGGCCTTGAACCTGGAACCTTTGGGTAATAAGGCAGCAGTTCTTACCTCTACACCATTCAAGAATACATATCAACTTCCTGTCAATTGATATTTGAGCTTGGTTTTTTAACTCATTGACAGCAACATGTAAATTGATTTTTTTTTCTTTGGTTACATTCTTGAATAAAAGCGTGCATGTTTATTTAATATTTGGACTAAAGTCTTCACACATTATACACTTTATGTCATTATTAGTATAACATGGAAAAAGTTCCTGCTTTAGGCATGTGTTCAGCATTTCTTGCCTCGCATTTCCTTTCATCCTTTGCTTACACAAATCTCTGTAGACACGGAACACACATGAAATGTATGTTTTCCAAATAACTAAATATTATTTATCCTATACAACTCCAGGCACCTTACTGCCAGATAAAGAGACTTGAGCTCTGAGAATTTTGCGACGGACTTAACTCTGTCAGTGCGGGGGATGAGATAGCAGGCTGCTTGCTGTTTGTGCTGATCGACACATTTGCAAAACAAAAGACGTGATGAGAACATTTGCAAAGGAATTGAAGGTGGCCCAGGATTACAAGTTTTTTTTGTAGGCTTCAGGGATTCTAGTGTTAAATAATACAGGTATGTTAATAATAAGTAATAAGTATTGCATTATGTTACTTGTTACTTTAAAAAGTAATGTGACTATGTAATGCACATTCCTTTTAATATGTTACCCCCCAGCACCGATCAATTGTGAGCCATATGATTGAAATAAATGGACATAGTGTTGTTTTCAAAATACAGTGTAAAAAGTGTTTGAATCTCTGAAATAAGATCATGTAGAGGAGCTGGTGTCCTTTCCAAAGTTAGTTCCACACTTGTTGCCAGTGTTTCTGGTTTAATCTCTGTACACTATAAACTTCTATTTGAAGAGGTGGGCCCAGAAGTTGTATTGATAGATAGATAGATGAACAAAAATGTATTTATGACTTGTTAGTAGAGATCAGGACATTCCACTGATCACTCAAAATAGTGGTGAGAGACTGTGCATTATCTTTGCTTCCTTTGTACATGTTGGCATATTTTATTATGCTACTATTTTTGTTGAATACAGATGACTTTTTCCTCTCTCTCTCTTAAAGTAATCATCCATCATTCATTTGTTAAAATACTAGTTTTAAATGTCAAGCTTGTGTTGAAATTTGCTGATGTTCAGTTATGTCATGCACCACAGTGAAACAGAGCTTTAAATGACATCAACAACATTTACTTTTAAGTTTATAGTTACTTAGCAACCCTAGTCCTCTCTGTATACTGAGCTGAAAATTTGAGTACAATTAAATATTCTCCTAATAATATGCACAGTTATCAGAAGACCAAGGCTTTAAGTCAGAAAATCTATGACGTGTAGGTGTTTCTCTCCACTGTGGTGTTGCCAATTTATAGTGTAGGAAGGACACGGGCAGAGACGTTGCCCTAATGCCACTGCCTGGCGTCCTCCTTCAAGCCAAAGGGCCAATGCTCCCCCCTTCGGCTGGCATCCTGGACTCGCGTCTCACTTTGTGGGAAGAGCCGGCTTTACTCCTCCGGTTCCTCCTTTTTCTCTGGGGCGCCCTGACGGTTTGAGTCTCCCTACGGGAAAGGAAGAGACCCCTCGCCGTCTGCACCCCTGTGGAGCGACGTGAGACTGACGCTGGCAGTAGGGCACTAAGACCCGTGACACTCATCAGCTGGCGTCTTAGCTCCACTCCCACCACGCGATCAGCCCTCCGCATTGCATCCACTGTTGGAGATGTGGCTACTCGGTCACCGGAACCGCACGATACTAGGACACATTCGCTCGCGTGTCCAATTCGTTTTACGGTGCAGGTCTGCCTTACCCGCCCCTCCACAATCCTCCGGCCAGAGATTCCAGCATCGCGCCGCTCTGCCCACTGTCGCAGTGTCTGCCGAGGTGCGATCGCCTTATCTCCTTGTACTCTTGTCTACTTTCTGCATCTCCCTTGACTATCCCACTTCTTCTTTGCCATTCTCTTCCTCTGTATACTCTCCTGTACTTCCCCATTAAACTACCATGTTTCCTTTTCCTCCTTCCTCTGTCCAGATGTCACTCCAAGCACCCTTCCTGCTGCCACCCTTACTACATCTGCTGTAGTTTCCCTGCTGTCTGCTAACTCTTCACTACCACCCAGTACCTGTCTCACCTTGTCCCTAAACTCAACCTTGCAGTCTTCCTTTTTCAACTTCCACTATTTCATCCTTGGCTCTGCCCTCACTCTCTTCCTCTTCTTAATCTGCAACGTCATCCTACAGACCACCATCCTATGCTACTTAAGTACACTTTCCCCTGCCACCACTTTGCAGTCTTTAATCTCCTTCAGATTGACTCTTCTGTATAGGATGTAATCTGTCTCTGTGCATCTTCCTCCTCCTCCACACGTAACCCTATGTTCTTCCCTCTTCTTAAAATACGTATTTACCACAGCCAACCATGTTCACCCTTTTGGCAAAATCCACTATCCTGTGACCTTCTTCATTCCTCTCCTTGACACCATACCTACCCATCACCACCTCGTCTCCTCTTTTCCCTTCATCAACATGTCCATTAAAATCTGCTCCAATCATCACTGTCTGTCCCTTGGATGCAATGTTCATCACTTCATCCAACTCACTTCAGAAATCTTCTTTCTCCTTCATCGCAAACCCAGCTTGCGGGGCATATGCACTAATAACATTCATCATCACACCTCCAATTTCCAGCTTCATAATTATTACTCCAAAACACTCTTGATGTACTGTTCCTTAAGAATAACCCCTACTCCATTTCTCCTCCTATCCACAACATGACAGAACAATTTGAATCCACTTCCGATCCACCTGGCCTTACTCCCCTTCCATTTAGTCTTTTGCACGCACAATATATCAACCTTCCTTCTCTCCATCATATCTGCTAACTCGCTCTCCTTACCAGTCATACTGCCAACATTCAAAGTTCATACCCTCAGTTTCACTCTCTGTACCTTCCTCTTCTCTTCCTGCCTCCAGACATGTATACCCCCTCTTCTTCTTCTTCAGCCAACAGTAGCCCAATTTCCGCCAGCACCCTGTTGGCTAACAGTATTGGTGGCGGTCGTTGTTAACCTCGACCGACCGATGCGGTATGGAAATTTGCATTGTTGTCTGTATATTGATTTGGCAAAATTTTACACCGGATACCCTTCCTGATGTAACCCTCCCATTTATCCAGGCTTGGGACCAGCATGAAGAAACACACTGGTTTGTGCATCCCCTGTGGCTGCGTTATTTAAATGGAAGAAAGATGAATAACTGAAATTTGGCAGAAAAATAAGTAATGTGTTAATTAATGTGTTATATTTTTGACATGTTATTCTTTCTTCATTTGTTTATTTCTGTATTTTTTTCATTGGAAGAAGTCATTGTTCAGGGTCATGGACTTCTTTGAGATGTAATGGGCAGCAGGTGTTGCACATGGTTTGCTGCTACCAGTTCTATCACTCAAATAAAGGAGAACTGTCTTTCACCAGCTGAAAACTAGCTTTGTGACGCAGCTCTCCTGCTTAAAAAACTATTTCAAGCTTTCTGTTCTTACCATCTGTTGCAAATGCTGATGTAATTCTTCATTATGCAGCTTTTAATCCCATAATTTGTTTTGGCATGTTTCTATTTATTTTTTAAAGCACACTAATAATTAGTGTGACATATCTTTGTCATGTTGAAACCTTCATTGCTAAAGAGAGTACTGTGCATTGTTATGTATATACCTCCATTGATATCCCATCTACATTAGAGAACCTGAAAGTATGATTTGCTCTCTGTAGTGTTTATTGTGATTTCATGGAACTCATCAGCTTTGGTTTCTTTATAGTCAGTTTGTAAAGACATACTGAGGGAATGTTCTGAGATGGAGCAAAGCATGGTGGAAGGCTGTCATTTATTTTAATTGGATGAAGGGATCTTAAACAAAACGTTTGGTTTTCATGAATACAGTAATCCCTCGCTACTTCGCGGTTCACTTTTCGCGGATTCACCACTTCGCGGGTTTTTAAATACAAGTGATTGCCCGCCTATCGCGGAAGTTATGTTCCAGACCCATCAGCAACAGGAGAAAATCCGCGATATAGAAAGACCATATAAATAAACATTTTTATAGTTTAAGCCTTAAAATACCCATCCCACATGCTTTAAACACATGTAAACTTATAAAACACACTTTGTTAACACATATGATATGTGGATGTCGGGCTAAGGATATGAGTAACATCTCACTATTATAAAACATTTTAACTTCACGCAAGACAAGACAGTGAGACAGGAAAATTGGTGATGTACAGGCTTTTAAATTATTGACACGCAGAGCGACAAGCAGCACAAAGTCCACTTCTCCTTAGCGTTCATTCAGCTCCCCACCCCCTTGACAATGCGAAGTGGCAGGAGCGTACTGCGCTTCCGGGGAGGGGGGGTTTGAGCGAAGGTGCGTTCAGCTCTCACACACACACACACACACACTCCTCGTGCAGAGCGACAAGCAGGCATTTTGGCAGAAGCAGCACAAAGTCCATTTCTGCTCATCGTGAGTTCAGCTGCCCCCCCTTCACAAAGCGAGTGCAGACACATTGACATCTGATCGCTGCGTGCAGTGTGCAGTGTTGGTCTGAGGTGTTTAAGAATGTAGAAAGTGTTTAAGAGCATAGGAAGTGTTTATAAGAGCATGGGAAAGGTTAACAAGAGAGTGAGAAAGGTTTATAAGAGTGTGGGAAGGGTTTATAAAGCCTTAAAATATGTATAAATAATAAAATTAATATAGGTCGCTACTTCGCGAATTTTCACCTATCGCGGGGGGCTCTGGAACGTAACCCCCGCGATAGGTGAGGGATTACTGTATCACCAGAAGATTATGAAACTGTTTTCATGGAGAGGTAAAATTAAGACATTACCTTCTATAGTTTTAAAGAATCTTAGCATGGCTTTGTGGACTGGATTGTAAGATCATAACCTACACAAAGCATGGTGAGTTGCTGGTCTGTGCTCTCCACTATTAGCAAACGTGCTGTTGAGGATGTTGTTTTATTATTATTAACCAATACCCTTTTCAAGTATACTAACAATAGCTTTTATGGATATTTAGAATGTAAGCTTCTAATTTTTTTTAATTTTAAAGTTTATTACCTTTAACATTTAACTACTTTTATATATCACATATATTAAAGGATCAAAGGCCAGGGAACATTTTTTGTTTCATGTTTTCATTCATAAAGGAGGTAAGAAAATGTACTATTCAGTGGTCCCGGTAGGTGACCAATGCAGAACAACAGCAAAAAGTATTAAGACGTCCATGAAAAAATCTCATGTTCCTCATGCAAAGTTATCCATTCATTCCCTCACAACATCAGAAACATGTATTTTTACTAAAAAAAAATTTCAAACAAACCACTTCTGGAAAACACTCTTCTGCTCATTCACTGGTCAAAACCCCTGTCTTCAATTCAAAAACACACAATTGTGGGTATGCATTGTACAGTTTATAAACTATGCTGCTTTTTTCGAATGAAAAGGTTAAAATTTCGGCAATTAAAGGCATAGTTTTTGCATGTTTTGAGCATTCAACTGGATAAGGAGCATATGGATTATGTGACATGAGTAATGTGAGAATTGTTTTTCTTCTTTCTGTGGATGTTTTTTCATGTTGTTTGCTGTTGTCCAGCATTGGTGACCATTCGTTCCATTGTATGATAAATTGTTTTCTCTTGTTCTGCATAAAAACATGAGAATAAACATTTTCCAGAGCTACCACTACAAAGCACATGGGATGAACAACATTTAAATAAAATATTGTTTTTGGGTGTAGTATTCCTTTAAATTATGTTAAAGCATCATATACAGTAATATTAAAATTCAGGGACTCTGATCAAGCTTGCCTGCAGGTTATAGTTACCCTTAAAAAATATTTGTAATACAGTAGTAAATTTTGTAATCACATGAAGCTGCAGAAGCTACGTGGCAGTAGGTCTTTTCTGTATTTTAGAGTCAGTGTGCCATCATAGAGATTGAGTACATTTATAAAAATAATATATACATTGATTTAGATTATGCATTTGAAACATCACTGAAAGATATATTAGAAGTTAAATAGAGTCAGCCACCAAGGTTTCTTACATTATATAATTTTTAACTCTTAAAACTCTTAAAATCACATAAAGAAAAAAAAAAACACTTGTTAATGTATAGTTATGTTGTGCCTCGTTTGGTTTGTTTAAATAAACACAATTTGTAAAATTCAACGTCAGTTTTCCAGCAACTGATTCACTTTTTTTTTTAAACATAACTGCATATTGATATAATGGTTAGTAATTCTGTCATACAAGCCAGGGGACAGGTCACTAGTTGGGATTTGTTTGTTCGGTACATGTCATGCTTTAGCTTTCTAAACATTCCAAAAACCTTTAGGTTATATTGCACTGGTATAAGGTATACCTGTTTTAATTGCATGGTAGACTGGGATTTACCAAAGATTTATTCTAATACCTTTTATGTTTTTAATTCAAGTTGTAGATTTGGAGAGCTACCTGTCAAGCAAGAACACAGTGAAAACATGCATAATTATACATTTGTGAAGAGCACTTTTCATGCTATTCAAAAGTAGGTTTTTAGGCTGAGTTATGTAATGACTGATGACACATGTGATGTGTTAGGGTAAAACATGTTTCCTCATAGCTGTTCTGACTACTGCTTAGTAAAGCATGTTCAAAGAGTTGCTGGTGCTTTTTGCAGCATCTGCTAAGACATCTGGTCTTCAGCAATTACCACAGCAATTGATAAAGCGCGTCTGCACAGTTTTTGTCACTTCCAGCAAGCAGGCCTCGATATGAGCCAGAATTAAGAAATCCCAATATGTTACAGAGTTTTAGTCTTATGTGCAACCCCTCCTGAGGATAGAGTTTACAAAAGCTGAAGTTGTATACATCAGAGTGGTTGTTTTAATGTCATCCAAATTTCAGTTTAAAGATCAAACTCATATTTTGTGTACATTTGTGAGTTTAGATCATTTTTAACGGCCTGTCATTACATAATATACTTAATTTATTAAAACGTTAAGCCTAAGTTATACATTTTTCTAGGTTGTTTCCCCGAGTCTGAAATCACTCATGAAGATATAATGCCAACAGCTGATGCTGGTGCATAGTGATCTAAACAGGTTCACTCTTTTTGTATGCAATCAATGACTACCCTGCCTGTCCTTTTGTATATATAATATTTCTACTCCTTTTGCAAACTACACTGCTTAAAATACCAATCCAGCTTTAATGTACTATAATACAAAACCCTAATAATAAGTGTCCCTTGTGCTTCTAGCCTAAGAGCAGAGCCAGTCCTTCTTCAGCTGCCTCTTTCTTGTAAATCCCCATGAGCCACTCTTTTTAGGTACTCCAGCTACAATATGCTTTGTTCAGCTAATGCCTTCTAGCAGCCACCTACACAAGCCATGAAACACATCACAATAGTGGAGTATTTTCAAAATCCACCAGCACTTTTGTGTAGTAGGTTTAGTTCTTGACCTGAAATGTGTTTTATGTCATGCTGCATATCAGTTTCATGTGCCATATTGACTCAGTGCTCATTGTTTGATTATCATATTGTTTACTGTTTGTGTATTTTCCCATCATGCACTTAGTATCAAATAGCTCTGGCTAGAGTTGCTTTCTAGTGAATGCAAGTTATTCATTTTGAAGGGATGATCAAGCAGATTTGTTGAAACAGCTACAGGTTTATACATAATTATTATAGATTATTCTTTTGATATATGTTTGTTCAAATATTCATTATAGCGGTTATATATCAAACCCATTGTTTTTGACTAGAGAAATGAGAAATTTTGCATACTTTCATGGCATTTCTTTCAGAAACCAAGTACCTAAATTGTCTATTTGGGTTGGACATGGAAGTGCATGTATCAGTGTCTTGTCGGTTTTTCTCTGTGGTTGTTAACTATATAATATGTTGGTATTTGTGCTAATAACTGTTCGATGGTTAACTTTATCACAATTAAAACAGGATAATAATGAGGGATAAAGAGACCTGTAATGTCTGTTAATTGTTACATAAAGTATAGTTTAATGACTGCTGCGTGGAATGGGTTTAAAGCTGAAAAAAAAATACCAAAAAAAAATACAGACATCACCTCAGATGGGGATCAGCAGCTTTTACTTATGTATATATTTGATGCTCCTTTGACTGCAGGATGTAGATATCCACAGTCATTTAAATTGCCATTTTGTTAAAGAGCTGAATGACAAAACTCAAATGGCATTACCTTTCCTGGTAATACAGAAAATTGCTTTTAATTAATGAAATACTGTTGAAATAATCCATCCATTATCCAACCCACTATATCCTAACTACAGGGTCACGGGGTTCTGCTGGAGCCAATCCCAGCCAACGCAGGGTGCAAGGTATGAAGCAAACCCTGGGCAGGGCGCCAGCCCACCGCAGGGCATGCACACACTAGGGACTATTTAGAATTGCCAATGCACCTAACCTGCATGTCTTTGGACTGTGGGAGGAAACCCATGCAGACACGGGGAGAACATGCAAACTCCACACAGGGAGGACCTGGGAAGTGAACCTGGGTCTCCTAACTACGAGGCAGTGTTGATATAATTTGCTCTGAATATTTCTTTTGCTCATCAGTGTAAAGGTTTTTGAATTACATCAAAATGATTGAGCCTATATACTTTTGATGTACGTATATGTGCACATATTTTATACTAATTAAAGTACACAATATGTGCTTTTTGCTTCCCAGAGTATTTTCAATTTAGTGTTTTTTTTGAGTGTGTGCTTTCTTTCTTTATGTAAATTAGACATTCCACAAAGTATTTTCTGCAAAGAGTATGTATTAATCTTCTGTACTCCTTGTTCATCTGGGACTGTGTGGCCAGACAGCTCTGACTCCATCATTACATTTGCTGATAACACCACTGCAATAGGCGTGATCGCCAAACAGTGATAAGGAAGCTCACAGAGAAGAGGTCTAACTGCTGACTCAGTGGTCCACAACACTTATTGCTTCTCAAAGGCAAATAGTCTTAATAAAGATCTCAGCCATGCTGCACCGTCTCTGGTCTCCCCCTGGTAAATGGTGAGAGATCATTGGTTCTGACACCAGAAGGTTGCTAGACCGTCAATCATTAGAATTCAAATATTGCAGCATAATCAACAGTGTGTATAAGTATATAATTACTTGCAAATGCATATTGTATATAATGCATATTGTACAATTATACTTTGAATTGATTTATTTTTTTATTGTGTTTTTGTCAGCTATCTGGGGAGACACAAAAGTATTAATTTCATTGTACTACAGCATGTACACGTTACAAAAAATCTTGACTTGTACAAGTAATAAACTTTGCATTCTGATGAGGGTGTGCATGGGAAGATCTTGTATAAAAGACCCTGACCATACTCTTTAGTTATTTGACAGCTTTATATTTAGGTCTGCTCACCTATGATTTCCTATTGCCAAACACCTAAAATGAAGCTGTTGCCTCAATATGCCTACAGTAATACTACAGTATCCAGACCTTCTGGATATTTTAATACCATAAAATGGGTCTCTTGTCCAGCAGCTTTATTTATTATATTTCCAAGAGAAAGTGACTTGCACTGTTACATGGCAAATCGAACTTTTCAGCTAGTGTCTCGGAGAAGTCAGGCTCATCTTCAACTTTGTTTTCCCACTATTCATATTTATTGTCCATAGTGTTACAATTCTTTGTGCTTTCATGCAAGTATTCAAAGGAATCTTTTAAAGAAAAGGAGAAATCGTATAAATTCTTAAACGCACTTTATAAATTCCCTTAACGCACATCCTCCTCCCTTCATGTTTCATAAGGACTGCATGTTACACTAATTGTGACTTTATATGTATTTCTCCATCTTTGCCTTTTTGTCTATTTTTTCTTCCTTCTCTTACCTATTTATTGCATGTTACTTTCTTACTCCACTTCATGCACACCTGATGAGGTTTGTGCCAAAAATATGCTGTTTGTAGACATCCTTTTATTTTGTTGGTATGGAACTAACATTTATCTTTTTATTCAGTGTTAACAGCCTTAGCAAAATCTTTAATAAAAATATGCTATGCTAAAGTAACGAGTTTCCATCCTGGATTTAAATGTTGAGACTGATTATTGAAGAGAAAAATGAAGTGGACATAGGATGGGTCAGGAAAACCTCTTGTCTACTGCTTAATCTTGTTAAGTTGTTGTCTTGCATTTATGTGTCATTCTTAATAATTTTATAAACGTTGTCAGACATAATCATGTTGATATTTTGATTCCCTCCATATCTTGCCATCTTACAATGGCTTAGTTCATGTTATAATACACTTTTATTTCCATTCTGCTCCTTTAGTTCTACCAAAGACCATGTTTTAAAGAGGAGATTTTTGTTTTGTTTACCACTATATTTGATCCTGTTTTCATATGTTACATATGATTTACATACTATATACTGTATATTTAATGCATTTCTGAACTTCTGTTTCTTTAATGACCAAGATGTATTTTACTAACTGCATAAAATGTGTTTTCGTAAAGGTATTGTCTTGTATACATGCTGTTATTATTTCAGGTGTACAGCTGCTGATTTGAGAATTATGTATAGCTTATTCATCCATTATCCTGCTACTGATGACAATAGAAATGATTAGTGGGGTGCTTAATTCTTTAGTAAAACAAATGTTCTGAATGATTTCTTATTAAAGCAGCTTTAAAGGTTTTTCTTTTCAAGGAGTATAATTTTAGCAGTTACAACAACAGCTTTAACATCATGATGTGCTTATGAGTGTGTGAAGCGTCGTGGGTGGGCTGATGAATTCCTGAGAGCAAAACTAGGTTTTTGCACAGCTAACATAACAGAGTTACACTCCATTGCCATTTAGATGTGTTTTTTGATTATCTTCCTTTTTGTCTGCTTGTAAGGCGATTGTTGTTTCAAACAGAGCTGCATGAAAATTGAGACATTTAACAACCCCCCCTTCCTTGGTAAGAGTAACGGAGGAGTGTGAAGTGGGGGTGGGAAAGAATACAGCTGAACCAAGCAGGTTAACAAATCTTATTGCTTATTAACAGGATAACTGTGCTAGAGTTCTGCTGTTCCGAGGAGCAAACAAGGATATCAAGAACTACAACAGCCAAACCCCATTCCAGGTACTTTAACTACTTTTCTTTGCCTGCTTACAGGAAGCTAGACAAGCATGCTGAAATTGCAGGTTTCAAACTCTTGGTTATTTAAATGCTGAGATAACAGCAATTTGCATATCTTTTTAGCAGAAAGAGAATGTGAAATCCTTTCTTCCTAGTTTGTGCTTCATGGAAAATAATAAAACTAGCTTAGTGTGAGAAATGTTTTCTTCATGACAAGACTGATAGATTTGCAATAGTAGCAATGAATTAAAAATAAATTATTCATTGGGGGTAAATTCTTTTGTAGCCATGTGTGATAAAGAGAATAAAGCCTGATAAAGAGAAACTGTTTTCTTTAACATTTGCTTAGGAAAGACCTGCTGGAATAACCCTGTTAAATTTAAAATGCATCTGAAGCTGAGCTATGTAGAAAAGCCTTAGTGACTTATTGTCCATTTTTGAATGTCATACAGATTAAGAATCAGCAGTGACTGTTGCTTTTATTGAGAAATTGGCACAGTAACAATGGAAAGCTATAAAAGAGTTTTTAAAAAATTTGCTATGCCTTTTGAACTGTCCATTTTTTAATAATCTCTTCTGAATGGCGCATGTCTATTGGCAAACCTTAGTTGTATATTTTCTTACTGAAATGCCATGGTTCCATTTTTCATGGAATACCAAGACATTTATTGATGTTGCACACATTGTTCTTGGTCCTTCTGCAAATTTCCATGCACTCTTAATTATACCATGTCAGAAAAAGATTAAGGTTTTGCTTCCTCTGTCTTAGCTGTGAAATCATTCAAAGTGTGAATTTTTGTAGATCTGTTGTGCATGGCTTCCTCCTTTGTTTAAATGAAGTCACTAATAAATAATTTTTGCAGCAGATGGCTTTAATTTGAAGCTGACTTGTGAGTTAAATTTGTACATTTGCAATTGAATATGGAAAGATTTGTAGGTAATAAGGAATGAATCAAACAACTTGTCAGCTGCATGTGCTGAATATCAATTCATTTTATTTTTGTGTACAGTGGCTGGCAACAGGTGTTCTGAGGGTGCTGCACAGATAGTAGAGATGCTAGCTGATAAAGGAATTCTCATTTAATGCAATGATTAATTAATCAAATACATTTACTGTAGAACTAGCTAAAATCCTAGAACAGTCAGAGGAGAGAAATGGTAAAAGGTACAGTATTGTAAATCTTTATAGATTAAACTTTTGGAAAACCAAGGCAACTCAAAAAATCAACCTACAACTCAAGTGTAATACTTCACGTAATTTTCACTATACATACCCTGATACAGGTTGGTATGGCAACACAAGGTGGATAGATCAAACCACCCTGTCCCGAGAAACTTGTTTCATCTCCTCCAGACTTTCCATAAGCTCCTAAGGCAGTCAAGATATACTCATCCTCTTCCTCAATTGGGCCTTGACACGAAGAGTGAACACAACAGCTTTGCAGAAGAACTTCATTTTGGCTGCCTGTACATATGATCTGAATAAGCCTGTTTAAGGCTTATGGTCATGGTGATGGAGACTGTGCAGTAAATTCAAAGCTTGGTGAAAGGACTACCATGGTCTGGTACATAGTCTGCAGGACTACTGCTGCTGAACCAACTCATTGGCCAATCTCATGAACACCATAATCGTCGCTTATGAACAAAAGTGATAGGTACTGAAACTCATCCACTTGTAGCAGGTTCTCTTTCTTTAGAGCAAAACAAGCATTTCTTTTCCAGGAGATATCTATTTTAAGGGCTGGAGGTGGTGATTCTTCCATCTGCACCAGGTATGAACCATTTTAGCACACAATGGAGTTGCAGTGACTAAGAGGACAGCATCATCATCAAACAATAGATGTGCAACCATTACGTTCACAACTGAATATTTAAAAGAATTTTCTGCACGTTATTAATGTCTTGTCAATGACAAACATGAACAGAAGATATGAGATAAGACACACCCTTGGCAGAGTAGAACATCCATATAAACTAAACTAAATACCCAGTATGGAGATACAGGGATTGAAAGGCACACAGCAGTGGCCTCAGACCCCCATATTCTTGAATCACATTCCACATGATACTACAGTATGCATGGTCATAAGAATTTTCCTTTTCCATGAGGAAGATCCCTATGACCCTTGAGTTGTTTGTGCAAAGGAAAATAAATGGTCCACTGTTCCATAGCCAGGTTGCAAACTGCATTGCTCTCAGTGTATTTCAGGTTCAAATATTGGAAAGAGTTTCCTAGGCACACCGAGTAGTGTGATCCCTTGGTAATTGGAATACATCCTCTTGACCTGCCTTGTTAAAAATACGGATCACATTTACAATCTGCCTGTCTTGGGGTACTGTCCCTGACTCTAGTCAGCATTAAAGAGGTATGTTAACAGAAATAGCTCCAAACATATACAGTGCTTTCAATAGTTCTTATTGAATCATCCACCCCTGCTGCCATGCCAACATGGCATTTTTTATTCACCTGAGCGGTATTAGAGTTCTTTAAAATTGCTCCTTCTACCTCATCATGATATTCCAAATTGAGGTCAATGTTTACTCACCCTTGCTGAGAGCTGCCTGGAACAAGGGTCAAAACTTTATCTCTTTGGCCTTTTCCAAGGAGAAGCTCTTCCGGAGGTGGGAGTTGAATTTATACAAAAACAAGGCATCTAGTGATTGTTCCCAGCACATACTACATTTATATTTACATTTATTTGCTTCTTAGACTCTTTTATCCAAAGTGACTTACAAAAGAGGTATTCATAATCGAGTAATGTTAGGCTAGGACCTGTTTTTTCAGCAAGTTTAGTAGGACAGGTAACAAAAGCTGATTGCCATAAGTGAAAAGATGTAATGCCTAATACATTTACAATCATATATTACAGTCAATAAAGCAATTAAAGTTAATCTAACATCTGATATAAAATATTACAGAGCAAAATTTTTTCTAAATAATTAGACAGATATTCACAGAACAGATGGGTTTTCAGTTGCTTCTGGAATACAATGATGGAGTCAGCAGTACGGATGGAGGTGGGCAGCTTGTTCCACCAACTAGGAGCTACACAGTAAAAGAATTTGGATTGAGACTTCATACCACGCAGAGGCGGCATCACCAGACGCTGTTCACTGGCAGACCTGAGTGGGCGAGATGAAGTATAAGACCTCACAAGTGTCTCCATATACTCAGATGCTGACCCATTGACTACTCTGTAGGCAAGCATCAGTTATTTGAACTTACTGGTAATGTGTGCTGCTACAGGGAGCCAATGTAGACACCTGATGAGAGGAGTGAAATGTTCCCATCTCGTCTGGTTAAATACAAGACGGCCACTGCATTCTGGACCATCTGCAGTGGCTTAATAGCACATGTGGGTACTCCTGCCAGAAGTGAGTTGCAGTAGTCCAGACATGACAAGACCAAAAACTGAACCGGAAGTTGTGCTGCATACTCTTGTCAGATAAGGTCAGATCTTGCGGATATTGTACAGTGTGAACCTGCATGAATGACAAGCAGTAGAAACGTGGTCAGAAAAAGATAGTTGCTCATCAATCACCACTACATACTGTACTCAGTACGTATTTGGTTTTCTCAGATGTGTTTAGGGGATGTTCAATTAATCTGAGCCAGTGCAAGTAGTGATCATTTCACAGCTCAGCAACTATCTTTACCAATGCATTCATAATATTCAGCCTCAGATCAGATGGTACAACTACAAAGTCAAACAGTAACTTTTGACCCAAGGTACTCAGGTACCACATACTCTTATCAAATGTGTTGTGTTTAAACAAGTTATTCACGTTGGACAATCCATAACTACTACAGAATTCCAGTAACAATTCACTGCTCGGATTTAGATTTAGTGGTGGCTCTGAGGCTAAGGATCTGCGCTGGTATCCCGAAGGTTGCCGGTTCGAATCCCCGTCACTGCGAAAAGAGATCCTACTCTGCTGGGCCCTTGAGCAAGGCCCTTAACCTTCAATTGCTCCAGGGGCGCTGTACAATGGCTGACCTTGCGCTCTGACCCCATGGGGTATGCGAAAACTAACAAATTCCTAATACAAGAAATTGTATAAGGCGAAATATAGAACAAAAAAAAAATAAAAGCAGGCTGTTCCTTAACAACATGCCTTCCTACACGTCTTAATTTTCCTGGATATGAGATTTGAAGCCTCACAGTAGGACTACAGAATTACTACATTGTACCCTTTCAAACACTGAATCCAATGACTCTTAAAAGGCAGTCAGCCTTGCATATTCATTTGATGCATGCATACAAGATTGGTTTGAAAAGACTGAGTTGTATCCTTTTAAGCTGGTGTCATTAAATTAAAAATAAAATTTAAGTTGCACCTGTGTGTGTAAAAAGGCAAGACTTTTTGAGAATTCTGTGGTACTGAGTGTGTTAATGTAAGCAGTGTATCATTACAGTTGGTCTAAAGACCTCTGACATTAAATTTAAGGGATTGAAAGATGGACCTAAAATAGGTTTCTGTGCATGCAGCTGCTGTAAATTTGTAGCTTTTTATAGCACCTACTGTGATAATATAAACTGGCTAGCATGTGCAAATCATTATATGGTTGAATTGACTACAGTGTGTGCACAACACTTTGCCTGTGGCCATTTTTTATTCATTTGTTTGTATGATTTCATGTTAGTTTATTTATAGTGGTATTTTACATCAGGGTAGATTATCAGCAGGCCAATGGAAATGTTTTCTTATTTACAGTATTTTCATACATTTTTACTTATAATGCTGGAGTGACCAATGACTTTCTTCAAAAAGAGTTAGCTATGCCATTTAGGCAAACATGGCAAAAAAAAAAAGTCAGTTTTCTGGTGTATTTGTATTAAAGACAGTAAAATATCCATTTTTGTCTAACAGAAGCAAATAGAGAGTAAAGTCTGAACAGGCCCACAGGAAAACATGTCCATTTTTTCAAAACTTGTGTCCTGTTTTGACAGGACAGCAAAGTGTCTGGTGAAAAGCAAAGGTGTGTAGTACATTCTTATAATGGCAGCAGAATAATGAATAATTTCAATAGATGAACTAAGGTCATAATCCCTCTGATGGTAGCCATGGCTAAAATGGCAGCCTGAATAATTGGGATAAGGAAGGTCAAAGTCAACATGGCAACTTTAGATAATTATACCTGTTAACTGTCTTCTTGTAGAAGCTGAATGTACAGGTATTTGAGCCTTGATTTTTTTTTTCTCATCATTTGCCAACACCAATTCATCTCACCTATTTTTCTGAGTTTGCCTATTCAGTTTGTTTGTTTTAGGGGAACCAGACCTTATTCCAGCAACACTGAGTACCAGGCAGGGAACAATCATGATTTAGGTGGTGGTCTGTCAGAGAGCGCATTGACACTGAACTCATAATCATAATTCATAGAGGGTCAGTCTTTAGTCACCAATCAACTTAACATGCACATTGTTAGAATTATGGACGAGGAAATAATAGCAACTCCACATGAACAGGTTTCGATCTCACTCCTCTGTACTTTTAAAGATGCAACTTTAGATATTATGCTACACTCACTTTTTTGTGAAATAAAAATTAGAATTTGATCATTCATTCAGGAATTGGAAATTGAAGCAAATTTTTAAATTGTATATAGTATATTGTCCTTTGACCCGTTTCAAATAAGAGAAAAACATTAAATCCATCAGACTTATTTAGTTAGCTACTGCTGTAAACAGGTTGTCCCTGTATCACATGCAGAGATTTTTACAATCCAGTAGGGACTGTTTTTGAATTAAAGTACCATATATACTGACGTATAAATCAGGTCTTGAAACCCGAAAAATCAATCATAACATCAGATCCCGATTTATACACCCGTTCAAAAATGCGACACTTAATTTTTTTTTTTTTTTATATCTTATTCCCTCCTTCAATCTCGCATCAGTTTCTCAGACACATCGAATTTTGTTGCAGCAGCGCAGTTACCAATTTCTTTTGCAACTTCAAGACGTTTAATTTAAAACCAGCTTCATATTTTCTTCTGATTGAATGCTTCATCGTAGATAAGGGATGCTCTTAAGATAAAGGTGTATGAGAGTGTGAGATACAAAAAAAGCACAAATCAGTGCAAACGTTGCTTCGGAATAGTTCGGGTATTACTGTGTGGTCACATAGGCACGAGAGAGAGAGGTTAGGAGCACGCGCTGATACAGCACATTGCCGCATCCACATAGAAAAAAAGGCAGTGTGCTTCATGGTTACTCTCTCAGGTAGGCATTAGCATATCATAATCCGTTGTACCAATAGCGTGAGTTTTCCGCATTCGACTTATACAAGCGAAATTATAAAATACCAGAAATTATACTGTAAAATCAAGTCCTGACTTATACGCAGGAGAACTTATCCGCGAGTATATACGGTATACCTATTTGGTGTTTGCAATACATTTTCACAAATATTTCTATAAACAATTTCTAGAAATTTATCTGTTGTCACTGCCCTTGTGCCGTAAAAAAACAGTTACTTACTGTATGGATGTTTGAAATAGTGAGATTTTTCTTTACTGTTCTCAGGAAACAGTCAAAGCTGCAAACTTTTCATTGCACACCTAATTACATAGTGATGAGCAGGTAAGAAGTACACTAACAAAACAAAAAAAAAAAAAGGTACAGTTGGTGATGGGGTGTGACACAGGGCCATCTTAACAGCATCATAGGCCCCCGGGCAAAGTAGCGCACTGGAGCCCCTGTTTTGATAGCAAAACAGAAACATACATAGGCATTAGAAACATCGTGGGTCCCTATGCTCCTGGGGCCTCTGGCAAGTGCATATTGTGCCCATACGTTAGGATGGCCCTGGTGTGAGATACTAGCTAGCATTGTTTATGACATACTAAATGCATGGTGGCTTTCAAAAGACATTATAACCATGCAATTATTTTACCTTTTATTTAGAATTCAAATTGGAAGTGATTGATAATAAATAATTTAGCTTTAATTTGGCTCAACACTAAGTATGACCTGTCCTGTTCTTAGTGTTCTTTTTGCTGATGATCAAAATTGAACCCAGTACATAAGATGTATTCTTATTATTTATAGAATTTGAACATTATGCACTTTATTTGTATGCATCAGTCTGTTTAATTGCTTCTGTTGTGTCTTGCCCGCAGATTGAGAATGTTGCAACACAAAAAGTTCTTAAATTCTTTTAGGAACTGGTACCTTGTAGTTTGTTAAGGTCACTAGAATCCCTTGTCTTTATGTAACATCAGTCCCCAGAGTGGAGGATATGGTTGGCAAGACATTGGAATAATCCACAGTGGTAAGGGAGAACTTTACTGAAACTAAACAGTGAAATCAAAAGATATTATTTAATGAAACCTTCAATATTTAAGTGGAAACAAATAGATATTTTTTCTTTTGGATAAATAATGAAAAATAAAGATTTTCAATGCACAGTAGCCCCATTATACAGTAACTAATTACAAAGTTTTGCAACGGGTGGAAGAAAATAGCATAATGAAGCACTGGGACTACAGTACCACACATAAGGGACACATATTGTACAACGAGAAAGTTTGATGACAATATACTGTATTATAGTTTTGCTGGATGAGATATTGGGACAGTATAGCTACAGTATTAGCTAGACAAACAAACTTAACTGATTAAATGATCTCGTCTTTTTTGTTATATTTCTTATACTCCTTTGTTCTTATGCATCTCCATAATTCTTACGGTATTACTGTGTGGATTAGAACCCCTTGACTAAGAAGCACTGCTGTGGAAAAGTAGTTCATTTAAATATCTCCCTTTTAACCTGTTTGTAAAATCCATTTTGATTTTCCAGGTTAGTTCATATTACCTACAGATTGTGAATATGTGGGCTAATATTGAAAATGGCAATTAATTTAGACACTTTTTAGTGCTCAGTTGCAACCTAATAGTTTGAAATTAAGAAAATAAAGAAAAAAAAACAGATGCTTATATTTGATAGTATCTTTAGCAGGATGAAACATATTGTCTTTATTGTATTTATTCTGTACTGCTAAAACCGTGGATAGCTGTGGACAGCTATACTTGGATATTTACCACTGAATCATTTTTACAATCTCTGAAGTGGGAGGAATGGTTATATAATTTGAATGTCCTGTATTAACAAAACAAATGTTCTACCCACCTATGATATGCATTTCTTTAGTATTTAAAATTGGTTTAGCAAGAAGAAAAAATAATTTGCTATTTTATTATTATCTTAAATTTTCTGTACATGCAGTGTAGTAGTTATCTTTCCACTTCAGACAGTGCTTAGCTGTTTATTGTTTTTGGTTTAAAGATAATGGTGAATATATTAATCTGAAATGTGAAACTATTAGTTTACTTAATTGCAACTTTTGAGTAAATAAGGTTAGAGAATGTTATATGCATAAATGCAAACAGCCATTGTATTGGAATACCAATCTAATATACCTTATTTTTTGATACAAAATCTGATTTAGAGTTTCTAAAAAAGATGGCTGCAAGGTGGATGATTTCAACACTCAGAAAGAAAGCAAGCTATTGTATCTGCAACAAATATTTGAAACAAAACAATTTGGAACAAAAATATTCAACTTAACATCTTGATTACATAAATGTCCACTCCTTTTATAATGTTTAATACACCTATGATTAGCCAATTGCATTTCACTTCAGGTACTGCTAATGGAAAAGGAGAATTCATATCAGGGAAGCTTCTGAAAGGTCTTTGATAATCTTAAAGAAATGAATGGCAGGAGCTGGCCACAGTGTGAATATTACAACAGTATGGAATACTTTCATAAGTATGGACCTGTACAGATTTTAGGAAAATGACTACAGCTATTTGGACACAATTTGAAACAGACATACTGTATTCAGAGTCAGTTCTGTGAAGCATGGTTTACAGTAGGCATCATCAAGTGATGGGGATGCTTCTGTTCAGTGGGGCACAGCCAGTCAAAAAATGGCTTAAAAATGGTCAGTATCCTGGATTGACCCAGACCAAGCCTAGGCAGTACGTAGTTTTACCTAAAACATACTAGTATGCACAATTTGATTTTAGCTTGAACTGTTCTCCGACACAGAGCAGTAGAAAACTGCAAAGTAAAATTTTGCTGTTTGTACAGATCTACTTTCAAGAGTTATTAGTCAGTCAGTCAGTCATTATCCAACCCGCTATATCCTAACACAGGGTCATGGGGGTCTGCTGGAGCCAATCTCGGCCAACACAGGGCGCAAGGCAGGAACAAATCCCGGGCAGGGTGCCAGCCACCGTAGGGCACACACACACACACACACACACCAAGCACACCCTAGGGACAATTTAGGATCACCAATGCATCTAACCTGTATGTCTTTGGACTGTTGGAGGAAACCCTCGCAGACACAGGAAGAACATGCAAACTCCACACAGGGAGGACCTGGGAAGCGAACCGAGGTATCCTTACTGCGAGGCAGCAGCGCTACTATTGTGCCACCCATTATTCAAATGTGCAAATTGAAATTTCATAGCACTGTGTACATGTGACAGTAACTGTAAAATGAATTGATATCACTACATTTTTTAACAAGGCAAAGCATATTATGTTTGGAAAAGCCAATGCTATTGTACATCTGTGTATCGTTACTAAGTGTAATAGCGACAAGCCAGAATGAAACATGATTTTTTACCACAGGCTGAGTTGCTGTTCAGAATATAGCAGAAAGAGAACAACAGAGGATAGAGTTAGTAACATTTACTGTTTCTTGATTGTAGACATTTAAAGTCCATTTTATGATGAGGCACATGTAATTTTATGAATTGATACCAATACAGTGTTGAGATTTGTAGAAATTTAGCATCAACCTTAAATCGTCTTTTTAACATTAACAACTACCGCCACACTGGTGCTGTTTCCTCTAATAATACAAAGACTTACAATGACATCTGTGAACCCCATTTCCCAGCCCCCTAACCCCCTGAGCCCCCTCCATTGTTGATGCTGTCCGGAGATGTGGATTTAGCTACTACAACAAACCGGGAAAGACAAAGAAGTAGCATTTGTGGTTCCAGCTCAGCAAGAAGTTATGGCAATTATGGAATCCAGTCATACAAAACAAAACTAATTCTCAACTCATAAGAGCTGGGAAACAGATTTTTATCAGTAAGGCCTGATCAATAATACTGGGTGCTGATATATCAGGCTGTTATTTGATCTCTACATATGTATCAGTATCAGTTGAACCTGCTCCAATATTATGATGCTGAAACTCTTCAAGCAAAGCATATTTATTAGATTATTCTTTTGTCTGAGTAAAGCTACTTCCCTTGATTGATATTTACAATGTCGGTAAGGAACTGAGCTTTAACACTGCAGTGTGGAATAGTGGTTAAGGCTTTGGACTTCAAAACCTCAATCATTTTTGTATGATTTTTGATTGTATTCTTTACGACAATTACATTTTCAGTACATATTCAAGAAAATCATAAAGCAAACAGCTTAGCTATTAAAAGTTGTAGCTTGTGCCCAAAACACTGGAGACTTTACCATCTGTTAAGTGAAATGGCTTTCCCAACTTCCAACCCATTATCTGTTATTATACAGCTCATCTTCTGTTCTTTTAAATGATATCTAGCTAAAATGCCCTTTAACTCCCAGTATCATCAAGCATGTGATCGGCAGGGATGCATGCAATTTATAGTCAATAGATTCTCAATGTAAAATCTGCGCTAGTAAAATTTAATTATTGAGCACATGTAGGGCTCCATGGTTCTGCTACACCATAAATCTGTACTAGTTGCAAACTAGTCGGCATGTCTCAAATCTTTTCCAGTAATCACTTGACATCTGAAATAGTTGCAAATTGCGATTGTGTAGCGTTTATCAAGACAGTAATTATTTTTCTCAACCCTTCTTTACTCCACAGTTTAATGCACATTAGAAAAACGAGAATGGATAGGATTAGAAATGAGTACATTAGAGGGTCAGCTCAAGTTGGATGGTTGACAGACAAAGTCAGAGAGTCGAGATTGCGTTGGTTTAGACATGTGCAGAGGAGAGATGGTGGGTATATTGGGAGAAGGATTCTAAGGATAGAGCTGCCAGGGAAGAGGAAAAGAGGAAGGCCTAAGAGAAGGTTTATGAATGTGGTGAGAGAGGACATGCAGGTGATGGATGTAACAGAACAAGATGCAGAGGACAGAAAGATATGGAAGAAGATGATTTGCTGTGGCAACCCCTAACTGGAGCAGCCAAAAGATGAAGAAGAATAAGAAGAAAAACAGGAAATTCAACCCAACAAGTTCATCAGTCCTTTTCACCTAAACTGTTCAAAATGAAATCAAGTCTGAGATTGAACGTCCCTAAATTTCTATTTTGCACTATACCACTTGTTAATTTATTCCATGTGTTTATAGTTCTTTGAGTGGATAAAACTTTCAAATATTTCTTCAAAATGGGAACCATATCTTTTGCCAGGTGATAAGCAGTCATGTGTTTAATCTTGTTGTTCCTGTTGGAACATGAGATTTGTAAATTGTTGTGGAGTCTTCTTAGAGTTCATAATCTCCTGATATTATATTTGTGGTGATGCTTGGTTTCCTACATTTGTGGTGTTTTCTTGTGATTCTGGGGCACAGGCCAAGTTTAGAACTTCAAGTGAAGGGACAGGTAGGGGTATTAATACTGAGAGATAACATTTGAAATTCTTGTTCAGTGTTAAAACGTCAAAGTAAAGCAAGTAGATCATTGCAAATTGCCTGCCTTAATGATAAGAGTGTTAAGAATAAAATAAGTGAAATGGATTTATATGTAGCTACACATAACTATGATATAGTAGGAATAACAGAAACCTGGCTAAGTAACAGAGATGGAGATGAGTATAACCTAGACAGGCACACATTATTTAGGAAGTAGCTGTGCTACTGGGCTTTGCCATAGACATTTTCTAACACAGTGGGCTTTAGTTATAGTGCCTTTGGTTAATCAGATGTATCAGAAGTACTATGTAACTAAGTAGTTTTCTGTATATAATATTTGAATTTTTTTATTTTTACCGGGACCTAATATTGTTAGTTTACTGGAGCTTCTTACCCTTGAACATACCACATCCAATTCAGTGAAACATTTCTGCTGTAGATCAGTTCCTGTTTTTCCAAGTGACCTGGCTTTTGTTGGTGATCATTGCAAAACAAAAATTTATAGGAAACTGTATTCTTTTGAATTGAAACAGGCAAACAGTTAGAAGAATGTAAATTTAAGTGGTATATATAATCAATTGAACGTTTTAAACATTTTATAAGGAAGAATAGTTGAAAAGAAATAACTTTTTGAACTACGAACAGCATGGACTGTGGAAAGCATAGTTAGAGGGTGCTCAAGTGGTGACAGGGGTGTTGGTTTCTTGGTGGTGTTGGTATGAATGTGATTGCAGCAGAACTCCCTATTAAAGAACATCGTAAATAGTATTTTGTAATGTTACAAAAGTAATTTAAAGTTGATTCTTTCAAAGTTAAAAACTGCTAAAAATCTTGTCTCCCTGTTAGCATCAAAGCACATCAAAGTTTGTACTGCCTCCTTATACAGTGGGTTAGAATAAATGTCTACCAAGAAAACTTACTGTAAATTGGTATTTGGTTTTGGGAGTAAGGCTGGGCTGTATGGCAAAAAAAAAAAAAATAAAACCTCAATGTTTTTTATATTTACAGACAATTTATAATGTCAATATTTTAACATGGAAATCACATTTAATTAAAAAAAAAAAAACTAACAAAATAAGATTGTCCTTGTATTGTACACTAAAAATCCAACTACAGTCTTCCTAGAAATACAAAAACTTATTTATTTTTATTGTCAATGAGAAAAGGTGCAAAATAAGAAAATGTCTCTCTCTGAAGACTTTTCTGTACTTTGTTTTTGTTTTTTTGTTTTTATACTTTCATCCCCTTGCTCTTCTTTACCATGGCCACAACATTTGTTTCAAATTACTTATAGGGACCATTCCTTAAATTTTCTGCAGTTTTCTTTACAACTTTTTCTTTTTGTGCATCCTTCAATGCTCTTCCCTATACCTATGACACATCTTTACCACTTGTAACTTTTCTGTTTTGTTTTTTTCTTTTTTCTTTCTTTAAACAAACCGCTTATCTTACAGAGTTTAACCTCTAGCTTCTCTCCTCTAATGGAAGTACTGGTTTCTGGCGTGAGACACCTTTGGAGGAGTCTCCTCCTCCAAGTGCACTGTGATAGCCCTTTGATCACCCATTACAAACAGCCTGCTTGTTCCTCTCCTCATCGTAGCGTAGCCACTGTTGCAGGGTTAGAATATGTGATGGACAGCTCTGGCATTTTCTCCCCCCACCTCAAGACTAGGCACATTCTGCTCTGTGTAATCGTGCTGTATGATGGTATATATAACAGGGAGAATGCTTTGTGTAGTTCCTGCTGAAGCAGAGTGAAGAAACTTTGGAAACTGTTGCTCTCAAACTTATCTTTGATAAGACACTGAGTCTGTCATTTTGAACTTTATGAGCACTGATGACGTCATCTGGGGAAGTCCACTGAGTGATGGGAATCGTTATCCCTGTGTTAGCATTTAGCAACAAAATAGGTATTATTGTAAGTACTCAAGGAACCACTTGGTAAACATGTCTTCTTTGAGTTTCACACATCTTTTCTTTATCCACTTCTCATCTCATTTTTCATGCAGCTTGCCACCTTGTCTCTTTTTTCTGTGCAGGGCAGCTTCCATTCTTTACTCTCTGCCAGCCCCCTTTCTCTGTGTGATTACAGCTTTAGCATATACAGTAGCACTGTTCAGCATGCGGCATTCATTTGCATGAACTGCATGCCAAATTTCTCTGCATGATAACAGCTGAGGCAAAAAAGGATGTGCTGCCTAAAAATACTCCATTTGCTACAACTTTATTATCAAAAAAATATCTACAGAAAAACACCATATATCAGCTTATTTACTACTTCAGAAATAGTATTTTTGTTGATGAGTGATTGACTTAGTCGGTCAGCTTTGCATTTAAATAAATCAAGATAAGTAACATTTGATCTGGCTTTTATATAACTAACATATAAATGCTTCTTATGTAAAGACCATCACAAAACATAATCACAAACAGGAGTTTGCACGATACGTTGGCGAGCTTTGTAAGAAGTGCTGTTTCTTCGAAGGACAGGTGATTGGCAGGATGACACCGGACCTTGTCCTGTATCCAAACGGTGCCGTCTTTCACCTTTACGCCTGGTGCAGCTGTGTTGTCCCTGTATGTGAGCGGACGTTTCTTGCGGGGAGGTCTTCTGTTCTCTTTCTCTGATCTGAGTTCACCTCTGTTATAGCACGTCTTTATTTGAAAACAGCAGTATCAGATCGGGGCGATCGTGAACGCGACTGAGAGAATAAAACTGAATTAAAAAAAAACGCAAACCTTTACAAGTACCATACATTTACAGCGGCGGTTACAGACTCAAATCAAATGTATGTTTTTATTCTATAATAGTAACAATAAGAACAGCTCACTACTCAAAATGTTTATTTTGGGACATGTTAAGACTCAAACCCAGGACCTTCTAAATAGGAGTTAGCAGCTCTAACCGCTGTACTACCCTCTTATACTTGTATCTTTTGTGAAAGTGCTTATTTGATATTTGGATTTCAGTCTTCACACATTATACACTTAATTTCTACATTTTGTCGTTAGTACTAAAACATGGAAAAAGTTTGTCTTTTAGGTATGTGTTCAACATTTCCTGTCATCCTGCACTTACACAGATATTTGTAGACACGTAACACACGTGAAATGCATGTGTTCCGAATAACAATATATTTTTTTAGCCTAGGTATCTGACTCCCTGATAAGCAAGGCTTGAGTTGGGAGAGTTTTTTGCAGTTTCTTCTGCGTTGGGGTGGGGTGGGGGGGGATGGTATAGCAGGCTGTTTGGGCTTATTGACACATTTACAAGACAAAAGACGCTGAGTGGAGATGTGCGAGTGGATTTAAGGTGGGACGGATTTACGAGTTTTCTTGTAAGCTTTGGTAATTCTAGTGTTAAGTATGGAGATAGTCAAGGAGATGTGGAGTAAAAAAAAATTAAACAGAAGACCTTGGTATATAAATAAGAAGCTAAAGAAGCTACAAAGGAAAAAAAACGTTAGCTGTATAAGATGTATTAGACTAACAACTCCAATCCTATATGAGAGCAATGGCTAAAAAGATATTAGGAAAACAAAAAGGCATCTGGAGGGAAATTATGTAGGAAAGACAAAAGAGGACAATATTTTAGTAGTTCAAGAACAGTCAAGGAGGAGGTGAGAAATATTAGGAAGGGTACAGACAAGCTAGAATATACATTGAAATAGCAAATGCTTTAAAGTGTAATTTTTCCGAAGTTTATACATATATGAGGAAGCTGAGTATCTGCCAAATAGAGACTTCCAAGGAGGTGATTTGGAAAGTGTATAGCTTAGATTAAATAATGGGAAATTTAACCAATTGATAGGACAGATAAGATTCTTGAGTGCTTAAGGAAGTTAGTGAAAATATACTGTATATAAACCTTTAATGCATATTTTTCCAAAATTTCTGCACACTAGTGACACTCATTAACAGTAGAATTACCAGAGCCTACAAAAAAACTCGTAGATCATAGAAACCACAGCACAGAGAGAAGTGTGTACATTGCAACAGGTACACACATCATAAATGTAGGAAGGATGGTCCTTGCATGTGTGTGAACTGTTAACATTTGAATCAGATGATTGCATATAGCGCGGAACTGACTTCTCTGTACTATTCTTTCCTGTGCATGTCCTGGAGTACAAAAGAAACCGCAACATTTGGGGACTGGCAAGATTGTGAAAAAAACCAAAAAAAACGCGGTCACTGATTACAACCGCAAGATGTTATGTGAATGAATATGAATAATGTTGCATCCGTGCCACAATGTTTTCCGAAATGTACTATACCGGTCATAAAATGAGTTATTCCAAATATCATATATACCTATGCCTCTGTTTTTCATAGACCATAAGGTGCATACTAATTCAGCGTGAGCAGGAACACTCAATAAAACTGAATAAAAAAAAAAAAAATCAAGTGACGGTGAGATACGAAGAAGGCAGATTCACCAGCGTTTGTGTGTTTGCTTTTATTCCTCCAGATCATAGAATGTCCAGTTCCATTGCCTCAAAACACCACTCACATCTACAGTTAATCCTAGTTTCAGATAAAAAGTAACAGCGTCAGATCCTTGGGTGTGGGGGCCGTAGTATGTATTGTGATTGTGACTGAGAGAATAAAAGTGGGAAAAAAAGGTAACTTTTACAAGTACTATAAATGTACACCGTCTGTTACGGACGCAAACCAAATGTATGTGTTTACTGTATAATATTAACAATAAGAGCAGCTCACTACTGAAAACAGTAAATATGGTTGGCAGTCAGGATTGAACCGGGGACTCTTAATTAAAAGTCAGCAAATCTTACTGCTACGCCACGGAAGCTGCTGTATAGTTCTTGAACCTTTTGTGAAAGTGTTTATTTGATCTTTGGACGTTAGGCTTCATACATTATATAGTTTATGCCTACATTTTGTCATTTATTACTAAAATATGAAAAACGTTCCTGTTTTAACAATGTGTTTACACAGATTATTGCAGAAACGGAACACACATGAAATGCGTTTGTTCCAAATAACGATCTATTATTTCCACTCTAAAACTCCAGCACTTCACTCCCAGATAATCAAGGCATGAGCTGGGAAAACTTTGTGCACGTTCTGTGGCAGTGGGGGGGATGGAATAGCAGGCTGCTTGCTGCTTGTCTTTATCAGCACATTTACAGGACAAAAGATGCTGACGGAGAGGTGGGAAGAGATTTAAGGTGGGCCGGATCTATGAGTTTTTTCGTAGGCTCTGGTAATTCTAGTGTTAAGACTGAAACCCTTGCCCCACTGTAATGAAAGAGTGACTAGTCTGATCCAAATAACTTTAGGGCAGTAACTTAACATGCATCACAGGTAAATTAATGGAAGCAATTATTAAGGGAAAGAACAAGCTGCACTTAGCTAGAATTGGTTTGTTAACAAATACTTAACATGGGTTCAGACAAGGAGGGTCATGTTTTACTAATACACTGAAATTCTACCAGGACACAACAAAAGCATGCAATAAGAGGACTGCATATAATATTATTGATCATGATTTTCTGAAGGCTTCTGATAAAGTACTACATGAAAGGTTAGTGATCTAACTAAAACAAGTTGGAATTCAAGATGCAGTGTGTACAGTAGGTGGTACAAAATTGGCTCAATGACAGAAGCAAAGGCTAAGGGAACTTGTTCTATATTAGGTAATGTTAAAAAGTTTTCCTTTAGGGATTGGTGGTAGGGATGCTGCTCATTTTAATTAACATATACAGTCTGTGCAGCTTATGAAAATGACCTAGGACTCATAGTGGACCTCAAGGCTACATAAGGACAAAGTATAGAAGTAATCAGCAAGGATAATAGGATATTACCTTATACAGCACTATGTGTGGAGTACAAGTCAAAGGAGGTTATGCTTTATTTATGAAACACACATATGTAGCCTCATCCGGAGTGTTTTGTGTAGTTTTGGTCTCTGTATTACCAAAAAGACATAGCAATGCTAGAGAAGTTTCATAGGAGATAGACTAGGCTAAACTATGAGGAGTGTTGGAGAAAAAGTAATGAGATACACATAAAATAAAGCATGATGTTAATTTGTGCTCATTTTAGCCTAAAGAATGGTGTGCACCTGCCATTAAAATTTCAATAACCAAATATGTAATAAACAAAAGAAGATTTGTATTATCTATTATGTGAGTAGGTAATTTAAGATGATATTTAGGAGGTTATTGTTTAACATTAATGGAATTTTAAAAATTCCAAGACATACACAGAGAAATGCTTAAAGAATTTGAAATATACATATTGAACAACATTAGAGGGGGTCAGGTGTCAAGACCAATGGCTAAATTAACATATTGAAAGCTTCATTTCACCATAATTGACTGACATAATTAGAAAGTCACTACTAATTGTTTACAGACACAGCGATAGAAGAAATCACATGTGAAGAAACATCCTAATGAATACCCTAGGGAAAGAGAGAAAGTACTCTGCCTGGAATAGTGCTGTTTAGTTTTATATTATGACAATGCTTGTGCAGGGATATCCAAAAAAGCCCATGGCTTAACAACACTGCCTTTAGTTGCTTCTAGTTCTATAGACAGAACACATGATGATAATGAGTATGATGATGTAGTACTGCTCCTTATTTCTCTTGTAATTTGCTGTCAATCAAAGAACAGAACATGCAAGTATTATACAGTAGGTAGGGTTTTGGATTTTACGTTGAATATAAAAAAGATAAATAAAAAAGAGCTTTTTAAGATGGTTACACAACATCATCTTCGTCTGCTAGTTGCAGGTACCTTCCATTCCTCACATAAAACCAGCTCATTCCTTTTGGCAGCACATCTTAAAGGTGTTAGCTTATTTGGAATACAGACTCACGGTTTTTCTACTTCCCTTTTGACATTTTTTTAAGCTCAGTGGTTGCTGTTCAGAGACAGATAATCCAGATTTCTGGAGGAATACAACTATGGACACACATACTTCTAAGTCTGTTTAAACCACATGTATTCATTTGTAGTACTTTTGCTGCTTCTTCAGACATGGGTGTACTGTAGTGAACATTGTCCTTGTATCTCACTTTATTTTAATTGCTTTAAGTGGGATGAACTCTTTTACTTTAAGAACAGTCCACAGCCGCTAATGTAAATTTAATAAAATTCAAATCAATTCATCCAACCATCTATCCATCCATTTTCTAAACCCGCTATGTATTGAGCAGGGCCGTGAGGGAGTTGTAGTCAATTCCAGTAAGCAGAGGGTACAAAGCAGGATAAACTCCTGGATAGGGTGCCAGTCCATCACAGGTTAAACACACACATGGGCTAATTTAACATCAGTCATTCACGTAACCTGCATATCTTTGAACTATAGGAGGAAAACAGCACCTGGAGGAAATCCATATGGACACGGGGCGAACATGTGACACCACGTCACCCTAAATACAGTCTCTTTCTTATTAATACATGCTATCATCATCCATGATAAATGTAAGAGGCCAATTGAAATGTTGGGGTGTCAGCCGGGTCACCCCATTTACTCTTCTCAAAATAACAACTACAAGAATATAACAATAAAGAAGAGAATATGATGCTCAGCTTTTGGCTACAGTTTTAAAGTTCTAGAGTGTGATCAGGCTTCATCCTGTTTTTATAGCTCGTGGACCAGAAGGGGTGGGGTCAGTTGCTCTCATTGGGCATCTTCTTGGAGCTGTGGGTATAAAAAGAGACAGAAGAATCCGTGATCAAGACCGCTGGTGTCCTAGGGTGGTAGTGATTACCGCTGACAATCCTGGAAGGAGGCCATCCAATATACATACGTGACAATGCTTAATGATTATATTTTACATAGAAAATAAAGATGTGATTTATCTGAAGAACCTTGTTTCCATCTGAAGAATATGTTTTACTCTGAACAGGTTTACCAGGATTTCATGGGGATTATCAATATTCCTGTGAACATCTTTTTCACTGCACACTTACATGCATATTCCTATCTGTAAACATATTTTAACAGTTTCAATAAACCTCTTGAATTTTTTTAATCTCAGTTTGAAAAATAATAGAAGAATTGTTTTTTTCTTTCTATGCTATGATGCACTGTTGTAAACATCACAGCAAAAGTACCAAAAAATACTTTCAAGGATTATTCTAAGGAATAAGTACTGATGTATTTCTATGTGGAGAAAGTATACACAGCTTAACTCATTTACAAGGTTTCTAGGAGACAGCAGCCACCTACACCACTCTCTGTTTTACTTGCGCTCAGATGTCTCTGTAGAGCAGTACCCATACACCTCCAGGTATCTTATTTTTATAACCTCAGTCTTCTTTTGTATTCCTTTTTAGAAAGAGAATTATTTTTTCCCTTCTTTTCTTTAGCTTCTGTAGACTTATACTGTGGTTCTTTTTATTTAGAACCAAGCAATGAACCATACTAAGTGGAAAACACGTCACTACAGTGAAATTACATTAAGCACATGAACTGAAATAAAGAAAGCATTCAATATAATTTCAACAGCATCAGAGTGATATCTATGAAATTAATCTCTCATGGTACAGTGGAAAGAAATTATATATTATAGTACAGTGAAAAAATCATTATTCTTTTTGTGTTATTAGATATTTTTATAGTCAGTTTGTAAGATATCTATGTGAGGTTTAAGATTCTAGAGATAACACCCTAATATTTATCTTTGGTCTTTGATGCTTCATTCATTTTGATTTTTTTGCCTGATCTCACCCATTTAAAATAATGTCACCCTTTGGAATAATTAAATTAATAACCTGGCCTGATTTATGACAATCCTGTCCAACACAAATAGGAATACCCTTGGCTCTGACTATGAAAGCAAAGGGGTTAGTTCAGTTTCTATAACCATTTTATGCCATACACAAATAGAATTTATGAAAAAATTAAAAAAAAAAAATTCTGATGTCTGGCTGTCTGGGAGAATAGTCAGTCTTCTCAAGTTAAACAAAAAGCCATTCCCACAACCCACATAAATGAACAAAAGCCTATAATGACAGACAGAGATATATAAGCCTCTGGTACCTTGACTAAGGTCAGTTTTCATAACTGCACCATAAGAAAGATACCAAACAAGTGTAATATCCATGGAAGAAAAGAAAGACAGAATACTGTATTTAAGAGCAGGAGTGCTCTCCTAATGTTTCCCAAAATGCACCTAATTGAATGTCAAGGATTCAGAAAGAGTATTCCGCGGATATGTGACAGTATGAACGTGTAACTTCTGCTACGTTACTTATGGGTAAATCCTAACATTCTACAGCAAGAACTACAAACCATTCATCAATTATAGTGATACAGGTCAAATCTCGTTATAGCGACTGCCGAAGTGACAAAATTTTCAGAATAGCAAATGTTAATACAACATCATGTTAAATTAATTTCATTTTAGTGAAATGTAAAACTCAGTATACCGAATGTTTTTTTTTGTTTTTTGACCTAAAATGTTCACCAAAATTAATAATGTAATGCAAAAAAATAATGCCATGCTTACACTCTCTGTGCCAAGTCCCAGGAATGCTGCAACAGGCTGTCTCAAAGAAAGGGGCAATCTGTAGCAACATTTCCGGTCTCGGCGAGGCTTGGGGAGAGTATAGGCATGACATCATACACATAGCTGAATTCTGAGTCAGTGCTCCACCTAGTGTCCATGTGGGTATTTGTGTCGTGTGTGAATACTGTACTTTTTGAGTTTCATAATAGTTCTCAAAGTTTTCTTTGTGATTAAAAAAAAAAGTGAGAAACAGCGTCAGTTTACGCTGAAAGAAAAATTAACAATCCTAGAAAAAGTTGATTCCAGAATGAAGAAAAATGGTGAAAGCATTTGAAATCATGCCTTCATCTTTATGTAATGTCTCATTTTCATCATGTATTTACATACCTGTATTTCTATTAAAAAATCATTTTCATTCTGCATTTATACCTACATTTCTATAAAAGAAAAAGATCTAACGTCTAATTTTCAAATAAAACAGTTTTGCAGTTTAAGAAGTGGTGTTTTTTATAGAGGTATTGTTAAACTTGGGTCACAGAGTTGCACGAGAAACAGGAAGGTGAGTCCAGGTTTTCAGTGAAAATACAGGTACTTCATTACTGTATAGAGAAGGCAGGTACAGTCTCAAGACTTCATTCAAAATAGGAGCCAATACTTCAGCATTCAAGAGAGTAGTCCTCTTGCTTTAGATCCCATCTTCAGATTAGAAGAACACCAGTGGCTCAAAGATACCGCTGTGGCAGACACAATCACATAATAATTTCTATAAGTATTGATTAATGGCATTTAGGCTTTCATTAATGGGATTTAAATTTTAATATATTATTTCATTCTCAATTTGCCTCCATCTGTATATACTGTGCATATGTGCACTCTGAAAAGTGGATGAGTATAATACCTAAATGCAGATAAAGCACCAGAAGCAAATCTTTCTAGATGGGTGTGATGGATGTATTTACAGTATATGTTATTAAACTTTCCTCTTTTAATTTTTTGTAGAAATCAATAGATACTTGTATGATGTATACAGTAAATATCTAAACCGGAAAAAAACACTTTTGCATTCAATATAAAGTTTGTTGTATATTTAAAAAATACTGTGTATTTGATATATATTTTTTTTAAATGAGCAGTAGTTAACAAGGTATTCTTGTTCTTACTGCCCTGCATTATGGCCCAGTTGTTAACTGATACAAACTTTTTGTGTTAGAGTATAAATGATGGTGTTAATGAAATAAATTGCTCCATGAGGACTTTTTAAATATAAGCTTCCTGAAGATATGAAGAATGGTCCTCATGTCATAAATGGTATACAGTAACTCTTGTTCAGTGTTATTACTGACTTTTTGATCATGTTGCTAAATCACCAAAGGATGATGTTTCATAGTAGCTGCCCCCAGTTCTTTGTGCCATTTAGTATGAAAACGCTGAAAATGATTAGTATAGTGTAGTTAAGCCAGCATAATTGTTCCAGCAGTGATTTGCAAACACAATCCCTCCGAGTGTGCTATTAAGGTTTCAAGCTTAGAATTTTGACACATGCAGTAAAGGAAAAAAGACAGTCTTTTGTTGTCATCAAGATACAATGATAGTTTCCATTTTGGGGCCTTTCAGAGGAAAACCGGATCAGCTTTTTGCAGCATCAGTTAGAGAGAAAAGCCTTTTTAGATAAAATAACAGGTTATATGTTTTCTGCCTTATAATAGATTTAAAACACATGAATCTTTATTATTGAGCTATGTGTGTAATGTAAGATTATATAGTCACTTGCTTTAATATTATAGCCTGATGTAAAATGATCATGACAGTGACAATGATGGTTCCATGAGAAATGATGTCACTCTGTAAAAAATTCCAAAGCAGTGTTTTATGTTAATGTGGATCTTTAATCTTATGAAGTGTTTGCAATATTGAAGAAACCTGTTCTTATTTGTTAATATTATATGTTGCAGAGGAATTTCCACTACTTGGAACTTGCCAAAGCTGAACTTTACATTTTATTCATATCCTTTGATATAAGTTCAATTCTATAGAGCATTATCATAATTTATTAATATACTGTATGTTGTTCTGTATTTGAGTCTTAAAATAACATTACACAAGTTGAGGGCGAGTTTGACAAGGGTATTCCATCCAGGAATAACAAATGTATTTATTTATTTACTTCAATCACTATTTTCACATTCACTTAAAATAAAGAAGCAGTACATATTGAAGGTGTTGTTGTCAAAGGAGATAAATGTATGTGTGATGTACACTTTTAGTATCAGAATATACAGTAGAAACGAATGACAATACTAAAACACAATGGACTTGTTTCTGATACATTCTCCTTGAACACGATGCTTGTTCTTTGGGCCCCTGTAGCTGTCATTTTTGTACAGCCAATGGAGACAGCCCAAAAGTTGGAATGGAAGTGAAAGGGTACTGGACTAATCCATGCACTCCCAACATGTTGTGTGTTAGGGATTTGTGGAATGTATGGCTGGTATATTGTATTCAGTGCACAGAATAACAATGAATGTCTTTATCTCCTAAATTCGGTTAATTGTTCAGTCATTGTGTATTTACTCTAAAATTAATAAGACAGAAAGAGAGAAAAAAGAAACACTTTATAATTATCTCGAGAGGAACAATTGCAGTGAGGTAAGCAGTGCTTGCTCACCGCTCCATGCTTCTCAGTTCATTACAGGGATTGGTCACTGGATACTTGCATGTTCTCTTAACCGAAGTAAACTTTTAAGTGTCTAAAAATATGACAACAGTGTTAATTCTTCATAAGTATTTAGACAAGCCAAAACACAATTTTGTTCATGTGTGACATTTTCGGTTGACTTCTGTGAACCTGAATTTTGTATTTCAATGAGACTGAACTAATAATTATGAAATTTAGTCAACAAACTGATCTGATTTTAGGAACAGGCCGTAAAATATTTTTAGTAAATATTGTTGAACACATAAAATGAGAAGAACCAAGTAGAATGTTATTGAAAAGGAGAAAGTATAAAAATAGTAATAATTGCAGATGTTGAATCAGAAGATTGTTTCAGGCTGCCTCCAAGCTATTTGGAATGAGCTTCGCTAGGGCTGTGTCAGTGTACAGCTGGAAAAGGGAAGAATACATAAAAGTCAAAGCCAAGCATTAATATAAAGAACTGTAAAAATAATGCTTAAATGTAGATTATTCATTAGATGTCATTATCTTAGATGAACTGCACATTCTTAAAGTTTTTACTTAAAGCTTGTGTTTATTTTTAATTTGAATTCTGGTATTAGTATACTATTGCAACAAGTGACCAATATCTGCCACAATTTTTGAAATGATGTTAATTTTACAAGTTAATACAAGTTATTGTCATTTGTAAGATGGAATTTCACCAGTATCTGATATACACACATAAGGGTGGCTTGGAGTATAATTAAAAGGAAACATTTAATGTCTATTGAGATGGAGACATTTTTTATCTATCATGTCATTCTTTACTCTGAGGTGAGACCATCTACTCACCATAGATTTCCTATTTCTTTTTCTCCCTGAAAAATTGTGCTACTCCACTAGTACACTCTGATGACAACACTAGTAGTTCTTTCAACTGGCATGTTTTCTAGGATAATGACAATATATAATAATAATAGTAATAATAATAATTCATTACATTTATATAGCTCTTTTCTCAGTCCTAGCTGCTCATTTATCCAAATAATTGCATTTACTGTGGCATATACTAAAAATATTTAGCAAAAACTCAGATTTAAAAATGGTTGCAAAAACATTATTATTTTTTTCAATTACTCCATATTTTTGTACTATAGGGGTTAAATTATACTCTTTCATAATGCACAACAGATTGTTACGCAAATATAAAGCATATGATTTTTGTTGGATGTGAATTTTGGGTTATAGAATAATCTATAGTTGATGTAGACTTGCCAGAAATTACTATGTACTACATGTTAAGACTTTTAAATTAAACAAAAAGATGTTCATTGTGGTTTTGGCCGTATCATGAATGTGTACCTTTTCTGTGCTTGCTAGTTCCCATAATTATGCTAATTGTGATATATATAAGTCAGAAATAGAATTACATAATCTATATAGTTCAACTATTTTCTTCTCATGATGTGGGTGTGTGGTCAACATACCATTATCCTAACAAATATATGTGGTAATGATTAGTTAATGTAGCAAAGTGTTGTCTTTCTAACTTGTTTGTAGGTATTGCTGAATTCCTCCTTATTATTTTTCTTGCTTTAACCTGATTAACTCTTCAGAGTGCTTTCTGTGATGGTGTCATTTTCAATATCTGGAATAAGATAGACTGAGAGAAAATGCTTTTTTATTAAAAAAAATAAAAAATGAACATCTGGGTTGGTTTGATGACTTCTGACAGCAATACATTTTTCTTTATGAAATATGTTTTGTGACTGGGAGGGAGGCTGAGACAAGACAACCACTCTTCAATTTATGGATCTTTCAATGTACCTTGGCAGTATTTTATTAACAAGGTGTAATGTGAAAAAAATCAATACAAATGTCCTTAGGCAGGCAAATCCATAATCAGTCCATTAACAAAGAGAGTACTTATTTAAATTTTAAATAAAAATGAACTTATCCAGGCAAATCCATAACCAGTCAATTAACAAGGTAAGTCCCCTTTTAAATAATACATTATTCAGTTTAGAATGTTTTGTCAGATACATTTTTCTCCTAGATTATTGATTTAGGAACTTGTTGAAATCATGTTGCAGTTGGGAGTGAATGTGGAATTTCTTCTCAAATCGAACCTAGGACTCCCCTTTAGCTTGTATTTGGGACATGTGACAACATTGGGGAGCTTAAGAGGCATAGTAGACTTCTATTTCCTTCCAAGAACAGGTGGAGCATCTGATGTCAGGTACAGGTAGACCAGCTATGCAGCCTCACAGCTTAGAGAGAACATAGACTGTGACACTTTGTTGCCACCAATTTGTTATTAACCATTGTCACTGCCAAACCAACACACATTATTCATTGTGGGTTTTTTTTCCCTCAACCGTGATCCTGTTTTGCCTTTTTAAGTTCATTGATGACTCACTAGCAACAAATGCAAACTGCCTCCTTAGTGAAATGAGCTCACTTAGAAATGAGGAAACATATTTCACCACCAAATGCTTAGGCAACCCACTAAGAATCATTCGCAAACCAATGATGGCAACTTACGACCCACCGGTGGTGCAATCTAGTGGCTGAGAAACGCTGTCTTATGCGGACCCGGCATATAGATGCTCAGAGTCAGAGATCAATTTGCACTACACTGTACCACCAGTTAAAGTCTGCATACCAGTGACCCACAACAGACCCATAATGACCTGTACACTTTGTGACTGACATATGGCTGTCTTACCAGAAACCGGACAGGTGATTTATATACTGAAGCACATAGGAAATGAAACCAAAACAAAGAAAAATAAACGTAGCTACCAAGTCCTAATGAAAGACAAGATGAAAGTCTAAAAATCAGGCAAAGAGGTCAAACCAAAATGGAACTCGAGAGAAGAACAATAACAAAAGTTTCCTTTTAAGTATTTTTTTTATTATTAGGAGCTTTGTAAATATAGATCGAGTAACAAAAGGAACCCCCAGCCAACCTTTAATCTTGTCACAATCCCTCCCAGTCACAAACCTTTTATTTTATCTAGCCTAGAAGCTACAGCCCTATCAACTGGGAAAATGGCTCCAACAATGGCTGTCAAACTGGCAGGCATAGAAGGACCTAAAAAATAGCATTCAAGTCTGTCCCAAACAGACCTGAAAGCTGGCACATGACTATATTCTGTTTTACTAAAATGCAATGCATTTGTCGGTCCAAAAATGGCACATTGCAAAAATTTGCAGTAATAAAATGCTTTACTAGAAATGTTTCTAATATATTATCTGTCAGAATGACAATTTTAATGCATATGTCTGTGCTATATGCCATTTACCATTTATGGGATTCATAAAAGCAGTGTTTGTTTGTGATACACCATCTCTTGGAATGACAACTTCAAAGCATTTTATTACTACAAATGTTTGTAATGCACAGACAATCAGATAGAAACTTATCATTTTATTAAGTTGCATTGTAATACATCTTACGGTATTGATGACCGCTATCCTCATCATTTATTCTGGCTCGCACAAAATTGAATTAACCAAAACTTTCTGTATCATCATTACATATTACCTGATTGTATAACTAAAGAAAAAAGGGAAAACTAGTAATTGCATCGCTTATGCCACTGTATAAATGGCAGGTGTTGTTTTTTCTGATGTGCTTGCTGTGCTCTTATCCGGTTTATTAGAGTAGTGACTGAATGCCTGGTACACTATGGGTTATGTGCTATTACAGTATGTGTAGAGTATTGCCAGCACTAAAAACTAAAACACAGCAGCCAAATTAAAAGGAAATTGCCCACAGTTATCTTGATAACTTCCATGTAATTGTGCTGAATGCACTTAATTAGAACTGGACTAATCATTGCTTTAAATAAGAACCGAAAGGAATAATATTGCATGCTCTGCTAAGCCAAGTATGTGAGATAAGGGACTGTCACATTTTATTTTCTAACGTAATATAAATTTGATCATATTTTGCCTGACAGCTGGACATAATGCTGTCAGCTGATGATTAGTGCAAAATGTGACTAACAGCTGTTTGAGTTAATTAATCTGTGTGCGTGTGTGTGTGTGTATGTGTATGTGTATGTGTGTCATTTACAGAAAAAAATAATAACTTTCATGGCATTTCTGGAGGTTACATGGCCTGTTGTTCATTTGCTGAGATTTTCTTAGTATTTTACATTGATGTTAAAGTATTCCGACATGTCTCTTATTTTCTGTTGAGCAGTGTTTTTTGTGATTTGACTGCATTAACCAAATAAGTTTAACTAATTGGGGTTTTGAGGAGCATCACTGTCATAAATGGTAAATTACAGACTGTCCACAGTTTAGCTTTGGTCTGAGAACTGAAAGGGATCAAACTCTCATGTCCAGCCTGGATGTATACAAGTTTTATTTTTTTCAATGTGCAGGAAACATGAACACATAATCTGTAATTTGTGGGAGTATTTTCATCACAACTGAAAATGATTTGAACGTTAAATGTAGTATACTGACTGACTTTAATTGAAAATTAATGTAGGAACATGCAAATTTTATTTGAGGCAAGTGCAGGATTGCTGAGTTTTCTTACTAAGGATTATTTGTCACATTCAGTAAAAAATATAATTTTGTTAATTATTATTGTTCTCTTTTCATCACTTTAGTTGTTTATTTGTGGCACCATCTCATGTCACCATTCTGAAACAGCTTGGTATAGCTCCATGTGTCATTAGGAGGTGTGGCAGGCTGGCAGCTGCATGTTTGGAAAGTTTTTGCAATTTGTTTCCAAATTAAAGAAATAGTTAAATGCCAGAAAGCTGGTTTCTTGAGCAGTTTTCAAGGTTGTTTACTTGTTTTTGATTTTGTTTTGCCCTAACTGAATAATTAAAAAAAAAATTTGATTTGGTACCAGAACTCCTAGTAACAATCTAAGCACGACTATTTGTACTCTTTCACCTTGCCCTTTTCTGCATCATTCATTCTTAATCATAATCGATTTTTCAGGGAGGCATGAACATTAATTTTTGAGAGATGATTTTCAATTTCTGAACAAGTATTGGTAGAGGCTACAATGAATACCTTCACTTTTTCTGTTCTGTGCATTGCCCATAGCAATAGGCAGTTTTTAACATTAAAATCTCTGAAGCTTACAATTTTCTTTCGTGGTCCCTGACTTCCTTAAATTTTCCTGACATATGCCAGGAAGCTCATAGCTCCTTATCACTGCGCTAATAGCCCAATTTTGTTTTGCAAATCTGTGGGTAAGTAGAATGTAGCCTGCTACACCCCCCACCCACCATTCAGTCAGATGAAGGCATCATCCTGCTGCAATCCTCACAGTTCAAGTCTGTGTTGAAGTGTTTATCTGGCGATGCATTTGTAAGGACTTATATAGGTAATGAAATACCATGATTTAAAATACATACTGTATATTTCATGTGTGTTCTGGGTCAACAGCAATATGCGTAAATATTGAATGACAGAGGAAATGCGAGGCAAGAAATGCTGAACACACAGCTAAAACAGAAATTGTTTTCATATATTATAGTAATAACAAAATTTTGACATGAAGTGTAGGATGTATGAAGAGTGAAGCCCAAATATCCAAGAAACACTTTCACAACAGGTGTAACAAAACAAGTATGCTTTTAGAATAAAACTGAAGAAAAAGAAACTGCTCAATTGACATGTTGCTGAAGCCCAACTATCAGTCGGTACAAAGTAAAAGAAGTTTGCATACATGTGTGTTTGCACGTTTCATTTTCAACCAGTTGTCACAGTGGTAACGCTGTTCTATCTCAGACTTACACAGATGGCACAGTGGACATCGCCCACTGCATTTAGAGCTTTGAGTGGTGAGCTGCTATTATTATTATCATAAAATAAAAACATACATTTGATGTGAGTCTGTAACATCCTGTGCAAATTTATGGTACTTTATGGGCACCATTTTATTAGCAAATAAACAAGTAACAAAACAAGAGAACAGAAATAGATAATAATAAACAATAAAACCATTTGAAACTAATTGACAAAAATACCCAAAAGAAAACCACCAGAATAGAAAGACAAAGTAGAAAAGAACAAACAAAAAAAAAAGCTGTGTATTTGTAACAACAGCATTTCAAAGACAAAAATTATTCCAGGTAAGGAAGTTGACAAAAGAGTACTCCCTCATTCAGAACATTTGGAACACAGACATGTTAAAGTAACTTTAAAAAAACAAATACCCTATAATTAATTTATTTCAAATTTAACCAAAAAAAAAGATTAATCTCAATCTGAATGTGCTACTTGTAATTCAAAACCAAAATCCTAACACATAAAAACAGAGGAGCAATACCAGGAAGTAAGAAACATTAAACCTTAGAAGAGCTGTAATAGCACTAAAAACTAAACTAAAAACATGGCTCTTTCTTTCAGATTGCTTTTCAAAATGACAACATGATAATTAGTGTGAATATTATATAAAGTTAACTTTTTTTGCATGTTTTCCCACTCTGTTGCTTTAATTCATTGTAGACTTCTACCATAAACCAGCACTTAATGATTTTACGAAGATGTTTATGATGTAAAAACTGTTCTATTGATTGGTGTTTTCATTTTTAGTCTTTTACCTATACAGTATATTGACTCAAAACTCAGTTTATTTCATGTATGATTATGATATATTATGCTTGGCCAACAACTTACATTCCATTTAACATAGTTATATTATGTGCTTTCGATGCTCTGTTTTTTTATTTGCTGGTTGATTCAGGTAGAGATAGGTGGGTCACGGTTACAAGGTGCAAGGTGAAGGATGCACACTGTCTGGGGGCATCAACTTCAGAGCTGGAAGTGTCAAACTGTTTTCAGGTCCTTGCGTATTTGGATGGTTTCCCTGAAGATTCTGTGTTGGTAGGCAGGCAAGAGGATCCCCAACAGGCCATCTCGAAACCAGTTCCCGGAAAGAGGGAGATAGTGATAGTGGGGAACTCAGTCATTAGGGGACTGAAGCCCAGGTTTGCTCCAAAGACAGAGTGTCTTGCACGGAGTGTTGCCTTCCATGTGCACATGTGGGACACCTCCGTGGAAGGGTTGATAGGCTCTTGGCCAGAGCGGGACTGGATCCAGTGGTCATTGTCCATGTTGGAAAAATGTCATATATAAAGGTAATCTGTCAGTTCTGTGATCCAAATTTAAAGATTTAGGCACCAGCTTGAGGAGAAGAACTGATGAGGTAGTCTTCTCTGAAGTTTTGCCTATGCCACGCATCAGTCCAGTTAAGACTGAGGAGATAAGAAGGCTTAATGCATGGCTCAAATCTTGGTGTAGCATAGAAGGCTATAGGTGTATGGAGCATTAGGACTCCTTTTGGAACAGATGGAACCTGTTCCGCTGCGATGGGTTACATCTGTACTGGAAGGGCACAAATGTGTTGGGGTGGCATATGAATAGGTTAGTAGAGGATTGTTTAAACTAAGGTATGGGGGGAGCAGGGAGTTTAGGTCAGGTCAGGTCAGGTTTAAAACTGTACATGAAGGAACAAACATTAGTGTAAAAACAAAAATGTAAAGTAATGTAAATACTTTTAAATGCAAATGTAAAATGAGTATCTTATTAAAAATAGCTTGCCTTAATTCTAGAAGTATCAAAAATAAGTGAGTTATATGTAGAGGAGCATAATTATGATATTATAGCTATAACAGAAACCTGGCTAAATAACAAAGATGGGGATGTGTATAACATAGAGAGATAAACATTTTTAGGAAGGATAGATAGAACAGAAAAGGAGGTGGGGTTGCTGTTTATGTCAAAACAGAATTTAAATGCAAGTCCTCTTCAGTTGGACTGTGAGCCCCATCTTAGTTAGAACATGGAAAGCATTAGGGAAAGAAGCCTTATTTTAGTAGTGTATTATAGACCCCTCTAATGCAGACAATAATTTCAATGCATATCTTTTTGGTAATATTCAAAAGGCAAGTATACAGGGAGATATTATAGCCTGGGAGACTTAAACTACCTGAATATTAACTGGGATAACCTTGCAAATAGCAGCACACGAGCAGGAGTTTTTGACAGTAATCAGTGACTGATGTTTAACAAAATATTTTAAAGCACCAATGCAGGGTGAAGCCTGTTTAGATTTAGTATTTTGTAATAATCAGAATAGAACTTAGGGTGTAGAGGTGATTGAACCACTAGGGTCAAGTGACCATAATACGAGGGGGAGTCAAGCTAAAGTTAGAAAATGGGATTTATTAGAAAATGGAATGAACCTTAACAAATCTGATAATGTAATTTCTCAATGTAGTCTCCACCCTTCTCAATGCACTTGCGCCACATGCCTAGAAGTGCATGGATTCCAGCAGAATAAAAGGTTTTGCAAAGGAAAAAATGGCTGTATAAGGCATATAACACTAATAACCCCAATGTGAATCGTAGGACATATGGGAACATGAGGGCAACCTTTATTAGGGAGGCTAAATTGCAATTAGAGAGGAATATAGCAGATAAGGTGAAAGATGACCTAAAGAGATTCTTGGAGTATTTAGTAGTTAAAGAACAGTCAAAGAGGAGGTGAAATGCATCAGAAATAGTAAAGGGGAATTAAAAATGCAAACAGTGAAACAGCAAATGTTCTAAACTTGTATTTTTCTGATGTCTTCACAAGTGGATGACCTCTCAGCAGTAAAAAGAACTACTAAGGAGGCACTTAGGAGTGATGTGGAAATTGTAGAGAGAGAAGTACTGTTCAGAATAAATAGACTGAAATCAAACAAATCACCAGGACCAGATAATAACAATTACCTTTGAGTTTTTAAGGAGGTTAATAAGTACATATATAAACCCTTGACACATATTTTTGGGAAGTCATTGCGTATTGCGGTTAAGTCACTGGGAAATGGCAAATATTATCCCGTTAAATAAAAAGGGTTATATTGGCATTGGGTGTGACGAGTGAGTAAGTAAAATTTATTTATAAAGTGCCTTTCACAGACATGACATCACAGAACGTCGTACAGCAATAAAACACATAAAGGTGCCATACAAACATAACAAAACAAGAAAAATAAAAAAGAAATAAGATAAAACAAGAACAAAACTAAAAGTCCAACCAGAGGCTTGAGCTGTGTTCAAAAGCCTGCTTAAACAAAAATGTCTTAAATTGCTTACTAAAAGATTCAACTCACTCAGCCGTGCACAAAGCTAGAGGAAGACCATTCCAGAGACTTGGCTCAACAGACTGAAACACACAATCACCATGTCGCTTGAGCGGAGTACGAGGGATGACTAAGAGGCCCTGTTGCCCAGACCTAAGTGCCCAATAGGCTTTATGGCAGTGGAGGAAGCCAGTATATACTTAGGGTTTGTCCACAGGGAGCTCTATAGGTAAGCGCCAAAATATTTAAACTAATTCTATAATAAACTGGAAGCCAGTGCAATGCATACAGTACAAGATTGGGTTAATATGTGGCCTCTGACTAGATTGAGTTAAAAGCCTAGCAGCTGCATTTTGGACTAACTTTAGCCAAGAGAGGGAGGATTTATTCAGACCAGAATACAGGGCATTACAGTAGTCAAGATGTGAGGAGATGAAAGCATGTTCAATCATCTCCAATTCTGGTCTTGTAACTATAGTCCTCAATTTAGAAAGGTTTCTTTTTTTTTTTTTTTAATTTTATTTATTAATTTTATTGTAATCATTCCATACAAATAGATCAATTTATAACAAAAAAAAATTGAAGACAAATCAAACCCCACCCTTGAGAAGGAGAGCTTAGCCAAAGGAGAATTGCTTAGGACTTTTTAATAAGGCAACAATAAACAAAAGAAAGGAAGAAATATATATAGGTAAATAAAAAATGGAGAAGGAAAATAAATGCGGTAATAGTTATTTCTCTTATTCTAAAATAATATTGATTAGATCCTGCCAGGTTTTGAAAAAATTCTGTACAGATCCTCTGAGAATTTGATTTTTTCCAATTTCAAATAATATAAAACATCGGTTTCCCACTGACTTATCAGAGGAGGGTTAGGATTCTTCCAATTTAACAAAATAAGTCTGCGTTCCAAAAGTGTAGTGAATGCAATCACCGTTTGCTTGTCCTTCTCCACTTCAAGTCCGTCTGGAAGAACACCGAACACAGCTATTAATGGGCTAGGAGGGTTGTGACAGGGAAAACAGGAGACAAAAGATTTCTGATTAGGGTATGAGATATTTAGGTTTCGTACAATTGAATCTCCATTCACAAAAACATCACCCTGGGTTGAAGGCAAACTGGGAGCATGGAGAGGGTCGAACTGGTTCTGGGTGGAGATGCTTGCCTGTGCCGATGGAGGTGTGCTAGCCTTAAACCCCTTCCTGCATATTTGAAACTGGCCGAGTTCTTCATTGTTGACATCGTTGCTCTGACGATGAGGCGCAAGGGGTAAAGCTCACTTGGCCTTGAAAGTGAGTGGCACAGTGTGGAGTTGATCTTACTGAACCGCGGTTTGATGTGACGATTTTAGATGTTGGGAAGGATTTTTCCAGCAAACGAGCCTTCAAATCCCTCAGGTGCTTCCATCTGGACAGGAGTTTCTGGATCTGGATGTCGAGAGCCTGGAGTTCTTCGACGACACGGTTCATCTCACTGTCAGCCATTGTCTAAAAGGAAAAGGAAGAATAAATTAAAAATAGTGACTGGGTAGATCCAAGCAACTACAGACCATATAGACACCCATAAAGAGCAAAATGCACAAAATAGCGATGTGATATAGCATCACCAAAATAAGTCTAAATAAATGGTTTGTATCAGTGTATTGTTTTCTGTCATGACTCTGTACATTTTGCTCTGGGTTCTTCATTTTTCGAGTACATTTAGATATGCGTGTTAGGTTAATTTGTTGCTGTGAGTGGACCCTGCAGTGTGCTAGTACTCTGCCCAGTCTGCTTACTGCTTCTTTGATACACTCCAATCTCCTAAGACCGTGAACTGGAATAAGTGTGGTTGACTGTGTTATTTTCAGTTACTTGCATAAAGATCCAGGTGGCCTGGTAGCTCAAGGGTTAGTACTTGTGTTCTTTTTTTTCCACATGATACCTTTTTTTCCCCCAGACTTTCTAAAGACATGCATGTTAGGTTAGATGGCCCAGTGAGAGATGCATAAATGTGCCTTAAGATGGATGGGCATCCCCTTTCAGTGATGGTTCTGATCTTGCACCTAGTGTTGCTTGAGTAAAGTACAACTCCCTTGAAACTGAAACTGGAATAAGGTGGTTTAGAAAATGTATTGCGTGATGGAATACTAAATTTGTGTGCACATACATATAAATGATGGATAGTTTAAATATTTTTGTTATTGCTATACAGCTAGAAACCTGTACCACCACTGTAAGCCTGTACTCCAAGAAGGAAAATAAAGTGAATTAAACTACATGTCTGAACTTTAGTTCTTTAATATCTATACTTTAAATGACCTCAAATGTATCATTTGTGGTTATGTTTTTTGGTCAATGTGACCCACATTCAGGTGGTTTATAACCTTTTTCTTAATACCTTACCAATTTCTAAGTCTGCTTAATCCTGAGCAGGGTCGCTAGGGGCTGGAGCTTATCCCAGCAAGCATAGAACACATTACAGGAGGAACCATTGGACAGGGCACCAGTCCATCACCGGGGAATACACTCACACATAGCCCCACTAGGGCCAATTTTGCATTGCCACCTATTCTGAATGTCTTTGGACTGTGGGTGGAAACCGGAGCATCTGGTGAAAAATCTTTTCCATAATTTACCTTTTAAAATTCTGACAAATGTTTTGCTGATGCTGATAATGAAAGTATCAAATTGCTTTTTTTATTTTTGCCTAATCCATCCATCATACACTCCTTTTACCCCTTAGTAATAATAAAAATAATAATTTGTTACATTTATATAGCGCTTTTCTCAGTACTCAAAGCGCTATCCACACAGGGAGGAACCGGGAAGCGAACCCACAATCTTCCATAGTCTCCTTACTGCAAAGCAGCAGCACTACCACTGCACCACATATACATTAACATGATGAAATCTCTTTACTACATTTTTCACTTTTTTTTCTTTTCTAGTTTTTGAAGAAGACTGTTTCATAATAACCTCTGGGATCTCTTGAGTAGTATTAAAACACAGTTAAGTTGTTCTCAGCATATGTCTTTATGGCACCCCTAGACTATTACTCAGTCCTGATTTTATAGTTAGTTTTTTTCAGTTTTACAACCAGCTGCAATCAGCTGGTTTCTTCCAGCAAGTGATCAATTATTGTATGTGTTGGTACATTCCAGATCATGTAGGAGGTGTGGGAGGAAACCACTACAAAAGCAGATGTCTGGAGGTGGATTCTAATTAAACTGTGGTTCAGTGAACATAGTAAACAACCAATCCAAAGGCCTGTTGATGCTCAAAGACAGTGTGGTCTCACCTGGGTTTTAAAAGATAATACAGTATATAGTCCTTCTTTAGTGTTATTTCACTACTGTTTTAAGCCTAATCAAAGTATAATCCAAAATGTATATTTGGCTCCAACTGTTACTCTGTCTGACAGCCTAATTATAGTTTTTTCATTGGTTTCAGTAACAGCTGGAATTCTCTTACAAGCTTTCCATTAATTATTTCTTTTGTCCTTTTTTTGTAATTTCTTCTTTTGATTGTCAGTGTAAGTGGAATCTCTATTGAATATTTATCATCATTTATGGTACATGGTTTAAGTTCAGTTTGTGCACAATAAGGTAAATGTTACTGTATATAAAAGGTAAAGCTTTTCTTATAGAAATATGTAAAACAGGGTCAGACTGTGACATTCACAGACCAAACTTTGTCACTGTTATGTGATTCTAATCACAGGTGAAATGTTGGTGAATTAAAATGCAGTGCTCTTTGAATGAATTTGCACCATAAAAGCTGTCTCAGCATATTTTAAAATTATTATCAGTTTGTGAGTGTTAACCTTTCTTGGTATTACTGAACTAAAAGCAATATTTAATCTCTGAAGCATAGCCGGGGATGTCAGAATTATGCTTATACTTTACTGTTTAGGTTCATGATGCAGTGCATTCCCAAAACAATCTCAGAACATGACAAAATATCTAAACAAAGAAATACAGATATTTAGACTTTATATGAATTGCTGCATTTGCAGAGCAGGATTTATAAATGCAAAAAGAGATCACACAAGTATACTAAAAGATGAAAGAAATGAAATTGTTTAACTTGAAGCCTTATTTATGCTCTGTTTCTGATTTTTCTTCTTTTTTAGTTCATTCACATCATTGTCCAAATAGATTTTAGTTACTCACTCATTCTGTGAAATTATTTTCTGCAAACTTGCATCCAGGGTTACAGACTGTTTTTCTGCCCTGCACTTGTAATGTTTACTAATTAGGGTTAGCAAGCTATTAGTTTTACCTTAATCTCCAGTATTAGATGACCATTACCTTGTTTTGTATGTCTCATATTTATGAGCATTGTTTTTGGACCATATACTTTCATTATGATTTTTATATTGTCTTAACTTTACATGAATGTTTATGATTTGAATAAGGTGTTGCTCCAGTTACTCTTATCCATCAGCTTACTTGTATTTTCATCTACAATTTAAATCATCAAATGATTCTGTTTGCATTGCCAGAATTGGCTGTTGATTCCTCTGGGTGGACCAAGTTCTCTGTACTCATTTATCCTAAAAAGCAAAATCTGAAGTAAACAAATGGGTATGTCAGCCATGACGTTAAGGCCCAGCACAGATTATTGATGTGCTATGATAATTAGATTTGCTAGCCATTTTTTTAATTCGTTCTTTCTTTTTCCAAGCCTGTTTATTCCAATAAAGGGATATTTTAATACAGCATTTTCCTTATACCAAATCAGAGTTCAACATACTATGTTATTTGAAAGTTTATTATCCAAAGCAATGATGAAAATTATCAGAATTTGAATTGCATATTATTATGAATTATTAAAGGATAAGATTGAGCAGCACATGGGAAGTACAGGAGTTTTTCTGAACAGTCAGCATGGGTTCAGATGAGGGAAGTCATGTTTACTAACATGCTGGAATTCTATGTGGAAATAACAAAAGGATATGATGAAAATGGAGCATATGATATTATTTATCTTAACTTTCAGAAAGCATTTGATAAGGTGCCACATGAGAGGTTGGGCATCAAACTAAAAGAAGTAGGAGTTCAAGGTGATGTTTTTAGATGGTTGCAGAATTGGCTCAGACACAGGAAGCAGGAACCTCATCAGAATTGGCCAATGTTAAGAGTGGTGTTCCGCAGGGGTCAGTGCTAGGCCCATTTCTCTTTTTAATATATATATAAATGATTTGGATAGGGATATACTGTAAGTAACAAGGTGGTGAAGTTTGCAGATGATTCCAAGATAGGTGGATTGGCAGATAATTTGGAATTTGTTAAATCATTGCAAAATGACTTAGACAGTATACAGGCTTGGGCAGATTTGTGGCAGATGAAATTTAATGTGAGTAAATGTGAAGTATTACAGAGAGGAAGTAAAAATGTTAGGTTTGAATACACAATGGGAGGTCTGAAAATTGAGAGTACACCTTTTGAGAAGGCTTTAGGGGTCATAGGGCACTTGACAGTATCAACTTCCCAACAGTGTTCAGAAGCCATTAAGAAGGCAAACAGAATGTTAGGTTATATAGCACAATGGGTAGAGTACAAGTCCAAGGAGTTTATGCTCAACCTTTATAATGCACTGGTGAGGCCTCATTTGGAGTACTGTGTGCAGTTTTGGTCTCCAGAGAAGAGCGACTAGGCTGATTCCAGGGCTAAAGGAGATGAATTATGAAGAAAGTTTAAAAGAGCTGAGTCTTTTCAGTCTTGAAGTGTTTAAAATTATGAAGGGAATTAGTGCAGTGGATCGAGACTGTTATTTTAAAATGAGTTCATCAAAAACACGGGGACACAGTTGGAAACTTGTTAAGGGTAAATTTCGCATAAACATTAGGAAGTTTTTCTTTACACAGAAAACCATAGACACTTGGAATAAGCTACCAAGTAGTGTGGTGGACAGTGGGACTTTATGGACTTTCAAAACTAGATTTGATGTTTTTTTAGCAGAATTAAATGGATAAAACTGTCAAACTTTGTTGGGCTGAATGGCCTATTCTCGTCTGGGTTGTTCTAATGTTGTAATGTTAATTAAGAGAATTAAAGTACAATACTGACAGGACTCTTTTGATAACCCAAACACTGGTTTTGCCAGATGTGGATGAGCTTACATGTGTCTGCTTCCTGCAGATGCTGTTTCAGTCTGAACACCAGCTTTTAGTGGTTGCATTTCTTTTTGTGTAGCAGGATCAAAAGAGACAGTCTTCAAGGCCAGTGGAACTGACCTCATGATTCCTCTGTGGCATCTTCTTCCAGTCTGAGGGTGGAAATGTGGAAATGCAAGGCAGGGTAGTGACAGTGCATCCCCCTGTAACCCCCCTTTGTTTACACCCTGTGTTCCTAGGTTGACACAAACCTCAGTGCAAACTACCACTTCTGCTAATGTAAAATCAGTTGCTTCTGTAGCTCCTACTGTTTTCATGGCAGTTTTGATCTTCACACAGAGCAGAAATCGTTAAAAAAAACATTGGAAACAAAGTTACAAAGCCACAGAAAGTCCTGGACCAGCATCCTCTCCGATTTGAGAAGTTAAACATTAAAGAGACAGGCCCTCCTATTTTGGATCACCCCTTTCCTAGACATAAGAAGAGGACTTATCTTGGAAGACTTCTTTCCCTTTAACACTAGAATTACCAGAGCCTACGAGAAAACTCTTAAATCCAGCAGTTCACTCACTCCCAGATAATCAAACAAGGCATGAGCTGGCAGAATTTTGTGAACTTTCTGCGACGGTGGGGGAATGGAATAGCCGGCTGCTTGCTGCTTGTCTTAATCGGCACATTTACAGGACAAAAGACGCTGACGGGGAGGTATGAACGGATTTAAGGTGGGCCGGATTTACGAGTTTTCTCGTAGGCTCTGGTAATTCTAGTGTTAAAGGATCACCAGGTTGTCCAAGAGGCCAGCCACAAGAGAATTATTTTTAACATCAACTGAATGAGTCAAGGAGGCTTTGTTGTGAAGCACCACTTACAGTATTATTTCTGTTGTGTGGCTGTGTTAGACGAACTTCATGATTCCTGACATTTCCTGCCTTTTTCAATCACCTCTTACATTTAAAATGAGGTACTAGAGTTCAACCACTTAGATGAATTCAGTTCTACTTTGTTTTGAGAACCACAGAACCCATGAACATTACCAGGGTTGTACCAGGACATGTTAGTGCAATGAGGAATGGATCAACATTATTACAACTCGGCACATCGTCTACCCTCCTGAATGCAAGAAGGATCTGTGTTCTATGTCAAACCCAAGCAAGAGACCTTGTCTTGATGGTATGTAGTTCAGAAAACTGCCCCAGCTACAAACCCAAATGTTTTTTCCTTCAAGAGAAGTGTCAGAATGAAGCACTAAGATCAGAATATTTGAGTTTAGGACCTCGGTGCTCTTCTAAGTGCTGAAGCTCAACACTCCCACCATGATATTTCCAGGGATTATTTATTCAGTGAGTACTACAGCAGATTGTGTTTCCCACATTTTCTGAGTCAGCTCTGTGCCACAAAGTTGGTGCCTAAGTAGTTGAGAATTGAGTCACAATATCCTATAGGAACCTAGGTGCAAAATCTCCACTGTCATGTAAGAGCAATTATAAGGAGAGAAAGATTGTTCAAAATGAGCAGAACTGTCAAATTAGTTGTCATATTAAATTAGAGCAGTCATAATGAATTTCACCAATCCGATAAAATTACTAGCATGGTGTAATGCCATAGTCAGTCGGATGGTGTGGGTCTGGCTCCTGCCATTATGTCTTCACCTAAACTCTAGACTCCTTAAGGCCTTCGCAAGGAAAGGTCTATAACCCTACCTTTGGTTAATTTGATGCATAATACCTTGAACCATTAGTTTTTCTGTAAAATTTCAGGGCCTCATACATAGCCTTCCACACCATCTCTCTCTTAGTCTTATGTCCTCATACAAATCATTTGCAGGACACTCTAAGAACAGAAATGACTTTCCACTTCCTGATAGTAAAATTCACACTGTCTGCTAGAAGAACTTCCCAACTATCCGTTTATGTGAGGCCTCTTCTTTCAAGTCTTTCTTTGATCCAATGTCGTACTCACAATCTATTTACCTTGGTCAGCACATTGCTATCTAAGCAACCCCTTAAAACATCTATAAAATTGGTAAATATTTTTTTAACTCGCATCCAATGCATTTCTTATTAATTTTCACAAACATAAATACTGATAATCAGATACAGAACAGGATCTTTTTGAGATTTTGTTTCTAGTTTTTCTAATACTGTATATGAATCTGAAAACATTTAACTAAGAAGTGTTTGTTGTTTGTTCAGGTGACCACCTGTGCACTGTGCAGAATCTTTATTACTTACTTTTTTTTTTTTTTTTTTTTTACAAATTATCACTTCTGTGTCTTCACTCCTCTGCTTCAGTCTTCTTGGGGCGGGTGAGCTGTATGGTCATCCATCTGGTCCTTGCTGTTGCATTTCTGATCCCTTCCAACATTCTAATAAAAGAGTTCCCAGTCTTTGCTCTAGTGGTTTCTGATGTGCTCCTATCGCATTACATCAGGGGGATGCTGAAACAAATTGTAACATAAAGCAAAATCATTATCAGTTGTAATGTATTCAGTTGTTGCTATTGCAACTACCTATTCACTGGCAAGTTCCTAATTTTAAGCAAACTAAATCCTTAACTGAACTATTCAGGTTTCTTTTGCAAATTCATCATTACCTAACAATCTGAAATCTCTGGCAAAGATGTTAATTGTTGTGCTTTTAGTGCACTGGGGTACACTCGCACACTAGCTTAATTTTTAATATTGTTATACAGCCAACTCTCAGGAAAAGCCCAGTTGATCACATGATTTGTTTTAAATTTAAGATGTGGCAATAGGGAGAATCTTCCAGTTGAAAGAAATTAATTACTTCATTTGATGACTGTGCATTGTAATATATGTGCTATTGAAACAACATACATTCAAGCTTTTGTAAACATAGTTACAAATTTTGAGAAGACTAGAAAGATTCCTTATTGTTCTTTTTTTAAAAAACCATAACCCGAACATCCTTCATTTAATTAACATTACATATTATGTGTAACATAGGTCACCAACCAAAAAGGTTTTTGTTCCTAATCAATGCATTAAAAGTCTATAACAGAGTTAACATCCAGATGAAATAAAAGCACTTTTTTCTAGATCTTAAAATAGAAATAAAATGTTGTATTTCCTTGAGCTAACAGTTTCAGCTCAGTAACTAATAAAAGTGGAGTTATGTTTAATTCTGGTTCTTTCAAAGGTCACATAATTTGTATGTCATAGGAAATCTTGTCATCTTATCTCAAGCAATCTCTGTTCTTTACTATTGTTCCCTTTGTTTCTTTTTTATCAGTATTTTCACTACCCTTTGAGTTGTCTTTAAAAGGTCTGCTTGCATCCTTTTAATCCTTGCAGCCCCACCCCTACAAAAACAACCCGGCTTCATATTTAATGGTTTATGTCTGTAATCCTGTTCTCGTTTTTAACAGAACTTCATCTATGGTTTCAGGATGGCATCATTTCTCGTGTGGATATTTTTAACAAAATGCATTTTATTTTCAAAAATTGTAGAAACATTTATTTTCTTCCATTTTTATTTATTAACATTGGTAAAACGAAAACTAGCTGAGAATGATGTCTACCAATAATACTTTACCAGACAGGATGGAAAACAACAAAGAGAAGCCTTTTGTTTTGGGATATGTGGTAGTAGCACTAATCACCGTGCCTTTGTTCTTTGCCACACAAAGATGTAGTGAGTTCATTAAAGATACTACGAAACACTTTACTTCTGAGGAAGTTCCTGTGAAGAATATAATCAAGAAGTCCTAAATTTTAGCACTGTAAATCCAGTCAAATTCTTCTTATGATTAAAATAGTATTCAGTTTGAATCACAGGATGACTCTGAGGCGATGTAATTTGAAACAGAAATCAAAGTGATTATATAACGATCTTGCCATTCATGCAGTGGATACAGATTAACTGCTATCTTTTTACAAAATGTGATATAAGTGTGACAAATAAGCATATTAGCTAACCAAATATGCCAGAAGTGTTGAATTTTTTTTTCTTGTGCATCATCTTGTGTGTTTCACTTGGCAGATTTTAATAAATAATGTGGTGTGGCGTCTGTGTAATATGCTAAAATGCTTTAGTTGGTCTGGATCTGGCAAATACTCCAGTAATTCTAAAAACAATAACAGAGAGATGAGGTGGTGCTTGAAGTTTTGTAATCAATACCAGTACCTATTTGAAACCCTGGCAAAAAAAAGGAATCCCTTTCACTAGACAGTACTGTACCTTTTTTTTGTAAAATAACATATATACTGTAAATACAAATAGCAACAAGAAGTTTAAAACACTGGTATATAAGTCAAGTAGTTGCCCGGCTATCTTGTAAATAAACCAGCACTTGCATTCACAAATATCAAATTACAATACAAGACTTGAATTTAATGTGTAATAGACTGGGGAATTCCTCCTGTGTAACATCAAATTAGGGAGATGTTTTAATCTTGGAGGGATTTCAGAACAGGATTTATAAAGAGTGATATATGATCAACTACTGGATTTATCTTACAATGTGCAAGTTCTAATTTTATTTCCTGACATTTTCTCTCCTGTAATTGAACAAAACTGCTTACAATCAATACTAAATATAAAAAAATGAAATATTATTATATTGTCAATCAAAATTGTTGAATTAGTGAATTCCAAGATAATTCAGGATAGCTTCATTTCAGTAAACTCTTTAAAACTGTGTTTGTAACAACATGATTTTAAAATCTAGTATGTCAGGGAGTCAATCTATTAGAATCTTGCTACTGTAAGATTTACATTTCATCATTAGCTAGTAAAGAAAAAAATTAATTAAAGAGCAATATTTAATGGACGAGTCAAACTGATTTAAAAGTGTCCAAAGTAGCAGGAGCAACCAACTACTCCAAGAGATTCCTGCAGGTGCCAGGTGATGCTGGTTGGAGAAGAGAGCAGGGCTTGTGAGGTCCCCTAAGCCAGAAACTAGCTGGATAAAATGGTTCACTGCACCTGTTGGAGGATGTCGCCTCTTGCTGAACAAAGGAGACATCTGTTTTAGAAGGTAACAAAGAGGCTCATAAGTGATTTTACAGAACAGATCCTGACTGTTTTTAACCTTCAATTTTAACCTATTTATTGTATTATTTATTGTTGATTTTAACCTCAACCAAGACCTTGGATTTTGTTTTGGGATTATTTATTATGGATTATTTATTTACTGAAAGACTGCGCTGCACTTTATTATTTGAATGCTGTGCAAATAATAAAAGCAAATTAGCAGAGATTTGCACCTTACTCTTGCTGTTATGTGTCCTCATTGCCCAGTCCATCTCAGTTTCTTGACTATTCATGACCTGGGTTGAAGAGACATATGCTAGCTGTCAGCAAACTGCACATCACACTCTGCAGTGCATTTCTGTTAATGCTTTATATGTTGTATTACTATATACTTTGTGCTTCAAAGTAGTGAAACACTAAATATATTTTATTTTATTCTATTTTACTATTAACAAATGGAGCAGCTTATTTCATCACCAGTGCCCACAAGTCAAACAACTATTTTGTTTGAGACATGCCTCAATTTTTACTTTGTACAATACAATACAATACAATACAGTTTATGTTTGTATAGCCCAAAATTACACAAGAAGTGACAAAATGGGCTTTAACAGGCCCTGCCTCTTGACAGCACCCCCACCCTTGTAGGAAAAAAATGGAAGAAACCTTGGGAAAGGCAGTTCAAAAAGAGACCCCTTTCCAGGTAGGTTGGGCGTGCAGTGGGTGTCAAAAAGAAGGGGGTCAATACAATACACAGAACAGAACAAATCCTCAATACAGTATAAAAAATAAAAAATGTACAAGTATGGAGCAGAATTTAACAGTAGATGATATCCCATAATATGATTTGGATTTGGATAATATAACTGTTGTTAGCACTTGTGTACAGTTTTCTTGTTACATCCCACAGTTCCATACATGTCATTGGATCCTTGGGCAGATATCTGTAAGATACGAATGTAAGAGAATCAGAGAATGAATGTAAAGCCTCCATTCCTTTATGAGACTATGTGGGACATGGTATCTTGGACATGAATTAATCTTACTGTCCTCAAGTTAAGTAATTACAACTTAGATCTGATTGGACATGTTTTTTTTAATTATAATTATGATTCTGGCAATCACACCCTGAAATTCTTGTGCCTTAAACAAAAAGCATTTCCAGATAGAATTTCTGCTTTTTTTTGTCTTTTTGAGATGTGCTGTAGCACTGCGAGCCATTTTCAAGTATAGCTTGTACTCAAGGTCTTATCATGTATTATAATTCCTTCAGAAGTAAGACGCCAACATTCTGTCATTCAGCAGTGTGGTACTTTCATTTAGTATGACTGATACTGTAAAAAAATAAATAAATAAATAAAAATTGCCATTTTGCTGCCGAAGTTTCAGTCCAATCTGTAAAACTGCACTAGTAAGACTCTTCCAGCAGACTGATAGTAACTCATGAACAGCTATAGAAAAAATATTTCAAAAGCATATCAGCCATTTCTCTTTTGTTGTATAAACGTAAGGGAAATATTCTGAATCAGACTTTACATTTCTTGAAGAGTCCCATTGGTCAAGCAGGGCATTACTTAAATGTTGCATACAAAACACCGGTTGGTTGTGGTTGAGAGTCAAATGAACATCAAGAAAATCTAATATATTTGGTACACTTGAGCTTATAACCATTCAGAGTACCAGGAATAGTCTTGAGACCTCTTCCTTTCATCTCTCAGAGCACCACAATGTGGGAGCAAGTATGGAGGAATAAACAACAAGCAATGTCTGATCAATAGTTTGAAAGCAAACATTTTCTTTACAGTTTATATTGGCTTTGCACTGTTTTTCGGTTATAAACAAATATGTGGAGTCTGCACTGTTTTTCATTTTCATTTATAAACAAATGTGTGCATTGCTTGATGAATCATCCAGAAGTTGTCCGCTTTTTAAAGTCACCAGGACTGAAAAGAAGTAAATTACTGAATTTTCACTTGAAGTGATTTTTGGCAGGTTGCATATGTATTGATATGAGTTTTGGTGTTACAGGATGTAACTGGTGATTAAACCTAGTGTGACTGTGGGATCAGAGAGAATTCAAACTGGGAGAACAGGCTACTCTCCAGCCAGGAGGACACATGGGTATATGCAGCAATGTAATCAGTGCAGTGTCTCTGTAATTTACTTCATTAACAATTTAGTCAAATTTAAAATATAGGACTAGTATGTATTTTTCAGGAATAAATTAGCACACCTAAATTTGGGCATTATTTTGATAATTTTCAAAAGGTGATCTTGCATTGTAATTCAAGCCTATGGTGTTACCTTACAGTACCAGCACTGTTACACTGAAGGTGAATTTCCCCAAATATCTTTTGCTAGCTATATAGCACTGTCTTCATAGTGTATGTGTACCAAAACGTCAAAGTGGTCTTATACACCCTAGGGCCAGAACAGAGGACAATGAGGACTCATTCCAAGTGCTTTCCCTCCAGCAGCTTTTTAAGTCTCTGACCAGGTCCTCTGTCGGAACTACAAATCCAAGACAACCCAGCGGACGTTCAAAATATTATGCTCAGGCCATCCTACAGTCCAGGGGACATATATCATGACCTGTGACCCTCCTCTGTCCTTCCATTATTGCACCTTCTTGTTCGGGAAGGGTATCACCAACCACCCTGGTGTAGTGTCAGTGCAGAAGAATTGAGAAGCTAGGAAGAAGAATGGACCAAGAGATGAAACATAAATCTAATCACCAAAGCAACATCATTAATTTTAGAATTTAAAATAAACTGTTGGCCAACCCGAACACTAACCAAACTCGACGTCAGAGGGAAATCACTAATATTCAAAGCCAGTAACACGTTAAATAACACTGAAGCTCTCTTTTGTTTATCCACAATCTTGGATGAAGTTCTCTGTGAACTTCTTGTTTATAAAGGGTCTCCTGTGTGATGTCACAGCACACCACCTTCGAGAACTCATCCCTAGCAATCGACAAGTGCATTTCTCATGATGTGCCACAAAATACAACCCCAGGCCCCCAATTTAGCAACTCCAAAAAAGAAAATTTCCCTGTAAACATACCACAGTGCATATAAATATTAACATTGTTCCAATCAATAGTATGTACAAAATACTAAGAAGTACTGATTCTGCAAGGTTCAAAACAAGAAAAAATACCTTCAGCATAAAATGTTATTAAAGTCTGCCACATCATAACACTTGCACAGATTGCCACACTCTCCATTTATACATATGAGACTTGTAAAAAAAAAAAAGCATCCTGATGACTTCAGTGTTCACTTAACATTTGGGCATGGTTATTCTACACGTATGATTTTATCCTCTGTGAGAAAGGTTGAATATATCACACCCTGTCTCCATCTCTTTATTTTTTTCTTTGGAAATGCCATCACATTCTATTGTTCATTAATGTACTATTATGTCATGTCTGGGGAGAATTTAATGATCACTTTGTTAATTCAGATTTTCACAGATCCTTTCCCTTCCTCCTCATGAAAGAACCAATTAATGTACTACTATATCTGTTCTCTTAGGTCTTATTTTAAAATATTGAATGCCACTTGATAATATTTCCAACTGGAAAAATTATAGAGCAGTTTCTTCCTGTCTTTTAAAATAGCATTGGAATATTCTAAGAGGAAACAAAGATGGGGATTTGCAGGCAATAAAAAGGTCAAGCATTCTTCTTTGAAATTCAGTTTTTTGAATTTCTAATCTATTCATCCAACCATTTTCTAATCTAATTATCTATTTCAGGGTCAGGAGGAGACAGTGCATTTGATGAGTGCTAACTTCCCATACACATTTGGGAGTAACTAATCATCGGATACAACACAAATAAAAAAAATCCAGTCTTGCTCTATTTAACAGCTTACCATTGACATCCTTCATTTCTTGACTTTAAAGCTTTTGAATATTTGTTGAATGGCATTGTAAGCTACTTTTATTTTTTTTTTTCATTTTGGTCTATAGAAGATATTTGCACTTGACTGACTTACATTTTGTAGAGCTTCATTTTCTGTAAAACAACAACAACCACCCTAAACAATAATAACAGTAATAATACTAACCTTCCAACCAGAGGATTTCAATGCAGATGCTGTAAAGCAAAACTAAATGATCAGCAAGACAACATGAATATATCTCTAGGCATTGAATACTAAATACTGGTTTCATTAAAATGTCTTCCAAATGTGCTCACTACCATCTATGAAGTGATTAATGATGCACCTTAATTTAATGTCTGGCTCACTAAAAAGTTCTACCCTGCATTTTCCTGCTCATTTAAAAAACTCTGACATCATCCATTGAGCAGATGATATTGTGTTCTCTGCATAAACTGGCATGGGCAAAGTAAACAGAAAGCCTGGGTCATTGTTTCAAAATCATCATGATATTTCAATTGCATTGATTTTGTCAATAAATTGATCTAGTCAGTTGATTCCAGCGACTTAAATTTATGTTTGTAGTTTATTGGGCTGCTTCAATAACATTATAACATTATCACAGTCACCACAAGCAACCAGTTAGGCTGATGGGCTAAGTAGAGATCTACTATTATACAAAACCTATAGCAACATGTAAACCCAGAATGGACTTTACAGCTCAGGAATTGGGGGAGGAGGTGATTCAATAGACCTCGAAGGTGTTGAGCATGCCAGTGTTGTAATGAGCAGCACAAGAAATTGACCAACCATGAACTTAAACGGGGCCAATTTAGAGTTACCAAATAATCTTAACAGTGTGTCCTTGGGATGCAGGAGGAAAAACACATAGGCAGACAAATATAGGTACTGCACAGACTTGGATTTTAAACCTGGGCGCTGCTCTTTTTAGTTTCATTTGAATCTGGTGTTGACCAGAACGTAGTCCAATATCGCCGCATTGTTGCTGGATGGATTTCGCCACGTGAGTTGATGTTTAAGTTGGTGACGAAAGATGCTGTTGCCGACAGTCAAGTTGTTTGACGCTGCGAAAGATAAAAGGCGAACTCCGTTGTCGTTGATTTCCCCATGTCCGAATTTTCCCATTGTTTCTTCTCATCCGGTTCGATCTGCACCTTTATGTGCATTAAAGTCGCCCGCGAGTATGATTAATTCAGTTTGGGGTATTGTATCCAGTGTGTGTTGCAGCTGATCGTAGAATTTGTCCTTTTTCCGTGTCCGGGCTGGTCTCAGTTGGAGCGTAGACGGATACAATATAGGTCTTGATCGTTCCATCGATAGTGATAACCGCCAGGCGCTCAGATATCGGTTGGAATGCGATAACACTAGCGGCAGTCCGTCGATCGACCATAAAGCCAACACAACGCCGTGCGTAGAACTCACACTATAACATGGCGTAAGCACAAAAGCGGGAATCTGCATACGCACAGAAAAATCCAGATGCAGGAATCTGTGCGCATGCAAACTTTCACGTTCTTCCACTACATAAATCCCGATCATCGTGAAAAGTAACGCACATGCACGCGCCTTCCGTCCCGCCCCAACTCCTCCAAGAATTACACCTCTTTGAATATGCAAATCGATATAAATAGCCTTATGTGAAAAGACAATGGGAAAAGCATGGGGGAAAATATAAGAATTTCAGTGAATACCAAGTGGAGGCAAAGGAAAAACGTACTATTTGTTGGTTTAAACAGTGGTATAATCAACAAAAGGAAGTTGATCGAGTGACATAGTTTCGGAGAAACTCGAAAGCTCAAGATCACAAAGTCGCACAGTGCCCGAAATAAAAAAGAAGTCACATATCAAAGTCGGCATGAAAAGGCGACTCGTAGCCCACCGTCTGAATGTCATATGAAAGCTTATTAGGGTACAGAGAAAAAAAAATAGGCACACAGTGGGGAAAAAAGCACGAAATGTCAACTTTAATCTCGAAATTTCCACTTTAATCACATAGTTTATTTTGTCATTAAAGTAGAACATCATAAACTTCATCTTAAAATCGTTTATTTTACTAGTTTCTCAAATAGCACGTTAAATGCTTTGTTCTGTATTTGATCTTCTATGTGCTCTATGTGTGTGAATCACTACGTGCTTCCATTGTTTCTCTTTCTCCGACAGGACACAGAATCCATTGCATTCGTGATATTACAGCTCTCTGAATAATTAAAATACTGAGATGTATACGTGATATCTTTTTCATGATGATAGGAATGAAAGCATGTTATTAAACATGGGAACACGGTGGCGCAGTGATTATTCATATCTCACGCAAGAGGCTTGCTGCGCCATGTGCGACCTTCGATGAAATAATTTATTACAGAAGTACTGTTTCTTTCAAACGTACTAACCTCCAATTCCTGTCCTTACTTTTCTTTCTCCAAATACCCAATCGCCACACAATCAGCTCTGTAATAGACGTTAAGCCATCTGCAAGCTTAGAACGCAATTCTTCAAAACTTTTAAGGAACATTGAAATATCTTCGTAGTACATGTTTAATTATTCTATCTATCTATCTATCCTTCCAGTGTCGCGTCAGCACCAGCAATAATACAGCGCTAGGTAGGAGCTATCCGTGAACAGAGCACCAGCGGCTTGCTAGCGCTGCGGCACCGTGTCCTCACATGTTTAATTATTAACGATACAGATTATTTAAATAAAGTTAAAGTTTTATCTGTATACTATAAGCAACATATTTTGCTGCATTTCATCTTACAAATTATATCGTCATCATACGCGCTTTATAAAGTGGCGCAGGTTGTGCAATATTATAACTGTAGTGCAAGTTTACAGTGGGGTACCGGTAATTGTACTTATAAGTACAAACAGTTCTACAAAGAGCACTTGATGGACTGATTGAGTGTGTTTATAGTTCTTGGGATGAAACTGTTTCTGAAACGCGAGGTCCGTACAGGAATGGCTTTAACGCGTTTTGCCGTGGTTGAGGTAGTGTGTGCTTGAAACTGTATACCAATCATTCTTTTTCCGACCAGCTGCTGCTGTGATTCCCCACTCAGATACAGTGATATAAAAACTCCAAGTGGTGCAGTGAGAGTAATATGGAAAAAGATGATCCGCTGTGGCAACTCTTAATGGGAGCAACTGAAAGAAGAAGAAGATGAAGTGAGTGTAACAACGGTAAAACAGTTATGATATTTGGAATACTATGGCTATTCCCTGGACCATTAAATTGCTACAGGTTAATTACAATCAGATGCATTGCACTAATAAACAATATGCAGTTAATTTCAGTGTATTTATAAAACTGCGTCAGGAATGTGGGTCTAAGAAAGAAAGGGTGACCACACAGGAACAGTAGCATTGCTTTGACGCTGGGTGCCTCCAGTCTGCAAAACCGAGCGGAGAAATTGCGTACGCCAAGGTATGAGGTACCATGGAAATGTGCGTGGCTTTATGCCAAGTTTAGGTTTTATACATCGCGATTTGAGCATGGAAACGTTCGTACGCAACATTTCTGTGCGTACGCACCGTTTATACATGAGGCCCCAGGCCTTGAAAGATTACCTTCAAAGTGGCTTTCAGGTTTATGGAAGGAACCAGCTCTTTCATATCTTCAAATAATGAATTCTGCTTACTCTTGGTGCAAAGTGAACCCTTTCTATAAATTCAACCATGGCCATCCTTTTCTCAACACTAGAATTACCAGAGCCTACGAAAAAACTCGTAGATCCGTCCCACCTTAAATCGCTTCTTAAATCCGTTCTCAGCTTTCTGCCAGCGTCTTTTGTCATCTAAATGTATTGATAAAAACAAGCTGCAAGTAGCCGGCTATTCCATCCCCCCACCGACTTGGAACTTCTCCCAGCTCATGCCTTGATTGATTATCTGGGAGTGAAGTGGAGTTTTAGAGTGGAAATAATAGATCGTTATTTGGAACACATGCATTTCATGTGTGTTCCGTTTTTACAGTAATCTGTGTAAACACATTTTTAAAACAAACGTTTTTCATATTCTAGTAGTAAATGACAAAATGTAGGCATAAACTATATAATGTATGAAGCCTGAAGTCCAAATATCAAAGAAACACTTTCATGAAAGGTACAAATATAACAGAACAAGTGCGCTTTTATTCAAAAATATAACTGCAGAAAAAAAAAACCCGCCGTAGTGTGTGATATTGACACTCATTTACTATGACGGTCGCTGTGGCGCAACAGTATCAGTTGCTGACTGGGAAACAAAAGGTCACGAGTTTGATCCTGCACGACTCCCTTTTGAGAAGTGAACTGCTCTTATTTTTACTATTTTAGAATAAAAAGATACATTTGATTTCAGTCTGTAACAACCGGTGTAATATATGATATTTGTAAAGGTTAGCTTTGTTTTTGTTTTTTTTTATTCACTTTTCATTCTCTCAGTCGCGTTGAGGATCCTTCCCTACCCCATCTGACACTGCTGTTTTCACATAAAGACGCGCTATAGCTCTGCAGTGTATCACGATACATACGACTGCGTGTTTTTTTTCCCCCAATGTTGCCAGTCCCCACATGTTGCTGTATGCTGTTTCTTTTGTACTCCAGGACATGCAGAGGAAAGCATAGTAAAGAGCAGTAACTTCAGCGCTGTATGCAATCATCAGACACTCCCCATCTGACACTGCTGTTTTCACATAAAGACGCGCTATAGCTCACCCAAGGAGCGCCCTTCCTACATTTACGACATGTGTACTTGTTGCAGTGTACACACCTGCCTGTGCTATGGTTCCTATTACACTGAACAAACACCTGTAATTTGCAGCTCTGTTCATTATCTGAAAACACCACGCACATTCACAGTAATTCCCAGTTATGTCCACCACTCACACCCACGCCCACAACCATACAGAACTGATTCCACATCAGAGAATTTCCAGTTCCAGCATATATTCACACCCGATCTGACACTGTTCGTTTTCAAATAATATTGCATTGGTGCGATGATGTTTTCACATATATTGTCTTTCTTTCAGGTGTGTAATAGAAACCACAGCATTGAGAGAAGTGAGTACATTGTAACAGGTACACACGTTGTAAATGTAAGAAAGACGATCCTTGCGTGTGTGTGTGAACTGTTAACATTTGAATCTGATGATTGCATATAGCGCTGTCTTATTCAGTGCGTGCAAGAACATGCAGTTCCAGTTGCTGTGTGCTACAACATGCTGGCGGTGATCAACGCACATTTTAAAAAGAGACAAATATATGTGATGTTTTGAAGAAATCATTTTATGACGCGAATAGTACCAATCAGAAAACATAATTGCACTAATGCAATATTATTTGAAAACGAACAGCGTCAGATTGGGTGTGAATTTATACTGTGGCGCTGTTAAAGAGTCACATCAGAAGCTGAATAAGCTCCTGTTCTGACTCTAAGTAAAAAAGTATGAATTAATCAACAGAAATAACCGTGATCGACATTTTAAACTTAATGATTTACAGTGCATACCAATTTATAAATTTTATGTCCATTTGAGGTTACAAAGAAAAAAAAAACACTTCCTCCCCAGCAGGGATTTGAACTCAGGTCTCTAAGGCACGGCAAGGCTGCTGTGCTCTGAGTCAGCAAATCTTACTGCTACGCCACAGATGGTGGTGTAACAGGTTTGAACTTTTTGTGAAAGTGTTTACATGATGTTTGGACGTCAGGCTTCAAAAATTCTATAGTTTATGCCACATTTTGTAACATTTATTACTAAAATATGAAAAAGTTTGTTTTAACAATGTGTTTACACAGATTACTGTAGAAACGGAACACGCATGAAATGCATGTGTTCCAAATAACGATTTATTATTTCCACTCTAAAACTCTAGCAGTTCAGTCACTCCCAGATAATCAAACAAGGCATGAGCTGGGAAAACTTAGTGAACGTTTTGCGACGGTGGGGGATGGAATAGCCGTCTTTTTGCTGCTCGTCTTAATCGGCACATTTAGAAGACAAAAGAGAGGTGAGAACGGTTTTAAGGTGGGCCGGATCTACGAGTTTTTTCGTAGACTCTGGTAATTCTAGTGTTAAACAAGGCAATGAACTTGTAAACTGTTTCATTTGCCATCCTATATCATCAATGAAAGCTGATGCTAAATTGTTTGCAAAACTCTTACCAAGAGGACTGCAACAGATTATTTTGGGCTATAGTTACTTGGATCTGCCCAATCACCCTTTTTATATAACTGGACAATATTTGCCATTTTCCAGTCCTTAGGAATTTCCCCAGTGTGAGGTAACTTCCTATAAATATGCGTCAAGGGTTTATATGTGTATTTGCTAATCTCCTTAAGCACTCAAAGATAAATGCTATCTGGTCTTGTGGCTTGGTTAGATTTTAGACTATTTAATTTAAGCAGTACTTCTCTCTGTACAATTTCCTAATCAGTCAGTACCTCCATAGTAGTTCCTTTTACTGGTGGGAGGTTATCTGCTTACTTACATGTGAAGACCTCAGAAAAATGATTAGAGCATTCACTATTTCACTGTCTGCATAGTTTATTTCCCCTTTTTCTATTCCTGATACACTTCAACTCATCCTTGACTGTTCTTTTACTACTAAAATGCTGAAAGAACCTCTTTTGAGAGTTATTTCACCTTATCTGCTATATTCTCCTCTATCTGCCTTTTAGTTGCTCTGTTATCTTTCTTAATGGTTGTTGTCATTGACTCATATGCCTTACAGTTATTAGGTTGACTTATTAGTTTTTTGCACCTTATACCGCTGTTTGTTTGTTTGTTTTTTTCTTTCAACTCCTTATTAACTCACTGCAGAGTTTTTTTTCTCTACTAATTCAAAATGTTTTTTACTTACTCTTTATCCACATTCAAAGAAAAAAGAGTAAGTAAAAAATACAAAATGGAATACAAATTAATTAAATATTACAGAAAAATTAATAAAAATTAAGTTAATACATTGCTCATTTCAATAACAGTAAATGATAACATAAAGAAATGCTGATTTTTGCTTAAAAATATACTTTTTGAACCTCTAAAGATGGTTTTCCCCTTTGCAGATTGCAATAAAACAGTTTAGTTTTGAATTGCAATCTCTGACACCCTCTTGTGGGGAAAGATTTAATCACAGCTGTTTCATAACAAAACCTTTCATCCATATATTAATTGAGTTTGCTTTTACCATTACAGACTTACAGGGAGCTGTAGGCAATACTAATAGCATTGGGTGAAAGAATGAGTCTAATTTATCATGTGCCACACTCCAACATACACTCATGCTAACATATGTTTTAAACTTAAATTTTGGAATGTGGGATGAAAAAAAAGTACCTGAATAAAGCCCAAATGTATACAGGGAGAACATTCAGACACTACATTTGCAATGACAAGGTTAAGATTTTAACCCAGCAAAAAAAGTGCATAAATTCCATATTTATGTATGTATGTGTGTAACAACTATATACTATGTGTGTATATGTATATAAAAACCCCATTTCCAGACAATTTGGGATATTTTCCAAAATGCAATATAAACAAAAATCTGTGATTTGTTACTTCTCTTGAAACTTCATTTAACTGACAAATGTACGAAGAAAAGGTTTTCAATATTTTCATTGACCAGCTTAATTGTATTTTGTAAAATACCACATACAGCTAACAAAAAATGCAAAATGAAATACTTGAGTGAATGATGTCAACAAATGAAAGTCATAAAAATCTAATAATAAGAATAATATATACTGAAATTTCATATTATTCCTACTGATTTCCCATTTCAATTCAAGAGATACACTTCCCTGTGTTTTGTGATGACCATCAACAAAAGACACATCAGCAGGAGGAGCAGGTGATTTAACACAGGAATGTTTTAATTATGTACACTTGTCTTAAGCATGTGCAAGAGTAAGCAGCTTCAGTGAACTAATAATGTTGTTGTTGTTTATTATTTGAATGACACCTTTTTCAATGTAACTTACAACATTTGACATACAATTGCTTACATTTCTGTTTTTTTACAGTAGTTGGAGTATAGGCAAGTAAAGTGACTTGCTCCTGGTCATGTAGTGTTAGTACTAGGATTTGAACCTACAGTCTCTGGGTTTAGTCCTTGACCCAAAGCTTTAATCACAACACCACTTTGCCTACAGGTAACATGTTCCTTTGGTTAAAAAAAGGAAAAAAAAACTACAAATATTGTATATGGAAAAGTACTTAGTTGCATAGTACTTCTGATACATCCAATTAACTGATGACTCTATAACAGAGGCCCATTATCTTACAAAATTTTCCGGGCAAACACAACTACTACATGCACCTTTAGAATACAATGGATTATGACATCTGGAGACAAAACCCTTGGATGCCAGTGCCCATCAGCTTAAGCGGGCTTTTTTTACAGGAATAGGATATTATCCTACACTTGCAGATTTGGAGGCTTGGGTGAATTTCTTTTCATCTGAGTTTATCTACATTATATATAAGAAAAAAATCTCAGAAGTCTCTAATTCAGTGTAAGACAATTATACTGTATATACAGTGCCATCAGAAGGTTTTCAGACCTCATAACTTCCTTCATATATTGCTGTTTTGCAGCCTTATGCTAAGATCATTTAAATTCATTCCCCGTTATCAAGGCACAAATCTGGTGATAACTGGAAAAAATATCTGCAGCATTGAAGATTCCCAAGAGCAAGGTGACCTCCGTAATTATTAAATGGAATACATATGGAATGAACATGACTCTTCCTAGAGCTGTATGCCTTGTAGAAGGGCCTTGGTAAGAGATGTGACCAAGAACCTGATTGTCACTGTGACTGAGTTCCAGAAAACTTGTATGGAGATAGGAGATACTTCCAGATGAATAACCACCACTGCAGTACTATGCTTATCTGGGCATTATGGCAGAGTGGCCAGATAGTACTTGAAAGTCCATCCAGAGTTTCCCAAAAGGCACCTAAAGAACTCTCGGAATGTGAAAAAAGATTACCTGGTCTGATGAAACTAAGACTGTTCTATGTGTCACATCTGGAGAAAACCAGTCACAGTTTAGCACATGCGCAATACTATTCCAGTGGTGAAGCATTATGGTGGCATCATGCTTTTTTGGTTGTTTTTCAGTGGCAAGGACTGAAAGACTAACCAAGGTTGAGGGAAAGTTGAATGAAGCAAAGTGCAGACATATCCATTCATCTTTCTTATCTATTTTAGACTGGGCTGAAGGCTCATGTTCTAGCAGGACAATGTCCACTGACGGTATCATATACAATCTGATAGAGCTTAAGAAGATTTGTATAGAAGTGTGGCAGAAAATCCCGAAATCCAGATGTGTGAAGTTTGTCAAATCATAGTCAAGAAGACTCCAGGCTGTAATTGCTGCCAAAGGTGCCACAACAAAGTACTGAGTACAAGGTCTGAATACTAATGTCAATGTGATATTTAAGATTTTTATTTTTAATATATTTTCAAATATTTCTAAAATCTTTTTTTTGCTTTGTCATTTTGACATATCGAGTGTTGCTTGATGTGGGGAAAAATAATTTAAATGATTATAGCATAAGGCTGAAACTTAAAATGTGTAAAAAGAAATGTTTAAATACCTTCTGAAGATACTGTATTTATGTATACACTGACAGGTGTTGTGAATAACATTAATTATCTTGTTGCAATGGCACTTATCAAGGGGAGGGATATACTGTACTAGGCAGCAAGTGGACATTCAGTTCTTGAAGGTCAAGTGCTGAAAGTATGTAGAAAAATGGGCATACAAAAGGATTTGACTTTGACAAGGGCCAAATTGTGATGACTAGATGAATGGGTCAAACAAATTCCATATCTGTTGTCTTGTGTAGTGTTCCTTGTATGCAGTGGTTAGTATCTACCAAAAGAAGTCTAAGGAAGGAAAACTAGAGAATCGCCGACAAGATCATGGTTGCCCAAGGCTCATTGATGTGTGTGTGGAGCAAACGTCAGCCCGCCTGCTACAGTTTCACAGAACAGCTACTGTGGTTAAATTGCTGAAAAACATAATGCTGAGAGAAAGGTGTTAGAACACACAGTGGATTGTATCTTTCTGCATATGGGGCTATGTAGCTGTAGACCGGTTTAGAGTGTCCAAAGTCACCTACAATGGACACATAAGCATCAGAACTGGATCATGGAGCAATGGAAGAAGGTTTCCTGCTCTGATGTGCATGATTTACCAGAAGAAGAGTTGACAGTAGAATGCCACATACACTACCACACTGCAGAAGTTGTTCAGGAATTGTTTAAGGAACATGATTAGAGTTCGGAATTCTCATGATCTCAGTCCAATCAAGTATCTGTCGGACATGCTGGAGAAACAAGTCCAATACATGGATGGCCCACCCTGTAACTTACAAGACCTAAAGGATATACTGGTAATGTCACGGTGCCAGATACTACAGGACATTTTCTAAGGTCTTGTGGAGTTCTTGCCTCAATATATATGTATATGTGTATAAAAAAAGTTGGAAAAAAAAAAAAAAAAAAGATAGTTTGCCCTCGGAGGTATAGTTACTAACTATACAGTTAGTTTGTATATGAGTGTGCATATATACATATATATAAGTATATATAAATATATATATAATATATGAGTATATATGAGTATATATATATATATATATATATATATATATATATATATATATATATATATATATATGAGTATATATAGTGAAATAGATGTGAGAGCATTATCTTAATTTTTTTTATATTGTATATTTCTGTATATTTCTGTGCAATTTGTCTGAGGATCTGCATAATACTCTGATTGGAAACTCCAGTTTCTCACATATCAAACTGACTCTAAATTGGAGTCTAACAAGGAATGGTTTTTATTTGTACCTGTTGCTGATGGAATCCCAAAGCTCACTCATAGAAAAGGCACATTTCTAAAATCAGGGGATGGCTATGGATGAATCAAAAAGGAGATATACTGTATACTTAAATAGACCCATTTTCCAGAGTGAGGCTGTGAGAATGAATCATGATTTGAAATGCTAAGTGACGTATAAAAGCTAATGCAGCAGAGAGGCAATATTTTACTTCGGGACTTGGAGCAACAGTTTTTAATGGTTTTTCTTATAATTTTCTTGCCCTATTAACATCTTCAAAGGTCATGTTTAATCCCTGAAGCACTTGGGAGTTTTTCCAAGTTAATTATAGTATATTAGGAGAAAAAAAATAAACTGTCTTTAATGAATGATTGAACATGAACATTTATCTTTATGATAGTAATTACAAATTCTATGTACAGGCATGGAATATAGTAAGCATATGGTTTTGCCATGTGAGTATTATATTTAGTATGTTCATATAATCATTTCCAGAAGTCACATTAATTCAGTTCGGCGATGTGGGATTTATTTTTATCATTATGTTTAGCTGTGTTGTTATGTTTTTCAAAGTTTTAAATAAAAAAAAACACCTATTTTTAAGAAATGAAATCTTCATTTTTATTTAATTTAATTGTAACCGTTTGTGTGTGTGTGTTACAGCTGCCTGTACAATTTCAATTATGAACTTTATTTGCCAAATGCAGTACATAATATACCAGTGTCGCATGCAGTGAAATGTAAAAGTAGTCTACTCCTTTAACTCCTATAACTGTGCTAAATAAAGAAAATAACTAAGAATGAAAGGAGTTAGGGTCAAATAGAGTCTAAATAAAACAACTGGGAGGTTTTCCAAAAATGAATATATTTGTATGAAGATAATCAGAGAAAAGCTTCAAACTAGTAATACCGATGTCATTGGAATACATTAATGTTCTGAATAATTAGTTAAGCAGAATATGCAAGAAGTTATTTCTCTCCTTTTCATAGAAGCAATTTTGTAAACCTTTTGCAAACTGTCTTTAACTGAGGATAGATAACAAAGATTCACAAGAAGAGTACACAAAATACAGTGTCTGCCTTTATGTGTCGTACCCTTCTCTGTAAATGTAATTTTTTTTTTCATATGCACCATCATAATGAGTACAGACAGAGGTCTCAATCCACCATCTTGGAAATCTAAAGCCTATATAGTAAGTGTGATGCACCAGCTAAGAAGAACAAATGAAACACTAAAAATAAATGGAAAAACATAATTTTCATAGTTCTGAAAGAATAGGAAGAGGTCAAAAAGGGTCAGAGAGAATCACAGAGAAGTTATACATGTGCAAAAAAGTACTTATCAAAGTCAGCTCTCCAAGTTACATTTGCTACAGAATAGGCACAACTAACTGAATGGTGGCTCTATCAACTGAACATTCAAGATATGTATGTTTTATTTTAATATGATTGTAAAGTAATAAATGATGTTTTTGTGATTACCACAATAACGTTGGCACTATCATAGTTGTTATTATTAATACATTAATGTTAGTTTAACTTTTAGCTAAAATTTAACCTTTCATATTAGAAAGTAAGATGTGGTAAGCTGTTTGAAACTTATTTTTCTTGACATAATCACATTCATTTCACTTGGGTCTTTGCCTTCTAGGTTGCTATCATAGCTGGAAATTTTGAACTGGCAGAGTTTATCAAGAATCACAAAGAGACAGATATTGGTAAGTTGCACAGTGCCATTAAATAATTCTCTTATATTATTTTTCTTTCAGTGTTTTGTTTAATTGCTATAATGTCATAGTTTAATTGAAGTCAAAATTATAAACAAAACATTTTTTACAAACTTAAACAATTCAAGCATTGAAGAAGTCTTTGTTCCATGCAGGACAACTCAAAGATAATTATCGCCTCAACTTAGCCTTAGTTGCCTAAGATTTCTTTTCTCAATATAACTTGATATTCAATGAAGTCTGATGATAATACGCATACAGTACATTCACTAGCTGAGCATATTTTACTAAACAAATACTTGCCAATATTTGTTAAAAATGTTTTTGGTACTATACATGTATCTTCATACCTACTTTTACTTTATACAGTAATAGAATTGAAAACCGCCATACCTGGTTGTCATGGATGACTAGAAGATGTTAAAAGTTATATTCTTGCTTTTCTTGGATATGTAACAGACAGCTGAAACACACCTTTCAAGTTTCAAAAACTATTTGTACCAGGGTATCATTTTTTCACTTCTTATTCTCCTCCTCACAGCACATGATCCTGATTTGACTGGCAGGAGTGGGGTACCCTTTGTGTAGAGTCCTCATTTCTTCTTTGTTCATATGACTCTTCTCCAGTTGTTCTAGTATACTTCCAGATTCATAGGATTATTGGTTTCTTTAAACTGATCCAATATGTGTGGATTGTGGGTATATACTGTAACAGAAAGATAAAGAGCTGTGGCGCCAAAAAGACCACCCTGTAGAATTGGATGCATCAGAATTCAATCTCTACAGACACGAGTTCAAAACAGAACTGTCCCAAGATGGTGGAGCTTCCGGTTTTGGGCCCTTTTGACAGGAAGAGGCGGGTCGAGCTGGACAGATACCGGAAGTGATGTCAGAAGTGTTCTAGCGGTCAATCAGCTTGTCTGCCGAGGGAGGAAAAAAGGGAGAGGGAGAGAGACGGGTGGGGTTAGGGTGACACAGGGCACAGTGCCAAACTCTGGAGCACCGGTGGAATTGCAGACACTAGGGCCCTTCACCTGTCCCCTACATGTGACAGGACCTCCAAGGCCCACAGGCCCAGATTCTTTGAGTTGCGATGATGGAGAAAGTTGCTGGTGCCCCATGCAGTCCAAATGGCAGGACATGATGCAGCTAATTGCTGCTGGAAAGATAAATGCTGTCTTCATCTTTGTGGATTATATCAAAGGAATTTGCCAATACCCTTTTGTCATGTCAAGGGAAGTCAGATATTGAGCTTTCCCAAGTTGCTTGAGGAGCTCATCCACTTGCAGCATTGGGTAAGCATCAAATTGGGAGACTTGATTAAGTTGGCAGAAGTCATTGTGAAAGTACCAGCTACCTTCTGGCTTTGGGACGAGGACAATGGGACTAGACTGGGGACTAACACTTTCCTCAGTTATAGCAAGATCTAGGATTCTCCTGATCTCAAGCTCCACTTCTGCTCAGTTTTCCTCCAGGAGGCGATACGGATGTTCTCTGATGAAAACCCCTGGCTCTGTGATGTGCTCAATCAGATAAATACTTCTGGTTGTTCATTTACCACTTCTGGGACAGACAAGATAACTGCTTCAAGCACTTGTTGTTGTTTGAATGTCAAATCTGTGCTGAAATTAAGGGTCATTTTATGCGCAAAAAAGGAATTAGGCTGGTCAGAGTAGGGATTGGAGTCCCTGTCCTTCCACAGTTTCTGCAAGTTCATATGGTATACTCTTTCCACTGGTCGACAATTTGGTTGTTTCACTAAATAATTAACCAGCCCATTCCTCACCTTAATTTAGTAAGGGCCTTGCCAATGTACCAGTAATTTGGAATGTGAAGTGGGAATGAGGACCATGACTCGATCCCCGGGGTGGAAGTCATGAAAGTTCAAGCCATGATTGTAATTGCAAGTTTGTGTTGTTTGCTCATGCTCCATGTTTTCTTTTAGAATAGGTTTTATTTTTTTCAAACGTATCACGTAACTGTGCAATATATTCCAAAATATTAGTAGATGGGACTACCTCTTCCTTCCAGTTTTCTTTTTGAATGTCCTATAATCAATAATTCAAATGGAGAGAAACCCGGGGAAGCTTGTGGGACCTCCCAGTATGCAAATAACATTAGGGGGAGGAGCTGATCCTAGTTCCTTCCATCCTCGCTGGCCACCTTGCACAGCATGTGTTTGAGCATCTGATTAAACCGCTCTGCTAAACCGTCAGTTTAAGGATGATACACTGAAGTGCCTAATTTTGAATAATTTGACAACCTCCCTGAATGTCTTTGAGATGAAAGGCATCTGTTGATCCATTAGGACTTCTTTAGGGATGCTGACATGTCCAAAGACACCTACCAGTTCCCGTGCAATGTTTTTGGAATTAGCTACTCTCAGATGGATAGCCTTTGGGTATTGTGTAGCATAATCAACAGTTTCTAATATATGTTTATGGCCAGGAGTTGAGAGTTCAAGGAGGCCTACAATATCTACTCCTATGTACTCAAATGGGACATCAACAGGTGGGACAAGAGAAGCAAGATTCTTCAAAGGAATCTGACGCAGCTGACATTCCGGACAAGAAACACAAAAGCGGCAGACCTCATTAATCCCCGGCCAAAAAGTGGGTGCCAAGGACCACGATACAATAAATCATTATTAAGCACAAAGTGCGGAACTGGTGGCATTGAATAAGACATTTATTGTCCATCTATCAGAACAACCGCATTCTTGGCAAATTTTAAGGAATAATCATTCCACTGTTATCTTTTGAGGCCAATGTTTGCCGAAATTGAAAATATAAATCTGAGAGTGACTCTGGATCAACCTTAGTGGATAGAGTGACAACTTGTGACAACTCGGTGTCCGTCTCCATAGAGACGTATGTGCGAGCTGGTCTTACACTCCCCTTGTCACTCTAGGTAGCCATGTAACCCTGTTTATCAGCCGGCTGACAGCACAGTGTGGAGACAGCTTGAGATTGGTTCTTACAATCTATTTTAAGGCCCAGTGTTTTAGATGGGTGGTTCATACTTCTCTGCATTTACTGTGTGACTAGTCCTGCCCAGGTATCACAGGATAAGGTGGACTACATAATACAGCTAGCCTGATGTTTCTATTTTCCCCTTGTTAGGTGATTATACAGTATATGAGGCAGACCTGTACCATTGAGTTTCCCATGGATACAAGTTAGACTGGTCAATCTGGATTCCCAATGTCATGGTAGCATGTAATGTTGTGCAAGAATGGAAATGTTGCTTTCGGAGTTTATAAGAGCTGTGACCCTTTGTCTTTTGATAACTACCACCTTGGTGCAAGGAAGTGATAGAGGATTGGCAGTGAAACAATACCTCTCATCTCGCTCCCAGCTGCAGTTGATTGGCTTACTGAAGTGGAGACAAGTCTCCGTGGGATGGCTCACCTTCCCACACTAGCAACAGTGGGCAGGTGGTGCGTGCTCCTCCTTTTGTCCTTCTGATGATTCCATCTTGTGGCAGGTAGGCTTAGGAATGGCGACACATCCCATCAGGGACTTGTGGCAATCAACAGGCCATTCCGAGCACCAAACTTGTGAGGCCGTCTGGTGCCGTTTGAGGGCTGCAATGAGGTCATAAATGCTGTTATAGTCCAACTGCCAGACTGGCAGGACATTCACCAGGAAGTTGCATGTTATGATCTTGAATTTTTTTAGGGTCATTTATTACTGTCTGTAGCCAACGCCTGACTCTGCCCCGAAGTTCAAATATTTGGGAGCGGGTCGGCTGCTCTGGGTCAAAAATCCTCTCCCGACAAGCCCTTGCCTGCTGGTCTGGACTAACTCTGTACCTCAGTGGCACATCAGCTTTGATCTGTTCATCAAGTTCATAATAGGCTTATTGAACCAGTCCCTTCAAAATTGGCACCACTATGTGCACCCACTCTGTACTCTCCCAGTGATGACAGGTACACTCAAACACTAGAAGGTAAGTCTGGACTAATCAGTTGTTCCTGCTCAAGGTCAGCATGCATTTGACTACATACCTTGCTCTCAGTGAGCTGGACCTTTAGTGCCTGAAGTTCAGTTGCCATGGCGTTATGTAGGGCCACCACATTCTGTTGCTCCATCATCCAAACAACAAGTCCTGCTCACTACACCACTGTAACAGAAACTGAGGGCAAAGATAAAGAGTTGGGATGTCAAGACGGTCACCCCATATAACAGGATGCAGAGAATTTCAACAAAATATACAATTATTGCAGAGTTATCACTACAGATTCAAGTTCAAAACAGAACTGTCCCAAGATGGTGGAACTTCCAGTTTTGGGTCTTTCTGACAGGAAGAGGCAGGTCCAGGAGGAAGGACACCAGAAGTGACATCAAAGTCATTCTAGCCGTCAATCAACTGGTCTGCAGAGGGAGGAAGAGATGGAAGCTTTAGGACACAGAGCTAACCCCTGGAGTTGCAGTAGAATTGCAGTCACTAGGGCCCTTCAGCTGTCCTCTATGCGCACGTTCATGGCAGTGCATTACTGTATCATTTAGGCTTGATTTCTGCTTTGAACCCACTGTTGTGGAAGTAGCACACAGTAACTGAGTACTGGAAATAATGACTTCAGGACATGAATGGAAGGATGAATTACACCATTAATTCTTTCTTTGGATTTAGCTTTGCCTAACTGTTCTTCAATGACCACAAAGTTCACTTGTTAACTGTACTGTGTCTCTGAGGGTTTGTCATGAATGGTAGTTACTAGGTAAACTGGTGAAAGTCAGGATTTACCTTAACATGATTTTAATGTATGAAGACCCCTTAATAGTTTCTGGGTGATTGTGGGGTGTTTTTTGAAGACATGACTGAATGTTGTTAATTTGGGTATGCTGCCTTAAACAATTATAACTTGTGTTCAAGACACATTTAGGACATAAGGAAAAGTTCTGAAAAGAATAATTTTATTCACTTCTGTCATCATCTCCCTCTGATTACTTAAACCTTTCTTCGCAATGTTTGCTCTACCATCCTAAAATTAGTACTTCCTCGTTGGACTTTCTATGGTGTTGCTACTGTATATCCTTTTTGTAATATAGTGATGAAAACCACATACAGTATTCGAGGTGTGGTTTTAAAAGCTCTTTTTAACCGCATTTTCCCCTGAACTCAGAACAGTGTGTTTTCTAACACAACAGGTAAAACAACTACTGACTAACAAGTCTTTTTCATAAGGATTTCTTTAATGCCTCAGATACTAGTTTGTTTAAATATATGTGATATGTTTCCTTTTCATAAACTTTATAAACGTTTAAGCATTAAATATTGTTCGTCATATATCTGCTTCTTTCTGAATTCTGTATGTTCTACATACAGTAAACATTTTGATAGTTATGTGAAGAGGTGTTTAGTCTTACTATTGGTAGACCAATTTATTAATCTGAAGGAATATCATATTTAATTTTGGACCAGTTATCATTTGGAAAGGTCAAAGCATAAACTTAAGTGAGTAGGATAGGACAACTCATTACCTACATTTTGTTTTTTGAAATTTGAACAGTTTCATTCATCACGGCCTCTTCATGAAGAAAACTTGTACAAGTAAAAATGACAACAGCTAACATGATTAGCTGTTGTCTTTTTTGTGATTTTCCACTTGTGGTTAAATGCCTTCTGGTTTAAAATAATGAGAACTTGCTTGAAAAATGAATGAATAAAAATGAAGCAATAACATCAACCCCAAAACAATCCAGTGGCAGGAGTAAACATCATAAATTTAAGGAAAGGTTAAAGTAAAGTTTTTATTAATTTCTGAGACAGCAGGCAGAGAGCTGAAATCAGCTGCCTCTTAAGGACCCCATGAGAATGGGTTTGGAGTGAGTTCTTGCACTAAAAGCAAATTCTGGAGGGTGTGAAGGATTGTGCCATTTAGAAATCTCTATATTTATAATGAATTTGCATCCTTTCTTATGTTAAGCTCCAATTTTAGTCTTTCTTTTTCCTTCTATATCCATCCATCCATTATCCAACCCGCTATATCCTAATTACAGGGTCACGGGGGTCTGCTGGAGCCAAGCCCAGTCAACACAGGGCGCAAGGCAGGAAACAAACCCCGGGCAGGGCGCCAGGCCACCACAGGGCGCACACACACACACACACCCCAAGCACACACTAGGGACAATTTAGAATCGCCAATGCATCTAACCTGCATGTCTTTGGACTGTGGGAGGAAACTGGAGGACCCAGAGGAAACCCACGCAGACACGGGGAGAACATGCAAACTCCACGCAGGGCGGTTCCTTCTATATACAAACTAGAAATTTTGTTTAAAGCAACCTAACTCCTGTTGTCTTTCACCTATATCTAATAATAATACATTTTATTTATATAGTGCCTTTCCCATGCCTTTTGGGTGTGGCATGAGGATGTAATGATTTCGGAAGCATGGTATGAAAGACTTAATTTTGTCATTTGACTCATGGCACCAGCTAAGGAATGAAAGAGTTAAAAAAAAGAATCTATACTAATAAAAGGCAAAGCCCTCACTGACTGACTGACTGACTGACTCACTCATCAATAATTGTCCAACTTCCTGTGTAGGTAGAAGGCTGAAATTTGGCAGGCTCATTCCTTACAGCTTACTTACAAAAGTTAGGCAGGTTTCATTTCGAAATTCTACGCGTAATGGTCATAACTGGAACCTGTTTTTTGTCCATATACTCTAACTAGCAAAATACCCGCGCTTCGCAGTGGAGAAGTAGTGTGTTAAAGAGGTTATGTAACCATATATATATACATAACCATATATACATATATATGCATATACAAATTTACATATCTACATATATATATATATATATATATATATATATATATATATATATATATATATATATATATATATACACATATATATATATATATATATATATATATATATATATATATATATACATATAGACATACATATATACATATATATATATATATATATATATATATATATATATATATATATACATATAGACATACATATATACATATATATATATATATATATATATATATATATATATACATATACATATAGACATACATATATACATACATACATACATTCATATATATATATATATATATATATATATATATATATATATACTGTATATATACATATCTACTTATTGGCTCCTGTATTTAGGATATAGCGGGTTGGATAATGGATGGATGGACATCTGAATGCATAGCCCTATTTGCCCGTTTTCATTTTTTTTCTTTCTTCAGTAATATTTCATCAAACCCGGAGCTTGTCAGTTCAAATCCTGGTACTTACACCACTTTGTGACCCTGAGAAAGTCACTTCACCTGCCTGTGCTGCAAAAAACAAAAGTAATGTAACAAATTGTACCTCAGATGTTGCAAGTTGCTGGAATAAAGGCATAAGTAAAATAGATAAATATGTATTATACACATAGGAACTATTAATTTATTTTCAGTTAAGTCATCTGCAGCAAACCTTTATAAATGAGGGTTTCTCCTTTTTAGATAGTGCAAACTGTTTCTTCTTCATTGACGTTTTCTCTTGGAGAGCTTTTTTCATTTCATTGAAAATTAAAGCAGCAGCTGCCAAAATATGTAGCTTTCTTATTAATTTTTCAACATTGTGTAAAATAAATTTATAAAGTAACATAAAAGGTTTAAATACTGGTTATCCTTTTACACTAAAATATTACTAAAGAGATACAAAAAAAGTAAAATGCATATGTTCTTTTTCTTTAAGGAGATTAAATATTACTGAAGAAAGAAAAAAAAAAAGTAAAACAGCCAAATGGGGCTATCCATACGAACTTAAAAGGTTTAAATAAAACAGAAATATATATTTTATTTTTACTTGCTTAACTTGTGGAGGGTGTATCCTGTAGCAAAGCCCTAACTTTTTTCGTGAAAGCCCGTTTCAGTCAATAAGTCTTAAAAAAAGGTGTAAAGATATTGACAATAAGCTAAGCAAACCCAGCAAGACATGGAATCGTTTAAATCAAGTATCATTACATCTTCCTTTCTTAAAGAGAAGTAAGGCAGTACTTATAAGCTTACATATTTATATATAGACATACATACATATATATATATATATATATATATATATATATATATATATATATATATATATCTATATATATATATATATATATATATATATATCTATATCCGAAACCGTGCAAGCACACTCTTGAGAATGCAACGTATAGTTGTACAGGAGAAAAGCAATCTTGCCTCAAATCAATGGCAACCTTTTGTAGGTCTATGAACTTAATTTAAACTTTAGGTTTACATGGTGCTTTCTTTCCGAAGTACCTGCACTCATGAATATGTCTGTATGTGTCAGTCGGTCAAATCCACGCGCTTCGCACCGGCGAAGTACCGCTTTTAAATTTTTATTAAGAAGAAAAGAAAACCTTTTTAAATTGAGGGAAAATATACTAATAACAGTTTGTTAAGGATCTGTTTTTTTGTGAAGCTGCCCTCACTCGAGTGATTACTTCGAGCTGACTTGCTGGCCAACTATAAGCGTTACCTGGTAGGTAACCACCCATACAATCAGATTGTGAATCAGACTACGAATGCCGTGAATGTAATTACCCCGATCCACATGTTGTCAAATAAACGAACCACACGCCGTGGCGCAATTTTAGGGGCTTCGCCTGTAGCGCTGACGTCCGAGGTTCGATTCCCGTAAGGGAGTGAAGTGAGTGGCTGGTTACCTACCAGGTAACGCTCATGGTTGGCCAGCAAGTGAGGTAACATCAGCCACGGTGCCTTCAGTTGTGAGAAGCAGATCATAGAATGGTTGAAAATAGTTTACTGTCAAATAATGCAAAGAGTACGCGACATGTCTTTCCCCCTTATTCTTGGCTCATCAGGCGTACACACTCACTGCACTCGCTTACGGTAATTGAACCTCGGACGTCAGCGCTAGAGGGGCTTCGCAGTGGTGAAGTATTGCTTTTAAATTTTAATTAAGAAAAGAAAACCTTTTTAAATTAAGTCTTAAAAAGAGGTGTAAAGATATTGACAATAAGCTACGCAAACCCACCAAGAAATGCAATAGTTTAAATCAAGGCGCGAGTCGAAAAACACCATCCCATAATATTAGTTAACGATTAACACATTTCTATATGTATTGTAAGCATACAATACAACTGATAATATGTTGCGCTTATTTATCTGGTGTACCGACATTTTTGCGCGTTTAACGTCTGAAATCTAACGTGGTTTGTGCCCTTCAGAATGAAAACAGTTTGCATTTACCTTTTTAATAAAAGGCGAGCTTTTAAGCCTGAGAAATCACCCCGTAAATGCACACGTATAATTGCACATGTGTTAATATGTATGCTTACACAGTATTAAAAGACACTCAACAACGTCATTTACCTTTGTTCCCGCGTTTGATAAAAGGCGAGCTTTTAAGCCTGAGAAATCACCCCGTAAATGCACACGTTTAATTGCACATGTGTTAATATGTATGCTTACACAGTATTAAAAGACACTCAAAAATTAACGTCATTTACCTTCGTTCCCGCGTTTGACTCGTGCTGTAAATCTCTTCCTTGTTTTTAGTTCGCGTGATTACGTAGGAGGCGTGATGACGCGATACGTGACTCCGCCTCCTCTATTAGAGTATATGGACAAAAAACAGGTTCCAGTTATGACCATTACGCGTAGAATTTCGAAATGAAACCTGACTAACTTTTGTAAGTAAGCTGTAAGGAATGAGCCTGCCAAATTTCAGCCTTCCACCTACACGGGAAGTTGGAGAATTAGTGATGAGTGAGTGAGTCAGTCAGTCAGTCAGTCAGTCAGTCAGTCAGTCAGTGAGGGCTTTGCCTTTTATTAATTAGTATAGATGGAGGAGGCGGAGTCACGTATCGCGTCATCACGTATTACGCCTCCTACGTAATCACGTGAAGTGAAAACAAGGAAGAGATTTACAGCACGAGTCAAACGCGGGAACGAAGGTAAATGACGTTAATTGTTGAGTGTCTTTTAATACTGTGTAATTGTTGAGTGTCTTTTAATACTGTGTAAGCATACATATTAACAGATAACAGATGTGCAATTAAACGTGTGCATTTACGGGGTGATTTCTCAGGCTTAAAGCTCGAAGTGATCGCTCGAGTGAAGGCAGCTTCACAAAAAAACAGATCCTTAACAAACTGTTATTGGTATATTTTACCTCAATTTTAAAAGGTTTTCTTTTCTTCTTAATAAAAATTTAAAAGCACAACTTCGCCGGTGCGAACCGCGGGGATTTGAGCAACTGACGCATACAGACATATTCATGATTGCAGGTACTTCGGAAAGAAAGCACCGTGTAAACCTAAAGTTTAAATTAAGTTCATAGACCTACAAAAGGTTGCCATTGATTTGAGGCAAGATTGCTTTTCTCCTGTACAACTATACATTGCATTCTCAAGAGTGTGCTTGCACAGCTTGGTCATATTACAACCGGAGTGCTGAACTGACAAACTGGTATACAAACAGAACAATCGTAAAAACAGGATTAAATAAAAAGGCTGCTTCCGTTGGTGAAGCAACGAAAAAGGAAGACCTTATATGACGTTCGTTTATAAAACAGCGGAGAGGCTGTGTGAAGTCAGCTACACAAAAAAACAGATCCTTAACAAATTGTTAGTGGTATATTTTACCTCAATTTAAAAAGGTTTTCTTTTCTTCTTAATAAAAATTTAAAAGCAGTACTTCGCCAGTGCCAAGCGCGGGGATTTCAGCGACTGACACATACAGATATATTCATGAGTGCAGGTACTATGGAAACAGAGCACTGTGTAAACCTAAAGTTTAAATTAAGTTCATAGACCTACAAAAGGTTGCCATTGATTTGAGGCAAGATTGCTTTTCTCCTGTACAACTATACGTTGCATTCTTAACAGTAAGCTTGCACGGCTTGGTCATATTCCAACCGTAGTGCTGAACTGACAATAGATAGATACAGATATATATATAGATAGAGATAGATAGAGAGACAGAGATATATATATACAGTAATCCCTCGCTACTTCGCGGTTCACTTTTCGCGGATTCACGACTTCGCGGGTTTTTAAATACAAGTGATTGCCCGCCTATCGCAGAAGTTATGTTCCAGACCCATCAGCAACAGGAGAAAATCCGTGATATAGAAAGACCATATAAATAAACATTTTTATAGTTTAAGCCTTAAAATACCCATCCCACATGCTTTAAACACATGTAAACTTATAAAACACACTTTGTTAACACATATGATATGTGGATGTCGGGCTAAGGATATGAGTAACATCTCACTATTATAAAACATTTTAACTTCACGCAAGACAAGACAGTGAGACAGGAAAATTGGTGATGTACAGGCTTTTAAATTATTGACACGCAGAGCCACAAGCAGCACAAAGCCAGCACAAAGTCCACTTCTCCTTAGCGTTCATTCAGCTCCCCACCCCCTTGACAATGCGAAGTGGCAGGAGTGTACTGCGCCTCCGGGGAGGGGTGGTTGAGCGAACGTGCGTTCAGTCCTCACCACACCCCCACTCCTCCTCCTCCTTCTGAACGCGCAGAGCGACAAGCAGGCATTTTGGCAGAAGCAGCACAAAGTCCATTTCTGCTCTGCTCAGAGTTCAGCTGCCCCCCTTCACAAAGCGAGTGCAGACACATTGACGTCTGATCGCTGCGTGCAGTGTGCAGTGTTGGTCTGAGGTGTTTAAGAATGTAGAAAGTGTTTAAGAGCATAGGAAGTGTTTATAAGAGCGTGGGAAAGGTTAAAAAGAGAGTGAGAAAGGTTTATAAGAGTGTGGGAAGGGTTTATAAAGCCTTAAAATATGTATAAATAATAAAATAAATATAGGTCGCTACTTCACGGATTTTCACCTATCGCGGGGGGCTCTGGAACGTAACCCCCGCGATAGGTGAGGGATTACTGTATATATATATATATATATATATATATATATATATATATGTGTATATATATATATATAGAGATATATATATATATATATATAGATAGATAGATAGATAGAGATATATAGATAGATAGATAGATAGAGATATATATATATATATATAGATAGATAGATAGATAGAGATATATAGATAGATAGATAGATAGATAGAGATGTGTATGTATGTAGATATGTATATATGTGTATATATATGTAGATATGTAAATATGTATATATATGTGTCTGTATGTGTGTATATATATATATATATATATATATATATATATATATATATATACACACATGTTTGTATGTATGTATGTGTGTATATGTATGTGTATATATATATATATGTTGATATATGTATATATATATATATATGTGGATGTGTATATGTATATATATATGTAGATATGTGTATATGTAGATATGTATATATAAGTATATATGTTTATGTATATATATGTTTACATAACCTCTTTAACACACTACTTCTCCGCTGCGAAGCGCGGGTATTTTGCTAGTTAATCAATATAGCTTATTTACATTTTCTTAAACAACATTAAAAAGAAAAAGAATGCTTTTCAGATTAGTTCCCTTATTAACAATAACTTTTTCTAAATGAGTTTGCAAATAACTTAAAATATTCTGGTTTCCATTTGATGGTTCAATTAACCAGAGAAGAAGCTACATTATTCCTAAAAAATATATAAACATTATGTGTACTTCATACTGGTGATAGGATAAGTCTTGCTAAATAATTTGGTGAATAGTCCTGTTTTAAATGTTACCCTTTAGACATTTTACGGGGTTCTTGCAGTTCTCAGTGGTTTAAAAACATGTGTTTCACACTACCATTAGATTGATATTTATCAAACTACTTTTAAATAGTGGGACAAGAAGGAATTCTTTCTCAACATGGCACCTTAGCTGCAGATTTATACCAATAGTACACAAGAATTCTCTGAAGAGAGACAGTACCGAAGGAGACCAGTCTTCGTCTCAGGTCACCGGACAGCGTTCATGTCTTGCAACCATATAGCAAAACAGGAAGCACCAGGACTCTAAAGACTTGGACCTTTGTCCTTTTGCATAGATATTGGAAGTGCCACACACCACTTTCCAGTGACCTCACATGTTCTCCCAATCCGTCTACTGATTGAATGTTGCTGCCGAGGTAAGTAAAACTCTTGACACGGTTGACACTCTCTCACCAGACAGACACCCTGCTGATACCCAAGCGGTCATTAAAGACCTAGATCATGGTTTTTATTCAGGACATTTGCAAGCCCAAATACTCAAGACTCCTCACTCAGCCTCTCAAGAGCCCATGAAGATCACAGCATTGTCGGCAAAGTCAAAATCAGTGAATCTTTCTTCTTCACAGTTGCTCCACGGCTATTGGACCCCACGACCCTACCCGATACCCAATCCATGCAAACACTGAACAGAGTAGGAGTAAGAACACACCCCTGATGAATCCCAGAATCAACTGGGACAAACCCAGAGGTTCTGCCTCCACTCAGCACAGCACTCACAGTACTAGTGGATAGAACAACCAACAACTTGGAGGGATCCCGTGAAGTCTCAGTATGTCTCACGGGGCAGCTTTATCAACTGAGTCTAATGTCATATGAAAATCAACAAAGGCTGCAGAGAAACGCTCCCGATAGTCACGTTTGCACTTGATGAGAACCCCTAGTGCCAGGATGCGGTCGATGGTAGACTCCTTAGGCTGAAAACCAGACTGCTCTGGTTGCTGGTAGGTGAGAAAATGATCATGGATCCTATTGAGGGTGATCCTAGCAGTGTTATCCCCCTGTAGTTGCCTCAATCCAGCCTATCACCCTTCCCTTTCCAGAAAGGGATGACAAGTCCCATTTGTTAGGGAACAATGGAAAAAGAATTTTTCAATTAAAATTTCAGAAAAGCAATGGAATTCAGTGATTCTTAAAATATATTTTTATTTAGAATGCACTAACCTTGCTATAATTCAATTAAAAATTGTTCATCGTTAACATACATTTAATATAAAAGTTGTTTAAAATGTGCCCAAGTCAAGATACAACTTGGTTTGGGAATGTCCTACACTTAACTATTTTGGGCAAAATATTAGCTTATCTCTCAAATAGCCTTGATTTAAAATACTCTTAACATCTTAGCAGCAATATTTGAAGAAATATCGGGCAGCATAAAAGTGTGCTATGAATAATCGGTTATAATATCTTGTCAAACCACATTGCTTATTCAACTGGAAGAATAAAAATCCCTAACTCAACAGGAAAGCGATGATCTATATTAAATTGGAAAAAGCCTATTCTGGTTGTGGGTTTAAGTTAAGAAATTTTTCAGAACTTATCCAGAACTCAATAATGTGATTTTAAAGTAAACATAGCAGGCTTATATTGAGCCTTTTTATTTTATTTTCTGTTTTACCCTTTTAACCGAACCATTGTAGTTGTATTTGTGTCTTGTTTTAGAGGTGAGTTTCATGGATTGTGTTTGGAGCTTACTGTTGAGAGTTTCTTACATTCTAATGCACATTAGAGAAGGATACAAATAGAAGATGACTTTTAATACAGTTTCTCTTGCCTTACTGGCCCCTAGAATGTTTTGGGAGTTTATGTGGTTACTTATTCATGCACAGGAGGTTTTCTCTAAAGAAACACTTTGTTTCCCTTAATAAAATGTTAATTTCGCCAGTCCTCTTTAGTTATGTTCCCATAGATACAGACTGTTATTGACTGATAAAGTGAAAAACAAAATTAGACGAGGCAATGAAAAAATTTCAAAAGGCAAACTTAAGAATACTCTCGGATAAGGCTTTTGGTCTAAAGAAGAATTGATCATCAAAATGTAAACTATTACATCAAAGTCAAAGTAAAGGAAACAAAGCATTGAGTTCAAAATCTGACTGAGCAAATAGTTTTAAATATTTGGTAGGGTTATCTCATGAAAGTGACACACAACTTAACATGACTCGAAATGAATGAAAACTTTTCCCAGATTTGATTCTGCAAAACATTATTTGGGTTGTGCCACAAAATCTGTATTATGTGTTTTATTTATTACATTATTTATATGGTATCATCTGCAAACTTAACCAGATTTTTACTTATGTTCTTATCTGAATCATCTACATGTATACAAAATAACAACGGCCCTAGCACTGACCCCTGTGGAACATCACTGTTAACATCAGACAATTCTTACAGGGTTCCTCACATCATAACCCTCTGCTTCCTGTGTCTGTGCCAATTCTGCACCCATCTAAAAACATCACCCTGAACACCCACTTCTTTTAGTTTGATGCCCAACCTCTCACGTGGCATCTTATCAAATGTTTTCTGAAAGTCAAGATAAATAGTATCATATGCTCCACTTTGATCATATACTTTTGTTGCTTCTTCATAGAATTCCAGCATGTTGATAAAACATGACCTCTCTCTACTGAATCCATCCTGACTCTTCAGTTAAACTCCTCTCCTTGGCAGGTGTTGCTCAATCTTAATAATTCCTTCCATTAATTTTCCTGTGATGCATGTTAAGCTTACTGGCCTATAGTTGCTTGGATCTGCCTGGTCACCCTTTTTCTGTAAGGGGATAGATAATATTTACCGTTTTCCAGTCCTTTGAAATATCCCCAGTGCACAGTGATTCCAAAATAAGCATTTATACAGTATATGTACTCGCAAACCTCCTTAAGAACTTGAGGGTAAATATTATCTGGTCCTGGTGATTTGTTTGATTTCAGCCTATTTAATCTGAGGAATACTTCATCTTCTATAATTTCCAAATCCCTCAGTATCTCCTTAGTGCAGTCCCTTTTACTCCTGGGAGGTTATCCACTGCCTCACATCTGAAGACCTAAGCAAAATGTGGGTTTAAAGCATCTACTATTTCACTATCTGTATTTTTTAATTCCCCTTTACTATTCCTGGTACACTTCACCTCCTCCTTAACTGTTCTTTTACTGCAAAAATACTGAAAGAATCGCTTTGGGTCATCTTTTGCCTTATCCGCTATATTCCTCTGTAACTGTCTTTTAGCCTCTCTGATAACCTTCTTAATGGTTGCCCTCATGTTCTTATATGCCCTACGATTCATATTGGAGTTATTAGTCTTATACAGCTGGTTTTTCTTTTGCAGCTTCTTTTCCACTCTTTATTAACTCAATGCAGAGATTTTTGAAAACTTTACTAATTCCAAAATTAGGTATGTACCATGCCCTGCATTATATGTAAAGCATTTTTAAACCTGTTCCACTGCTCCTGGACAGTCTCCACACTTAAAAGTGTATCCTATTCTATCCTCCTTAGACTTTGCCGCATCCAATCGAAATTTGCTCTACCAAAGTTAAACGTTAGTCTTTGTATTCACATTCTTTCAAAACCCTGACAATTGTATAATATTTTGGTCATTTGACCCTGGTGGCTCAGTCATCTTTACCCACTCAATTCTATCCTGATTATTTCAAAATACTAAAAGGAGACAGGCTTCGTCTTGCATTAGTGTTTTAACATACTGCGTTTAAAAAAACAGCCACTGATAACTTCTTAAAAAAAACTATTTGCAAGGTGTGATAATAAAGTGACACAGACATCATAAAGGTTTGGTGCAGCCACTCGTATATTGATTTCCTGGCTGCAAATGTTGAATTTTAGAAGCACGATGTGCATAGAACAGAGTCCAAAACAGAACTGATCATTACAGACAAAGATGGAGGCTTTAAAGGCCCGTAAAGGAAGTGATGTCATCAAAAGGGCCGGAATCGGAAGTGATGTCTTCTGGACCGGATGTGATGTCAGCAAAGGGGCCGGCACCAGAAGTGATGTCTTCTGAGGCGCCAGAACTTTACAGGATTTCCCGGAACAGGTCTGTAGGGAACTGAGAAAAAGGTCAGCACTCTCCGCCGCCCCCTGGTCGGATGTTTTATTACAATTACTCAGGCCCTTTAGCTGCGTCCTACTTGCACATGTGTTGCAAAGGTTATGCCAGTTAATATTTAGGGAGGTAAAGTCCCCTATGACTATAATATCCCCCTGTAAACTTGCCTTTTTAATATTACCGAAAAGATGTGCGTTGAAATATTGTATGCATGGGGCAGTCGGTAACACATTCCTAAAATAATGCCTCTTTCCCTAATGCTTTCCAGGCAAAGCCACATGTCCTCACTAAGATGGTGCTCATCGTCCAACTGAAGAGAACTTGCATTTAAATTTTGTTTGAAATGAACAGCAACCCCACCTCATTTTTGTTCTGTCTGTCTTCCTAATAATGTGTACCCATTGTAAGAGGGACGCTATATAGCGCCCGACCTGACACAGATTCACACGGGAGGCACGGGTAAAATAAAATATTTATTTTTCTTCAGCTGGAGGGCATGTCTTCCCCATAATCCCTCCAGCCACAACACAGTCCCAAAGAACTGTACACAAATACACACACTTTTCTTCCTCCACCACTACTCCCTGGCAACCTCGTCCTCTTCCTCCCGACTCTGGCCACTGAGTGGTGGTCGCTGGCTCCTTTTATAGTTCACCCGGAAGTGCTCCAGGTGCTTGATCACCGAGTTCTGGCTTCACTTCTGGTTGTGATGAACATGCTTCCCACACGGGCTCAGGAGTCCCAAACACGGCGCCCCCTGGTGGTGCCTGCGGAACCCAACAGGGCTGCACCCAACTCCAATTCCCATGGAGCCCTGTGGGAAACCGAGGCATCGCTCCAACCCAGGGGGGCGGCCATCTAGCGTCCAGGGGGGAGGTATTGCACTGTCCAGGGCTGCTCCCCCTGAATATAGTGAGCAGGGGCATCCCAGCTGGGCATGGACCCCGGCCACCTGCCACACCATCTATGTTATACTCATCCCCATCTTTGTTATTTAGCCAGGTTTCTATTATTGCTATAATATCATTATTATGCTCTGGTACATACAACTCCAACTCATTTGTTTTATTTTTGATACTTCTAGCATTAAGGCAAGCTATTTTTAATGTCTTACACATTTTACTTTTGTATTTAAAAAAAGTCTTATACAGTATGCGGCAGAGAAAGTTCTTTAAACAGTAGTTCTACTGGACCTTTACCGTCTTTATCACCTCCTAATTATGCATGAGAACATATTACTAAGGGTTTTATTACAGATTTTTTAAGGATTCACTACAATTATAATTATTGGTGAAAGATTGTTAAAGGCTGCACATTTTATACCATTAAATGCACTTAGAATATTTTACCAGAAAAAGACAACATTTGCCCAGGAAAAGTAAACATTTTTTGGCTGCAGGATTGGCAATGTGTGGTCATGGTCCTCAATTTGTTTCTTGTTTGTTTTGTAATAGTGCCATTCCTTTTTTTAATTGTGATGGTACAAGGACTTAACAATGTATGTCATACTTTAATTGATATTTGACATTAATGGATATTTGAAATTGTACTGCTTTATTTTAAGGTTCGTTTGTTAGTTTGTTTTAAAATCATGACAGAATGAAAGAATAAAAATAGCTCCTCTTCTGGCTTTTTGTACTTTTCCGGCCCTGGGGTTGTTTGCAGATCTGTTGTTTACCTAGTATATTTTCAGTTTCTCTGGAGGCACTGCCTTCTGCATCATTTTCAAAACAGTCATTTGAGGAAATTGAGACATTACAGTATGAAATGACAGTGATAATCTTTTAGGATAAAAATGTTAATTGATCACTTATGTCAGCATGAGATCTCACTGTTTCACTTTTTAATATGATTTATTACGCCATCAGAAATAATTAAGGAGTTTTAACTTGGTAGTGAAACTAATCAGAGCAGAATAAATCAATTGGCATGTTAATAAGATGATCTAAATAGGAAAAAATAAGTAGCTCTTAGAAAAATAAGCTAAACATCATTCAACTGTAAGTCCCTTTTTTAACTCATCCGCATTTTTTATTTTAAAATTTGATATCCAATTATTAAAATTTTAAAGTGGAGGAAGCTGAATGAACATAATACTTGTTAATGACAAGGCTAATGTACACCAGCACAGTTCTGAGCTAGGGCACCGGACAAGACAACTATGCTAAATAGTAAGTTGAAAAGATCAGCTATTTGTTTCTAGAGGAAGGGGCTTGATTGATAATATTTTAATAAATGAGAATCAACACTAGCTAGAGTATATCCTTCCTCACATGGTCACATGATGTGCTTCAGTTTAAAATATGACTTAGTTTAGATTGTCAAAAAAAGACCCCTGAGTACACTTTTCAAGCACCTGCCTCACCTGGCTGCGTTGTTGGGTTGATCTCTGCGTAAGCCAGAGTTCTCAAACTCCGGTCCTGGAGGGCTGCAGTGGCTGCAGGTTTTCATTCTAACTCTTTTCTTAATTACTGAACTGTTTTTGCTGCTGATTAATTTCTTTTTGAATTAATTGTAATTGACTTGCTCTTGAAGACTCAGACCCCTTAAGTGTTTCTTTTTCCTTAGTTAGCTGCCAAACAATAGTAAGATACAAAATGAGCAAAAACATGACCAGCAAACTGTGTCCATCATGCAATATCTGAAAATCAAGAAAGATGAAGGTCTCAGGAATGTTGATCTCCTCAGGTCCACAAAACATTTTAACGTTGCTCATAGAAAAGAGAAAATTGCCAATTTCAGAAATGTATGCTATTGCACAATGAGAGCAGCAACAAGCCATGGATTTATTAAAGAACTAGTCATTTAGCCCGTTACAATAACGGGTGCTAGAACAGTAGTGCATAAACATTGGTAGGAACAGTCTATATTAAATGGCATGGGACTTTGACCTCATTCTTTTTGTTGGTCGTATTTTTCTTTCTTTCAGCCTTTCTTTTGTTGATGTTTACTTGCTGAGCTGACCGTTCTTCATGGGCTGCCGCCGTGTATTGTGTGTCTTTAATTTTCTGTGACAGTAATACTGTCTTGTACGGCTCTATTCAATAAGGGCGCGCACAAAAAGGCAAGCTTCAAAAGGGCGACCTCAATTGAGTGCGGCGAATAAAGGCGTTTCGTAGATAATTTAGTTCAAATGGCTCTGGAATATGTGAAGAGCAACAAAGGTGCAGATCTTTATTTGCTGCGCCCAATTGAGGTCGCCCTTTTGAGGCTCGCCTTTTTGCGCGCGCCCTTATTGAAGGATACCGTCTTGTACGTCCGCTGGCTTGTACGTCCGTAATATACCTTTAATTTTCTCTGGCAGTAATACAGGCGTGCGCGTCGGCAATATGCCTTTAATCCCCTCTGACAGTATACTGGCTTGTATGTGGCTGTAATATGCATCACTGTATTGTGTACCTTTAATTTCCTCTCGCAGTAATACTGGTTTGTATTTCCGTAAAACGCCTGTAACTTTCTCTGACAGTAATATCGCGCATCGCACCATTCCCCGCGCATGCGCACTTCACCAGAAGACACCCACACACGGACACCTGGACGCACATAGGGATTTTATATATATAGATGAGTTTAATTAGCAACAAGCATTGGCACCTAATTAAGCAATTGTTTGGAGTGAAATCGGTTGGAGTTTGAGGCCCTGACTTAGTTGGTCTTCTGCTGGCTCACTCACTTCACATTTCATTTCTGTTTGGGTGCCATTTAAGGAAAGAAATGAAGCAATTCAGAGGAACGATGAAGAAATTCAGGGAAATAAATCTTCATAAACAAGTCAATGTTGGTCTCGTCCGTTTATAGGAGATGGACGTCTGAAGCAGAGCTCCGCTAGCAGCGGCTTTATATTCCCACGTATTTCATATTATTTAGAGCAGGGGTCGGGAACCTATGGCTCGCGAGCCAGATATGGCTTTTTGATGTCTGCATCTGGCTTGCAGACAAATCTTTAAAAAAAAAATAATAACGTTAAAAATATAAAACATTCTCATGTATTTCAATCCATTCATTTCCTACCGCTCATGTTCATGGTTGCGGGTGGCTGGAGCCAATCACAGCTGTCCTCCGGGACAACACCAAATTTTTATTGGATAATGCGTAACGTACACGGTTCGTTGTGAGGTCAGGAAGTCAACTTCCCTCCTTTTAATCAAGTAGTCAGCTAGCTAATTGCAGAAACCCTTTTATCGAAGAAGATGGCAGGAATGGACAGAGGAATTCGCCTTTGTGGAGAGAGCAGGTTCTGCAATGTGTCTAATATGCAATGATAAAATTGCATCGATGAAACGGTCAAATATAAAGCGGCACTTTGACACACGCCATACTATATTTGCATCGAAATATCCTGCGGGGGACAGCAGGAAGAGAGCATGTCAAGAGCTACTGTGCAGAGTGCAAGCTATTCAGCAGCAACTCCGTGTTTGGACCCAACAAGGTGACTGGAATTCGGCTAGCTTTGCTGGTGCTTTAGCAATTGTGAGAAACGGAAAGCCATTCACAGATGGGGAGTATGCCAAAACATTCATGCTTGATGTTGCCAATGAACTTTTTGACGACTTTTCGGATAAAGACAAGATAATCAAACGAATAAAAGACATGCCTCTGTCGGCAAGAACTGTTCACGATTGTACCATCATGATGGCAAATCAAATTGAGGCAACACAAGTGAAGGACATAAATGCAGCACCATTCTTTCGCTTTGGATGAGTCAACAGACATAAGCCATTTATCCCAGTTCAGCGTGATTGCAAGGTATGCTGTCGGTGACACACTACGTGAGGAAAGTCTTGCTGTTTTGCCTGTGAAAGGGACAACAAGAGGGGAGGATTTATTCAAGTCTTTCACTGAGCTCGCTAAAGAAAAAAAATCTACCGATGGATAAACATGGTGGGGAAAAACAGAGGATTCGTAGCGCTTCTTCGTGAACATGAAAAGAGACCCATCCTAAGTTTTCACTGCATCCTACATCAGGAGTCGCTTTGTGCTCAGATGTGTGGCGAGCAGCTTGGTGAGGTGATGTCGCTGGTCATTCAGGTGGTCAACTTTCTTGTTGCCCGAGCTTTAAATGATCGCCAGTTTAAAACACTGCTGGATGAAGTTGGGAATAATTATCCTGGTCTGCATCTGCACAGCAATGTGCGTTGGTTGTCAAGAGGGAAGGTGCTCAGCCATTTCGCGGCTTGTCTGAGTGAAATCCGGACTTATCTTGAAATGAAAAAAACGTCGAGCATCCTGAGTTAGTAACACTGAGTGGCTCTTGAAGTTCTGCTATCTCGTGGACATGACTGAACATCTGAACCAGCTCAATGTGAAAATGCAAGGCGTTGGAAATACAGTCTTATCCCTTCAACAAGCAGTGTTTGCATTTGAAAACAAGCTAGAACTCTTCATCGCCGACATTGAAACAGGTCGTTTACTACACTTTGAAAAACTGGGAGAGTTTAAAGATGCATGCACAGCAAGTGACCCTGCTCAACATCTTGATCTTCAGCAGCTAGTGGGCTTCACATCTAATCTCCTGCAGTCATTCAAAGCGCGCTTTGGAGAATTTCGTGAGCGTACTCGTCTTTTTAAGTTCATCACCCATCCACACAAGTGTGCAGTGGACAGTGCTGACCTGAGTTACATCCCCGGTGTCTCCATCAGAGATTTTGAGCTACGAGCTTGCTGACCTGAAGGCCTCAGACATGTGGGTGAATAAGTTCAAGTCACTGAATGAAGATTTGGAAAGACTTGCACGACAGCAAGCAGAGTTGGCGAGCAAACACAAGTGGGGAGAAATGAAAAAACTTCAACCCGCGGACCAGCTGATTGTCAAAACTTGGAACGCGCTTCCCGTCACATACCACACATTGCATGCAGCGTGTGAGTATTGCTGTACTGACAATGTTTGGCTCTACGTATACATGTGAGCAGTCTTTCTCACATCTAAAGAACATTAAGACCAACCTACGATCACGTTTAACGGATGGAAGTCTCAACGCCTGCATGAAGCTTAACCTCACCACGTATCAACCAGACTACAAAGCCATCAGCAAAACCATGCAGCACCAGAAGTCGCATAATGGTAAGAAGTACTTTATTCATCATTGGTTAGCAACAGCATAATAAGACTTATTGTACTTTAAAAGTGTTGGTCTTACATAAAATGCACACATTTACTTGTATTTAGTTTTAAACATATTGTATGGCTCTCACGGAATTACATTTTAAAATATGTGGCGTTCATGGCTCTCTCAGCCAAAAAGGTTCCCAACCCCTGATTTAGAGGTATCCTGTGTTTAACCCGACCAAGGAACTTCCACTGCAATATACAAGCATGTCAGGCAAGTCAGAAAGAACCGAAAAAGAAACTTAAAGCTGCTTCAAAGTCTGGACAGACATCCGGCCCAAGTGCAAGGTATGGCCTCTCGGAGACTGACCTGGAACAAGCAGACGAATGCACAGATCTCCTAGGACCCCGCTCCATTGTATCGTCTCCAGTCGAGAGTGAAAATGGGAGCGAAGGTGCAAGCGATACAGGTCGCGATGCATCTCCAATTTCTGAGGATCATTCGAGGCTAGAAAAGGCCCTGCAGGATGTGCTCTCATCTACTCATCGTGAGCCCGCAGCATCTGCTGTAACAGGAGCTGCATTTCCACTCGCGGAGCACGAAATCCGAAATGAACTGTCCGAACTGAAAACTGAAATGAAAGAGATGATCGCTACACTGGCCTCTGCCATGGCTACGGCCATAAATGAGCTTAAGAAGGATAACAAGAACGAGCTTAAGAAGGATAACAAAGATCGGGAAACGCGTGTTTTTAAACGTTTTGACATGAACTTTAAAGGCATGTTGGGGAAATTAGAGGAACACATCGAAGAAAATAGATCCAAACTGAAAATGCTTGCTGACCAGATTAATGACGTTACAGATCAGCTGGATGACGTTAAGCAGGCATTCACGGCTCGAGTTGAAACAGCGGAACAATTGGCGTCTAACGCCGATGAAAAAGCTACAGCTGCAAATTCCGAATGCAAAAAACTTGGAGACAGACTTGCGGCCCTGGAAGATGGGTACAGAAGAAATAATATAAGAATTGAGGGTATACCTGAGAAACGAGAAAGCTCAAGCCCAGTGAAATTTGCAGTAGAATTACTGTCTAAAATAATTGGAGATGATTTTAAACTCGACATTGAGATAGCAGCTGCTTATCGCACATACAGATCAAGTACCTTTAAACCTAGGTCTTTTATTGTCCGCTTCGATCGACTACGATGTAAGCTTGATGTGATGGCACTTTTCAGACACAAGCAAGAGATTATATTTGAAAATAATCTTATTCGTATTTTCCCCAACTTCTCATCAACAACAGCTGCAAAATGCGCAGCCTACTTTGACATTAAAAAGTTGCTACAGAAAGTCAATATCAAATACAGCCTCTCATATCCCGCCAAACTGAAGTGGAAGTTCAAGATCAATATTATATTTTTTCAAGCAAGGAAGAGGGCCGAAAAGGAACTAAAGAAGCTGTTTCCAACACTCTTTTGAAAGTTAATAAGGAGCCGTACTCTATCAAGGCATGGGAAGGACCTATCATCTGCTCTCTGCTCTTGGATCCACTTTTAAAGATACTGGTATTCTGATTATACATCCTTTTCTTTACTTGGACGTTATATGTTTATATCTTAATTACAGTAATAGACGCGAGTGTGGAAGTAATTAAAGTAGGATTTTTTTTTTTTTTTACTACCTTAAAGTAGACTGTTTAACATAATAAAGTATCTATCTATCTATCTATCTATCTATCATACTCTTGGTTTATTGCTATTTCTACTATTACATTACTATTACATTTATACTATTACATTATACTATTGCATTAGGAATTACTATGTTTATCCTAGACTACTTTTTAAAATCATTCCCAGGGTTCATTCTTTTTTTTTATCTTAATATCTTAAAATCGCTGAAGATTATTTTAAGCTTAAAGACTGTTAATGATTATATTTTCGGCAGATAGTTTTAAGAATTCAGCTGCAATAGATATCTCTTTGTTTTAATTCTCTAAGGCTGCTGCGGGGTGGGGTTTGTTTTGTTTTGGATGTGCTCTGTCTCTTTGTATGTCAGAGGACCGGGACATCGCGAAGTGGGATCAAGCATCATGTGGGGAGGCAAAGTGGGGGGAGAAAGGGGGGAGAGAAGGAGAGCAGGCTATATCTAATCTATTCTTCTAATCCCTATAATTATAAATATCAATGCAACAATAGGCTAAAATGCAATAACTCATGGGGAATTTTGAAATTAAGATTAAAACTGCCTCACTATCAGTTAAGACTATAAAATGACATTAAAAACTCAGAATCAATGTCTCCATGATGGGACAGTTAACTTTGTGAGCTAGAATGTTAAAGGCCTGAATCACGAATTAAAGAGAAAGAAAATTTGCTCTCACCTAACAGGCTTAAACGCTAAAATAGTATTTTTACAGGAGACCCACTTACTAAGCAAGGATCATTTCAGACTACAAAAAGACTGGACTGGCCAAATGTTCCACTCTAGCTTTATAAAGAAAACTAGAGGAGTGGGAATTCTCATACACAGGACAGTTCCATTTGTAGCATCAGATGTAGTATCGGACCCTGAAGGGAGATATGTGATGGTCATGGGCAACTTATATAACAGTAAAATGATTTTGATAAATGTTTATGCACCCAATGTCGATAAGGAATTCATGCAAAATCTATTTACATCCATTCCCAATGTGAACACTCATAAAATTATAATGGCTGGGGACTTTAATTGTGTTTTAAATCCACTCTTAGATAGGACTCCTGTGACGGGGGGACAACAACTAATACTGCAAAGACAATTATACAGTTTTTAAATGACCACAACTTATCAGACCCCTGGAGATTTCTTAACCCAAACTCAAGAACATATTCGTTCTACTCACCAGTGCATTATAGCTACTCAAGAATTGATTATTTTTTTATAGATAATAATTTCCTGCCTCCGATTAAATCATGCAAATACGACACAATTGTTATCTCCAACCATGCCCCTCTAGTCTTGGAGCTAAAATCATTAAGCCCCTCACACTCACCTCACCTCTTCTATTGGCAGACGAGAACTGCACAGAATTTATATCCAAACAAATCAGCTTCTTCCTTGAGACAAACACGCCTACAGAGGTTTCTGCAGGAACACTCTGGGAAACTCTAAAGGCCTTCTTAAGAGGACAGATTATTTCATATCTTTCCCACAGAAATAAATTAGAAACCAAGAAAGTGTCAGAGCTAAGAAGCGAAATTACTAGAATAGATGAAGAACAAGCCAGGTGTCCAAGTGAAGCTCTCCACAGGAAAAGGCAGGCCCTGCATACAGAACTTATCATCTTAACAACTAAAGAAACTGAACAACTTATTTATAAGACTAGACATCATTACTATGAACACGGAGAAAAAGCTAATAAGCTTTTAGCTCAACAAATTCACAAACAAGAAGTTCACAATGCAATACCAGTAATCACCAACACGAATGGAGAAGAAATTATTGACCATAAAAATATCATGCACGCATTTAGAGATTATTATAAATCCTTATATTCTACTGAGCTCAAAGAAGACAACACACAATCTAAGGCATTTCTGGATACATTACAGACACCACAAATAGATGCTTTAAGTGCTGAGGAACTGGATAAACCTCTGACACTAACAGAATTACTAGATGCTATAAAGTCACTTCAAAGCGGGAAATCATCAGGCCCTGATGGTTACCCCGTAGAATTTTATAAGAAATTCTCCACTCAGCTAGCTGCCCTCTTATTGGCAACATTTACAGAAGCTAGAGACAACCAAATACTACTTCAAACATTTCGTCAAGCATTAATCACCGTCTTTCCTAAACAAAATAAGGACTTGTTACAATGTGCATCATACAGACCAATTTCACTCCTGAATAATGATGTTAAGATACTCTCAAAAATTCTAGCTAGAAGGATGGAGAAAGTGCTGCCCTCTGTAATATCACAGGATCAAACTGGATTTATTAAAGGCCGACACCTATCTTCCAGTCTCCGCCACTTGTTTAATGTTATATATTCACCAGCAAAATCAAACACCCCAGAGATATTACTATCATTAGACGCAGAAAAAGCATTTGATATGATTGAATGGAACTACCTTTTCACTGCATTGGAGAAATTTGGGTTTGGCCCAAATATTTGTGCATGGATCAAACTACTGTATACCAATCCAGAAGCTTCAGTTTGTATTAATAACATTTGCTCAGACTACTTTAAGCTAGAACATGGTACCAGACAAGGATGTCCCTTGTCGCCACTGCTGTTTGCAGTCACCATTGAACCACTGGCGGTTCACTGCCGAAAGTCTTATCAGATAAAAGGGATTGTCAGAGAAGGACTGGAACAGAAAAGTTCTGTATATGCAGATGATATGGTTTTATATACAGTATATCAGACCCAGAAAACACTGTCCCTGCAGTTTTAACAGCACTAACAGAATTTCAAAAGATATCTGGTCTTAGAATTAATCTGAATAAAAGTATACTCTTTCCAGTGAATTCACAAGCATATAATATTAGATTAGACACCCTACCTTTTTCCCATAGCAGATCAGTTTAAATACCTAGGGGTAAGTATCACAAGTAAACATAAAGCTCTTTATCAACAAAATTGTGCCGTCTGTATGGAAAAAATTAAGCAAGACTTGCATAGATGTTCAACCCTTCATCTCACTCTAGCCGGAAGAATTAACGTTGTTAAGATGAATATCCTTCCTAAACTTCTTTTTTTATTTCAAAACATTCCAATTTATATCAATAAATCATTTTTTAAACAGTTAGATTCAACAATAACCTCATTCATTTGGAACTCAATGGAACACCCACGTATCCGAAGAGCGACCCTATAAAGACCTCAGGCAGAAGGTGGCATGGCTTTACCTAATTTTCAGTTTTATTACTGGGCAGCAAACATACAAGCCATAAAAACCTGGACACAAATAAATGAACATACACAGGCATGGTCCGCAATAGAAGTAAAATCCTGTAGTACTTCTTTATACTCCCTGCTCTGCGCTCCAATAAATGCAAGTTATCGCAAATATACTAATAACCCAATTGTGCTTAGCTCACTCAGAATATGGAACCAAATTAGAAAGCATTTTAAGATGGAAAATCTTTTATCTCTGGCACTTCTGCAAGAGAACCACCTCTTTCAACCCTCACAAACATATCCAGTTTTTAATACCTGGAAAAGTTTTGGGATTAAAATGCTCAGAGATCTTTATATAGACAACATATTTGCATCTTTTGAACAATTACGTTCAAAATTCAACCTCCCAGCTACACATTTCTTTCACTATCTTCAAATTAGAAATTTTGTTAAACAGAAATTGCCCAATTTTCCCCATCTCGTACCCTCCACAATGCTGGAAAAAATACTGCTCAATTTCGAGGAATTAAACACTATTTACGCATTATATAAAATCCTATTAGAGTCCCTACCTTTCAAAGATCCAAGAGGACATTGGGAAGAAGATCTCTTAATCAATATATCAGAAAAGGAGTGGAAGGTAGCAAAGCAGAGAATTCACTCGAGCTCCATATGCGCAAAGCATAGAATTATTCAACTAAAAATTATATATCGAGCTCATCTGTCTCGCTTAAAACTGTCCAAAATGTTTCCAGGGCAAGATCCAACCTGCGAACGCTGCAGCCAAGCTCCTGCCTCACTGGGTCACATGTTCTGGGCCTGCACCAAACTAACATCATTTTGGACCAAAATTTTTAAGTGCCACTCAGACAGCCTTGGTATCACAATTCCTCCTAACCCATTAACAGCTGTGTTTGGTGTTCTTCCAGATGGACTTGAAGTGGAGAAAGACAAGCAAACGGTGATTGCATTCACTACACTTTTGGCATGCAGTCTTATTCTGTTAAATTGGAAGAATCCTAACTCTCCTCTGATAAGTCAGTGGGAAACCGATGTTTTATATTATTTGAAATTGGAAAAAATCAAATTCTCAGTTAGAGGATCTGTACAAAATTTTTTCAAAACCTGGCAGGATCTAATCAATATTATTTTAGAATAAGAGAAATAACTATTACTGCATTTAATTCCCCTCTCCATTTCTTATTTACCTATATATTTATTTCTCCCTTTCTTTTGTTTATTGTTGCCTTATTAAAAAGCCCTAAGCAATTCTCCTTTGGCTAAGCTCTCCTTCTCAGGGGTGGGGTTTGATTTGTCTTCAATTTTGTTTGGTTATAAATTGATCTATTTGTTTGGAATCATTAATAAAAATTAATAAAAAAAAAGTCAATTGAAATTAATTAAAAAATAAACCAAAAACAACAGGTCACTTATTAAGAAAAGGGTTAGGATGAAAACCTGCAGCCACTGGGGCCCTCCAGGACTGAAGTTTGAGAACCCTGACATCATTAGGATTATTAAAAATCCTCACCCATGAATGGCTACTTTTGGGGTAACACTGAATGAAGAAATGCAACTTAAGACTCACTCTGTTATTATAATGAACACTACACTATTCACTCACCTTATTATTCTGCTGCACTGGAAGGATCCAAACTCATTTACTATAGTGCAATTTGAAACAATTACTTAAATCAGAGAAAATTAAATTTACTATGTAAATGAGAAAAAGATTACATGTGCATCAAAAGAAGCATTTTCAAAAATTTGTAGGTAATCAATAAAAAGTTTTTCAAAAATAATGAATTGTGTGATTATGTGTTTTTTCAGTTGTCATATATAATGTTAAGATTAATTATCCAAGCGGGTATCTAAGGATTAACATGTTCAACAGGGTAAAGCGAAGTGAAACCACTTACAGCTACTCTATATTGATTAGAAAGAAAATTCAAAAATGAAAATGAAAAGCAACGGAAGAGACCTAAGAGCAGTAGTGATATCATTGATTTTTATAGGTCGTTGTAATCCTTGCAGCTGAGCTGTGAAATAATTATAATTGTGAAAAGAGAGCGATATAAACTGTGTAACTGAAAATACACAGATCATTTGTGTAGTTTTTGTATGTCACAATAGCTTTCAGATATTATAAAACTGTAGTAGGCAAATCTTTGATACTAAAATGAAATGTCAAAGCCATGCCAGCCTTACACAGTGAAACATTATTTAGTGTCTTCTGAATTTAGAGTTAACATAACTAAGTCAGCACTTTGAAAAAAAAAATTCTAGTTACAAATCCTTGTGTTTCTTAAGATCAATGTTTTTATGTCATTGACTAATATTGTAATAGTATAAATATTAATATTTTACTTACAAAAAAAGCTGTGTGTTGTCAGTGTTAATAATAAATTCAAAAGGGCTGTTGTAATGGTGGTGTTTTTTGTTTATGTGAATGATGAATAATATTGAAATAAAAATTAAGTACAAAAACCTACTAAAGTGCAGTTGACTTCAAGTTATATTTTAAAATAATATATTCATTTTTAATTAATATATTTTAAAGCAAAGGTTAAGAAGGGGATTACTAAGCAAGGACAGTATAAAATATAATCCCTGATTGTTTCTCAGCAATATGCAGCTGTTGATAAGGAAAGACTGAGCATGTGAGGATTAGGAAGCATCTGTTAGCCATGCTTCTTTGTGTATAGTGTGTGACATGGAGGTAAAAGAAAACTATAGCTGTAGTGAATCTTGGAGCCTTGAAGCAGAGGAAACTTACATAATTAGAGAAAGTGCATGTAAAGCAAGATGAAGTTTATATGACATTAGGGTTTGGAAAATAGTTTGTTTTTCTGCATTTGTTTTTCCTATTTTGTGATGTGATACAATCTAAAGTGGATTATTTGACATGGGTTGCTCATGTTCAACACCGGAACGAGGTCTGTAGTTTCATTATTGATGACATGCATTTTTTGTTTATCTCAGCTTTGGAAGTCGTTGCAGGTCACCTAATCATAAAAAAAAAAAAAAAAACTAAGAATGACTGGCAAATGTTGCTGTGTTTTAATTTTAGTTTTAATGCTTTGTATATATTCTTTATGTGCGTGAAAGTGCATGTTATAGTGCATGCATTCTTGATTTTATTTTTTGTTTTATTTGAAATTAGGAAAACATATTTCCATAATTGCTTATATATATATATATATATATATATATATATATGTGTGTGTGTGCGTGTTTTCTTTTCCTATCATTCATTCTGCTCTATTACAAGCATTTGAAATACAAAAGTATAGCTTTTAATTCATGGAAATTGAATACGAGTTCACAAGATTAATAAGTACCAATGCTTAGAAAAGTTTTAATGGCAGAGGTCAATGCTAATGTAAGCTCTTGATGTTCTTAAACAGGTATATCATGTTACTGCTGTAAGTGGAATATTTAGGAGGAATTACATTAATACTTTAAAGTCGCAGATGTATAGAATTGTATATCTTATGTGTGCACGTAAGAAATGAATCTCAATGCAATTTTATATTAGTTGTTTACAAAATGAAATTGTTCTCTTTTCATACTGATGATATTTTAATAAAATCATACACAGCATATAAAATGTGAAACAAAGGAAGGTGCACACTGACTATTCGCTCTTGATCTGCCTTTTCTAGCAGTTGATAATCTCATACCCTTTTTCATCTTGTGTTTGATTGTGTTTCTTTATTTACTTCTGATATTGCAGAATTTTTAATTAAAGCCTTTCTGTCACATCTCAGTTGTTTGATATATAATTAATTAATTGATTGATTGATTGAACTATCCAGCCATTACATGTAATATATTCATCCATCTACGGTATATGTCTGTTGTCAGAGCAAGTTAATTCCATTAGGATCACTGTCAGAGCCACGACCTATTTCGGCAGCATTGATAAAATCAAAGAAAGCAAAGGTAAAGGTTATTACCATTCTGAAAAAATTTAAGTAAAAGAGGGTTATGTTAGTGACACATTTTAGTTCTATGAGCCTGCATTCAGTGAAGGGCGCAATACAAAAATAAACTGAACTGATGTAAGTTAATGGGTGTGTTTGAGCCGTACATGATACACACAACTGATAAATAAATAGAATAATTAAAGGAAAGCCTGTAAACTTTATCTCTGATCCCTTTTCCAGTTTACCAAAAGGATACCTTATCTCTCTTATGGAGGTGCAAATGTAGAAGTGTTATCAGGATATTCTATTAGTTGTACCTGTCCTGTACATTCTTGTAAATGTCCACCCTCAAGGTTCCCACAATGGTGCCCAACAAAACTTTGATGGTGTCCTGCACATAGCAATTATGAATGGACTGCTCAGAAATGGGTCTTTTTTTGGCTATCTAGGAAACTCTTTGACATCTTGTTTCCTGCAGACAGTGCTTAGTTTGGTATTTACTCTGTCTTTGATACTTCATGTTAGAAGTTTTTAAGATCATCCTGTATTAGATTTTCAATTGCTTGGAGGCAGGCTACTATGGTTCTGTGGCATTGTGATATGGTAGTCAAGATCTGAAGGAGAGAGCTTTAAGCATGATAGTTCCATTTTAATAAAGAGAACATCAAAAACTAACAGATACAGTAGATTATCCTCTAGTCCATTACACATTGTTCAATGACTTTTTCAATATTTTATTCATGATTTATTGCTTGAAGAGAATCAGAAAGTGCAATTCAGTGTGATAAAATATTGTACTCTCCTATTGTACTTCAGCATTATATACTGTAACTGTATATGCAATAAGCTGTCTGTAAAAAGTCTGTCTTAGTGTACTCTAAAATTTATTTCTGCAGTGATATTGCCATAAGTATCTTATTGTATGCTAACAATCTGAAGAATCACACAATGTGGAATTTAATAGATAATCAACAACCAAAGCCTGAGTTAAAGCAGCAGTAATTTTCTACAAGTGTCAAAAAGTGAAAAAGTATCTTGCTTCAGTTATTTTGGATTTATATGTTTTTAGTTTCTAATTACATTTCATTCATTTAAGTATGAAAATACTTTCTGATGAATTGTTTCTTTTTATGTTGGTGTCAAGTTGTTCTTAGTAATTGAGCTTTACAAATCTACATCAATGTCTCATAGGTTGCATCTCTTACAAAGACTATATTCAGATGAAGCTTTGTCCCAAAGGGCTATGCTTGCATACATTTTTTACTAATTAGTTTGTTATCTATATGTTAAGAAAAATTGTACCTTTATGGTTTAACTTGAAATTGCTGTGGAGTATTTAATCCACCACAAAAAAATCTACACTGCTTCCCATTCCAGTATCCTTGCTGCCCTTTCATATTGGGCCTCTCCCAAAGTTTCTGCATTCCATATTTTAGTATGTTTCTTGAAAACTGTGTTTATCTCACATTTATTACAGTGAGGCATCCTGTGACACACATGTATCAATTTATGTATTGTAGAAAAGGTGCTATATAGGCGCCTGACCCGGCACAGAACGACACAGAGGCACGTATAAAACACAAGAACTTTTTATTTTTCTTCACACATGGGTGCACGTCTTCCCCGTGACCCACAGGCAATATACAGTCCCAAAAGCACAATCCCAACAACAACACACTCTTCTCTACTCTCCCACCCACCTCCGCAAGCTTAGTCCTCCTCCTCCTCCCGACCCTGGCTCCTTCGAGTGGTGGTGGCTGGCCCTTTTTATACCCCACCTGGAAGCGTTCCAGGTGCTTGATCACCTGGTCCTAATTGCATTTCCGGGTGGGGCTGAAGATTCGACCAGCCGGGCTGCAGACTCCATGCAGTTGAGCCTGGGAAGTCAACAAATAACCTATGAAAACTGTTAGAAGTTTACTATCCACTGCCCTTTGTCCAAACACAGTATATGATAATAATAGTTGTTAGCAGAGCCCCTTTATTCCTTCTCATGTATTAATCATGTGCACCAGTTGCTTTCCTTGATTGTCATCAAATGTTTCCCTACATTCCCTTTGGACCTACATTCTCCCATCATTTGCTTACTAGTAGTGTTCAGTGTAGTGTTGGCTTAGACTTATTTTTTTCCCCAGAGCCTCTTGTTGCTTTGGGAGACCAACGTGACATCACAGGGCTGTAGCAGCCATTGTTGAATGAGGATGCCACTACCAAGTGTGTGCTACCTGCCTATTTGCATTGCACATTCATGCATACTGTAAGTGTATTTCACCTGACAATGTGTGATGCTGATCGACCTGCTTCATGCATGCATCAATAATTTACCACATATAGACGTATACTACGGAAGCTCTGAACCGCACAGTGAAAAAAAATTATGGGATAACCCTTATCTCGTACGTACGGGATACTTTCACGTACGTATGAGATAATTTTAGATAAAAATATTACAAAAGTGCGCTTCGGAGCTACCTAATTATGCCTTTACCAAGGCTTCTGCGCTTCATTTTGACGTCACTTCCAGCTCTTGTAGCACGGTGATATAAAAAAGCAGACGGCTGGGCTTTTATTTATTAAAGGAGTGTGGGATGGTTGGAGATGGGTGTAACTGCAGCTTGCAATACCTGTGACGTATGTCAGGTACTGCCCAGAACGTCAGTCACAAAATGCCCATCTCATACCCCATTACACTATGGTTAAGATTAGGCTTGTGTATGTGTGAGGATGGGGGGGTGGGGGGGGGTTAAGGGTTTGCTTCATGTTTACAGGTATTCGTCTGCTCACTCGTACGGAGCACCTGAGGAGATATGGTGTTTTTTTCTTCCTGGGAAACAATTTAGTGCGTACAACTTACTATCTCATGCCCACCATGTATATATCTCGTGCCCACCACTTACCATAGCCTGTGCACCAGGTGCTTTAAGGTCGCACCGGCCAATACTGCGTGTACTCCTCATACATTCAAATGCCATCGCGTGCTACTGTACATCATTTTCTGGAAACAGGACATATCACTGAACAGTCTGATGTTTTCCTCACACAGTTACAGTCCACAGAAATAGATATTGGCAAGTTTATAAAAGCAGGCTATGCATTCAAGCCCAGATTGTTAAATCCGCGAAGCAGCACCACTAACCACTGCACTAATTTATAGTAAAAGGAAATGACATTAGTTAGCCATCTAGTTACTAGCTCGCAGTTTCTTATTCACACAAGTTACGAAAGGAATTCATATTTCACGTGTTGAGTACATGTGAAGTTTATGCAGTCCAATGTGGGTTCACTATTTTAATGCACTGGTAAACCGTGCACACTCGATCGCTTAACTACACCAATGAACTGTGGGATTTAACATGCATCTAAAGAGTTAAATCCAAATCGGGCCACTTTAACTCCCGCTGTTTTCAGACAAGAAATATAACCTTGTTAAAATGCCAAACTTGAATATCTTAGTCAAATCCATTGGCACACTGGGTCATCTGTTGCACTGTGCAAAACAAACTGCGATCTTTAAAAGTAAAGCAGAAATCTAAATCGTGTTGCTGCTGTTTTGCGATGGGCATTTCGTGACTGACGTTCCGGGCAGTACCTGACATACGTCAAAGGTATTGCAAGCTGCAGTTAAACCGATCTCATACCATCCCACACTTCTTTAATAAATAAAAGCCCAGCCGTCTGCTTTTTTATATCACCGCGCTACAAGAGCTGGAAGTGACGTCAAACTGAAGCTCCGAAGCCTTGGTAAAGGCATAATTAGGTAGCCCCGAAGCGCACTTTTGTAATATTTTTATCTAACATTATCTCGTACGTACGTGAAAACATCTCGTACATACGTAAAAGTATCCCGTACGTACGCGAAAACATCTCGTACGTGCGTGAAAGTATCCCGTACGTACGAGATAAGGGTTATCCCATAATTTTTTTTCACTGTGTGGTTCAGAGCTTCCGTAGTATACAGTGTTCTTCCCAGAAATTTTTTCCAGCCGGGTGGCATGAAAAAGTAGCCGGGCGGGACGAGGAAATTTGGTGATGGGGAAAATTAAATGTGCACAGTTTTTATTAGTTAATTATTATTATATATTTTCCAATGCTCAATATGACTTCCTTTTTTAAGGTTTGACAGTAGTGCCAGAATATTTTTCTTAAATTTAAGAAGTATCCAATTCAGAATCCTGCAACCCTAACAAAAATTTTAAATAAAAATTGTTATGTCTTAAACCAAGAGGCACAAGTATTGTAGCTGTCGGGAAGAAAAGTGAGAACAAAGAAAAAAAAGTATGGGAAACCTAATGAAGAAAAATTTTAAAATATTCTTCAAAGCCAACTTGCATATTCAGAAGGTGTCTTCAGTTAAATATGTATTCTTCTTTTCTTCGTAGAGGCCCAGTTGTCTGCAGCTTTCCCATAATTAAAGTCCCCAGGATCTGGCCCTCCAAGGAGATCAGCATGAGATTATTTAGCGTGCTTTGATTCATGCGATTTCTCAAACATGTCTTGATCCTTTTAAGGGCAGAAAATCCCCTTTCACATTCAGCTGTGCTCACTGGGATCACTAGCCCAATATGAGCTAGTCTGGCTAAACTTGGAAACAACTCTTTGAGCTCTGATGTCATTGCCATTTTTAGTAAAATCTGTTTTGGACTGAAGTCTTTGTATGATCGACTTCTGATCATTTTTGACGCAGCTGTCCATTCTTGCCTGCTACTTTCATATTTTAAAATTGGAGGGCTACCATTTTTGGAGTAATGATCGAAAAGAATTTCAGCAGACTCACGTGAATCGTGAGTTTCTGCACTGAAAACTTTTGAAAAGCTGGAAATAGTTGGCATGTCAGGGAATCTTGCATCTAGGTGCTTGACAACTGTCTCTAGGTATTTATCATATATTGCAGTTTTGAATGACATTACATCACTCTGTGTATAAACAATGTGGAGATCTGACCATTCTTCTGCCAGACAATGATGAAGACTTTGAAAATATCTCCCAGGAGTGTCTTTCAACTCCATGATGGACAATTTTGTGGCGAGCAAAATTGGCTCAATTTCGGTAAGATTGACATCTTGCCTTTGCCAAGCCTTAGATAAGTTGGACAACAAATGTAATATGTCTGAAAGCATCATCAGAGAGGAAACAAAATTGTATGTTTTAATACATCTGCTTAATCCTTCAGCTGTGATGTCATTTCGTTCAGTGACCTCTCTTTCCAGCGCAGCTATGACTCTCATCATACACTGTCGTAGTGACTGTACTGCAAAGTCATGAGACAGCCATCTAGTGTCACTGGCCATTTTCAGCTTAATCTGCGGAATGTTCAGAATATTTTGAATTTCCGTTAAACCAGCCATCCTAACTGAAGAATTTTGGAAGAAATAGAACAGCTGCCTTAAGATGTCATTCAGTTTTGTTAATTAAGGTACAGCAGCTGCTGCTTGGGCACTTGCAAGGGCCAATTGGTGGTTTACACAGTGGAAGTTGACCAAGAGTCCAGATGTTTGATCTTTAAGCAGTTTTGACACACCTTTCTGTTTCCCAATCATAACAGCCGCTCCATCTGACCCTAGTCCAACCAAATTAGAGTGTCCATTGTCTCACTCAGTGTGTTGGTTATAGTCTCCACTTTGCCATCAATCGTATTGCAGGTTGATACAAAACTAATTCTGACCTCTTTAGTGACCTGGAAAACACATTTAATGTAAATAATTAATTGTTTTACAATTGAGATGTCTGTGGTTTCATCACACAGAATACTGAAAAAATTTTCAACGTATATATTTTTCAGTATGTTAGATTTTATTTCTGATGCTAAGACATCAAGCAGCTCCTGCATTATTCTTTCAGAGGTGTAATGTGCATTTTTACCAACATTGAGATGTTGTAAAAAGGAACAAACCATTTCTTTACAGTGTTCCAACAGCTTTTCAAACAACGTTGTATGTGGCAACTCATTTTCTGCCAACCAATACATGGATCTTAAAGCTCCCATAAAGGCATCTCTCTGAAAGTTATTTAACACAGATACAGATCTTTCAATTTGACTGATTCCAGTTTGCTCTAGTACATGCTTTCCTAAAAGGTCAGCAGAAGACTCAGTGTGTGTTTTACTTTTTTCATGGTCCAGCAAGCTTTCTTTTCGAATTCTTGTGCATGGCACGTTTACCCAAGGTAACTTCCTCGTTGGGGATGTTTGTTTCAATATTTCATGCACAATGAGCACCACATACCATTTTCTTTGACCATTACCCAATCAAAATCTTTAAACCATTGTTTGTTTACCCCGGATAAGCAGTGCTTAGATTTATCAATTGGCAGAGTGTGTGCTGAAAAGATTTCCCCAGAAGGACTAGCTTCTGCAATGTCTTTGTCTGAAATTGTCACATGAGTTGCAACAGGAGTTGACGCTGCACCTTCATTAGTTTGTGGCATCTCTTTTCTGAAATAACTTTCTGAAATAACATTTTTTTTGCTCATGTTGGTAAAACGGCTTGAAAAAATAAAAAGTACCAATGAATAAGACAATGGAGTGGGAAAGTGAGAGCCTGTTGGATATTCAGTGCACACTTGCACTACGGCAGGGCAAGATATGAACAAAAAGCAATGGCAAATGGGTCACTTTAACAAAACTACGCAAGCATATTAAGGCCACAGTGAAGAAAAATAAATACGGGCACAGTGAAGAAAAAAAAACCTATATGTCGAGAATAAAGTCAACATGTTGACTTTATTCTCGACATTTCTACTTTATTCTTGCCGTTTATGTCGAGATTAAAGTCGACATTTCCACTTTGTCATAGTTTATTTTGTCATTAAAGTAGAATGTCGTAAACTAAACTTCATCTTAAAATCAATGTTTAATTTACTAGATTTTCTCAAACCCCGTCATAAGTTAATGTAGTACATTAAATGCTTTGTGTTAAGTGTTCCCCGACCGAGTTGTTAATTACTACACGATTCTTAAATGGATTTCCTCTAGCACTGAGGAGGCACCAGCAGGGATCGCCACCCAGAATGCATTCACTTGATGATATTCCTGCTCTCTGAACATTTACAATGATAAGATAATTACTTAATATCATTTTCATGATGAAATGCATTAAAGCAGGTATTAAACATGCACAGTAGTGTGGCAGTAGTGCTGCTCCCTCACAGTATGGGGTCCCCAGGTGTATGTTCAGTGTAGAGAACTTTATGGCAGGTGTAACGAGGCTTCAAAAAACTGGATGTATGAATGGGTATCGCGCAGGTTTAAATTAAATATTGTGTAAATGTTGGGTTCATGATCTGGTGGTCGGAGACACTTAACACAGAATTCAATGGATGTTCTTCTGAGCGGGCTTTCTTTATTGCATGTGTGCTGTCTCTATCCGACTTGCCAAACCCCCAGTTCCTATCCTTCCTTTTTCTTTCTCCACATAACCAATCACCACACAATAAACATCTTTGTGAAATTAAAAATAGTTATAAACTTAGACCACGGAGTGTTCAGAACTTAAAAAAAATCTTCGTTATACATTTTAATTATGCCATCCATTCAGGGTTGCGCCCATCCCAGCAAACATCGTGTGCGAGGCAGGAACAAATCCTGAACGGGGCGGCAGCTCATCGCAGGGTGAATACGAGCAACACATACACACTAGCAGGGTCAATTTTGCATCACAAAACCCCACATCCTACATGACTTTGAAAGGAAACTAAAGCACGCCGAGTAAACCCACCAGAAAAACATGCAAATTCAAAGCAGGGTACACCCGGGACCCCCTTGCTGCGAGTGCAACCTCCACGCCACCGTGCCCCCACATGATTAGTACATGCTTTAATGCATTTAATGCATTAAAATGATGTCAAGAATTTATCTTAGCATTGTAAATTTTCAGGGAGCAGGAATATCATGAAATTAATGTATTCTGTGTGGTGATCGCTGCCTGCGCCTCCTCTTAGTGCAAGTGAAAATCAGTTTAAGAAGCACGTAGCGATTAACATGGCTCGAGGAACACTTAACACAAAGCATTTCATGTGTTACAGAATATATGATGGGGTTTGAGAAAATCTAGTAAATTAAATATTCATTTTAAAATGAAGTTTAGTTTACGATGTTCTACTTTAATGACAAACTACGAGAATAAAGTCAACATGTCGACTTTAATCTCGAGATAAACGGCGAGAATAAAGTAGAAATATCGAGAATAAAGTGGAAATGTCGACTTTATTCTTGACATAAGCTTAGCAGCACTACACAGACTGCACTGACACTGAGAACAGAGGCGTTACTTCCTGACACCCTTTTTCTGATATCTAACATGCTGGTTCCACTAGACTTTTTATTTTATCAGTCGTCCTCTCGCTCGCCCACTTCCACATCCTCTTTGCTTGTGAACTGCCGCTCCGCTACTGCTATTAGCATGTACTGCCTCCTCTCGCCCGCCCACCTCTCCATACTCCTTGCTACTGTATTAAGATGCGCCGCCCCCGCTATTACCATGTACACCCCCCTCTCGAAAGCCCACTTCCACATACTCTTTGCTTGTGAACTCCACTCTGCCTCGTTCCCACTATTAGTTTTAGCATTGAGTGATCGGCAACATCCCGTCCCGCACCTCTCCCCTTGCAACTTGCGATCCTGCTTCTAAAATATTTCCCATCCACCCGCTCGTCCCTTGCCATCTCTGCAGATCATTAGATCTCCCTGTGCCTGTAGATCTGCGGCTGTCATCTCACAATGTCATGTGAGATGACAGCCAGGCGCTCAACTAAATTAGCTGGGCAGAGTGCCCGGCTAAAAGATGCTAGGGAGAACACTGCGTATACATGATGGCACTCCAGCCGCATTTGCACCACCACATGTGTTTAAAGGAAAAAAAAAAAACCTTTGTTCAGTATTACACTTTATAGCACAGTCTGATCCAAATTTCATATATGGACTCACAACTTGCGGTATTTTCATTTAAGGGGTATACTAACTGACCATAGTGAGAATACTTTGAAAATTCTTCATTGTTCTGCATAGATTTATTGTATGTTGTGCTTTCAGTGGATTCAGCATGTTACTCTCCTCACAATGTTATACAGATTGGTGACAGGGATAAGCTCCCTGAGTATGTAAAGCTGAACCGTTGTATGACAATCTCGGTGGTTGTTAGTTAGTTGAAGTGTGTATCATTGTGATATTCCCTTCTACTTTATCTGTTTTCTTCAGGGATGAGTGTACACATCAGGTTAATTACTGGGTTGGTCTACTGTTGCACTTTAAGATTAATATACACACACACACACACACACACACTTAGAATATGTGCATACACACAGACCCTAACCACAAAAGTGCTGTATGAATGACTTGTACACCACTCTCTAGTACTTGTACCACATAAGTACCATATGAATGACACACCACTCTCTAGCACTCTAGAGACATATTTATCTTCTGCACGTACAATGTATGATGTTTTAGATATATCTCAGACCTACATGTTACTTTTGGTCTTCAAGTATATATTTATTCAAATATATAAAGGCTCAACATCCTTGGCTATATCCCATTTATCAACCAATATTTTACCGTATTACTTCAATCACTCTAGATATGAAAACAAAGTATAGAAAGTTTAAAGCAGTGTGATATTTATTAAATGAATAATGATGATACCAAATAGAACAAGATATAATATCCAAATTTAAGATTGATAGCAAAGTATGGATATAGATATGTCTTTAGAAAAAGTTTACGAAGAATTATAGATGTCAAAGATGCAGCATTGATTTAGCAATCAATTTTGAAATGCTTTACATGACAATCGGTTGAAAACGGTCACATGTCTCTCACCCTCTTCTGACATCTCTCTCTTTGCTGTTTCTTCTTCTTCTGAAGTCTCCTTTCAGATGAGGCATATTTTTCATAAGATTTCAAGTGGAATATCTTCCTTTTCCAGGCCATACCTCAATTTAGTAATTCTTAGTTCCAAGAATCTTCTCAGTGTTTGCAGGTTAAAGTAAAGTAATCGATACTGTTTGAAGCATCTCCTGGATTTCTACTCCATTTAAACAGATGTTACTGTGATTGATACTGGCATAATTCAGGAAAACAGGATGCTTTGATGTCCTGCCTCATTAAGTGTTAAGATTATCTTGTCCATTTGAGTAAAATCTTTGTTTTAATGTGATACAATTCGTTAACTATCCATAAAAGATTAAGTTAATTTTCGTTTGTGTGAGCAAAAAGTAAAATAAAATATAAAATACAACATTTAAAATTCATGGAACCGCAAAGTGATAGGAGCTCAGGAGACACAGAGAGAGGTAATTTTCAGTCAGTGGGACACAGTGGTGCAGTGGGTAGCACTGGTGTTTCACAGCTCAGATCACATTTTAAGCTACTATCGACAGTCCAGCATAGTTGGCAGACCCTTAGAGATACGTAAAAGACCACGCCATTATAATCACTCAAAACTAGTTACGTTTCTCCTTATCCCATTGACTACAATGCATTTTTCAAAGTTTTTCAAAGTTCTCAAACTTTTTTGCATTTTCACCAAACTCGAGGTAAAGCTTTCCACCTAGAAGATTCCACCCCAAAAATATCAATCTAAAATTAAAGAAGAAAAATGATATCAGTATATTTTGATAGATTTACCAGAATACATTAGTAAGTCATGGTATGGAAGGGGTCCTTGAAGATGGGCACTTCCATCTATTCCATCCATTATCCAACCCACTCTATCCACTCTACAGGGTCACTGGGGTCTGCTGGAACCATTCCCAGCCAACATAGGACGCAATGCAGGAAAAAAACCCCAGGCAGGGCGCCAGCCCACCACAGTGCGTGAAACACACACACACACACCCACACACCAAGCACGCACTAGGGACAATTTAGAATCACCAATTCACCTAAACTGCATGTCTTTGGACTGTGGGAGGAAACCGGAGTACCTGGTGGAAACACACGCAGACACAGGGAGAACATGCAAACTCCACGCAAGGAGGACCCGGGAAGCGAACCCGGGTCTCCTAACTGCGAGGCAGCAGCGCTACCCACTGCGCCACCGTGGGCACTTCCTAAAGATGTTTTTTTTAATCCTTGACATTCATCATTTTTGAAAGTGCACTGGTCAATACCTTACTTTGTAACAGAAGACACCCTATATAAAGAGCTATGTGTTATTAAATACATTTGAACAATAAATATGTACTGAATGTATACTATTGCATATGTAGGTTTTTAAAATATTTGAGTTTCTTTTCAAAACATACATATATACATACCCTGTTCAGTTTCTTTAGAAACACTGGTGTAGAAAAGTTATTGATCAAGACCTCCTATGTCATCCTCAAATCATATTTTAAAATAACAATACTGTCTACTATGTTCAGAAGTACACTAGTGGCAATAAATTGTCAAATTTCTTGAAAGGCCAAGCAAAAAAAGAAGAAAAATCTCGGGTTGCAAACGTATGCAACCTGCTGCATTTGAAGACGTCTAAAAAGTAGTTTTTATGTTGTTCAGTGATGCTCATTCAAGAAACATTCCTATTAATGTGGCACTCATTCAAGAAAATGTGAGGTTTAGATAGATAGATAGATAGATACTTGCAGCAGCATACTAATAAAAAACAATATTAAATTAAAGAGTGATAACAATGCAAGTATACAGACAGACAATAACTTTGTATAATTTTAACGTTTACCCTCCTAGGTGGAACTGAAGAGTCGCATAGTGTGGGGGAGGAACGATCTCCTCATTCTGTCAGTGGAGCAGGACGGTGACAGCAGTCTGTCGCTGAAGCTGCTCCTCTGTCTGGAGATGATACTGTTTAGTGGATGCAGTGGATTCTCCATGATTGACAGGAGCCTGCTCAGCGCCCGTCACTCTGCCACAGATGTCAAACTGTCCAGCTCCGTGCCTACAATAGAGTCTGCCATCCTCACCAGTTTGTCCAGGCGTGAGGCGTCTCTCTTCATTTTGCTGCCTCCCCAGCACACCACCATGTAGAAGAGGGCGCTTGCCACAACCGTCTGATAGAACATCTGCAGCATCTTATTGCAGATGTTGAAGGACGCCAGCCTTCTAAGGAAGATTAGTCGGGTCTGTCCTCTCTTGCACAGAGCATCAGTATTGGCAGTCCAGTCCAATTTATCATCCAGCTGTACTCCCAGGTATTTATGGGTCTGCACCCTCTGCACACAGTCACCTCTGATGATCACAGGGTCCATGAGGGGCCTGGGCCTCCTAAAATCCACCACCAGCTCCTTGGTTTTGCTGGTGTTCAGTTGTAGGTGGTTTGAGTCGCACCATTTAACAAAGTCCTTGATTAGGTTCCTGTAATCCTCCTCCTGCCCACTCCTGATGCAGCCCACGATAGCACTGTCGTCAGCGAACTTTTGCACGTGGCAGGGCTCCGAGTTGTATTGCAAGTCTGATGTATATAGGCTGAACAGGAGCGGAGAAAGTACAGTCCCCTGCGGCGCTCCTGTGTTGCTGACCACAATGTCAGACCTGCAGTTCCTGAGACGCACATACTGAGGTCTGTCTTTAAGATAGTCCATGATCCATGCTACCAGGTATGAATCTACTCCCATCTCTGTCAGCTTGACCCTAAGGAGCAGAGGTTGGATGGTGTTGAAGGCACTAGAGAAGTCCAGAAACATAATTCTTACAGCACCACTGCCTCTGTCCAATTGGGAGAGGGATTGGTGTAGCATATGGACGATGGTATCCTTCGCTCCCACCTTCTCCTGGTATGCGAACTGCAGAGGGTCGTGGGCGTGACGGACCTGTGGCCTCAGGTGGTGAAGCAGCAGCCGCTCCATGGTTTTCATCCCATGCAACATCAGAGCAACAGGTCGGAAGTCATTCAGCTCACTAGGATGTAATACCTTTGGGACTGGGGTGATGCAAGATGTTTTCCAAAGCCTCAGGACTCTCCCCTGTTCCAGGCTCAGGTTGAAGATGCGCTATAGAGGACTCCCCAGCTCCAGCGCAAAGGCCTTCAGCAGTCGTGGCGATACTCCATCTGGACCCGCTGCTTTGCTGGCACAAAGTCTCCTCAGCTCTCTGCTTACCTGGGCTGCTGTAATTGTGGGTTGGGGTAAATTCTCACCTATGCTGGTATCAGCAGAAGGATGGGTGGAGGGTGCAGTACTCCGAGGTGAGTGTGGGTTATGGTGGTCAAACCTGTTAAAAAAGTTGTTCATCCGGTTTGCTCTCTCCACGTCTCTCTCGATGGTGGCACCCCGCTTCGAGCTGCAGCCAGTGATGATCTTCATCCCATCCCACACTTCCTTCATGCTGTTATTCTGCAACTTCTGCTCCAGTTTTCTTCTGTACTGCTCCTTCGCTGCCCTGAGCTGGACTCTGATTTCCTTCTGCATGTGCTTGAGCTCATGCTGATCACCGCCTTTAAAAGCCCTTTTCTTCTGGTTCAAAAGGCCCTTGATGTCACTTGTAATCCATTGCTTGTTGTTAGCATAGCAGCGTACAGTTCTTACTGGAACTACAATGTCCATACAGAAGTTGATGTAGTCAGTAGTGCAGTCAACAACCTCCTCAATGTTCTCACTATATGATCCCTGCAGGATATCCCAGTCTGTAGTTCCAAAGCAGTCTCTCAGAGCCTGCTCTGCCTCAGGGAACCACTTCCTGAATGGTTGTAGGTAGCTCCCTCACTCTTGGTTTGTAGTGAGGCTGAAGCAGAACCAGGTTATGATCTGCTTTCCCAAGCGCAGGGTGGAGCTGTATGCGTCTTTAACATTTGCATACAGTAGATCAATAGTCCTATTTCCCCGGGTGTTACAATCCACATACTGGGAGAAGGCAGGTAATGTTTTGTCCAGCGTTACATTGGTAAAGTCTCCAGCGATTAGCACAAGCGCCTCAGGGTACTGTGTTTGTAATTTAGCAACTGCTGAATGGATGACATCACCCACTATCTCCACGTTCGCCCGAGGAGGGATGTAAACAATAGCAACAATGACGTATCCAAACTCTCTGGGCAAGTGATAGGGACGCAGACTTACGGCCAACAGTTTGATGTCCTTGCAGCAAGTGGAGATTTTAACGTTAACATGTCCAGAGTTGCACCATCTTGTATTGACATAGAGTGCGAATCCTCCTCCTTTGTGCATCCCGCAGGTACTTGCGTCCCTGTCCACTCTAACTGTGCTAAATCCAGGTAGCTCCACATTAGCATCTGAGATGTTAGTTGTTAGCCACTGTGGACAAAAAAAAGTGCAGACTCACAGCAGGCGGTTTTTCTCTTAGTTCTCATTTTTAATATCAGTAAGCAGAGTCGCAGGAGTAGAGATTCAGAGAGCACAGCCTGTGGCCACAGGGCTCGTTTGAACCCTGAACGACAGCTTGGGGGGTGCTTAAATACCCCTTAATCTCATGATTGGTGAGACAGAAAAACATCCTTATCATCAAAATTTCAAAGTTGAGCAATATGTCTGAGCTAAGCATTATCTATGTCCATAAGACTGATCACAGGTCAGACGCCTTGCATTTTGCAGCCTTGTGACCTTTTTCCCTGAGCCATTTTACTTTGAGGAACTTAACAGAAAAGGCAGTTTGAATCATATAGAAACCACTTTCCTGAGCCCTTGCGTAACATATTTTTTGTCAGTTCATAAATCAGGCTTTCTTACTTGGCAGGGTTACAAGCATTGCTTTTGAAATTCAGTTACAAAACACACAGAGTACAAGGTGCTCAAGAGAACATTCTTCTTCTACACCACGTTTCACTAAAACACAACAAACTGCATTCTCTGTAGGTCCTGACATTTTTCACCAGCGCAGCCAGTTCGTCGGATTTTATTTGGTAGTGAGTTAACATTTCCCAGGATCACAGATGGCACCGAAGGTTTGTAGCTCCACTTTCTCGCTAAACGCTTGGCTTTTATCTTAGCACCGGCTCTGCTGCCGCGATACTGCCTTCTTACCTCGTCAGGTAAATAGGGAACCACACCGGCGCAGGCATTTGTTCTCAGCACTTGAAGTTGACTACTTGAATAGATGAGTCTCGTGTGTAAAAAGTGTCCAGGGAACGAGTCCACATTAGTCATACATGGAGCTGCTGGAATGGCTGCCACTCACGACGGTGCCTGAGTCATCAAAAAAAAAAAAAAAAATAGATAGATAGATAGGCAGAGATAAATACTGACCTATAATCATAGTACAAAGTTTCAGTGTTAACATTAGGCAAGTTCTTTATTTACTGTTATGGAATTACCTACATATTTATTTATTGCTTTTCACTATTCTCTGGAGATGCATGCCTATTGTCAACTGTGGTTTGAGATTGCATTTCCTGCAACGCTTGTGTGATCTCTTTCAGCAGCGCTTAACACTAAAATTACTAGAGTCTACGAAAAAACTCGTAGATCTGGCCCACCTTAAATCGCTTCTTAAATCCATTCATACCTCTCCGCCAGTGTCTTTTGTCCTCTAAATGTGCTGATAAAGACAAGCTGCCAGCAGCCGGCTATTCCATCCCCCCACCGACTTAGAACGTGTACGAACTTCTCCCAGCTCATGCCTTGATTGATTATCTGGGAGTGCCTGAACTGGAGTTTAAGAGTGGAAATAATAGATTGTTATTTGGAACACACTCATTTCATGTGTGTTCCGTTTCTACAGTAGTCTGTGTAAACACATTGTTAAAACAGAAACCTTTTCATATTTTAGTAATAAATGTTACAAACTGTAAGCATATAGAATGTGTAAAGCCTGAGTTCCAAAGATCAAATATTGTCCTGTTTGCTTCATCAGGCCGTGATCTTCAGCTCTCTCCGGATTGGTTCGCAGCTGAGTGTGAAGCGGCTGGGATGGGAATCAGCACCTCCAAATCCGAGACCATGGTCCTCAGCCGGAAAAGGGTGGAGTGCCCTCTCAGGGTTGGGAGCGAGATCCTACCTCAAGTGGAGGAGTTCAAGTATCTCTGGGTCTTGTCCACGAGTGAGGGAAGAATGGAGCGTGAAATTGACAGGCGGATCGGTGCGGCGTCCGCAGTGATGCGGGCTCTGCATCGGTCTGTCGTGGTGAAAAAGGAGCTGAGCCGTAAGGCAAAGCTCTCAATTTACCAGTCGATCTATGTTCCTACCCTCACCTATGGTCATGAGCTATGGGTAGTGACCGAAAGAAAAAGATCGCGAATACAAGCGGCTGAAATGAGTTTCCTCCGCAGGGTGTCTGGGCTCTTCCTTAAAGATAGGGTGAGAAGCCCAGTCATCCGGGAGGGGCTCAGAGTAGAGCCGCTGCTCCTCTGCATCGAGAGGAGTCAGATGAGGTGGCTCGGGCATTTGATCAGGATGCCTCCTGGACGCCTCCCTGGTGAGGTGTTCCGGGCATGTCCAACTGGAAGGAGGCCCCAGGGAAGACCCCGGAAATGCTGGAGGGACTATGTCTCCCAGCTGGCCTGGGAACACCTCGGAATTCTCCTGGAAGAGCTAGAAGAAGTGGCCGGGGAGAGGGAAGTCTGGGTATCTCTGCTCAAGCTGCTGCCCCCGCGACCCGACTTCGGATAAGCGGAAGAGGATGGATGGATGGACAAAAGGTTCAAAGACGATATAACAGTTTCCGTGGCATAGCGCGCTAAGATTTGCTTCTCAGATCACAGCAGCTTTGCCGTGCCTCACAGACCTGAGTACGATTCCCTGCTGGGGATAAAGTGTTATTTTTTTTTCTTTTTAACTTCAAACGGACATAAAATTTATAAATTGGTATGCACTGTCAGTTAATGAGATCGTTATATTTTCATGTGTGATGCTCCTTTTAAAATATTTTTGTAACAATTGAGACTGCAATTAACATGAACAACTGTCCTTATAACTGTTATTTTTAAGATCCATAACACACAGACAGACAGAGCACTGCTTAATAGAGAGACAGACAGGCAGACAAGTCACTAGATATATAAATAAACATGTACGTTGTTCTGCTGCACTGAATAAGCTCACGGGCTCTAACATCACCCCCCGACCCCGATCTGACTCTCTAAGTAACAGATGCTGGCGGAGAGGTGTGAACGGATTTAAGAAGCAATTTAAGGTGGGCCGGATCTACGAGTTTTTTCGTAGGCTCTGGTAATTCTAGTGTTAATGTTTAAAATAGAAAGACTTCAGAAGGTGAATTCTCAGGTTTTATAAGGTGTCATTTACCATGAGAGGAGTGCCTTAGAATAATCTAGCCGACAAAAAACAAAAGTGTGAACTAATTTTTCAGCATCTTGAAAAGTTATAAGGGATCTAACTTTTGCTGTGTTTCTTAAATGAAAAAATGCTGTCCTAGTACTCTAATTAATATGTGATTTAAAATTTAGGTCAGAGTCAATGATTACCCCTAAATTCTTTACCTTTGTCTTGACTTTTAAGCCTAATGGATCAAGTTCATTTCTAATACCCTCATTATATCCATTTTTGCCAGTCACTAAGATTTCTATTTTCTCCTTATTTAGTTTGAGAAAATTACTACTCATCCATTCAGAAACACAAGTAAGACATTGTGTCAGTGAATCAAGTGTGTCGGGATCATCAGGTGCTATTGATAAATACAGTTGTAAGTCATCAGCCTAGCTGTGGTAGCTCACATTATGCCTTGAGATAGTCTGAACTAATGGAAGCATGTAAATCGAAAAGAGCAGTGGACCCATGATAGATCTGTGTGGAACACCATATAGAATATCATGTGTCTTTGAAGTATAATTACTACAACTAACAAAGAATTTTCTACCTGCCAGGTAGGACTCAAACCAATTTAAGACACTGCCAGAGAGGCCCACCCACTGACTAAGGCGATTTCTAAGAATATTGTGATCAATGGTATTGAATGCGGCCCTCAGATCTAAGAGGATGAGAACAGATAAACTGCTTCTGTTTGAATTTACCTGCAAGTCATTTAATATTTTAATGAGTGCAGTTTCTGTACTGTGCTTTGTTCTAAAACCTGACTGAAACTTGCCAAGAACAATTCAGGTGATCATTTAGCTGCATAATGACGGCCTTTCCTAATATTTTACTTAAGAAAGGCAGGTTAGAAATAGGTGTAAAATTTTCAAAAGCAGAGAAGTCAAGATTACTTTTCTTGAGCAGGGTTTATCTACAGCAGTCTTAAGACAGTCTGGGAAGACCCCCGTATCTAATGATGAATTTACTATGTCAAGAACACTATCAATTAGCATGCCGAATACTTCTTTGAAAAACTTGTTGATATTGGGTCAAGGACGCAGGTGGAGGGTCTCAGTTTAGAATTTATTTTATATAAATCAGGTAAATCTATCCTGGTGAAAGAATTTAATTTGTTTAAAATGGTGTACCGGGGTTTAAGAGGATCAGTATTGGGGAGATGTACTATATTATTTCTAAAATCATTAATTTTGTGATTAAAAAATATAGCAAAAGCCTCACAAGTTTCACTGGAAGTGTTTTGGAGGCATTCCATTGAGTGACCTGGGTTTAGCAGATGATCAATTGTAGAGAATAAAACTCTCGGTTTACTAGCATTGTTATTTATAATTTTAGAGAAATAGCACTACCTCTCAAGACGAACTATGTTGTTGTATTCTGTTATTTTAGCTTTCAGTATCTCATAGTGGATAATCAATTTAGTTTTTCTCCATTTACGTCCAGCTCTCCGGCGTGTTTTCTTTAGATCAGACACACTTTGTGTCTTCAATGATGTAACAGTGCTGGAGGATTTTTTAACTGTCTTTTCAGGATCGACTATGTCAGCGGCAGCTCTCACTGAGTATTAAAATTTTCCAACTTACTGTTTACATTATTCTCACTTTTGTAGTAAGCAGTACAAACGGACTGGTTGCTTAAATTGTTTGTAAACTTTGAAGCTGCTGATGAATCAAAGAAGCATTTTTTATTGCAGATGTTGAAGGACGCCAGCCTTCTAAGGAAGTATAGTCGGCTCTGCCCTTTCTTACACAGAGCATCAGTATTGGCAGTCCAGTCTAATTTATCGTCCAGCTACACTCCCAGGTATTTATAGGTCTGCACCCAGCTCCTTGGTTTTCTATACTCTCTTGGGACCTCCCCCAACTGGACAACATGCCGAAGAGTGTCCCGAAGTGTGATCACCATGTCTGTGGAAGACTGTTTATCCATTGCCACCGGCTCGCCACCGAAGCAAACAGAAAAGATCTCTATGGGTGATGCAAGGAACATTGTAAATGCAGTGAACAGTATTACTTGGCCACTAACCTATCCACAACCCTACCTGACTCCTGTGTCTGTGTATAGGAGAGTGGCAGATCACACTACAATAAATGCCCATGCTGTTCGTGTTTCAAACTGAATAAAGCTGGTTTTGCTAAAGTACTGAGCCTTGTGTTTTGGGGCGCAAGACAGCAACATATAGCGCGACCACGATCTTTTATGATTTTCTTCTGTGGCACTTCACTGCACCGCTGTGAGCCTGCTATTCTCCTGCCCTGGCAACGGACAAACAATCTTCCACAGACGTGGCAATTGCACTTCGGGACGCACTTCGGCGTGTCGCCCGTGGGGTGGGGGGGAATCCCAAAAGAGTTTAGAAACTTCACAATATGAAGAAGAAGAAAAGGATGATTCGGCTTCTGATTGACGACTGTGCTGCCAAAACATGCTTCCACATTTAGATAATGTTCACGTTGAATTCCTCCCACCCAATTGCACAGCAGTGCTTCAGCCATTGGATTTGGGCATCATTCGCACCCTGAAAGTGCATTATCGCAAGGAAATGCTGAGAAAAATTCTCGTCAGCATAACTCGTAGACAGGAGGAGATTAAAATTAACACGAAAGAAGCTATTGAAATGATTGCAAAGGCCTGGACGCAAGTTAAAGAAAGCACTGTAGTGACAAATACAGAATCTCATTACTACGAAATTTTCATTACAATGAAATATTTTTTAGGTCCCTGGCAGTTTGTTGTAACGGAATTTTACCTGTACTGAGTTAAACGTGTAAAGAATGGTTTTCAGGTTTACATCTTATTACTCATCCAGGCTGGAAAAAATTAATTTTTTCAATGCATGTGTTTTTTTTTTGTTCTTTTTTACAGACCTCTTTCTTCTCTGTATTTAAGTGGGATCTCCGTTAGAAAAAATAATTAACCCCTAAAAGTACAAAAAGGGCCTACTACAATACAACATGCTGTATATTTGCAATACGAAATGCTCACCTCAGAATTAATTTAGTTTCAGAAATCATCAGCTGCTGTTTTTTTTTTTAAAGTGTGATCTTTTTCACTTGATTTTCTTCCTGGGTTTCTTGATTGTAAGTTGTACCTGCTTCCAGTGGGAATAGATATTAATCTTTACACTACATTTTTTGTACACCTTTCAGTCAGTAGATTGAGATCATTGAAACAATGCAGATTTGCTTCATATTCTTATGTTGTTATTGTTTTCTTTATCACCTTATTTCCATCATCTTTAAATAGTACTTTTACAATTTAGTGTGAAAGTGCACTATAAATAAACCAGTAGTAGTAGCATTGTCATGTGTATGGAGTAATGTGAAATTCCTATTTGCGTGTACTATAAATGAGCACTGCAGGTGACTTTCCTTGTAACTCCCTGTCATTAAGCTCTCACCCACTCTACAGAAGACCCCAGTGGTCTAACATTGCATTTTTGAGAGGAGAGGAGAACAAATCCTTAAGTTTTTTACATAGCAATTTCATTATTTCTGTTTACTGGTCCCCATATGCACTTATTTAAGAAATACATCAAGGACTTTATATAAATTGTTTATTTGAGTAGAGGAATGCAGAGAAGAAAAGGACTAGTATTGAAGTAGCACAAAGTAAGTAATGCCTAAAAGACTTTCTTTTAACATAAATTATGATCTGTTAGTCAATAACTAGCACATGTATCCTAGTCTGTAGTCAGAGATGTATGTGTTGTCCATAAATTACATTATTTTATGCAGGCATAAATATGGGTAATATCAGAGAGGAATTTGTCATAGCAGAGAGCAAAAATAATTATTAAATCAAAACTTTCATTTTTGAAAAATTATAAGCTAAAGGTTATATAATTTAAATAGGGATAGGGTGCACTGTTACAGTTGCCACAAACACAAGAGGCCAAAGCAGTTAACAAGAATATTTATTAATAAACAAATACTGAAAAGAGTTAAATGAAGTCATAGAAAGCAATAAACAAGTAAGACCTTCCTAGAACAGGATATGTGTTCCAGACTTGTCTGTTTTCTCCTATTCCAAATGCTTTACTTTAATACTAGTACATACCCCTTTTCCTTCCTGTTCTCATTTTATTTGGTCTCTCTTCTTCCTGCTTTCCTCCATCCTTTCTTCTGACTTAACACTCAATAAGCTTTTATCTTGAAGAAGGATTTAAACACCTTCCTGCTGTCACTTCCATCAATGTCCCACAATCATGTCTGTGGTCATGACAACCCTATGTTTGCTCCAGAGATACTGTACTAGGCTAAACCTCTCTTCAGCTGGCCAGGGTGCTTGTGCACCCCTGAGCAATTGGTAAGCCTTAAAAAGGCCATAACTTCTTTTTAGTAAAAAGGTTGAGTATCCCGTGCAATGCAGTAATGTCTACCCATTTTTGCCTTGAATTAACTTATTTTCTCCCTTAAAGAGCTGCTTCCTTCTATAATGTTGCCTAATAAAGGATATTTCACTATATCAGTATTTAGAGGTAAATATCCCCAAACTATAGAAAAACTAAGTACCCCAAAAACTCAAAATGATTTTCCTGATTTGATTGAAATTTGGTGACGTTATAGAAAAAAGAAAATTAGCCAACACGTTTTTTTTTATATCTTGATATTTTTCAGTAATAAAGCTGTGACCAGTGGGGCATTCTTAGGCAGCATGTCCTTTTCTTGCCTCAGCTGTGATCATGTGGAGAAATGGGGTGTGCAGTTCATGCAAATGAATTTCACAAACAGAACAGCACCACTGTACAAGCTGAGGCTGTAATTGTGCAGAGAAATGGCACTGGTGGTGACTGAGGAAGGACAGCTGTCCTACATAGGAAACAGCGATGAGGTGACAAGCTGCATGAAAAAAGGGATGTGAAATGTACGAAGAAAAGTTAGGCAAAGTTCAAAGAAGCTGTTGTTAGCAAATTCCTCCTTGGGTACACGCAGTAAATAATAATAATAATAATTCATTACATTTATATAGCGCTTTTCTCAGACTCCATACTGTTTTAATAATAAATAATAATAATAATTCATTACATTTATATAGTGCTTTTCTCAGTACTCAAAGCGCTATCCACACAGGTTTTGGCTAACTTCCTACTCCATAAGATGTGCTAAAGTACATACAAATTCAAGTTGGATTGGTTTGTTGAGTACATTTTATATACATTTATTTGGTGGTGAGATGCATGCAGTATTGGGAAGAACTAAAGTGTCTGCTTGCAACCCAGACCGCAATGTGCTGCTATATTCTGGTTCACAAAGCAGTACTGGGAAACTGTTGGTACAGTGTAAATCAGGAGCAACGGCATGCCTTGGTCAGTTTAAATGCTTTTGCAGCTCAGTAAAGGTGTTTCCCTCAGATGGAACATAGAAGAGGTACAATAGTACATGTACATAGTTCACAATATTATTTATTTTTATAGATAAGTGTAGCATTCATATATGACTGGAGCTACTGTTTTTACAGAATCTGCTACAGGCTTAAATGATATTTATACTCAAAATTGCCATTATTCCTGCTTAATTACCTGTTTCAATTTAAAAGAATAGAGTTTCCTCTAAATTTACAGTGACTTTTCATCAAAGCCAAGTCAATAGGAAAAGCAAGAGTTGATCTCTGGGAGGAATGTTTTACTCTTGTATAACTGTATTTGGCATGTTCAAGATTAAGGACATCCAGTGAACTATTAATATTAGCCCCTGTGGGGCAAAGTAAACCACAATAAATATACACACACACACACACATATATATATACTGTAAATAAATACCATATATACTCACGGATAAGTTCTCCTGCGGATAAGTCGGGACTTGATTTTACCGTATAATTTCTGGTATTTTATAGTGTCAGTCATATAAATCGAATGTGGAAAACTCACGCTATTGGTCCAAGACATTATGATATGCTAACGCCCACCTGAGAGAATAACCATGGAGCACACTGCCTTTTTTTTCTATGTGGATGCAGAAATGCACTGTATCAGCACGTGCTCCTAACCTCTCTCTCTCTCTTTCTCTCTATTGTGTTTACACGGTAATACACAAACTATTCTGAAGTAAGGTTTGAATTGATTTGTGTTTTTTGTGTCTCACACCCTCATACACCTTTATTGTAAGAGCATCCCTTATGTACGATGGAGTGTTCGATCAGAAGAAAATATGAAGCTGGTTTTAAATTAAATGTTGAAGTAATGAAAGAAACTGGTAACTGTGCTGCTGCAACAAACTTTGATGCGCCTGAGAAACTGATTCGAGATTGGAGGAGGCAAGAAGATGTAAAAAAAAAAAATTTTAATGTCGCTTTTTTTGAATGGGTGTATCAGACAGGGTCTGATTTTATGATCGATTTTTCGGGTTTCAAGACCTTATATGTGACTTATACTTGAGTATATACTGTATATATGTATATATATTTACATATAAATACATATATACTGTATATATATTTTATTGATGTTTATTTTGAAGCAAATAACATTCCATACAATTAAGTCAAACTTAGAACCATGTAAGATACTCAATGAAAAATATGAAGTTGCTCATGTAGTTTATTTTAAGAAGCACGAGAGGAATAATGTGCAGTACAAAGTTTGAATCATACCCTCTTTGTTTGAGATGTGAGAGAGATTTGTAGTTCTGCTAGCTTTGGTAGGAATCTTTTGTCGGCATAATGTACTATATGTCAATCATATGGCTACGCTTTGTTACTCATCCAACCTTTTGAAGCCAAAATACATGGGTACCCTTTTCACAGATAATATCAGTTCCACTGGCGAGAATGTATGCATATACCTGATTGGTTAGTCTAATAGCAAGGCCAATCATACACTAGAAACAGAGTCAGAGATATTAAATGCAAATACTCAACAAACAGTACTAAGTTGTGCACACTGCACAGCATTGTTGAGTGAACCCTATTGAGCTTTATCAATGAATCAAATATAACTTCAGTATTTGCTGTGTCGCCTAACCTGTGCATGTACTTTTCTCTCAAGAATAAGAACTACTTGGAAGAAATTCCGCTAGAAGTTGTGGGCAGTACAGAAACAGAAATCTATAGAGTATAAAAATCAGTTTAATTTTGCAGATAAACGTTTGATACAAGGCAAGATTTAATTTATATGTTGGTTACAGTGTTTGTGTTTGTATAGATTAAGTGAGTGAGTGAATGTACGAAGTGATACACTGGCGCACTTTCCAGGCATAACTCCTGCCATGTGTCCTGTTATATAGACATACACTATGCATGTTTTCCAGTGGAATCATACATACATGTACATTAAGATACATGTAATCCAGAGCCGGAACGTGGATAATATCTAAATTGCATCAGTGGCCGAGGGGTGCTACAAGCAGAAAGTAAATAAGTAAAGTAATTGCATATTTATTTCTCCTGCCTTATAAATCCATTGGGAAGCATATGGCTTTGACTCTGTCTCTCTAGCAATGTGTTTTCGCTGGAATAAAGAGACTCTGAAAAGTCAGGTTTCAGGTGAATATAAGCATACCTCTCTTTGACAGATTAAGGTCCAGTCCGGGATTTTTTCCTGCTTTGTTCTTAATGCTGTTGATATGATCAGCAACTGTAGTACTTATGTTTGTATACATAATTGATGCTGTTGTAGTAAAAAAAAAAAAATAGCAATACTTCAAAGAGAGTTTCACATTCCAGCACAGGGTTGGGAGCAGAAAGTGCAGCTCCATTCCATCATAGAGCACACTAACTCCAATATTCACTTAAAAAAAAAAAAAAAAAACTTAAGTTATTTTATTAGCTGCCATTCACAATATTATTGTGTGTAAGATGCAAGTCAGTAACTCATTAATTTTATACATACATACATACTGTACATGCCAGCTGTGAACGGCCACAGAATTGTAGCAGACATCAAAGCAATGGTTGGGGCACCAGCCAAGTGATCCTTGTTTAATGAACACAAAAAGGACTTTGAAAATTAAAGTGTGTGATCACAAAAAAGGAAGTGGCTATACTGCCAAAGTGAACATTGCTCTTTTGAGTCAAGGTTCTCCTATAAAGTTATCTAAAAGGGACGATCTTCTTCTGGCTGAATGTATAATCCACTGCGAGAATAGGTGGGTCTTAGGTCAGGAGTCAGGGCAGTAGCTAATCATTTTCTGCAGCTTGCACCTTGAAGCAGTAGGCAAAAAGGAAAAAGCATTAGTGCCCCCCTCATCCTGAGGTGGTATTGTCTATTTCAGCAGATACCTGAACATGCATTCACAAACCTGTTCAGTACAGCATCATGGTGCCAGTCACCCACACACACAAAACCAGTTTAAAATGGCCAATTAACCTAACAAGAATGTCTTTGGGGATGCAAAAATCATATTAGTTACAGAAATACTCAGACCAGCCTCTCTGGCACTAAAAATGATGTAATGGTCAAAATCACTGGGATCACATTATTTTCTCTATTCTGGTGTTTGATCTGAACATTTACTAAAGCTTCTGACTGGTATTTGCTTGATTTTATTCATTGGCCGACTAAATACTTGCATGGATAAGCAGGTTTGCAGGTGTTCCTAATAATTTGTGCAGTGAATGTATGCTAAGACTGAGATTGTAGGAGGAGTAGGAGGAGTTCCAGGAAATGACCATGTCAAATTTCTAATTAAAAGTGTGTAATACATTGTGATTGAGCGATCATCCATTACTACACAGAATTTGGCCCAGATAGTGGACCTGTTCGTTTAGAAGCATTGTTTCATTCAATAGTAAACCCTAGTGCCTTAGGGAGCCAACCCACACCTCAACCTGGTCTTCTTTTATTTACTTCTGTGCTGACACGTAAGTATTAATTTCTTTTCTGAGCATTACAAACATTTTGCTTGATTCAAACATGTGAACTGTGAATAACCTGTGCCTTTTCAGAATAACAATGTGCTTATTAGGAGAAGCAAAATTTGCACAGCTGCAGACAAGAAGAATAATTAATTCTATGTAAAATTATTGTAATGTGTGATACAGTTCATATCAAATGAAATTCCACACAATAAAGCTTTTGAAAAATCACAATTTCAGCATAAGTGTATACAGAAAATACATTTTTATTTTATACTTAATTCATTAATCAGAATCCTAAAAATTGTGATCTTTACACTGTTCTCCGTAAACTAATCTTCCGAAAGCATAAATAAATTGCATAATTTTGACAGACATTGTTTTTTTAGCTTTTGACGATGCATTTTAAGAATGTATTAGCTCAATAGCTAATCCTTTTAGCATCTGCATTGGTTAAAGTAGTTAATGCAGACACAGGTAACATATCTTTCCACACTTTTTTGAAAGAGCCACAAAAAATAAAATTGTCAGTTTCCCGCTAGCTCACTTGAAGCAAGGCATCAAAGTCTGTATTTTCAACCGTACTGGAAGAGCACCACTCAGTCCTGGGGAAAACTACACATTCCTTCTCTCTGCTGAGTGTTAGATTAGACTGTTTCATCGAGGTGTGAGCAGAATCTGCAGAAGACCAATTTGTCAGATCCCCCAACAGAGTTTATTTTTGTAGCTGCCGCTTTGCAACTGCCACGTGCCCGACCGTGATCACTTACCTCTCCTAATTCATTCTGCTCCACCGTCATTGCTGTGCCATCTCGAAAGACAGCATATTCACCTACATTCCTCAGCTTTTTCTAACAAAAAATTTAAATTTATTTCCAGGCTGATTTATGAAATAGTTGGGTTGATGCTAAAGTTTTACAATTCCTTGCTGTTTACATTTCATATTATTATTATTTTACAAAAGTATATGTGCTTTTCATTGGTTTGTTCCTGTATCTTTTTGTCAGCTATCACTGTCAGACCAATGAAAACTGTGCAGCATATTGGGAAATGTTTGAACTGTGAGAATACGTTTTCTTTCAAAGTGTTCACACATTTCCCATTTTTGGGAGCTTGCCTACAATCATTCTTTTCCTTTCTGTAGCTTTGACAAGACCTGCCCTGAAAGAGCGACACACAAATTCAAGTCATTTGGGTTCATTCCCCAGTACTTTAGAGTTAAATACATATCAACTGAAACAACAAAAGATTATTGTTTAAGGCTGAAAAGAAGAGCACAATGCCTTTCTCAGCCACCTAAATAGCTCTATAAGGCATCCTGCAAAGACAAATTTGGACAGCTTTTGTTGTTGCTAGGCAACAAGGGAATCATTGAGTATGTTGCAGCTTACTGGGAAGAGTTAAAAATCTGTAAAGAAAGGAAATAATAGGTCATCGTTTTAAGTAAATACATACAGTCACTTCCTATAAACAAGAATCAAGGCATCAAGAGACTGGTTCTAGAAAACAGGGAAGGAAAAGACTTCATGAGGTCCAACGAGATTTGTGCCAGTTATGCTGGTTTCCTATTGCCAAGAAATCTTAAGATTGTGCATCAATTTCACGTCAAAACAATATAAAATAAAGTGATATAAATCTGTCTGAGTAATTTCCAGTGTTAGTTTCTTCTTCTGTGCTATACAAGCATTTCTTTTCATAACTGTGGTGGTTGTAAAAGCAGAGAAGATTATAGAAAAAGAATCTGGTGGCAAGATTTTGTGTGACTAATAAAAGAAAAAAAAGCGGGGGGGGGTCGAATAGTTGTGCTGGAGAGCTCCAGTCCTCGCTCGCAGTCAGCTCTCAGCTGACAGACAACATTATGTAGGGTGGGCTGTCACTGTAGCATTAGGAACTGTATGCTCGATGCTCACTATCACTGCATGCCTGGGAACTTGCCTGCTGTGTGTGTTTGGTTACATGCAGAATAAAAAGATTTTTTTTTTTTTATTATTATTATTTGTTCTTTACTTGTATATTTATTTACTTTTATGCATTTTTTTTATTTGTGCTGTAGTTCTATTTTTACCAAGGTATTATAATGAGGGAATTGGAGTGAAAGTAAGGCAGGAGGGGGGAAAATGAAGTCTTTGCTGAATGCCTTAACAAAGAAAGAAGGTAAGAGGCAAGAATATTTTGTGAATGGGAATAGTCTGACGGAAAGCTTGGCAGGTGGGAGGGCGCGCGATATGTGTTCTTAAAGATCCCACGAAACTACTAGCTCTGCCTTTTCACTTTGTTTATTTATTTCTTTTCGAATGATAACTGTTCTTCATTTCTCTTTATTGTTTTGCTGTGATACTCTTGAAGCACAAGCATTTTTTACAGAAATACAAAAATCAGGACAGTACTGTTTGGTTTTGTCATAATTTCTGAACAACAGCAAGAGTCTTCTTTCAATTTTGTTGGTTTTGTTTTTGCTCAGGATTAAGGCTAATGATATTGATTTTTGGACTGCCTTAAAGATATTAAGTATTTTGCATGACATATAGGGTGATATGTCATCCTAAGGAAAGGCTGAAAATACACTGATTCTTTGCTTTACCACTGAGAAATGACTCCCACCTATTTTGCTGACGTTCATAAATGGAAAAAAGCACACGCACATATATAAAAGAAACACTGTTAATTTTAGTGTGCAGATACATAGATTGATCATTATCATCGTCCAACTAAGAAGTGCTAATTTGTTGGTGTACCTTCTGTTGAGAAGTTTGAAAGGTTTCCTCTTGTTTGTTTGTTTCTTCTCTGGTCATTCTGGTTTCTTTCCACAGCACAAACACATGCTAGCTTTTTGGCTAAAGCATTGGCCTTGTAGGTGCTGGTTTGGCCCCTGCCTCCAGCTCACTATGTGACCCTGAACAAGTTGCATAACCTTCTTGTGCTTCAACTATTTAAAAAAAACAAAAAAAAGGGTGTACTATAGTACTGTAGTTCTGGGATGTTAAAGCAGCTCGCTTGGGAAGGAACTGTCAGAATTGATATTTGTTTCTGTGTCTCTTCGTTAACTGGGACTATATTATCCAGGTATGGCAAAGTACAACTGTGTGCTTGGCCATTTGGACTGACATCCAGTCCAGGTCAGCTCCTTGCTTGCAGCCATTGTATCAGCTTTATCTACAGGTAACTCCATACTGAAGTGGGTTTGCCAAACAAATGTTATTACAAATGATTTTATGTCAGCTTAATAAAATAAGATTTTTTTTGTTGTTACTTTTGCATTTCTTGAGTTCAGCTCAGGTCATAATATGTGGTTCTGTACTTTGCTTCTGCCAGTGGCTGACAAAATATTGTCTATAGTTATTTGTTTAGAGGTTGTAAATTCTCTTGGGATACTGTCAGATATATACTGTACACGATATATGTGTCTATCTATCTATCTATCTATCTATCTATCTATCTATCTATCTATCTATCTATCTATCTATCTATCTATCTATCTATCTATCTATAACTGTGTGTGTTATTTTTGTTACAATTATGTTATTAGATGTTAATCTGTTTTGTGCTTCTTTTTATTTTTATTCAAGGTATTCCTATTTTATTCTATTTTTTATTTTGTTGTTTTCCATAGTCCTTGGCAACAATTTAAAATTTGCTTTTATTTAAAATGAGTTATACAATGCATAAATGCTTTAAGTGTAAGGTGTATCCTTTTTCAAATCTGTTTTAAAGGTGGTGCAGTGGTAGCGCTGCTGAGTTGCTGTAAGGAGACCCAGGTTCATGTCTTGGGTCTTAAGAGTTTGCATGTTCTTCCTGTGTCTGTGTGGGTTTCCTCCCACTGTCCGAAGGCATGCAGGTTAGGTGAATTGGCATAGCTAAATTGACCATAGTGGGTGGGTGTGTGTGTGTTCAACCTGCAATGGATGGCACCCTGTCCAGGGATTGTTTCTGCCTTATGACCTATGCTAGTTGGACTAGGCTCCAGCCCAAACCTAACCTGTAATCCAGGCTGCGATTAAGTGGGTTAGAAAATGACAAAAAAAACTGTTCAATACAATTCAGGATCATGTTGGAACACAGCCTATTATGTACAATAATCTAAAAACATTAAATATGTATGATATTTAAAATTATACATATTTTAACATATTAAACTTGTCACTGTTAAGTCTAAAATGTATTGTGTAAAATGTGTAAAAGGTACACTTTTGCTGTTTTCTCACATGGTTATTGAGACCCTAAATCTTTTTCATGTGCAGGATAGTTTAATTATGCATAAAAAATGACAAACAGTGCTTAATATGTAAAAAATTCAAAGCAATGGTTTAGTCACTTACTAAGAGCTCCTATGTTTCAGAGTGATAAAATGTTCATGATATAGTTGTATATTTTATTTTGTCTTTCATAATCAGAATTGCATGAATCAGATTAATCCAGTAGCAGTAAGGAGAAAGTAAAACTCTAAGCTATCCTGTTCCTAAACTCATACTTTGGGAATCTGCTTTGGAAATTCATTATACATGTATGTCAGCCTACATTATATTTTTTTTCCTAATTCAGAACAGGGAGCTCCTCATGTTTACCTCCTGGATTTTATATATTTTTTTATTTCTGATTTATTCATAAAGTATTCAATGTTTCAAGACTCATAAAATGTCTTCGGTGTTGGAAGCCAAGTTATTTGTTGCTTTGTTGACTTCTGAAACAGATGAATATTTTAATTCTGTTGCCACATCTGTAAAGTACGCTAGAGTCATGTCAAAACAATTTATCTATTATTAATTTGAAAAATGTTTTCCCGTTCATATTGTTTCCAAGCTAAAACACAATAGGAAGCTGAGTAAAGAAGACACACAGAAGCAGCTGGCATTGCATCTGTCATACAGTTGAAACTTCATATTTGAGCTCTAGCATATGCTTGTTTGAGAGTCAGAGGCTCCACAATGTCTATGGTTTCCCTTTTATAGATCTTTTATCATCCTGTCATTTGTAAAATGGTCTTACTTGATGTTACTTTTATATATATATATATATACTAGGGGGCTCGCTTCGCTCGCCGACCCCTACCCCCTGTTCCCCCCCAGTGCTACGCGCCATTGTGAAAAGGGGGGGCTGAACGCACCCCAAGGAGACTAGAAACAATTATTCCTCTAGAAGCAAAACTTTACATTTCAATCCATCTGCATAATTCAAATTCTATGTATAGTTTTTTTTATATATCTAATAAAATACCAAATATAACATTAATTAGCTTTCATTTTAATGTCTGAGTAACTGCTTAGTTAGATGCCTACACACACACACATATATATTTACACACATGCACATACATATACACACACACATATACACATATACAAATACACACTTACACATATACATACATATACACACATAGACATATATATATACATACATATACATACGTACAAATACACACATACCCATATACATACATATACACATAGACATATATATATATATATATATATATATATATATATATATATGCATACATACATATACACACATACACATATACATACATATACACATAGACGTATATATATACAGTATACAGTGTGTGTGTGTGTGTGTATATATATATATATATATATATATATATATATATATATATATATATACATATACATACATACTGTATATACATACATACATATACAGTATACACACTCCTTTTTGTTTCTGCCATGTGTAATGTCGAGGGATTTGCGCATACGTATATGCTTTTGCATTTACGTCTGTTTTATTAAGTTCAAAATAAGCCATTAATTTTGTATTTCTATTTTTCACTACCTTTAAAGCTTCTGCTTCTTCGTCCTCTTTAAATTGAATCATATTCTGATCTGGTAAATGAATTGTTAATAATTCAACAGAATTGGCATTGCAATTGGCAATTCCATTAAATGCCGCCCGCTTTCCACTGCACTGACGTACCGAGTATCTAAATATGCTTGAATTTTGTCCTGAGACTGTTCTTTGGATAAAGTTATGCGTACTTTAAGAATGTACTTGTAGATATACTTAATACTCATTTCCGATGCACAATACTCAACATTAATATGACAATCGAATCGTTTGAGCAAATACTGGTTATATGGTACAATCATTGAATTATTGATCATCACAATTTTACCATCTTTCTTTCTGCGGTAAGTGTGTTGTTCGTGACAATTATCTCTTCAGCAATAATAAGGAAAGCCAGCCTTAGTCATATCTATTGATTGAACGAACGCTTTAGGAAATTTCTTTTAACACTTTTTCTCTTTTGAGTCTCAATACTGAATCTTTTAAATGTGGTCCATGAGACATGTGTTTAATGACTTTGTAACGTAATTCAGGATAGGTTTCTCTGTTTGGACTTTAAGCACAAACCAATCTACATCATCAGCAGTTAATAATTTATTTTGCAAAGTTACCAATAAATGCATGTGAGGTAAACCCCGTTTTTGAAATTCGATCGTGTAAATGTATGCTCTGATTTGACTGAACCTCGTCTTCTCCGTGATCATAAATATACATATACCAAATTGTGGTTCCTTCAAAATTAAACTTGTCGTAGCTTTAATTGTTGCTGGTCCACAGATTCTCATAGCGTATGGTTCATCCTTCTTTTAACAGTAATTCAGCCAGTGGGAGTCTGGACGGTGTTAACGCTTGTAGATATTTGATGGGATATTGTAAGTTGATGTTTTCATCTTCTGCACTATCAGCACCAACTGCTGCAGCATAATCTATTGATACTTATTTAACTAATTTGCCGTGTAATCATTCTACAATTTTTATGTTAATTCTTTTGACTTCATCGTTTCTTGTATGGTCCTGAATCGTGTAAATCTACATTTTGAGCATTGAATGATGCAAACACAAATAAATTATTGTAGACTCGGATATTTTGCCTGTAGTGTTTGTGGATTTCACTTTCACCAAACAACAAATCTTTTAATTCTCGCGGATACGCCTCTTCATTGGGAGGCAACATTACTTTTCCCTGATGGCAACAGGAATTAGCCGAACTACAAGTCTCAGACTTAAAGTTTAACTCCAAACAATATCTACATACTTCTGACATATCACCTATGTCCATATATTCAATCTCTTTTTTTCTGTTCCATTATTTCACAGAGTAATAATTTCCGTTTGTTTGTGCTAATGTGATCTTTAATATCTTTTTTTTTATACTTCCGAATTTTCCTACTTTCATATTCTTTAACTTGCTCTGCATGTGTGTCGCGCTAACGTTTTTGAACTTCATTATGAAGTATTTTATTTCTGACCCGGTTTTGACCTACGAGCTTTTCAATTCCACTTGGTCCAGGCTGATTATTACTTTCCTTATTTTCTGAATTTGCACATAGATTATTATTGTTCTCTTGTGCATCCTTTTTTGCCTTCTTTTCTCTCCAACGCTTTCATGTCACTTTTTGACATGCTGCTCTTTCTTCTTCGCTTAGTCGTTCACATGCCATCTAGAACGTATAACATTTTTAAGAGCAGGGAGCACATGAAGTGTGTCTGCCAAAAGCATTCCAACAACTGCGATGTTAGATATCTGTGAACTTGTTTTAAATTGTTTGGAAGTAGGGCATGACGTGCAAAAGTCACTGTCTCATGGGTCTTGCTTCCTAAGGTTGTAATGTCTAGTCTCGCGTGACATCAAAGTGTCTTTCCGAGATGATCATGTCTCGACCCAAGATTTTTTTTATATAATAGATATATACTGTATATGGGTGGTTGCTTATGAAGGACACTGGCAAAGGCTCTGTGTATAAGTCATCATAACCCCTCACTTTCCTAGCTAGTCTTCGTTTAGTCAGCTTTGTATTATGTTTTCCCTGACTCTGGCTTCTCAATATCTTGGTTTCATTTTATGCTAGTATAACTTGTTTATTTTATTATCTTTTAAAAACCATATATGCAAATGGATTGCAGAGTACCGCTACATGTTTAGATATTTTAATTAGGGATATCTATTAATGTATTCATAAAGAGACCAAACCTTTATGGGGCCCCTGAGTAAACTTAGCCTGTCTTGCAATGCTACCAACTAATGCCTTCTTCAGCCTTCTGTTTTCTGTTTGAAGTTACACTGGATTAGATGCTATGCAGTGGGGATTATTTCTTCATTGAAATGTTTATTACTTATTACATAAAGCAGAAAAATACAAGATTTCATACTTGGAGATTTTAGTATTGCTGAGATTTACATAATCAGCAAAGTTTATTTGTGGCATGGAGGTCCAGTTTTTAGTGCTGCTGACTCACAGATCCTGCACCTGAAAACTGTCTTTGTGCAGTTCCCATATTCTCCTCATATCTGCAGATATATGTGTATGTTAGCTGTGTGCTTGATTGTGCCTTAGGATGAACTGACACCCACTACCAAGGTTCCCAGTTTGCTCCTAATACTGCCATGAAAGACTTTACAATACTGCCTCCCAGAACTGCTTAGAGCTGGTTTAAGATTGGTTACTGTATTTACTGTGTGTGCATTTTTGAACAACTGTCTAACACTAAAGTACATTTTATATGTATTGTAAATAGTTTATTTGTTCATTATGATAAAGTCAATATGTTATGGTAAATACAGCATATACTTAATTGAAATCAACCCAAGTAATAAATGGGATCATATTTTTATGCATAGTGTTATTTTACATTTTACATCATAATCTCCTTTTCTCTGTCTGGTTATTTGCATATAATAAGCATATTTTAATTTGTATATTTATTGTTAGCAATATATTTACATATTTATAAAAAATGGAAACATTGATACATCTTAATTTCTTTTTTTAGATGTTTAGAAATCCATTATAGCATACAGTATGTTCCTTTAGAAATTCACATAGACATAGGCACTAAATTACCTTTTGTAGGTAGCCTACTGTTTGGTTTATCATAACATTTTAAAAATGAATATCTTACCTTGTCTGTATAGAGTCTTGGCAGAAATTCACATTAATTCCAGAATCTTAAGAATGATGAAAAAGTTGATTTTCTTTGTTTTTATTTTTTCCCTGCAGTGCCTTTTCGGGAGGCACCAACTTATTCTAATCGACGAAGGGGACCCCAGAATACTCTTGCTACCCCCCGGGTCTTACTGCGTTCCAATAGTGACAACAACCTGAATATCAACAACCTCCCGGACTGGTCGGCCTCTTCCTCTGCATCTTCACACCGCAGCCTTTCACCACAATTGCTTCAGCAGATGCAGAACAACCCCAATGGCACAGTAAAGACAGTCGGGAGTGGCGCCCGTGGTCCTCGCAGCCGCTCACCTTCATTAAACCGACTGGGAGAAGAGGTCAAGAGGCAGCCCCACAGGCAAATAAGGTAAGATTGCTGTATATCCTTAATAGAAAATGGAGGATATTTTAGTTGTTTTTTAGTATTGTAGCATACTATGTTTTTTAAAGTTCATGCTTACAAATCTAAAAAGCCTCAGCAACATTGGAGTTGCCATGTACTCCCTGTGTCTGCATGGGTTTCCTCCCACAGTCCAAAGACATGTAGGTTAGGTGCATTGGTGATCCTAAATTGTCCCTAGTGCAGGGGTGGGCAAAGTCATTCCTGGAGGGCCGCAGTGGCTGCAGGTTTTTGTTCCAACCCAATTACTTAATAAGAAGCACTTTTTGCTCTAGAAACACTTCTGCTTCATTTTAGTTATCTCCCTCATTAAGATTTTGAACCCTTATTGCTTATTTAAGTCTTAAACAGCTGCATTCTCAGTTTTTAATTGCTCCTTATTAGCAATAAGATGTAAATGACAAAAGAAACCAGCAGTTATCCATTTTGCTTGTTACCCTTTACACCTGTGTGTATTTATTGTGCACTATTTGGTTTAATTAAATACTTGGAAGGAAAGAGAAGAGAAATAAGTGAAGGATTGAGAATTACCCATCCGTTTTACACTTCAAAGTATTTTTCACTGATATCCTTAGAATGGAAAAAAAATCTAGGATATGAGAATGACTTGACGTAGCAGAGTTAAAGCACTAACAAGCCATGAAATGTAATTATTGGCAAGGATTGTTTTCTAATTAAGCATCTGGGTTGGAACAAAAACCCACGGCCACTGTGGCCCTCCAGGAATGACTTTGCCCACCCCTGCCCTAGTGTGTGCTTGGTGTGGGGGTTTGTGTGTGTGTGCCCTGCGGTGGGCTGGCGCTCTGCTCTGGATTAGTTCCTGTCTTGCGCCCTGTGCTGGCTGGGATTGGCTCCAGCGGACCCCTATGACTCTGTGTTAGGATATAGTGGGTTGGATAATGACTGACATTAGGTGACAAACATATGATGCTTCTGAGTAGGATGTGCTTCAGTAAAGAAATTCTCATTGAGTTATGTTTGGTTAATATTATTTATACTTAATGTGTTATTTTAAAAGCCCACCAGGGCGCCACAGTAGCTCCTCACAGATCCTACATGTAGCTCTTGCATGTTCTATCCATGTTTGCATTTATTTTTTCTCCAGGTTTTCCAGGTTTTTTCCTACATAATTGACCACTACCCCAGTGTGTCTGTGTGCATGAGTTGGCCTTGCAATGGTTTGGTTGCTTTCTGCCTTGTGTTTCATACTCTTGATGAGCTCAGGCCCCTTGAAGCCTTAAATCTCATTAAATCGCTCCCAGAGTGTTAGGCTATATTATCCTTAGCAGCCTGAGCAATTTACCATATAGTTGGATATAGTTTAGTATTTTACATACCAAATGCTACATATTTAGCAGTGATTGTTTACAGTTGAGGAGTAATAACCAGTAGCATTGATCACTCAGTGCTTAGCCACACCATCTCATCTGTGGAAGTTCACCGTCTTTGTAGGTCATTGCCATTGAATGTTAAAGGTTAAAACGTGACTAAAACAATGTCTGCCAGCTAGAGTCTTTGTTCTTTTATTGCCTAGCTTGTTACAGTAAAGTACATTTATTCATGGTTTTAACAGAAATGTAATGCATGTACTTTAGAGCATGATTTTATTTACATGCAAATATGGTGAAAACAGTGACTTTGTGGATTATTTTCTTTTATTGCAGTATATAAAGGTCTTTATTTTATAAGGTGAAAAGGCACAGTAAATGTGGTAGATATTCTTCATAAATGATTATTAATGTGATGTAGCTTTTATCATAATATTGTATGCTACCATTGCAAATAAGTACAAAATAACAGAAATGTGTAATGTGTATGGCCGTCATGAAGTAAATAATATTTAGCTTCTTACTATGCGACTATAAAGTAAAGGAATATGGAAAGCACCTTTTTTCTGTTTATGCATATGCCCTTTTACAGAAGTTGATAGTTCGATGAAATTGATCGCTGATAGCGTCATAATCCAACTGCCATGAAAAGCTTCACATTAAGTGACTGCTCCCTGTTGCTCTTTAGCCAGGGATTGTGCTTCTACTGAGCAGATGCTCAGTTGGGATGCCCTGCTGTTTTGTTTTGTACAAGAAGCTCTTCAGATATGATAGATTTTTTTTAAACACCAACTGACTGATGTATTCACTTCTGTTTCGATCGACATCTGTGATATGATTGAAGTAGGTTAGAGGTGGAAGCTGTTTTGGCTGATGTTACAAAATCACTTGATAATCTCTGTATTTTAAACTTGAACTTGGGATTAAAAAAATCTTTATGGCTGGGGAGCTGCCAACTGAAATGCTTTGCTGTCTTTCTGGAAAATCCCTATCGGTATTAATTCCTTTTAATTCCTCTTTCTAAATATCCAAAGAGGTACCTGAATATTAAAGCATATAATTAATTCTATGGAATGCAGTTTGCTTGTTTTTTGGGGTGACTGAAAGGCTCCTTATTCTTTATATAATAAACTCTTCTGTGTACAGTGTTTTGTTATTTTTTAACTTTCTGAATCAGTTCAGAGCAAAAACTTTCTAATAGTACAAATCCAGAAGATAATTTAGGAATTGATCACATAATAGTGAAAACAATATTTGCCACCAGAACAGACTGCCTGTATCGTTATAATTTTTGTTATCTTGTGTATACGTACAACTTAAAAATACTATTTTTTAAAGAAATAAAATTATAAATCTGCAGCATTTTCCATCTGTTTTTTTGGTAGCTGTTGAAATGACCATAGTGATCAGCAAAATTTGCCAAAGCTTTTCTCACAGTGAATATGCTGTTTTTGCCAGTAACCTTGTTCACTGAATGTTTTCATGGAAATTTACTATATGGCCATATTAGACTAACATTTTTTTCCCAGTGCCTCATGATGAGTTGCGATGGCCAGCATTGCATCACAGAGCTGTAGCAGCCATGCACAGATTTTCAAGCATGTATACCGCAACCGCACTCCACCTCACATTTATATCACTGTCCGATCAGTTTCGCAGATGTGTGATATTCAGTACTCCAGCATCATTTTCACCCCATGTGCATTTATAAAAAAATGCTTTAATGCTAACTATGTAGTGCAGATCATATGCAGAACCCTGAGTGTATAACGCTGATTTCTTTCATCACAAGCTCTCTGAGTCTTCCAGTATGCATACATCTCTGCTGTTACTCAGAAGGTCATACAGAGAAGTACTGGTATGGAAAAGCACAAACCAATCTTCGAGTCCCAGCAACCTGAGCAGCACTGGGTCTTTATAAGGGAAGGGCGCATAGGCCAAATGCATCTGCAGTAAGCCTTCAACAGCAGAGTCAGAAAACACGAGACCCTTTGAAATATTAATAATAATGAAAGGGGTGTCTGCTTTTAATGGAAGAAAAAAAGGGAAAAGCATGTGCTCTGATTGATTAATCAAAAACAATCAAGACTTGCTAGCTATGTCCGTTCAATCTGTGCCTTGCACTTTTTTCTTCCATAAAAAAATTAAAAAGCCTATTTTACTGAAATTAATTTTGACTTTGCACAATGAGCATGGTATGGAACTCTTTGAGCACAGTGATATATATATATATATTTTACTTATTGCTAGTCATTGCATGCCATTTGATGTATTTTGTTTATGGTTTTTGTCACATCTACATATTTTGTTGTTTGAGGCAGTGTGGTGCAGTGATAAACGCTGCTGCCTCACAGCTCAGGTCGCATTTCTGGCCACAGTGATCAGTCTTCCATAGTTGGCATTTGCCTCTCTAGCTTTCAGGGGTGCATGAACGACTCATTGCACCATTATAACCCACTCAAAAGTATTTCCGTTTCTCCTTCTTCATTGACTTCAATGCATTTTGTCGAGTTCCCAAACCTTACCGCTGTTTCTCCAATCGCATAGGTTACTCAGGACATGTTTGCTTCCCCTAACTGCATCCCTACCTACTAACCATTTTTCCACTGTCTCTTGGGATATTGTATTCTCTAATGTTTGATACTACCCAATTTAAAATTCTTTATGGATTGCACTCTCACCACTGACCCACTCAGGCATATGTCTCCTTTTGATATTTATTTACTTTTCGCTACATTCTCTGTGTCACTTCTTTTTTCCATTGTGTCTTCTGTTAATTGGTCTTCCTGTTTGAATGCTATCCTCAGATCTTTCTTTACGTATTAGCTCAAATTATCTTTGTCTTAGACCGTTCTGTGCTGCTTCTTTAATCTTCACAACATAAATTATTCTGTCTCAGCACTGTAGCATCAGATTACTTCTTACTTCTTGCTGAATGCTTGACTGGGCCCATTACTGTGTATGTTTGGTCAGCTTCTTTTTATAATTTAGTTTACATTCAACTAGCCAACCCGCGGCATACCATACGCCGCATAATCAGGCCGCTTTTTTAATGATTTTTAAGCACAGGGAGAAAATTAACATTTGAAAAATCGGTAATGTAATAAATCGCCAAGAAAAGTAACATTTCATGTGCCCACCCCCAACTCGTCATCTGAGTTGTTTTGCTCTTTGCACAGTCCACATGCACTTGTGAGTCACGTAGACTTTCCATTGTTTGCGGTTTTGGCTGCTTTTCTATATATAATCCACCAAGTCACCCGACCATGGTAGTACCAGGGGGTGGGTGTACAAAGGGCAGGGACGTAATCAGTGCGAGCGTATGACCCGCTAGCCATGTTTTTGAAAGTTTGGCCCTGTGCGTTATTAATTGTCATCGCAAAGGCAAATCTAACAGGAAATTGTCTTCGTCTTAAAGTAAAAGGCAAATTATCCGCAACAAACAAACTGTTTTACACGCTGCATACCAACTCACAGCATAGTATACGCCGCATAATCATGCCGCTTTTTTAATGTTTTTTAAGCAGAGGGAAAAAAATGAACATTTGAAAAATCCGTAACGCTGCTTTCAGTAAGTACAATGCACACGCGTTTAATTTGTCGGCCACTTTTTGCCAGCGTTCTTTTCTGGTTTGGGCTGCTTTTACAGTGTTACCGCTTGTGTATATTAAATCTTGAAATCCTTCGAGCAACTAATTAACTAACTAACACCCACCCACCCAGCTTGTGTGAAAAAAATGCGCCCATTCTTTCATCATTTTGTTGCAGCCTATCAAAGACTTGCTGATCATATTTTCTAGACTCAATATACATTGGCTTTTCACTCAGCGCGAGGGCGCGCATTCATCTCGGATTATTACATCCTGCTAGACTAATCTGCTACACGGCTGCGTTTGAAAAACCGACTTATCTCAGATGAGTTTCACCGGCATCAATGATTAGGAATCTGGTTGGAACAAAACCCTGCAGCCACAGGGGTTCACCAGGACCGAGTTTGGGAAACACTGCTGAACAGAGACGAAACCGACTCAGTTGAGGAGTGGGGGCAGGCAAAGTAGTTGCAGCTATTGATTATTCAGTGTTGTTTGCCTGGGTGTCTGATCTGCGTTGACTGACATGGCTATTTTCTGCGTATCCCATGGTTGTCTTCCGGCAGTGTGAATGCCTCGAGAGACAGGGCGTCCATGTGTGGTGAGTTGTTGCAGTTTGTGACCACCTTGCCGACGTTATCCCAATGTTGGCAAACAAAGCCAACAGCCATGTTGCGAAGTTTGAGAGCAACAGTTTCGTCAATGACATTTTTCCAAAAACCCCGACTGATAGAAAGAAACAGTTACCTGATGCAGGAATTTCTAGAACATTGAAAGAAGTGTTATTTCCATGAAATACATTTGAAGCCGTAGCCATGGAGGGCAAAAGAACAGTCAACGTGGCTCACAGCTGGATTTGGACAGCAGCACAGACCAAAGCAAGTATGTGTTTGATGAGCTGTTCGAGTTGGCGGAGGGGTAGAGTTTCTGAGCGGGGCTTCGTTGTTCGTTTCCCATGGTTTTCGATGGTGGACGTGGTCGGGTGTCGTAACTGAAACGAATAATGAAAAGTCAACGTGGCTTGGAGGTGCATGTGGACTCCTAGCGCAGACGAAAGGGACTAACTGGGTGGTCTGTGAGTTTTTGCGTCCGGGCACATGAGCAGGCAGTGTGAATGCCTAGAGAGCGAAGGTAGACGCGGGCTGGGGAAACGTCTTCCGTGTCCCTGCAGCACCATCTAAGAAGACTCATGTTTGTCGCGAGTGCGAATTGCTGTATGTAGCGTGTAAAACAGTTTGCTATGGTGCACGCGGTCGTGCGTCGTAACCGAAAAGTCAACGTGGCTCAGAGGTGCATGTGTACTGTAGGACAGAAGAACATAAATGACGGTGTTTTTTCCGAGTCATCGCGTCCGAGTTGGTGGGTGTGGCTCTGCGAGTTGTCGTCGTATCCAATGGTCTTGTCGGCAGCTTAGTGAATCCACGCCCCTTCCGGCGTGCTTTCCATGGGTGGCTACTTGTCTTCCGGCTTAGTGAATTATATATATAGATTTTCACCATCAAATAAGTTTAAAACTAGCAAACCAAAGGAATACAGGACTTTTTCAGATCAATCATTCACATCCTGGCTTGTTGTTACCCCATGATGTAGTTTTCCTTTAATGCTGCTCTTTTTTATCGTAGTTGCACATACTACCATAGTTCCATTCGCCTCCTTTTCTTCAGAGGACTGATTATCCCACAGTTTCTTTCCTTTGACTCAATAGTGAGGCGGGGTTCTTTTGGGCTGAATGGGTTTTTACCGTTATAGATGTGTTCCTATATTTTCTGTTGTTTCTCTCTATTTGGTTGAATGAAAAATGGTCACAAAAAAATAGTGGCAGCAGTTTCAGTGAGTTTGTTTGTCTCTGGTTTCTCATCATTTTTATGCTTAAAAGCTGTTGTTAATGTGCATAATGGGACATTGTGCCACTGTTCTGAAAAACAAAAATGACTGGATATCTGGATTACTGGTCGCTAGTGGAATCCCCGCATACAGCTCACAGAGTGACTCTGGACATGTTGCTTAATCAGCTTTTTCAATAACTTGAAATGGCCCAATGATGAACAAAAGTAATGCAGCTAAAAACAAAAAATTTTGCAATATACTATACAGTAATCCCTCGCTATATCGCGCTTCGCCTTTCGCGGCTTCACTCCATCGCGGTTTTTATATGTAAGCATATTTAAATATATATCGCGGATTTTTCGCTGCTTCGCGGGTTTCTGCGGACAATGGGTCTTTTAATTTCTGGTACATGCTTCCTCAGTTGGTTTGCCCAGTTGATTTCATACAAGGGACGCTATTGGCAGATGGCTGAGAAGCTACCCGGCTTACTTTTCTCTTTCTTTTGCGCTGACTTTCTCTGATCCTGACGTAGGGGGATTGAGCAGGGGGGCTGTTCGCACACCTAGACTATACGGACGCTCGTCTAAAAATGCTAAAAGATTATCTTCGCGTTGTGATGTTTTGTGCAGCTGCTTCCTGAAGCGACATGCTGCACGGAGCTTCGCATACTTAAAAGCTCGAAGGGCACGTATTGATTTTTGATTGAAAAACAAACTCTGTCTCACTTTGTCTGCTCCTGACGGAGGGGGTGTGAGCTGCCGCCTTCAACAGCTTTGTGCCGCGGTGCTTCACATACTTAAAAGAAAAACAGTCCTATTGATCTGTTTGCTTTTCTCTCCTTTGAAGAGGAAGATATGTTTGCATTCTTTTAATTGTGAGACGGAACTGTCATCTCTGTCTTGTCATGGAGCACAGTTTAAACTTTTGAAAAAGAGACAAATGTTTGTTTGCAGTGTTTGAATAACGTTCCTGTCTCTCTACAACCTCCTGAGTTTCTGCGCAAATCTGTGACCCAAGCATGACAATATAAAAATAACTATATACAGTAATCCCTCCTCCATCGCGGGGGTTGCGTTCCAGAGCCACCCGCGAAGTAGGAAAATCCGCGAAGTAGAAACCATACGTTTATATGGTTATTTTTAGAATGTCATGCTTGGGTCACAGATTTGCGCAGAAACACAGGAGGTTGTAGAGAGACAGGAACGTTATTCAAACACTGCAAACAAACATTTGTCTCTTTTTCAAAAGTTTAAACTGTGCTCCATGACAAGACAGAGATGACAGTTCTGTCTCACAATTAAAAGAATGCAAACATATCTTCCTTTTCAAAGGAGTGCAAAGCAAGCAGTCAAAAAAAAAATCAATACGGCTTTTAAGTATGCGAAGCACCGCCGGTACAAAGCTGTTGAAGGCGGCAGCTCACACCCCCTCTGTCAGGAGCAGGAAGAGAGAGAGAGAGAGAGAGAGAGAGAGAGATAGCGAGAGACAGATAAAAAAAATCAATACGTGCCCTTTGAGCTTTTAAGTATGCGAAGCTCCGTGCAGCCTGTCCTTCAGGAAGCAGCTGCACACAGCCCCCCTGCTCACACCCCCCTACGTCAGCGCAAGAGAGAGAGAGAGAGAGAGAAAGTTAGCTGGATAGCTTTTCAGCCATCTGCCAATAGCGTCCCTTGTATGAAATCAACTGGGCAAACCAACTGAGGAAGCATGTACCAGAAATTAAAAGACCCATTGTCCGCAGAAACCCGCGAAGCAGCAAAAAATCCGCGATATATATTTAAATATGCTTACATATAAAATCCGCGATGGAGTGAAGCCGCGAAAGGCGAAGCGCGATATAGCGAGGGATCACTGTAAACATATGGTTTCTACTTCGCGGATTTTCTTATTTCGCGGGTGGCTCTGGAACGCAACCCCTGCGATGGAGGAGGGATTACTGTAGATTCCTTGATGAAATTCAGATTAATAATTGTTTTAGTTTGGGAAAATGGTTCAAAGGTTTTAACAGAAAATAAGCAGGCAAGAATCAGAGAGGAAAGGTCCAATACTTCAATTGTTTACTTGTTCAAATATAATATCAGTTACATACAATATAATAGCAATATACATGCAGATATAGGAATTGTACTATTGACTTACAGTAATATATATAAAGATATATGATTTATACTATTAACTTACAGTAATACAGATATGTGAATTATACTATACTTACAGTAATATCAAAAGACCCAGAGCCATCATCCTAGACCAGTAGACTGAGGGAGCCCGCGTGTCAGTCTCGTCAGAGGATCAACTCGTGAGCCTGGTCCAATACCGGGCGGTGTGCACGTTCCCCACGGTTGAGCTTCCAAAGAAACTGAGGGCGGAACCTTCCCTTATATACTAATTGAGTGTCCTTGCCCAAAATGGCTTACGTGTAAGCAGTGTATACAGAAGTGATCAGTTTCTGCACACCTTCTTCCCACGGGACATCTTATTGTTTTTCTTCTACTTGGCCCTCACTGAGATGGTGCCTAGTATCAGAAGACACACAATAACAAGCGTTGCTTGCAATGAAGCCCCTCGAAGTGAAAAACAAGTACATGGCCTTGACTGTATTCCCATAACATTCTGAAACTCTTTATGAGAAGCAAGTTTTTGCACATTCTTTCGCTATCATCCCAAACATTCCAATCTTTGTAGCTGGTTTTGCACTGAAGCGACCAACCCCCCCTCTTACTCCTTTATTTCATCCCTTCTCCTGTTACAGAGAAAACCTTTTTTATTACAATCGGTCCCTCGCTCAGCGCAAAATCAGCAACCTTGTCTGTTGTGCTCTATTATTAATTCGTTTTAAAACACAAAACACATAGCAATTAAATATAGTCATTAAAGCAATAATAATAATAAGCAGCACCAAAGGGTGTCCGTGTGCAACAACAGGTAAAACGTGATATCTACACAAGGTTATCATAGTGGTAACATTATATTGAAACCAATACCCATTACATATTGTATCATTACACCTAATATATTCAGGTTTAACCGTTAACCATAAGCTACTGCTAATGTTCCATATATCTTGCCATATTTGCATATTATTAGTCCTTAAAGCCATTTGCATGTTATTTTTCTGTATCTGTGCTTGTAATATGTTAAAAGTGCATACAGTCCAGTTCATGAAAGTTGACACATTTAGCCATCGAGTGTCATTGCTAGCCGTGATTATCCAATCTGAAGCGCGTTGTTCCCAGTTTACTGTTTGCTGATGAGAGACCATGGACTGAGGTAACCACCTAGCCATTTGGTCTGCCACTTTGTGAGTATGTCGTCCCACATTCTCAAGCTTGTTTGCAGTTATTTCATTATCTACGGTGTTTAAAGTTCCTAGGGTGGTGCCAACCCCTCCTAAGAAAGTGTCATACCATGCCCGTTTAGCACGCTTACACTGTGGCAACAGTGGAAACGTCACTTGCCATGTAACCTTAGTCCTTTTTGCTGTCATAGAAACAAGTTTACATGTGTCAATTATTGGTTCTACATGTGACTGTCTCGTTATGGGGGTTCTAGCCCACACGGCTATAGCAAGCATTGGTATAGTCCTGTTAATAATTTCAGTTGCATTGATCCAGCCAATGGGCCCAGTCTTATTAGAGGTGTATTCGCTTGATGTTGCATTGTCCTCGCACTGTACCTTGGAGCCGTTCCAGGGCCCCATACACCAAGTTACTTTCGACGTCCAGGTAATATTTAAGTTTTCAGAGCACTCAATCAGATACCTCTGTGGTTTTACCCCTGGCACCTTCAAGTTCGAGGAGTAGATGGTGCACCCATCACCAGTCGTAATTGTAAGGACATTGCAAGACTGATTCTCCGGACACGTCGTGTTCTCCTGCCGTCTAGATTTAGTGGAATTGTTCCACCACCATCGGACCTGAGTCGTCTCCGTTGCCTCGCCTCCTAATGTGGTGGCTCCTACTTCATTCAGAACACCCCCAATTCTGTAAAACAAGAGCACAGCATGTTGCACCCACTCCTCACTCCCGTCTATAGCAGTGTTTTACAGGAACATTTACCCATGCTTCTTCTCCATTGTATAGAACAGTTACAATCAAATCCTGTCCCATTGCGATGATTTCTGCCGGGCGGGGTGGTTCATGGGGTTGTTTAACCCACACCTTCGCCCCATTAACCAATTTAGGAGCATCTGTTGATCCAAATCCCCCCACATTCCGGCCAGTCTTAACTACTGGTGCAGTACTTTCCTGCACTTTTCCCATGTGAACTGGTATTATTAACAAGTGCGCTATTCGATCTCCCTTAGTCAATTTGATCGGATCCCCCATTGAGGATTGTAACAGAACTTTGACGGTCCCTTGGTAATCTGCATTGATTACGCCTGCTAGCACAGTGACTCCCTTTAGCGCCAGACTTGATCTTGGGCATACATGCCCGTAGTGTCCCTTCGGGATTTTCACCCCTTTGTTTTACATGCTGAGCTCCAAAAACTGGATGGTAAGCCACTGCCTTTCATTTACTTATTCCCCAATATGAATGTGCTGCTTGAAACACCAATAAGTTTTTTCATTCCAACTAACTGCTAAAATGGCCATTCCATTAATTCAAATGCAGTACTTTCAAAAGCTTTCATATACAAACACGTGCTTTGCTTTCATCTCCTCTATTTCTTTCTTTAATTCACTTAGTTTTCAGTCACATTATTCAACTCATGCCCTGCAGTCTACAATGGCTATACAAATCCACCAGTTTCTCCACATTCAATGTCTAAATCAAATCTTATCTTAGCACTGGTTACTTTTACAAAAAGTTATGAATTAACTATTGGTATAACATTTTTAAACCTCAGAATTATACAGAGAATGCAGTGCAGTAGAGAATAAATGGAAGAAAACATTCTTACTCTTTTCCTTTTCTTTCAGTCCTCTGTTTTCACTTGCAGTTTGGCATTGGCTGTTTTTATACTGCCACATGCCATTTTTCATACCAATTATTGCATTTAAACAAATGCACACCATATTGTCACGTACACTTTCCTTCATTACTACATACAAGTAACCCTCACATTATAGCAGCTTTACTTGTAAACTGACGTCTCCAATATACATATTGTTTTCTCTGCAGCAACAATCAACACAGGGGCTTTGAAAGGAGTGCTCCCAATAACCAGCTTAAGTTCTACTGCTGTTCCTCAGGGTCAAAAGACCCCGAAATCAAAGCACACACTTTAACACTGAGCGGTCGTTGTTTACTCCGTATGGCATTCTCGATATACATCGCTACGTGTACTGCTAGCTGCTCGCGACTTTTTAGCCAGGTATTACTCCTCTCTTTTGCCTCCTCATCTAACTGCTTTATAATAATTATTAACCTTACACAATCTGTCTGACCAGCAGACAAGTGTAGGTTTTCTGTTTTAACCGCCTTTGCCTCCACTTTATGCAGAGACACCTTATCTGCGTCTTTGACTAGCGCAGCTGCTGCAGCTGACTCCGCCCTCCTCGAGGAAAGCACAACGGCCTCCGATTCGACTCTCTTTATTGCTACTGCTACAGTTAACGTTGCCGTTAAAGTTTCTGTTGCAACTACTGCTGTCTCCATTTTTAGCGAAGAAAACACAGCTGTAAAAGCTGATTCTACCGTACACCTAAAAAACTTCAGAAATGCTTTTGATGCACGCTGACATTTGCCGGCTGTATGCCAGCATGCGATTACAGCATATTTGCCACCTGTGGCCGATCAATCCCTATTATATACTCTTTCACTGGGGTGATTAGTACGGGGTAGGGTCTCACGGGCAACTGACCAATTTGTAACATCACCGTCACCTGAGTGGCAGGGATGTCCGTTCCCCCAATCCCCTGCACTGTCAATCGTTTCCCCTTGAATTTAGATGGATTCCCATATATTAAAGTGGCCTCCGCACCCGTATCGATGAGAGCCTTTACTATTTGTTTGTTTTTAGTTTCCCAATGTATCGTTACCGGTACAAAAGGTCGAATGTCCGCATCATGCCAATTTAGGGCTCTCACCTGTGCTTGGCCCCATCCCTAACAATCTCGTGCTGCGCGTTCTAATTCTTTGACGGGATATAAAGTCCTTCCTTTATTTTTCCCTTTCCCTTTGCTTTTAGCTTTCTTCCCTCCTTTCTTATGTTTACTCTTGCGCCGGTTTTTCCCCCTGTCTTCCTCCTCCTCCTCCTCCGAGGAGCTCTCGGAAGATGAAGAGGGGCCAGTTTCATCACGCTTCTTACTCAACTTTTCCCACTCAGCAAAAGTAAGAACTTCGTCATGCTTTTTACTTAATTTTTCCCATTCAGCGAAGGTAAGAAGTGAATGTACTTCCGCCTTTGCCACTCGCTTCTTTATTCCGCCAGACTTATCTATAAGTCCTTTTTTCTTTGCCCTGTCCAGGAGCAGTCCTGTAGGCTGTCCATCTATCTCCTCCTTAGGGACCTTAGCATTAATTAACGCTCCCCATAACTCCTTCCTATTCACTCCCCCTGTTCTGTAGGCGCTATTCCTTGATGTAGCCCCAGTGAGTTGTGTTGCAGCTGTCCCTGGCGGGGCTCCTCCCCACTCTCCCAGGTCACCTAAATCCCGTAATTTAGCTACAACTTCCCCCACTCCTGCACCTACCTCATTCAGTAAAAGAGTCATTATTATTCCTTTCAAACTAGCAGGGGCTGTTCTTATCAGGACGGTCCTGGCCATAGATGTAAATGGGAACAAATCTAACTGGTCCGCCTGGCCCGCTACCACGGCGTCCCTCATTGCCAATTCTCTAACCACTCGAATCGCCTGCTGCAAAGTCGTCCATGGTTTTACTTCAAGCCAATTCTGTGGGTGTGGATATATTTCATACGCTGCGTTCGCCGCCAGCGCCAACAACGTACTATCCCCTTTATCCAGTGACACATGCCCGGCTCCTGCATCATGCAAGCGTACAAGCCATGTGTCTACTGGCTCATTTCGCCCTTGTGCATAACGTGATCTAAATCCTTCTCTTTCTTGTGCAGTATAATCTTCGAAAACATCTCCCCTCCTAACATTACCATGTGCGTCAGTAAAAAGTCTGCGACGCATCACGGGTTTAGCCTGTAGAGGCAGAGGGTTAATTACCGACCCTGCATCGGGTCCGTCATCATCCTCATAATCATTATCCCAAATGTTACCGTCCCATTTTTCAGGATCCCACTCATGGACATTAACTGCTGCTACAAACGCTTTGATCTTTGCAACATCCGGTCTACGCTTCTTTTTTGCATTCACCTTGGCTATGCAAAAGGCTGCCTTTTCCGCAATCCCCTCGGCTCTCTGTACCCGCGGCAATAATACAGCTACCTGGGATTCGGCCATTGAGGCCCGCCCTAACGCATCCGCCAAGTCCATTTGCATTTTCTTAATCTCCCTTTCTTTTTCGTCTACCAGACTATCCAGACTTCTAACCGCAGTTAGCAAAACCCACCCTCGCGTCTGCAAGCCCATTATGGGTTCCTTTACAGACACCTGACATTTCTTAAACATCTCTGATTTCCTTTGCCTCACTTAGTAATTCAATATTTTACCAAATTCCCCAAAATCCTGCCGACTACGCCAAAATGTTTTAGTTTGGGAAAATGGTTCAAAGGTTTTAACAGAAAATAAGCAGGCAAGAATCAGAGAGGAAAGGTCCAATACTTCAATTGTTTACTTGTTCAAATATAATATCAGTTACATACAATATAATAGCAATATACATGCAGATATAGGAATTGTACTATTGACTTACAGTAATATATATAAAGATATATGATTTATACTATTAACTTACAGTAATACAGATATGTGAATTATACTATACTTACAGTAATATCAAAAGACCCAGAGCCATCATCCTAGACCAGTAGACTGAGGGAGCCCGCGTGTCAGTCTCGTCAGAGGATCAACTCGTGAGCCTGGTCCAATACCGGGCGGTGTGCACGTTCCCCACGGTTGAGCTTCCAAAGAAACTGAGGGCGGAACCTTCCCTTATATACTAATTGAGTGTCCTTGCCCAAAATGGCTTACGTGTAAGCAGTGTATACAGAAGTGATCAGTTTCTGCACACCTTCTTCCCACGGGACATCTTATTGTTTTTCTTCTACTTGGCCCTCACTGAGATGGTGCCTAGTATCAGAAGACACACAATAACAAGCGTTGCTTGCAATGAAGCCCCTCGAAGTGAAAAACAAGTACATGGCCTTGACTGTATTCCCATAACATTCTGAAACTCTTTATGAGAAGCAAGTTTTTGCACATTCTTTCGCTATCATCCCAAACATTCCAATCTTTGTAGCTGGTTTTGCACTGAAGCGACCAACCCCCCCTCTTACTCCTTTATTTCATCCCTTCTCCTGTTACAGAGAAAACCTTTTTTATTACAATAATCTTGATAGGTTTTTCCCAGTGGTATATTAATTCTTTAAATGCATGCAGTTTACTTGTGACTGAATATATACAACTCTGTTAGATGTAGCAGAATTTGTGTGCAAGATAGATTTCACAACAATTCTAGAAAATAAAGTTGCTTGGAAAAAGTAAATATCCAGAGTCGAACTTAACATTAGAGGGCTTTATTAAGATGTTGCTTCCTCCTCTCTTTAAATACCGTTTGCAGTCCTTGTTATATTTAAGATACACCTACAACTTGGGATTATTGATATTTGTAAACACTACAAATGAAATCATTGTTAAATTGTGTAGATTGACTAATAGACTGTAACCCCTGAAGATTTAATATTCTGGGCCAGATTCTAATTGTATGTGACAATCCTGTAACTTTTCACAAATGAGTCACACTTTATTAGTTTTTTTTTTTCTTTTTTTTTTTAGTTTGTAGGTTCAGTAGACCGTATTTTGTGTTGCTCAGTAAATTTATAAGACACTATTAAAAATATTTCGTCACAAGATTACTTGGTTCACAATGGACAAGCTAAAATGATATTGTTTTACTGATACTAAAGAACATTAACATTTAACTTTGTCGGCTTTCTTATATTTTTCTAAGTCTATGCAGTCATGAAAATAAAAAAAGGCCTAAGAGTAAGTTAATAATGTTTGGCATAGCAGATATAGGGCAGCACAGTGGCCTCGCAGTTAGGAGACCTGGGTTCGCTTCCTGGGTCCTCCCTGTGTGGAGTTTGCATGTTCTCCCCGTGTCTGTGTGGGTTTCCTCCGGGTGCTCCGGTTTCCTCCCACAGTCCAAAGACATGCAAGTTAGGTGCATTGGCGATCCTAAATTGTCCCTAGTGTGTGTGCCCTGCGGTTGGCTGGTGTCCTGCCTGGGGTTTGTTGGCTGGGATTGGCTCCAGCAGACCCCCGTGACTCTGTAGTTAGGATATAGCGGGTTTGATGATGGATGGATGAATAGCAGATATATCTTCAATTCATTCTTATATTAAATGCGTACAAGAAAACACAGCTCATGATGTAAGAATACAGGAATACAGATGGATGCCTTTGATTATTTATTATCTAAATAAAATGATTATGTATAACTGTTACTCTCCACAGCTTAAGCTTCAGCTCTTTACCACTGCTTTAATTAAATCCACACCAATGGTTTTGTATACATTGTAATGATTGTCATCCTGGATTCCCACATCAGATCTGGTTTCTGTATTTTAATGTTCCTCTTGTGTTTATGTATGTTGTTCTTGCACACCTCAGATAATAGAGTTTTGGGTGAAATTGTGCCTGTATAATACCCCTGTGCGAGTGAGGTTGTCTACAGGAGTGGCACCTGTGGTTGGCTAATGCCCGTTCCAGGATTTGTTCTTACCATGCACTCACGCCTGCCAGGATAGGCTCCAGGCCTGCTGTGAACCTGAATACAGTTTTACTTCATGTTATATATATTATATACAGTACTGTGCAAAAGTTTTAGGCAGGTGTGAAAAAATGCTGTAAACAAAGAATGCTTTCAAAAATGGAAGTGTTAATCATTTATTTTCATCAACAAAATGCAGTGAATGAACAAAGGAGAAATCTAAATCAAATCAATATTTAGTGTGACCACCCTTTGCCTTCAAAACAGCATCAATTCTTCTAGGTACACTTGCATACAGTTTTTGAAGGAACTCAGCTGGTAGGTTGTTCCAAACATCTTGGAGAACTAACCACAGATCTTCTATGGATGTAGGCTTCCTCACATCCTTCTGTCTCTTCATGTAATCCCAGACACACTCAATGATGTTAAGATCAGGGCTCTGTGGGGGCCATACCATCACTTCCAGGACTTCTCATTCTTCTTTACACTGAAGATAGTTCTTAATAACTTTGGCTGTATGTTTGGGGTCGTTGTCCTGCTGCAGAATAAATTTGGGGCCAATCATACACCTCCCTGATGGTATTGCATGATGAACAAGTATCTGCCTGTATTTCTCAGCATTGTGAACACCATTAATCCTGACCAAATCTCCAACTCCATTTGCAGAAATGCAGCCCCAAACGTTCAAGGAACTTCTGGAGTGCCTGCAGACACTCATTATTGTACCGCTCTCCAGCCCTTCGACGAACAAACTGCCTTCTGCTACAGCCAAATATTTCAAATTTTGACTCACCAGTCCAGAGCACCTGCTGCCATTTTTCTGCACCCCAGTTCCTACAGTATGTTTTCGTGCATACTTGAGTTGCTTGGCCTTGTTTCCATGTCAGAGGTATGGCTTTTTGGCTGCAACTCTTCCATGAAGACCACTTCTGGCCAGACTTCTCCAGACAGTAGATGGGTGTACTTGGGTCCCACTGGTTTCTGCCAGTTCTGAGCTGATGGCACTGCTGAACATCTTTTGATTTTGAAGGGTAATAAGCTTGATGTGTCTTTCATCTGCTGCAGTAAATTTCCTTGGCCGACCACTGCGTCTACGATCCTCAGCGTTGCCCGTTTCTTTGTGCTTCTTCAAAAGAGCTTGAACAGCACATCTTGAAACCCCAGTCTGCTTTGAAATCTTTGTCTGTGAGAGACCTTGCTGATGCAGTATAACTACCTTGTGTCTTGTTGTTGTGCTCAATCTTGCCATGACATGAAACTGTCTTCCACAACCTCACCTTGGTAGCAGAGTTTGGCTGTTCCTCACCCAGTTTTAAGCCTCCTACACAGCTGTTTCTGTTTCAGTTAATGACTGTGTTTCAACCTACGTGTGACATTGATCATCATTAGCACCTGTTTGGTATAATTGGTTGATCAAACACCTGACTAGAATCCTACAGAATCCCTGACTTTGTGCAAGTGTACCTATAAGAATTGATGCTGGTTTGAAGGCAAAAGGTAGTAACACAAAATATTGATTTGATTTAGATTTTTCTTTTGTTCACTCACTTTGCATTTTGTAAATTGATAACAATAAACAATCATTATTTATATTTCTGAAAGCATTCTTTGTTTACAGCATTTTCTCACACATGCCTAAAACTTTTGCACAGTACTGTATATACCGGGGAAATAGGACTATTGACCTACTGTATGCAAACTTTAAAGACGCATACAGCACCACCCCACTGCCTGCACTTGAGAAAGCAGATCATAATCTGGTTCTGCTTCAGCCTCACTACAAACCAAGAGTGAGGGAGCTACCTACAACCACAAGCTCATTCAGGAAGTGGTCCCCTGAGGCATAACAGGCTCTGAGAGACTGCTTTGGAACTATGGAATGGGATATCCTGCAGGGGTCTTATAGTGAGAACATTGAGGAGGTTTTTGACTGCACTACTGACTACATCAACTTCTGTATGGACATTGTAGTTCTAGTAAGAACAGTATGCTTCTATGCGAACAACAAGCCATGGATTACAAGTGACGTCAAGGACCTTTTGAAAAAGAAGAAAAGGGCTTTTAAAGGCAGTGATCAGCATGAGCTCAAGCGCGTGCAGAAGGAACTCCGAGTCCAGCTCAGGGCGGCGTAGGAGCAGTACAGGAGAAAGCTGGAGCAGAAGTTGCAGAATAACAGCATGAAGGAAGTGTGGGATGGGATGAAGATCATCACTGGCTGCAGCTCGAAGCGGGGTGCCTCCATCGAGAGAGACGTGGAGAGAGCAAACCTGATGAACTTCTTTAACAGGTTTGACCACCCTAACCCACTCTCACCTAAGAGTACTGCACCCTCCACCCATCCTTCTGCTGATACCAGCATAGGAGAGAGTTTCCCCCCACCCACAATTACAGCAGCCCAGGTAAGCAGAGAGCTGAGGAGACTTCATGCCAGCAAAGCAGCGGGTCCAGATGGAGTATCGCCTCGACTGCTGAAGGCCTGTGCATTGGAGCTGGGGAGTCCTTTACAGCGTATCTTCAACCTGAGCCTGGAACAGGGGAGAGTCCCGAGGCTTTGGAAAACATCTTGCATCACCCCTGTCCCAAAGGTATCACATCATAGTGAGCTGAATGACTTCCGGCCTGTTGCTCTGACGTCACATGTTATGAAGACCATGGAGCGGCAACTGCTTCACCACCTGAGGCCACAGGTCCGCCACGCCCTCGGCAGTTTGCATACCAGGAGAAGGTGGGAGCAGAGGATGCCATCATCTATGTGCTACACCGATCCCTCTCCCACTTGGACAGAGGCAGTGCTGCAGTAAGAATTATGTTTCTGGACTTCTCTAGCACCTTCAACACCATCCAACCTCTGCTCCTTAGGGACAAGCTGACAGAGATGGGAGTAGATTCATACCTGGTGGCATGGATCGTGGACTATCTTACAGACAGACCTCAGTATGTGCGTCTCAGGAACTACAGGTCTGACATTGTGGTCAGTAGCACAGGAGTGCCGCAGGGGACTGTACTTTCTCCGGTCCTGTTCAGCCTATATACATCGGACTTCCAATACAACTCGGAGTCCTGCCACATGCAAAAGTTCGCTGACGACACTGCTATCGTGGGCTGCATCAGGAGTGGGCAGGAGGAGGAGTATAGGGACCTAATCAAGGACTTTGTTAAATGGTGCGACTCAAACCACCTACAACTGAACACCAGCAAAACCAAGGAGCTGGTGGTGGATTTTAGGAGGCCCAGACCCTTCATGGACCCCGTGATCATCAGAGGTGACTGTGTGCAGATGGTGCAGACCTGTAAATACCTGGGAGTGCAGCTGGATGATAAATTGGACTGGACTGCCAATACTGATGCTCTGTGCAAGAGAGGATAGAGCCGACAATACTTCCTTAGAAGGCTGGCGTCCTTCAACATCTGCAATAAGATGCTGCAGATGTTCTATCAGATGGTTGTGGCGAGTGCCCTCTTCTACACGGTGGTGTGCTGGGGAGGCAGCATAAAGAAGAGGGACGCCTCACGCCTGGACAAACTGGTGAGGAAGGCAGGCTCTATTGTAGGCATGGAGCTGGACAGTTTGACATCTGTGGCAGAGAGACGGGCGCTGAGCAGGCTCCTGTCAATCATGGAGAATCCACTGCATCCACTAAACAGTGTCATCTCCAGACAGGATAGCTTCAGCAACAGACTGCTGTCACTGTCCTGCTCCACTGACAGACTGAGGAGATCGTTCCTCCACCACACTATGCGACTCTTCAGTTCCACCGGGGTGGGTAAACGTTAACATTATACAAAGTTATTGTCTGTTATACCTGCATATTTATTACTCTTTAATTTAATTTTGTTTTTGTATCAGTATGCTGCTGCTGGAGTATGTGAATTTACCCTTGGGATTAATTTATCTGTCTGTCTGTCTGTCTGTCTGTCTGTCTGTCTGTCTGTCTGTCTGTCTGAAATGAGGGAGTGTGGCATCACATTGGGTTGGGTCCTGCATTTTGATTCTTTCTTCACTGGATAGGCTGTAGCTCCCATGCTGTCCTAAACAGGTTTAGTTATTGGATGTATGAGTGAATTGAAAAATGAAGGAAAGGTTGTTTATTGGTGTATTTCTGCAAGCTTGTCAAGATTATGGAATATCTTTCAATCGCAGACTTTAGTACAAATTGTTTTAAACACAGTGAAGCTCCACAATGATGTGCAGAACCAGTGAGTATGCTGCCTCTGCTTGAAATGTCCGCTGTTCACATCTGTGCTTCCATTCACCAGTCATGACTTGACTAATGTACAATAGACCAAACACAAGGACATTATTACCTTTACCTTTTATGTCCTCCAGCCACTACAGTTTAGATTTCTTTTTATGCTTTGAGCAGTTGCTCAGGTGAGTGACATAATCCTGTAGCAGTCCCATAGCATAACTCTAGTAACACTGTGCTTGACTGAGAAGAAAAAGTTTTGTGAAGCATGTCAAATGTTAGTGCTGAGATATGCAGTATGCATTTTGGCCAGATATGTCTAATGCTGACCTGGTCATAGTTGCCTATGTTGTGATAAATGTTTATGCCCACTTTGGGATTTCAGTAACTAAGTTGGACCCCACTTCTCCTCTTTTATGAAATCATAAGTTTTATTATTTGTTCACTAAACTGATTTAGCAACATTTGATAGAATATCATGAAAGGATCACGCCATTTACTGAGAAAACATTATGAAAGTATCATAATACAGACGTGTCTTGTCCTTGCTGAAGAAGTGATGTTCTCTAAATGAGTAGATTTACTGTTTCACATTGCTTAGCTATCATTTGGTTCATTCTTTCATCTCACACCGTTTTTACAGAGAAGACTTTCATCATGTAATGTTATGAACTTGGCATACTCTACTGTAGGTCATACTTACAGATTAGATGACATCTGTTTCTGTAAATTCTAAGAGTGATGTGTAGGTGTTCTTAGAAGAGACAAATGCAGCCCTGTCAACACTCTTTCCAAAACTCCTCTGTAACAAATTAGTTGAGAGTACTCATCTGTGACAATTTTAGAGAAACTATGCAGATGATCTAGATATGAACTATTGAGCATACAGCACTGTGCATTCATATGCTCATCATTGTTAACAGTTGCTTTTCTGTAAGACGTGACAAAAGATTTTTGCGAATAGCTAATAAAAAGCTGTATAAACCATTTGGCAGATAATTGACACACAGATACAAGTTAGCTCTGTTATGTTGGAATTGATTCTTAGTTTTTTGTTGTCTTAAAGGGCCCTCCAAGCTTGCCTATTTCTTATTTTTCTTCACAAATAATAATCTCTCAAAAAGCACAATTAGTGTTAACTAATAGAACAAATTGTTAAAGATTTGTCATTATACTTTGACTTTCACTTCATTTATAGTACCTTTGTAGTAATTTCTTTCTTTTTCTTGTGATATAATTCTGCATTTTTAAGACGATCTAAATATAGATATATTTTTCCTCAGATATACCGTAGGTGTCACAAGTGAAACTGTAAAACTGTGGGCTGTAGCACTGCTTACATCATCACATGCCTTTTCAGGCAAACGCAGCACGTGCTTGAGTAGTTGCAAGTGAGAAAGAGAGAGTGAAAGAAGCCTTATTGATGGATTATTTTCTTAATGATTGTATGTTTTAGGGTCAGGTTTGGGTGCAGATATCAATGTCATTCTTTACAATGCAGTTAAAACAGCAGTAATTGACTGAATTTAATTTCTAGAAATAAAATTTTTGGAAACACTTGCCATTTGCCAAGATTCTCTTTCTCTGATTCTCTATGACAGATAATTGTTAAATCTATATTAATTTAAAAAGCATGCTTATATACATACATTAAAAAATATAGAGAAAGACAAAGAGATAGGGGCTTATGAGGTTATAACAGCACCCTCAGACTTGCACTAGCCTGCCCATAGTTGCATATGCTGTGCTGATAAAAGTCAGTTTTTATTTGCATTTGCATTTTGTTTGGATCCCATCATACCCTCTATTAACAAAAGCTCATCAAGGGTTCACCTGCACCCTCATGATCCAAAAACCAGAGCCAGACCCACCACCACCATTAAACATTCTCTATCCTGCTACCATTGCTCTTCTTTGATATTGCATCCCACTTTGGCTTGCATTAACTACCCCATGTAGTAAAAGCATGCAGAGAAGGAGACTGTGTTAGCAGGTGCATCTGAGCAGTTTCACTGACAGAATATAGCAGAGTAGCCCAATAACTATCATTGGCTCTTTATTAAAGGATACATTTGGTGTTTTTCATGTCAAAGTTACTGAAATTGCATTTTAAAATTAAGCATATTTTCTAAATTTAAGAAAATTAATAGGCCACTCTTGCTTTTTATAATGGAGCTGATGGGTACCAGAGTTCACATATAAAGAAATGCTTTACATCTTACCAAACGCATCCACTTTGAAGCAGCAAATGTTTCAATTTAAGAAAATGTGCCTTCTGTGTTTCTGAGTCATGCATGTGACAACTAAAGTAAACAGAAAATAATAAATTTTATCAGACATTCTGAATACTGTTTCCTTGAGGTAAGGATCCATTTCTTGCTCACTTGTCTACATGCAGCAGGCGCCGTGGATGGAGTTATGACAACCCACCCCATCCAAATTTAACCAGGCTGTTTTCTTCTTATTACAGTACTGTACCTTTGCGTCTGCAGTTCTATTTCTTCAGAGTTTATGTTCTGCCATAGCTTGTAAAAACAGACATACAGTATGCAGGCTCATGTAATATAATTATTTTTCCTGGATAGCACCCACTTTTCACCTGTTATAGTCTGTGGTATTGTTTGGCATAGTCTGGGGAGATTCACATTAAGTAGCGGCATGACGGTGAAGAGTGCACATAAGAGTTTCATTGTACTTGATACACATAACAATAAATCAAATCTAAACTGCCTACACTGCAGTGTATTTTTAATAAAAGCCTTAAGTTTCTGAAGGAGCCAAGCCACCTGCACATCACACTTTTAGAATAACGAAAGGGCTAAGTGTGTGATACAGGCCAACCACAAGGAAACAGATTGAAATGCCACAAACTAATTATCAATAATAATACCAATAAGTTGATAAATACATGGGAAGAATATGCAGATTCCATACAGAAATTGCACTGTGAGGCAGGAATGATAGCTCTGTACTAACACTCTGCCTGTGCTAAATCATCTGTATTAAACTTCAATGTGATTAAATTTAGGGGATTGATGTTGCTAAATTGGCCCTAGCGTTTGTGTTTGGGCTGTTTGGATGTGTTCGCCCTATGATTGTTTCTGTTTTGAGTCCAATATTTGCTGGGTTAGGCTCCATACGCCCGGCGATCCTGCCCTGAATTAGTGGATGGATGGCTATAAAACCTGTTCAGTTCTTTTAACTTGATTGCAAGCATGCTCAATTTTCTCTCACACGCGCTTATCAATCAGGCTTCCTTTGCCTGATCATAGTTCAGTTTTTGTGACTACAAAATTAAATAGACACTGGAAAACAGTGAGCTTCATTGGAGAGTAGCAAGGTGGAAATCACAGCTCGCCAAGAAGAGAATAACTTACTGCCTCTCCTTCATTAAGAAGCACCTGGATAATAGTCAAGATTTTTGGAAGAACATTATATCACTCATACTTTGATGCTGTGGGGATATTTTGCTGCCTAAGGACTTGGATGACATGCTGTAAATTAAGGCACCATGAATTCTGTTTAGTATCAGAAAATTCCTAGGGAGAATATCTAGTCATCCATCCATGATCTGAAGCTGAAGTGTATTAGACCATGCAGCAAGAAATAATTTCAAACAGAAAAACTGGCCAAGCCAGGACCCGAAAAAAAGCCATTTTTTGTTAAAAACCCACCAATATTTCAAACTAAAGCAGTTCTACAAGACAGAGTCGATGTGGATGACTGGTTTTGAATTATAAAGTATTTGGTTGCAGTTATTGCAGATTAAATGTAAGTGAGCACCTGCTTTTTCACATAATTCCAAGTGATAGTAAATAACATTAATTCTTTCAATAAATGGCATTAGTAAAAAAGAAAAAAAGTGTTATATATTCAGTCAGTTGACCTTTGTCTAATTTTACATTTTGTCAGAGAAGCAGAACATTCAGTATCAAAAAGTAACAATAATAAAGGTAAGCATAAGTTATTAGATTGAACTGCACAGAAATATCATATCTTAATGGCAAATAGTAAATAAAACTGAAATAATATTTTATATTGCTAATATCCATCCATCCATCCATCCATTTTCCAACCCGCTGAATCCGAACACAGGGTCACGAGGGTCTGCTGGAGCCAATCCCAGCCAACACAGGGCACAAGGCAGGAACCAATCCGGGGCAGGGTGCCAACCCACCGCAGATTGCTAATATTATTAATCATATTAATTACAATTCATTTGCACACTAATAACCAATTACAATACAACAGAGTAATATGGGAGATATGTGTTCTGTATTCATACTTAATAGTTATTAATTCCAACTCTCAAATGAGGCTGGTGCCCTTTCCTGAGCTGCTTCCTGCCTTGCACTAAGTGCTTCAAGGGTAGGCTCCAGGCCCCACAGTTCTGATTTGGGTTGAAAAGGTCTGAGAATGTTGCGTTATGTCATGTTCTTAGTGCTATACAATTATTTCAGTGCAAATTATTAAATTAGATGACATAGCACTGTGTTCTTAAGAAGAAGAAATATCCCTACTAATATTTCTAAAATAAGGTTATTTTAAATGTGTTCTTTGGCAATGGTTTATTCTAATAATCACTTGGGTGTTTATCGATGGCACACCAGATTTTTCAACCTAAATATTGTGCATAATATTAAAAAAAGAACATTTTTAGATCAAACAACTGTATAGGCTGTTATAGTTTACTATTTCTATTATTTCTGTGCTGCATTGATTTTATCATCCCAAAACACTTCTTAGCTTTTTGTTTTTCTGCTAATATAAAAAAAATCCACAGTTTCAGTTTAACTTTGATTAATATTATCTTTTGAACCTATTTAATGTTTTGCATCAGACAATTGGCCTCCACAACTCTACGAATTCTTGGATGAGTTCAGTTAGTGCCAATTATAAGATGAAAGACAAAATCAATATTTAACTATCATGCTTCTAAGGGTTAAGGAGAGATCACATTACAGAAATAAATCTAAGTTTTGACATTAAGAAAATGGCTGATTCAAAAAAAAATACCACTTTGTTCTTAATTAGAACTCAGTCCAAATCATCTTTTGTAGTTTCACACTACTTAAAAGAGCTACTCTTTAGTCTGATTTATAGGAATTCCAAATCAAACCATTCTTTTTTTTCTAATTTCTTTATTGCATAATCCCTGATTTCTTTATTAGTTTCCTCCAGAATTCCTGTAAGCAGTACCCTTTTTTAATTCCATAAGTTTGTGTTTATTCCACTCATATTGTCTCCTTTGACACATTTATCAATATCCACATTCTCTTTCCTAATCTCTGAAATTCCTTTTTTGCTATACCTTATTTTCATTTCCTCAGTTATTTTCTAGTCCCCAAAAATATTCCTAAATTTGTTGCTAGACATTGCCCATGCCTTTGAGTAATCTGTACATTCCTCCTTTGGATATTTAGGATTTCAAACTAGTATTCTTTTATATAGTGCTGAATTTCCTGGAATCACTTCCTGAATTTTAGACAATTCATCCCTTTGTGTTCTTTTTCTGCAGTTAGCTTGCATATTTTCTTTGATAGTCCCTCCCTTTTTTCTACAAACTTTCCATTTACTCTCATTTTTCTTGCTTTCCTTTAATATTTTCCAGATAAACATTTCATATTTTTCTACGCATTGTAAAAATTTAATTCATCAGTTAATCATACCGGTACTTCTAAGGTATAAAATTATCTATCCAATATTAAACCTGCTTAATTCAATTCAGGGTTGCTAGGGCACAAGGCAGGAACCATGGATGGCTCATTAGTTCATTGTAGTGTGCACTCATTTACACATCCACAGCCAGTTGATGTTAGAAAAACCCACAACTTCCAATTGACATTGGTCTGGTCTATGTGCCACCCTGCTACATCATTGTTAATGGTATAAAAGTTATATTCCTCAATTTAGGTAACCTTTCTTTTTCTTAATATTTTTGGACACCGTTCATTCAAACAATATATTTGTGCGTGCATATATATATATATATATATATATATATATATATATATATATATATATATATATATATATATATCTATATATATATATATATATATATATATATATATATATATATATATATATATATGTATGTGTGTATGTTTGTGTGTGAGTGTGTGTATATAGTTGTATATAGTGTATATTTGGCTGACTAACTGCCTTACTCACTTACTTACTCATCAAAAAAAACACTATTTACCTTTAGGTTTAAAAGTTGAAATTTGGCAAAGTTGCAGAACTAGGCCAGAAGGTATTGGATAGAAAATACATCAATATTTAGATGTAAACCCCCTCCCAATAGAAAAACTAAATACCCCAAAAGACTTTAATTGAAATTTTGTGACTTTATAGAGAAAATAAAATTAGATGACCCTTGTGGTTTTTTTTTTGTTGATTTTGTCTATATCGATATTGTACTGTGTACACTGTGCTAACGTGCTGTACAGCACCGACAGAACCCTGAAGATAAAGAGGAGCAGCCGCTCAACAGCCTGTATGTGCCATGCCGATTTATGCAAATGAAGGTCTCCAGCAGAGCCCGTGAGCAGTGCAGACAAACAGTACCACTGATCAATAGAGTGGAGTGATGAGTGAAGGAGGGGAAGCTTAGAGAGGAAAAAGACATGGCATTGACATGTGCTGTGCAGATGGAGCTGTGAAGTGAATGGAAAGGGGAAAGTCGCACTAAAAAAAAGCTGTTGTTTCCTGACACAATGCCTGTTTTAAGTTGTATATTGGTTTTGATTCATTAAAGTAGAATCCTTTTTGATTGATAATGTAATAATTTAACACTGTATTGTATGTGTAAAGGCAGATGGAAATTGTTTATTTTATTTTCTGTCATTGTGAGAATATGTTACGTATGTATTAGGTTTAAAAATTCTGCATCATATTGTGAAATCTGTAATGAGACAGTGGGAGTGATTCCAAGTTTTCTCATATAACACAAATGCTGATAATTACAATGATGTTATAATGTATATGAATCATATGCAAAATCCTTCAACCTACTCTGCCACTTCACTTGCAAATTGTTAGTTGCATCAGCAAGTTTTACAAGTCTACAGAAATGGTGTATTATTCGCTAAATTTGTGGTACAAGTTTGGACAGTTAAAAGATTGCATTTCACAGGAGCCTTACACTGAGGTTATTTTGTTGATTACAAACCTGTTTACTACTATTGATCTTGCTCAAACCCAAAATTGGTTACACCAAACATTTCAATTAAGCATTTTTTGCTTATTTGATGTGGAATATATCTTAAAATTATACTAATAAAACAGGAAAACAGAAGTGCCATATTAGATATACAGAATGTATCAGACAAAATCAATTTTAAAAATTTATAGCTGAAAGGCTTTATTAGTTATGTGAACTAGGTGATCCCCAAGGATGACAAAATTTGGGGAGTGGGCAGCATTTTTTTAAAGAATACAGACTCTGACTTACGAACACTCTGACTCAATATGTCTGGCCAATTATGCATAACATTATTTTCTCATATTAGCAATGTTTTGTCTTAACATCTGATGAACTACACAATCCAGCAATGAAAAGAACAACAACAATAATGATAATGAAGATAATAAAAGTAAACGGTAACATTATACAATGTTATTGACTGTTATACCTGCCTCGTACTCTCCACCTTGTACTTTTTAACTTGCACTGTGTTTTTATCACTTTGTAATTAATATTGTTTTTATCAGTATGCTGCTGCTAGCGTATGTGAATTTCCCCTTGGGGATTAATAAAGTATCTATCTACAGTATCTAATAATAACGCACAAACTGCAGCATAGAAGACACAGACAACGCAGCAAAAAAAAAAAAACGATCAAAATGACTTCAGCTCTTGAATACACTGCTAAAGACAGATTACCTCAAACTATAAACATCTCCCACATGTCTTTAAACATGGAAAATACCGTCCTCGTTCATCAACATCTGTGACAGTCGCTCTTAGGCCGGAGTTATACTTCACGCGACGCATGCTGCAGCGGATGCTCCTGCTACACAAGCGTTGAAGTGTTTATACTTGCACGCGTACTTTACGTAAATCTGGAGGAATCCGCCAGGTGGCAGTGCGAGATATTATCACGGTGAGAAAATGTTCGGCTTCTCTGTGTTGTGAATTGCGTAGAACACACATTAAATTCCAATGACACCTTACCGCATTATCTCTGAAAAGGATGTTTATTGATTAAATCCAGGGATGTGTCCATTCCAGCAAGCATTGGGCACGAGTGAGAAACAATCCCTGGATGATGCCTTGGCTCATCGCAAGGTGAATACAAGCACACACATACACTAGCGTCATTTTAGCGGCACCAAATCCCCAAATCTGCATATCTTTGGAAGGAAACCCAGCAGGAAAATGTGTAAACTCCAGGCAGGGAATATCAGCAACGTGACTCCCTGCAAGATAGCAGCGCTAATGCTCCGCCATTGTATCACCCCATGTGTGTAATTATTAACAGTATTCATTATTTAAACGAAATTACCGATTTATCTGTAAAATGTAATATACATACTTTAATGCTTTTCATCATGAAAGTGATATCAAGTATAAATCTAAGGATTCTAAATGTGCAGAGAGTTGGAATATCATACATTTAATGTGCTCTTTGTGCCGATCTATCACTGGCGATTTGCTGCTGTCAGTAGCAAAGGAAGCCCTAGAAAAAAAGATGGCACAGAAGACGGTATGTGAGAATTTTAAAACGTATCGTATCATTACGATCAGGAATATATGACACTTGAATATAAAAGCACCATGAATACATCTGTATGTCGGCATTTTACTTCACCACATCGAACCATTTATCAAATATCGAAGTGCGCACACCGATCTCATAGTATCCGCAAAGCGGCTTTCTGTCACATGTAGATAGTAAACAGAGACTCTGATGTCACATTCCAACTTTTTGCACACTGTGCCCCCCGACTTTTTGCTGGTACTACAACTTGCACACGCATCGCGTTAATTTCTGAGGACCTGCTCAGAGGACGCATCAAATGAACGCTCAGAACGCGTGGCGGCCATGATGCGGGCGCGTACGCGTTCTGAGCGTGAAGTATAAATGAGTCCTTAGTATGCTAAAAAAGTTTTCCATATTCCATCTCTGACTCGAAAAATTACTGTCTGAAGTTGTCAATTGATTGGATAGTTATTTTTGTTAGGATCTGGAGACACAAACATGGCAAATCAGTGGTGTAAGGCCACCCAAAGGCTTTATTAAAAGGCTTTACTGGTCAGGCCAGGCCTCCTTTGCTTGTCTGGAAAGGCCTCACCCCAATGGTGCTTAAAGTCAAATCCACTGGCCTGCCTCAGGCCTTGCAGGCTCAAATGGAATTAAAGCCCTCCAAAGAAACTTGACAGTCCACTGAGACCCCAAACAGACACAGAAATGCCCAACACAGTCCCAGGTTCAAATAAAAGAATTTTTATTACACACCGTGTCTTACAGCCAATAATCACACAATCCCAGGACAAGTTGGATGTCTTTTTACTCCTTCCACTTTCCAGGTTAGTGTTGCTTCCTGCTTCTCAACACTGACTCTGACTGTGAGGCAGGACCCAGGAATGCTTCTGGTAAAATTGTGTTACCTATTGGTAACACTCCAAAAAAAAAAAAAAATCTCTCCTTACTTGTTTCCCATAATCCACATTTGATATCTATTCATAGGCTCAAAACGTTCATAAGGCTTGCCTTTTGCTAAAATATTATTAGTAGTTACTTCTAGAATTATACACATGCTCATAATCATGAAACCTAAAGCATATTGGACTGAACACGAGGAGAGATGGGTCACAGAACAACTTTAAGACAGTTAACTTTGGGTTGTGGGTGAAAATTCCTGGGAAGCATTAGGAGAACATGCAAATTCCACACAGACATTATTCTGACCCAAGATTATAATGGCTTTCAGGCAGCAGCATTACCCATTGCCCTGCCCTTACCAGTATTCCATGTGTTTAAGGGAGATTGCAAAACTGTGTCATATCCTGAAGTAGCTAAAGAAATAATGGTCCTAAGCACTAAGTGTGACCTAGAGAATTTCTTTGCGTCAAATTCTGTTTTAATAAGAGCTTGAGGTAAGCATGTTTACATGTAAATTATTTGTCATAATTGTTTTGCTTATGTTTTATTTGCTTTATCAAACTTTGTGGGCCCTGGACAAAGTTCTTTGTAGCTGTCATTCTTATAATTTATTTGCATCCAGTCATTTCATTCAAAGTATGTGTGTGTTAAAATCCAATGGACCTAACATTCAAGTCATTGCCGAAATCCTTGTTAAATCCTTGTTCCTTGTTACACTTTTGTTAAAATGCTTTTCCTTATATTGCCTGTTAATTTTAACATTTAATTCTTAACCTCTTTCATGATGTCTTTCATGTTACACTCTCCCTATTATACATTTATTATCAGTGAATGAGTTATTTGTATTTGATTTTACAAGCATCCCATTGATATGGAGGAGCATATTTAATAAAATATTGATCACTTGAAGTTGAAGTGTGACATTTTTTTTTATTTGAATTTTAATGGAAATCATGCAAATGCAAACTTTAGCTTTGTGTTAAGTGTGTACATTACTGACATCAATATGTTGCTTTGCAATTAATTGTAATTTTAAGATAAGCTTTGTTTTTATGAAGTCTTTCATAAAATATTGTATTGCATTTTCTACAAACCTTGGTTGCTTTGCACAGTTTAATCTTATAACAGTTGCTGTCTGGAATTAAGACAGTCAGACACTTTAATAACATAGTTTGAGTCCTTAATCAGACACGTTCATGAATGCATTTAATTGCCTGTACTGTCTTGCTGCACCCCAACCCAGCGATTCTAGGAATAGGACAAAATAGAAGCATCAGAATCTGAAAAGTCAAATAGCCAGCTGCAGCTGTGAATCCTCCTTCATTAAAATCAAAGAGGGCAATACCATCATTTACAGCTCATAAGATAAATTCAGATTATAAGGAGCGTATGCACAATGTGTTTATTGTGATATTGTTTGTTGTAGTGAGCATTGAAATTAAATAGATATTAAAAAGCCATTTTGGTAAAGAAGAAAATCATGCCTTTCATACTGGTTTGTGAAGATAGCTTTTCACATGATTTTTTATTTCTTATAAACATTCAAAATCACATACTGTTTCTTTAAGAGCAAGCAGCACGATGGAGCAGTGGGTAGCACTGCTGCCACAAACAACCTGCTTCCAGGATTTGAACGTTGTGCTTGTTTGTCATGTGTAAATTTCTGTATTTGTAGTGTGTGTGTTTCTTTGTGTACGCTTGTTTTTTCCTCCCACATCCCCAGCCCCAAAAATGTGCCTGATTGGGTTGACTGTCAAATCTAAATGAACCCTTCTTGGATGTGTGAATGAGTGGGCCCATCAATGGACTGGCGCCCCTACCAGGGCCCTTACCTGCCTTGTTCCCAATAGTATAAGATGGTGTTCGGCCTGAATTGAAGTAAGTGGATTTTGAGAATGTTGTATATGTTTCTGCTCTACAGTATTTGATAATACTATAATTTAGCATTTGAGTGCTCTTTATTGAGTGCTAAAGCTTGAAGGCTTTTCATAACATGTCACCTTCTCTTTCCAACAAGGAGCACTAGACTTGACGACGATTGCTCTGTTTGATATACATTAAAATCCACTTCACATTCATATGTGATTTTTTTCTTTGAAAAAGATGTATGTCTCAAAATTTACAAAGTGCTCTGAGCTGTTTGTTTTTTTATTGCTCAATTTACTCATAGAATTAAGTATTTTTGACAAATAAATGATTATGTTTGTGCAGGTAGCTTTGGAATTGTTGTGTAAACACTGAATAATAATTATGTGAAAGGGAAAAACCCACTCGTCAGTTGTATGATAGTGCTAATAAGACCTTATTAGTGCTTCGCAGATGTGCAGTCAACAAAGACACCGAATCCAAACTGGGAAAGTCATGAGAATTGTGAGGGAATCACATGGATTGCTTTTGATAAAAAATAAAGTCACAAAATGTTTATTTATGGAAAGAATAATTTTTTTTCATTTCCAAATTTTGTTTTAAAGAAATTTTTGGCAAAAGCATTTACTACTTTCAAAAACAATATTTTTGTTCGGTAAATAGGTTTATACTATAAAAAGTGTAATTATCAAATGTTAAAATTGTAAATTGAAGCAGAGCTATAATTTGTTTCAATACTGCAAAATCATGACATGTTTGATGTATTCTTTTGATTCTAACTTTTTTTTAGCTTAATTGATGATTATCCTGCACACATCTTATGAGAGAGGTACGCTTACACATATTTACATTACATTACAAGTGACTTAAAAAGTGGTAAACATAATTGAGCAAGTGTGGTAGGACAGGTAACACAAGTTGATTGTCATAAGTGAAAAAATGTAGTAACTAATAAATTGACAAACATAGATTAACAATCTATAAAGCAGTTAAATTTAATGTGGCAACAAATGAACCAATAATAAGAAGGATCATAGAGCATTCTTTGTTCCTTCTTCTCAATCCATTAGACAGATATTAGATAGATAGATAGATAGATAGATAGATAGATAGATAGATAGATAGATAGATAGATAGATAGATAGATAGATAGATAGATACTTTATTAATCCCGATGGGAAATTCACAGGACAGATGGGTTTTCAATTGTTTCTTAAGTACATTGAGGGAGTCAGCAGTAGAAATTGAGGTGGCCAGCTCATTCCACCAACTAGGAACTACACAGATTTGAGATTTGATGCCATACAGAGGCGGCATCACCAGACGCTGTTCACTGGCAGACCAAAGTGTGCGAGAAGGGGCATAGCACCTCATCAATGTCTCCATATACACAGGTGCTGACCCATTGACTGCTCTGTTGGCAGGCATCACTGATTTGAACTTAATGCGTGATGCAACATGGAGCCAATGTAGCGACCTTAAGAGAAGAGTAACATGAGCCTGTCTCAGGTGATTAAATACAAGATGGCCGGCTGCATTCTGGTCCACCTGCATTGGCTTGATAGCACATGCAGGTACTCCTGCCAGAAGTGAGTTGCAGTAGTCCAGACGCAACAAGACCAAAGCCTGGAGCAGAAGTTGTGCTGCATATTCCGTCAAATAAGATCTGATCTTGTGGATGTTGTACAGCATGAACCTGCATTAACATGAAGGAGTAGAAATGTGCTCAGAAAAAGTTAGCTGCTCATTAATCACCATCTCAAGGTTGTGTACTGACTTGCCAGATGTTCGCGACAGTGGGGCAAGCTCTACAAAGATGGATAGTTGAACAGACTGGCTGGCAGTGATCACAGGAAGCTCAGTTTATGCCAGGTTGAGTTATAGATGGTGGGCCTTCATCCAGGAAGAGATATAAGTAAGTTATGCAGTGACTCTAGTTGATATTGTGTTGTCCTCGGGAGGGAACGATGGGTACAACTGTGTATCATCAATGTAGCACTGATAAGAGAATCCATGGGACTGGATGATAGAGCCCAGTGAGGTATACAGAGAGAAAAGTAGAGGACTCAGCTTATGATAAATGCATAAGTAAAAATGCTGCTTACTGTAATGCGTTTAAATATATTACATCATTCATACATCAGTTTATGGAACATAAGCCAAACTAGTATCAGTGAAGTGATTTGGACAAGGGTAAGGTCATATCTTAATAAAATGTATTAATAACAATATTTATATTACCAAAAATGCTGTACATAAAATTCTAAGGTGTTCACAATTCCATATATGCGGAATACAGAGAAACAGTTGTTGGTCAGTGGAGGTTTGGTAAAGCAAATTAAATTATAGTTGTGGTCATAGTTATAATGTGCAAATTTTCAGGCAGCTGTGTTTTTGGTAATGATAAAAGTATTGAAGAAAAGAAATGAAGGAAAGAGACAAAAGCTTTTGATAAGCAAGAAAGAAACCAATGACTATAATTACTTATAATTAGAAAAATGTTTTTCAATTAACTTTAGCCTAACTTAAAACAGTAAAATATCAATTCAGAACATAAAAAATGTGCAACAACTTCATCATTACTTGGTTCTTGTTCACAGTTTTTATTTAAAAAAATAGAGAAAAAGAAAACAAAAAACTTTTTTTTCCAGAACGTACTTCCTGAGGTTTAGTAGACAGGTGGGAGGACATTCTCTCTAACCTTTTTTGCTATGTTTGTTTCATTCTTTGTTTATTACAGCATTGCCTAGCAAATTCATGCCCACCTAATATAACCCATGGTCCTGGAGAGTGTAGGACCCTATCCTGGCAGCATAAGGCACAATGCACGAAGCAGCACTGAACGGGGCATAAGTACATTGTATGACCTACTCTTGCAAATCACATACACTCAGACTTTCCCAGAGGCAATTTGGAATCAGCAGTTAACCTAAGATGCAGACCTGTAAGGATAAGGATGAATAACTACTCTACCCAGAGAATATGCAAATTCCACATGGATAGTAACTGGCTGCGGGATTTTATAAAGGAATGTGTATGAGGCAGAAAATCTAATATCTGCATCACTGGCTGCCCAGTTTCTTTGTGTTTCAAATATGGTAAGGGAGAAGCTGATAAAAAAATTGGTAGAGACAAGAAGCAGGTAATAATTCAGAATTTTGGTGAGCAGGCTAGAGAAACAAAGGGTTGTTGTTTGCTATCTAATTTGTCAGCTTTTCTTCATAATTTAAGCACTACGAACTGCCTGCCTTGAATTAAGATTACGAGTCAGACTTGACTGCATTCATGGTTACAGCCCAGCAAGGAATTACTTCTATTGAGGAATCCCAATTGGACGCAAAACTCACGAGAGCAGAGACATTGGTGGAGAGGCAGAGTGAATGACAGGTGGATCAACTAGCAGGTCACCATTTAAAAAAATGCACAAACTTCTGCTTTTCTTTCCATAACCCATTCTACAAATACACCCAGGCAACGGCGGCTACTTTGGCCAGTAAATTATAACAGAATGAGTGTATTTATCTGGATGGCAATTGTTATAGCAGCGGCTTATGAATCTGCCAGGATTCCAATCAAATAAAACGCAAAACCGTGCAAATCCGTCTGTGATTTCTACCAAATGTAGAGAAAAAAATAATTCTAACCCATTATATGGATTCTATGAGTTTTTCTTATATACATATGCAGTGGTGCTGATGATTGTGGTTATTAAAAATACTACTAATTTCAAAATATTCTGATTAAAACCTGTATACTTCATGGGCTGCATTAAGTCATTTAATTTTTCTCCCTTCACTGTCTTCTCGCTATTAGACATAAATGCATTTGAATGGTTGTTGTTATAGTTTATAGACAAAAAAGAAACTAATGTACAGGTATGTATTTTATTTTAGTATAATAATATTGCCTGTGTTTTTTCTGATATTTAAAACACAGACCTATTCTGGGGGCAGCAGTCACATTTTGAGAATTTACTTATCTAGACCACGACCCAACATACAAATACCGTACACACACGCTATATTTCATGAGACATTATACTGAAGTGTTTCTGATAATACTGAGTCTCTTAATAGCTGATACTTTTTTCTGTTTTTTTTTTCCCTATTTATGACTTGCCTATTCCCACCATCTGTCTTTAGCTCCTAATAGTATATTCCCCATTATAGTCCCTACATTGTTAGTGTAGCAGATTGGTCCATGGTATCCTGTGTTGTTTTCCTTGTTCATTGGGATGGAGCATCTGATTGAATGAGCTCCTAAAGTGCTATGGTCATTAGGACCACAGCTACCTCAGGACTAGGTAGAATGCTGTTGAAATACCAGTTCTTGTAACCATGTTCATTTGCTCATTTTGGTGCTGCCCTTTGTTGTAGTGAGGTGGTTTATTGGAGTTAATAACAATAATGAACAAAAATAATTTTATGAATAATTTTCAGGTTTCTCATAAAGTTAAAATCATAAGAAATAATGATAACCGTTAACAGTAACAATACCTCTTGAAAGAGGTGAAAAAGAAAATTGTTGATTGATAGAGGTGTGTGGTCGGTTTTTGAGTCTTAGGGTTGTTGTTAGGATTGCTTAATTATGTACAGTGGAACCTCGGGTCACAACCGTAATTTGTTACAAAACTCTGGTCGCAACCTGATTTGGTCGTGACCCGAAGTAATTTCTCCCATAGGATTGTATGTAAATGCAATTAATCCGTTTCGGACCGTACGAACTGTATGTAAATATATATTTTTTAAAGATTTTTAAGCACAAAAAAAGTTAATTATACCATAGAATGCACAGTGTAATAGTAAACTAAATGTAAAAACATTGAATAACATTGAGAAAACCTTGAACAGAGAAAACTAAAATTGCAAGAGTTCACGCTATAGCCTTACGAACCGCTCGCTGTAAACACTTTTTTTTTAATGAGTTTTAAGCACAAGGAAAAAAATGAAAAATCCTTAATTTATGCAAAAACTAACCATAAACAACCAAGAAAACTAACCTTGCATGAGTGGAGTTCTGGCATGAAGGAAGTGAGCACGAAGCTGGGTGAAGAGGAGGTTACAGTTTTGAGGTAGTGTCCCTCTGCGCGTTGCACGTCTGACCGAGAACAATGTACTGTACAGGGAAAGACTGAACATGTGCGGAAATCATCAGCGCGTACGAACTGGAAGGGAAACTGGCTTGTTCGTCACCCGAGTGTGTGATCGTGAATAGATGCAAAAGTTTGGCGAACTTTTTGGTCGTAACACGATTTGTACATGTTACGAGACGTTCATGACCCGAGGTCCCACTGTATTTTTTATTTTTGAGTTAATTCAGTTCACTTTTTATATCTTTTATATCACTTCTGTAGTTCAGTTCCAGATCTTTGAAATTTTTTCTATTTTTTTCCCTCTGGAAATTTCTTTGTTTTGAGCTTCACCATTTTTTCATTCTTAAGATAATTTTTAATGAATTTAGATTTTAATCTTTTCATACTTTGTGTATTTACATGCCCATACTAAACATCGGATAAGGTGAGTAACCCTGTTAAATGCACAAGTAATTGTTCTTTGGCAAAACACTCTCATATTATTAAACTGCGCAAAAAAGATTTAAATGTCATCATTGGCCACCATGAATCTGAAAATGAGCATGAAACCTGCGGTAATTTTTGGATTGTGTTTAAACTCATTATTTAAAATTAAACAATTTAATTAGATATTTGAACTAGACAGTTATTTGGACAGGGTATTTTGATTATTTAAATATCTTGTTTGAGTCTAAACGCCTAACAAATGACACTTTTGGTAACTCCTGCCTGTGTTCGCATTCACTTCTAAATGAGAAAGTGGATTCTGCCAGCTTTGATCACGGACTTGGCTCCCATTTCACCTTACTACCACTACATAGTACAATGCCATTTTCACCAGTGCATTAACTGATTGGTCTCATTCACAATCCTGTTGTTTGTGAATAAAGGCTATCCTGTTATGGACACCATGAAAGAAACAGTGTTGAATGGGAGCAAATAGAACAAGTCTAAATCTACGTCCTTAAGCAGACAGTAGTCAGACCATCATTAGATGCAAAAAGATCCAACCATCCAGTTCCGAAACACTAAGACAAAAGCCGAACTCAGAATAACAGTACAAAAGTACTCACACAACTTTGTTTTTATTTGGCCACAAAAAACAAATGCAAACATTCCAGAAATTAAAAATGCTGCCTCGTGGGATGACACATTCATTCTTTGACCAGCTATTGGTAAAGTCATATGAGAGATGTCTGCAGTGAGTAGGCATAGTGGTGGCTTTAATATATGCCTCAGTGCACCGTGATTGTGCTTCGTTAGCCCTGTCACTACTTGAAATGATTTATTAAATATTTTAACTGTCTTGTGATGGTCTATTGTTAGACAATTGCTTATTTTTGTAAAACTTGTTGCTACCATTTTGGTCTAATTGTGGAACTTCACAGCTGCAATAAAATTTACATCTGGTGCTTTTTTACTCTATGCAGTTGTAACTAATGGAGAAACAAAGAGCTCTATTCACAAGCTTTTATGTGATGGGAGCTAGGAGGGGAGGATGTGTGTCTATTTAATAATGGTTAAATATGCGTAGAGCAGATGGGGGGGGGGGGAGGAGAGGAGTGAAAATAGCGGATGTATTCAATTCAGTCTATTCTTATGTACTGTAGCTCCAATCCCAGGGAACATTCAAAGGCCACTGCATATTAGGTGGCTTGCATTTCATAGCACCCAGAATGAGACAGACAGGTAGCAAAACAAAAATACACACTAAAATAAATTTCTCGTCAAAATATTGAATTAAAGAAATGATTCAATTTCTTAACTGGAGCAAACAAAGCAAAGTATTAATATTGATTATTCCTATCAATCTGTCTACATAGTTAACAAAAAATAATATCCTTCTGTTTATACTTTGGCCTAGAATGACTTCATTTCAAAAAGGAGGTCATATTAGGTTGGTAGCAGATCTGCAAATCAGATTTATGTGTCACTGTTAATTTTTAAAGCTGAAGATGTAGAGACATACCTGCTTTTTCACTGCTTTGAAATAACAGCAGTTTTCATCAAAAGTTCAGTTGTTAGTCCTGGTGTTGCACATTTAGGGAGTTTCTCTCACACATGCACCCTTCCATCTGGCATGGCTGCCCCTCACCAAATAGTGCTGATGTTTTCTCAGTCCCTGTGTGTCCTTTCATTCCCGTCTTGGTTAACTGTGAAACATCGATGCATTTATTTTTTGCATAGGCAAAATAGTATTCCTCAAAATTTCTGCTTAAGAGATACCACCAGAAACAGCTAATCCCAGAAAAAGCTAGAGGAACTAAAAATTGTATAATTTAGTAAGTTTCTCTACTTTCAGGTACTTTTCATTTTATTTTCTATGACAATAGTTTCCTCCACAATGCGTGTGTATGTTTTTTCCCTGTTCACATGGATTTTAATACGATTATCAATGAGTTGTGGGCTCCAACTTAACCCTCCTTCCTCCCCTGCCTATTTTTCTTTATACCATGCTTATCAAGTTATGTTTCAGACAAAAACAAATTGTGCTTTTTGTAGGCATATGAGTTTTATTAAGGAATAAGAAAGGATAAAACGAGTTAGGAATTGTACAGATGGCATAACATTCATGTGTGTTCAGAGACTTAATTAAAGGATTTGAAAGTTTGAGCATTTTACATTTTTTACTTCATAAAATCAGTTCTTACATTGTTATTTATTAAACATTTTTCTGACAATGAGTCATATTAAAAAATAACAGTACTTTATAACTTCATGTAGTTAAAACCATGGCTCAAATGGGCTTGTGTTGGCTCAATAGCTGTCAGGGAAAGCAGATTCCAGTTCTAGTGCTGTAAAATTGATCAGTGTGCTCTTGCTAGGTATTGGTTGAAGGGTGCATGTGATTAATTGAAATTTCTTAAACATAGCATTTTGAAAATATTCTCAAACAGTACGAATCATTTGAAGTCTTAAGATAAAATTGTTCTCACGTTATATACGAACACACTTAAACAAAACAAATATTAGCGAATTGGGTACCTCTCAGAGATGTCTATTGAGCCATTTAAATATTTTGTTGTGCTGTTGTGACTTGATATTCAATGTTTAATTTATCTGCATGAATGGCATTTGTTCAAATTGTATTTGTGATTTCCCTGTATTTTTTGCCTGATGTTGTATAGCCCTAGAAATTGTACTTATGGCTCCAGACCAGTATTTACATTAATTACCACTTTCTGTTTATAAAAAAATACAATAAGTATATTATTGTAAGAACCCTGTGTGTAAAAATACAAACAAATACAAATATAGTGCAGTACCATACACTGTACTTTAAATGTTCATCACTTTAATGCACAGGACTGTTAACATGTGGTTTATGTCTTATTTATATATTCAGTTCTTGATCAATACCTTCTCTTTCATTTATTAAGTTAGGTTTCACATATTTTGATGCCAGTACCTATACTGTATAAATTGCTCTCTGGATTTTCAAGTGACGTTGAACTAACTAATTCTGCCCTGTGGAAGATTGGTCGTCCAGCCATTCTTGATTCACCTCTTGTAGCCTTACGTCTGACATAGGCTCCGGGTCCACATATCCCTGTAGCAGAATAAGAAACTTTCAGTAAAGACTGAAGGGTTCTTCTGGTGCACTGACATCAGTATCTTCCTTCTGGTGTACAAATAAAGCAGACAGGACTCTCAGCTTGTGTATTTCTGTGAAAAAAAAATAGTGAATGAACTAGTGGACTCCAACTTTCTTTAACTGTTTGGAAAATGCCTTATAGCTGCAAAAGTAGTTTAATTAACAAGTAACAAGTGCTTCACCACATTTTAAAAATGTTTAATCCCTAAAAAGTATGAGAAGAGAAAGGGAACTCTTGATAACCTTGTCTGAACTATCAGAAATAGATTTGTAAAATCTTTATAACTATCAATATCTGATAGAACAAATGTCCTTGAACGTTACTGATGTTTTGGAAGCTATACACTTCAAGACCCATGAAAGTCTGACACTAATGATGTAGTGAAAAATTTAAGCAAAATGACACCTTTTATTGGCTAACTAAAAAGATTACAAAATGCAAGCTTTCGAGGCAACTCGGACCCCTTCTTCAGGCAAGCAAAGGCCTGAGTTGCCTCAAAAGCTTGCATATTGTAATCTTTTTAGTTAGCCAATAAAAGGTGTCATTTTGCTTGACTTTTCACTACATTCATAATGGCTAACACGGTACAACACCCTAGTACTACTAATGATGTAGTTAATGTTATTTTGATATTTTCAGCAACTGCTTTGAATGACTCTACTATTTTCTCTGTTTTGTTCTAGACATGCCTACAGCCAAAAAAGCTAACAAAATCAATCTATTCTCTGATTTATTTGTAAAAATGATCTGTAACTCTGTGACTGCGATTGTCAATATGTCTACACTTTATTTAATTTCCTGGTTAACTTCACAACCATTTAAAAAGCTTTTTCGATTAATTGTAGTTCTGTTTGATTCCATATTTCTTCAGTAATCATGATTAAATCACTAAGGATGACTTTTGGTGTTTTCCAGTTTAAGAGTTTGACTGCACTGTTCAAGAATATGTTTAATATCATTGCCCACTCAGTGACTTTATTCAAGTGTGGTTGACTTTGTATATTTGACAAATAGCAAACTGAAGTTCTTGTTGATTCCTGGTCACTTTATTTAGATGCTACAAACAGGGCTTTTCAAATTTAAAAACACAAGAGATCTCTACACATCAATGTTTTGAATTTTAACATTTATATATGTCTTTTCCTTTTAGTCCTAATGCCAATAAGGAGACAGTTTCAGGCCTGGATTTTCAAGGACCAAAGCGTAAACTATACAGTGCTGTGCCAGGAAGGCATTTTATAGTTGTGAAGCCATATCAACCACAAGGAGATGGAGAGATACCGCTATACAAGGGAGACCGGGTAAAAGGTTAGTAGACCTAATGTTAGCCAGATACCCACATTTTAAGTGTGTTATTCTATTATTGCATTATTTGTTCCTTTATTTGTCATATTTTCTTACCTGAACCAGCTTAGTGTAGTACATGTTCATGCTGCATTAGGAAAGACAGTTTATTACAGAACACATATACTGTGGGCATTCACACTTTACAAATTAGTTGTAAACTATGTGAGCTGAAAACATTTATATTATTTATGCATTCAGGATTTTTATTTCTTTTAATTCATGATATAATCTTTGCCAACACCATTCCACAGTGGTTAATGTTGCTATCTCAGCTCTAAAGACCCTGGATTGATTATTGCAATAGGTTCTTTCTTCATGGAGTTTATACATTTTGACTGGATATTATTTCCGTTTATATTCCAATGATTTACATGGTATGTTACTCATTAACACTACATTGTCCCTGAATACAGTGCATCCAGAAAGTATTCATAGCGCATCACTTTTTCTAGATTATTTTATGTTACAGCCCTATTCCAAAATGGATTAAATTCATTTTTTTCCTCAGAATTGTACACACAACACCCCATAATGACAACGTCAAAAAAGTTTACTTGAGGTTTTAGCAAATTTATTAAAAATAAAAAAATTGAGAAAGCACATGTACATAAGTATTCACAGTTTTTGCCATGAAGCTCAAAATTGAGCTCAGGTGTATCCTGTTTCCCCTGATCATCCTTGAGATTTTTCTGCAGCTTAATTGGAGTCCACCTGTGGTAAATTCAGTTGCTTGGACATGATTTGGAAAGGCACACATCTATCTATATAAGGTCCCACAGTTGACAGTTCATGTCAGAGCACAAACCAAACATGAAGTCAAAGGAATTGTCTCGAGGCACAAATCTGGGGAAGGTTACAGAAAAATTTCTGCTGCTTTGAAGGTCCCAATGAGCACAGTGGCCTCCATCATCCGTAAGTGGAAGAAGTTCGAAACCACCAGGACTCCTCCTAGAGCTGGCCGGCCATCTAAACTGAGCGATCGGTTAGTAAAAGGCACATGGCAGCCCTCCTGGAGTTTGCCAAAAGGCATCTGAAGGACTCTCAGACCATGAGAAAGAAAATTCTCTGGTCTGATGAGACAAAGATTGAACTCTCTGGTGTGAATGCCAGGCGTCATGTTTGGAGGAAACCAGGCACAGCTCATCACCAGGCCAATACCATCCTTACAGTGAAGCATGGTGGTGGCAGCATCATGCTGTGGGGATGTTTTTCAGCGGCAAGAACTGGGAGACTAGTCAGGATAAAGGGAAAGATGACTGCAGCAATATACAGAGACATCCTGGATGAAAACCTGCTCCAGAGCGCTCTTGACCTCAGACTGGAGTGACAGTTCATCTTTCAGCAGGACAACGACCCTAAGCACACAGCCAAGATATCAAAGGAGTGGCTTCAGGACAACTCTGTGAATGTCCTTGAGTGGCCCAGCCAGAGCCCAGACTTGAATGTGATTGAACATCTCTGGAGAGATCTTGAAATGGCTGTGCACCGACGCTTCCCATCCAACCTGATGGAGCTTGAGAGGTGCTGCAAAGAGGAATGGGCGCAACTGGCCAAGGATAGGTGTGCCAAGCTTGTGGCATCATATTCAAAAAGACTTGACTGTAATTGCTGCCAAAGGTGCATTGACAAGGCTGTGAATACATATGTACATGTGATTTCTCAGTTTTTTTATTTTTAATAAATTTGCAAAAACCTCAAGTAAACTTGTTTGACGTTGTCATTATGGGGTGTTGTGTGTAGAATTCTGAGGAAAAAAATGAATTTAATCCATTTTGGAATAAGGCTGTAACATAACAAAATGTGGAAAAAGTGATGCGCTGTGAATACTTTCTGGATGCACTGTATATAAATGCAGATGTGTGCATGGGTATGCTCTGTGATGGACTGGCAGCTAATCTAGGGATCCTTGTTGACTTTCACCTATATCTATCTATCTATTGCATTTCACATCTGTCTGTCTGTCTAATATATATTGTGTATATTGCAATTAGGGCTGCCAAAGTTAACACATTAATACATGCAATTAATTTTCAAAGGTATAATGATTGTTTTTCCTTAATTTTATTGATTGACAGCTCTTGTCATCTAAGTCAGTGGTTTTCCATATCATGACCCTTTACAATGTTCTATCAGTGATTTCATGCGAGCATGCTCCTTTGGGCCACTTTGGGGTTAACTCAGCAATGCCCAACTTGAAAGACAGAAAAAGGTGCCGACCATCAATATTCAAAATGGCACCGTGACACAACCACTTTATAACTTTGTAACGAGACAAGATAGAATGAAATAAATTTTGAAATCACATTCCTCAAATTCTGAAACCCAAGAAAAGCCACCAAGAAATCTTAAAACTCTCTCACATAAAAAGTAATAAAGGTCACAAATCACAATATGGTCACCCCCTTTAAGCGTGGTCTACAAACACATCCATCAGAACAATTAATTTAAAAACCTGCGGTGGGCTGACACCCTGCCCGGGGTTTGTTTCCTGCTTTGGGACCTGTGTTGTCTGGGATTGGTTCCAGCAGACCTCCGTGACCCTGTAGTTAGGATATAGCGGGTTGGATAATGGATGGATGGATATTTAAAAAACTTAACAAATGGTAAATTACAATAAATAAACCCAAAAGGGAATTTCCAACTAAAAAACAGTTTCTCTGAATAAAGATGAAATAAAAATTTACATACGACTGTTACAGTTTAACAAATAGATTATGTACACTTGATAAATAATTGCACACTGACACATTTTTCTGTTTTATGGAAAACTAGCTGTGTGTGGTCTTTGGGACAAAAAACAACCCAAAGACTCCCTAGCAGTTTTACTATTCATGAATTTGGAGAAGTGTCAGCTAACTCTTAAGAATTACCCAGGACAGAGGAAATGGACCTAATTTATGCTTGTTGCAACAGTGGCTTTCGTAAGACCCTGGCGATACCGTATCTTAGCTGTATCGCTGGCATATTAACAGTGTTTTTAGTGAAAACCACAAGCCTTGCCCCTCCGTTGCTGAGGTGTTTCATTTGCAAGTTGTTTAGCCGCGGTGTTTGCTTCCTTTCAATGTTCTGTGTCTTCATCTGTCTGATCAGCGCAACATTGTTGTTACGCAGTAGTTTTTGGTGCACACAGGTCTTAGGTAGTGAGAAGTCAAGTGCATGCAAGCAACAAAACTATTTAAAAGTGCTGCATGCATGTGCCATCTGGTGGCTGTGGTTGAGCGTGTACAGAGCTGACTACTCCATACACACACACACACACACACGCACACACAGGTCTTTCGTTTATATGTGTGTAATGCTGACTGGAAACTTCAAAGTTACACACAGATAAAGTAGTTTATTGCTGATGTTTTCCCAGCTTGGAATCAAATCTGAAATTGCCATGACACTTTGCATAACTACCTTTGTTTTATCTGGTATTAAAACACTTTAAAAATGTAGGTCCTTTGACAGCCAAACATCCATCCATCCATCCATCTTCCAACCCGCTGAATCCGAACACAGGGTCACGGGGGTCTGCTGGAGCCAATCCCAGCCAACACAGGGCACAAGGCAGGAACCAATCCTGGGCAGGGTGCCAACCCACCGCAGACAGCCAAACACCAAGTAACCAAACTAAATGCAACTGCATATTCAAAAGACTTTTGTTGTTTGCAGGTTTGCAAACCCAGGTTTAACTTTTTTAAACTTTTTTTTTTTATGAAACCAATAATAATGTCACTATAACAGGCGTGTCTGCTGATGGCACAGTGTGGACGCTAGAGGCACTGTTGCCCCATTAAACCCACTAGACAGACGTCCAGGACACACGTTTAAAAGCACCAAGAATAATTTCTTTAGTATTCTTCAATAAAGTGCACAAAGCACAGCACACTCCACAATTCACTAATAACAATAATAATAAAGAATAATCAATACAATACTGTCCTCGTGCCTCCGAAGTACTTACAGGTCGTAACAACAATAGGAGTCCCCAGGTTCCTTGTGAGCTCCCCCTGGCGGCACCCACGGCACCTAACAGGGCTGAGGAAATGGGCTTCATGTCCCATGATGCCCTGAGGGAATCCAGGGAACCATTTCCGTCCGGGGGAGCTGCCACTTAGCGTTCCGGGGGATGCAGTGCCCTGAAAAGCCTGCTCTTCCTCCTTTTTTCTGTTCAGGGACGTCCCGGCCAGATTGAAACGCTGGCCGTCCATCACAACAGCAACATTGAAAATCTGAGGTGAAATAATGGGCAGCAGTCTGTGCATGTGCAGTTTTCACAGCATAAATTTCGAAAAAGGAAGCACTGTCTAAAAAAAAAAAAATGTGTAAATTCCAATTCCAATTGTGATAAAGTGCTTTGAGAGACGTGTGCCGTTACACATTAAACAGAATATTCCAGATTGTCATGATTACTTCCAGTTTGCATATCATCATAACCTGTCAATAGTGGATGCCATTTCCCTTGAACTTCATACCAAAAAAAACATGAGTCCCGTTTAACATTGCTGTACCAGAAATACTGACCATTAAACTTCTGAATGTAGGAGTTAACTTCACCCTGTGAATTTTGGATTTCATAACTAACATACCAAGAGATTAGCAGCATCGTTTCCTCCATGCTGACCCTCAACACAGGTACTCCAGAAGATGGTGTACTGACTCCCTTCTGTACTCTTTAATCACATATGACTGTGTGACTAGACATAATTACAGCTTTATTATTGAATTTACTGATGACACTACCACCATGGCAGCACGGTGATGCAGTGGTAGCACTGCAACCTCGCAGTAAGGAGGCCTGAGTTCGCTTCCCGGGTCCTCCCTGCGTGGAGTTTGCATGTTCTTCCCGTGTCTGCGTGGGTTTCGTCCAGGTGCTCTGGTTTTAAAAAACACCAAGAAATCACACAGCTTAACCCTGTTGCCCTATAAGTCACAATCTGAATATAGGACTTGGAGTCTATATTTGGAATGCCTCCTCAGGAAATACCTGACTCATTTCATCTAATTTCCCTGGGTTGATTAGTTCTAGGGCGGCACGGTGGCGCAGTGGGTAGCGCTGCTGCCTCGCAGTTGGGAGACCTGGGGACCCGGGTTCGCTTCCCGGGTCCTCCCTGCGTGGAGTTTGCATGTTCTCCCCGTGTCTGCGTGGGTTTCCTCCGGGCGCTCCGGTTTCCTCCCACAGTCCAAAGACATGCAGGTTAGGTGGATTGGCGATTCTAAATTGGCCCTAGTGTGTGCTTGGTGTGTGGGTGTGTTTGTGTGTGTCCTGCGGTGGGTTGGCACCCTGCCCTGGATTGTTTTCCTGCCTTGTGCCCTGTGTTGGCTGGGATTGGCTCCAGCAGACCCCCGTGACCCTGTGTTCGGATTCAGCGGGTTGGAACATGGATGGATGGATGGATTAGTTCTAGGAAGTGCATACTTTTCAAATTTGAAAAGCACTGAGAAATTTGCTCCGAGGGGTCTTCCAATTGTGACAGCAACCAATTCTTTCACCTAAGCTCATTTTGCCGGTCTGACATGAGACTTGCCCCTTTTGCATAAACAGCTTTGAAAGCCTCCACTGACCTTTTCTATCTCTCAATTCTTTTCAATAAAGAACATCCATAGCCCTCTGCTGCACAATGTCAAAGACCACATCAGTTTCTGAGAAGATTTGTTCATGAATTGTTCATGTGTTCAACATGAAAAAAACTCAAAATCCTCCAGTGTCCTTAAGAAGCCTTTGGCAGCGTTGAGTGTGTCCTCCTCTGCTGAGCTCTCATGCTCGATAATCTTTTCATAGTTGTTTGGCCCAGGGCTCACTATTTGTGATTTAAGGTTCCACTGACTAGGAGCGTTTCTGAGCAACGTTAACCACCCTGCAGACTCAAGATAAGACATCCTCTTGGTAGATTAGAAAAAAAAATGTGGCCAAGCCAGAGAGAGATGCAAAAAACATTCTGGATTCAGACAAGCATTTTGCCCCCCTAAACATGGGGACAACTCAAGGCTCAATCTGTGTACATATCAATGTACAAGCATTGCATTGTGGACTATTGCTTTAGCTTTAGCTTAAAGTCCATTCAGTGAGGAAGTCATGACTGCAGCCCCATCTTAGGTTTGAGCCACAAGTTTTTCTTTGTAATTGTAGCCCTACATTTGTTCATTTAAAACATCAAAGACGGACTGGGCATCTTGCCCCACTGAAAAATAAAGGTATCGAACAAACTGCTCTCAAATTAGACCTGCAGTTTCGACATATCGAACTATGATGGACAGTTGTGCATGACATGAAGTGTCAGCTTGTTTCATCTGCTTGCCTTGCAAAAAGGGGAGCAGTTTGAACTTGACCTTTGTTTTTATCGACAACAGTGGTTGCAATAGCAGAAATCAAATCATTGTGAATGGAGTGGGACATGCCAGAAAACCCCAGAAGATGACTGGAAGTGTGTGGCCAAGACAGAATCATATTTGGATAATGTTTAAGTGATTTCCCTGTAATTTTCCTTGTTAGGAGATTCAATACCCTCATCATGCCAGCTTGACAGCCAAGCAATGGAGTAATGTCAATTAGGAGGTTAAGAAAGGCCCTGTTTTTTTCCACTGTTTCATTGTGTTTTGCCACCTGAATATGAACACCATCATTAATTGCATGTTCTACTCTGACCCTGCCAAGACAACTTAACCATGCATGTGAACTCACGCGTTCATTGCTTTACTCAAGTGACACTGAGAACTGGGGTTGTATGGATTGATTCTGAATGCGACTGCGAGAATGAAAAGTGAATTAAAAAAAAAAAAAAAAGCTAACCTTTACCAGTATCATAAGTTACACCGGCTGTTACAGACTAAAATCAAATTTATGTTGTTATTCTAAAATTGTAAGAATAAGAGCAGTTCACTTCTCAAAGTGGAGCCGTGCGGGATCGAACTCGCCACCCTCTGATTCCCAGTCAGGAGCTGATACCATTACGCCACCGCGGCAGTTGTAGTAAGAGTGTCAATGTGGCATGCTAACGCGGCTTTTTTTTTTTTTTGTGCAGTTATATTTTTGAATAAAAGCACACGTGTTCTCTTGTTTGTACCTTTTGTGAAAGTGTTTCTTTGATATATGGACTTCAGGCTTCATACGTTATATAGTTTATGCCTACATTTTGTCATTTACTATTAGAATATGAAAAACGTTTCTGTTTTAAAAATGTGTTTGCACAGACTACTATAGAAACGGAACACACATGAAATGCGTGTATTCCAAATAACGCTATATTATTTCCACTCTAAAACTCCACTTCAATCCCAGATAATCAAATCAAGGCAAGGCATGAGCTAGGAGAAGTTCGTTCTAAGTCGGTGGGGGGATGGAATAGCTGGCTGCTAGTAGCTTGTGTTTATCAGCACATTTAGATGACAAAAGACTCTGGCGGAGAGGTGCAAACGGATTTAAGACGTGATTTAATGTGGGACGGATTTACGAGTTTTTTCGTAGGCTCTGGTAATTCTAGTGTTAAACCGCTTATCCACGGCAGGGTCGCAGGGCAGCTAAAGTCGATCATAGCAAGCACAAGACAGGAGGAACAATCCCATCACAAGGCGGAACACACCTTAGCAAGTTTAACTCCAGTTCACCTAACCTGCATGTCTTTGGACAGTGGAATGAAACTGGAGTACCCAGAGAAAACCTGTGCTGACACAGGGAGAGCATGCAAACTCCACACAGGGAGCACCCATACCCTGAATCCCGGTCTCCTTGTAGTGAGACAGCAGCACTACCATTGCTCCATGTGCTGCCCCATAACAGTGCTATATTACTATAAACTTCGAATGTGTCGATAAACTTTGTGTGTAAAATCACTTAGAAGAGGAGAAATACAAGAATAGTTAAAACTATTTAAAAAAGAAAAAAGTAAACGAGATAAATAAATCACTTTATTCTTATAGAAATATATATATATCAGTAATGATAAAAGCTATTCACAGAGTATAGATAGATACTTTATTAATCCCAAGGGGAAATTCACATACTCCAGCAGCACCTTACTGATACAAAAACAATATTAAATTAAAGATTGATAATAATGCAGGTAAAAACAGACAATAACTTTATATAATGTTAACGTTTACCCCACCCCCCGCCTCCCCCCGGGTGGAATTGAAGAGTCGCATAGTTTGGGGGAGAAATGATCTCCTCAGTCTGACAGTGGAGCAGGACAGTGACAGCAGTCTGTCGCTGAAGCTGCTCCTCTGTCTAGAGATGACACTGTTTAGTGGATGCAGTGGATTTTCCATAATTGATAGGAGCCTGCTGAGAGCTCGTCGCTCTGCCACAGATGTCAAACTTTCTAGCTCCATGCCAACAATAGAGCCTGCCTTCCTCACCAGTTTGTCCAGGCGTGAGGCGTCTTTCTTCTTAATGCTGCCTCCCCAGAACACCACCGCGTAGAAGAGGGCGCTCGCCACAACCGTCTGATAGAACATCTGCAGCATCTTATTGTACTGATACAGGAATATGGAGGTTCAGTTAGTGTGTTTTAAAGAAAGTTAAACATTTTCAGATATTTGAAGGTTCTCCTTGGAGATCTCACTATCTGTTTTTTATGTGAACTTTTCAGATTCTATTGTATATTAAGCTTTTCAGTCAATCATAGATTTTGTTTTTATGTGCCTTTTATAGTGAGCCCTATCAGTAAGAAATATGCATGAGCACTAATGTAACGAGTAAGTAATGAATGTGAGAGACAAAAACTTCTCACCTTGTAGCTGGAAGAATTTAATTTGCAAGATCCTACAAAACTGAGTTGGCTCTTTCACGTGATCTTAAGGAACAGTGAGAAATGAAACTCTCTTTATTTTGTAATTAGACTAAAATGGAACACAGTTGACTATGCATATGCCTACTGCTTCATGCCTTCAACTATTCATTGTAGTCAAAGTGAGGAATATGCTCCCTATGGATTGTTTGATGAATAAATCAGAAGGAATAAAAGCAGAGAATTAGCATATGGGCCAGTTGTTCTCTTTTGTTGTCATTTATTTTTCTCTGCTGTGATTTATTGTTATAAGGAAACTGAATGATGATGGCTACCTGTGAACACACATTTCGTACAGTATAATAAAGACTGATTGATGAATCTTGCACAACTAAAATTAGAAGGCCCTGCATACATTGTGTAGAATGTATTTTTCAGAGTATTTTTATAGTAGTTATCCATGGCTGAGTGTGTATGGACAGCATCTAAATATGTATGTGTAAACATTTATATGTTTGTCAAATGTATAAAAGTACAGCTCTCTCTTTCTCTCTCTGTCTGTCTATAAAGCTTCAGATCCATTGGTCTCTCCCCAGAGTCCCAGTGAAACCTCATTTGTCATGTAAAACAGCAGAGTGAAATGTAAAATTGTCTTGAAATGTGTACTAGTCTCATAACTAAGACACACTGTATGCAAAAATTAGGAATAAAAGTGCTGTAGAATAATATCTGTCCAAGCATGATTGTTGACCAAGTAACAGAGATATTTATACATCATTTCATATACAGGGTGAGCTAAAAAGTACCACATTTCAAACGTTTATTGCACAAAAACTCTACAAGATAAAATAAATTTCATTACGACACAAGAAAGGGTATACAAAATAGATATTTTTCACTGTTTTATAAATGATGTCTTCAAGGTGGTGGCCATCTTTAGCGATACACTGTTTGAGACGATTTCTGAACACTCGCATGACTCGTTTGCCCATTTCAAGGGGAATAGTGGCAATTTCGTGGCGAACAGTGTCCTTGAGGGCTTGAAGGTTTTGAGGACGGTGTTTATATACCTTCGACTTGAGATAGCCCCACAAGAAGAAATCACACGGAACAAGCTCAGGCAAATGTGAAAGCCACCTGACATCGCCGCGCAGGGAGATCAGCTTTCCCAGAAACATCTCCTGCAAAACTTGCATGGATCTCCACGCTGTATGAGTTGTTGCTCCATCCCCTTGAAACCAGGCGTCCACCACATCCATTTCTTCCAGCTAGTGCTGCCAAAAGTTCTCTAACATTTCAATGAAACATTCAGAAGTGATGGTGACCGTTTCTCCCCCTCCTTGAAGAAGTAAGGACCTACAATGCCAAATTCTGCCACAATGCCAAATTCTGCCATTCAAACTGTAACACACTCACTGTGCAGGGGTCTCTAATGAAGTTCATGAGGGTTGGTTTCAGCCCAATACTGAAAGTTTTTCTTATTTACGTAATCATTCAAATGGAAATGTGCCTCATCACTCCACATAACGATGGCATCTCAATGAACGGTTTGCAGAATGTTCATGCACAACTCTGTATGGTCCTCCCAGTCTCTATCAGTGAGTTACTGCAATACCATTATTTTGTATTAATGGAAATTAAGATCCTCATGCAAAATCCTCAAATACGTGTTGGAAATGCCTAATGTTTGCACACTGAACGTCTAGGAAACTGCAAAAAGCCCTTACAGCTTGGATGTGTTCAGACATTCGTACAGTCCGAGGCCTTGAGATTTTCTGTTCAATGTTGTACCCATCTGTCTAATTTTAGCCACACACTGAAGAATTGTTTTCTGAGGTGGGTTGCGTAGTGATGATGGATTCATTGTTTTTGAAGAATGCTTCAACAGCAAAAGCACGGTGCGCACCAGACCAAGGCATGTTACTGACTGAAAACTACAAGAGATCGCCTATCAAAGGACCTCCCACCCCAACCCACTCAGCTGCCTCTACCCTGTGCAATGACCTTGAGAATTGTGATACCATTTTGGCTCACCCTGTATTAGCTATCAGAGCTGGTCTTTTTCTGATTCCAGTTTTCAAACAGAGCAGCTTCTCTGTCCAACCGCTCTCGTTCATATTACTTTTGAGTGTTTCATTTTCCCCTTTATTCTTTGCTAAAACAATTTCAACTTTCTTGCCAGAGGTCCTTTTCTGTAGCTGCTGGAGGTTCAGATGACTGGGTTAGCCCCTCTTTTACATATTCAGCTGAGGTTTTGTGATCAGAAGTGGCAGCCCACTTGCAGTGTTTCACTTGACCATAGTTGGTTGAGCCAGGTCTTTGTTTTCTGGTTTTCTCAGGGGCATATAGTTTATAGATTATTTCTTGCCCTCTTCTGAAAACAGTGTAGAGCAGGGGTGCCCAATGCGTCGATTGTGATCGACTGGTAGATCGCAAAGGTAGTGCAGGTAGATCGCGTTGCATTCAAAAAAAATTTTTTTTAAATGTTAGTCTATCATATATCCTCCCAAGTGGCATTTGCCACTTGATTGACATACAGGGCGGCCAGTCTGAGATCTCTTTTTTTCTAAAAAACTGGTCATCCTGCACGCACGATCAAACGCACAAGCTACTGCAAAACTCTGGCTGTGATCTAGTTAGCTTTACAATTTATATCGACTAAAAAAGAGATTTTAAAAAAATTTAATTGGGATGGGTATGGGCTGGATGTGGAATTGGAAGAGTATTTTTTTACTCACAATGTCACAATCGAAGTGCGTTTGTCTGATCTGTCAATCTATCATTGCTATTCCAAAGAAGGAAAATGTGGAAAGGCACTTTCGAAATGTTCATAAAAACTACGGAACTGACTTCCTTCCAAAAAGCGATCTGAGAAAGAGAAAGGAGAGGGAACTAAAATCGCAGTTAATCGGACAGCCGTCAGTTTTCACTCAGCTGAAATCAAAAGCTCAGTTAAACCTTTCAAACGAAAAATGCAACATCTGTCCTCAAAGCTGCACTGCCTTGATTTGGAGAACATCCAAAACCTCGCGTCAGAGCTGGATACGCAATGGAAGGCATGTGCGCAACTTGACAGCATACGCTACACAGAGCAGATTGAAAATTGCCTGTCAGACTTTGACAGACGGCTTCAACACTCAGCTTTACTTGAGCCAATCGCTACATTTAAGTGCTATCCATTTAGGGAAGATGTTGAGGGTGATTCACCCGCATCAAAAATTGCAACACTGTTTCACCTAAAACTCCTCTACAGTGGAGGATGAGATTTTGACACTACAGGATGACATTCATCTGAAGTCTGGGGCTCTTGGACAGTTTTGGAACTTATTAACAGAGGAAAAGTACCCAAACATGAGGAAATGTGCTACCTCCTTGACTGCATTATTCGGCTCCACTTATTTATGCGAGTCAGTCTTTTTTCACATGATTATTAAATCCAAATACTGTAGTGACCATAAATGTATTGAATTGTTATTGTGCCATAACGGTTATTCAGTTATGCAAGGTACAGCAACTTATATTTTATGTATAAAGTATACTCAGTGTATATATATATATATATATATATATATATATATATATACAGTGTGTATATATATATATATATATATATATATATATATATATATATATATATATATATATATATATATATATATACAGGTGCTGGTCATAAAATTAGAATATCATGACAAAGTTGATTTATTTCAGTAATTCCATTCAAAAAGTGAAACTTGTATATTAGATTCATTCATTACACATAGACTGATGTATTTCAAATGTTTATTTTTCTTAATGTTGATGATTATAACTGACAACTAATGAAAGTCCCAAATTCAGTATCTCGGAAAATTAGAATATCAATTAAGACCAATGCAAAAAAAGGATTTTTAGAAATGTTGGCCAACTGAAAGGTATGAACATGAAAAGTATGAGCATGTACAGCACTCAATATTTAGTTGGGGCTCCTTTGGCCTGGATTACTGCAGCAATGCGGCGTGGCATGGAGTCGATCAGTCTGTGGCACTGCTCAGGTGTTATGAGAGCCCATGTTGCTCTGATAGTGGCCTTCAGCTCTTCTGAATTGTTGGGTATGGCATATTGCATCTTCCTCTTCACAATACCCCATAGATTTTCTATGGGGTTAAGGTCAGGTGAGTTTGCTGGCCAATCAAGAACAGGGATACCATGGTCCTTAAACCAGGTACTGGTAGCTTTGGCACTGTGTGCAGGTGCCAGGTCCTGTTGGAAAATGAAATCTGCATCTCCATAAAGTTCGTCAGCAGCAAGAAGCATGAAGTGCTCTAAAACTTCCTGGTAGACGGCTGCTGCGTTGACCTTGGACCTCAGAAAACACAATGGACCAACACCAGCAGATGACATGGCACCCCAAACCATCACTGACTGTGGAAACTTTACACTGGACCTCACGCAACGTGGATTCGGTGCCTCTCCTCTCTTCCTCCAGACTCTGGGACCTTGATTTCCAAAGGAAATGCAAAATTTACTTTCATCAGAGAACATAACTTTGGACCACTTAGCAGCAGTCCAAAGGCGAGACGCTTCTGACGCTGTCTCTTGTTCAAGAGTGGCTTGACACAAGGAATGCGACAGCTGAAACCCATGTCTTGCATACGTCTGTGTGTGGTGGTTCTTGAAGCACTGACTCCAGCTGCAGTCCACTCTTTGTGAATCTCCCCCACATTTTTGAATGGGTTTTGTTTCACAATCCTCTCCAGGGTGCTGTTATCCCTATTGCTTGTACACTTTTTTCTACCACATCTTGTCCTTCCCTTCGCCTCTCTATTAATGTGCTTGGACACAGAGCTCTGTGAACAGCCAGCCTCTTTAGCAATGACCTTTTGTGTCTTGCCCTCCTTGTGCAAGGTGTCAATGGTCGTCTTTTGAACAACTGTCAAGTCAGCAGTCTTCCCCATGATTGTGTAGCCTACTAGACTGAGAGACCATTTAAAGGCTTTTGCAGGTGTTTTGAGTTAATTAGCTGATTAGAGTGTGGCACCAGGTGTCTTCAATATTGAACCTTTTCACAATATTCTAATTTTCCGAGATACTGAATTTGGGACTTTCATTAGTTGTCAGTTATAATCATCAACATTAAAATAAATAAACATTTGAAATACATCAGTCTGTGTGTAATGAATGAATCTAATATACAAGTTTCACTTTTTGAATGGAATTACTGAAATAAATCAACTTTGTCATGATATTCTAATTTTATGACCAGCACCTGTGTGTGTGTGTGTATATATATATATATATATATATATATATATACACTGAGTATACTTTATACATAAAATATAAGTTGCTGTACCTTGCATAACTGAATAACCGTTATGGCACAATAACAATTCAATACATTTATGGTCACTACAGTATTTGGATTTAATAATCTTATATAGCTTTTTTAATGTTCATTTTAAAAGCAGCTTGCAAGCCGAAAAGGTGTGGGCACCCCTGGTGTAGAGCATGCTTTTGAGGCATCGACATTTCCTTTTCTTTTCCCCCATGGCTCCTGACTTTGTCCTGAAGAGGATGCAGAGTAAATTCTGATACCACATGTGTCAATTAGAAAGAAACAATGTCAAAAGCATTGTTAAACTCACCTCCCATTATTCAAGTTGTGCTTTATTACTGTTTGTATGAAATCGAAATTTTACTTTTGAGTTTTTGACAAACATATTATTTAAGCATCCATGATTCATCCAACTGAGAAAACCCTATTCCTCTTTTAGTATCACCCACTTAATTTAAATTTGTGTTTTGTTTGAGCATGGGAAAGGTGATATATAAATAAAATGTATTATTCTTTTTCTTCTTATTATTATTAAATATGATCAGTTAAGTATGTTACAGTACTCCCAGCGCAGACAAAATGCAAGACAGGCAGATTGAGATTTAAACAAATGCCAGCCTGTTCTCTACTATGTAAAACAGACTTGCTTTCCACTTAATATCAATTTTTATAATTCAGATAAAAGATTGTTTTAATATTTGTGTACAAAATTAGTGGTAGTTTTGCCAGTTAACATGAAATACATTATTTTTGGTTCAGAAAAGGTAATCAAAATACCTGGATAAAATCCATAAGGATATAGTGAGCACTTAATACAGAGTTATGCGGCCATGATGTAAACTCAGATCCCTGAATTAATAAAGGTGTAGGTGACCAGTGAGTTGTGATTCTTTCACATATGTTTAATTTTCAGCTTTACCAATTTTTAAAGTATGTACTACATTAAAGTATTCCTAATGGCTCCAACTGTGCTTAGTTTATTTTATGTAGAATAGTCTTTGTGTGCTGCTGTGGGCTGGCGCCCTGCCCGGGGTTTGTTTCCTGCCTTGCGCCCTGTGTTGGCTCCAGCAGACCCCCGTGACCCTGTTGTTAGGATATAGTGGGTTGGATGATGGATGGATGGATAGTCTTTGTGTCATTATGTGCTTTGTGTGTTTTACTAATGTGTGTGATGTCAGAGGGACAAAAACGGGCAAGCTTAGCGAGCAAGCGAAGGCGTCAGTATGTAGAAGCAAACACAGTACATTCCCTTTAAAGGTGACTAGTAAATTCACAAATTTAAGTTATTTTAGAGTTTCCAAAAAAAAAACAAACAATGGTGCAAGTAGTTGTGCTGCTTCTTTATAATATAAGGCATGTGTGTATTACACGACACAGAGCTGGCTAATATCTTTGTTGTGATTCTGTTTTTGTGCACACAAGCTTTTCTTCTTCTTTTTCTAGACATGTTCGTATCATTTAATACAAGTCTGTAGCATTTTGACATATTGACCTGTCCTTTCAAAAATTACAGTTTTGAGTGTTGTCTTTATAATTTGTTACAATGAAAAATGTTTTCTTCTTGTATTGCAGTGATCAGTGTTGGAGAAGGAGGTTTCTGGGAAGGCAGTGCCCGGGGTCATGTGGGCTGGTTTCCTGCAGAATGTGTGGAAGAAATCCAGTCCAAGCCCAATGAAAGTAAACCAGGTAGAGTAAATACAGAGACATCTGACTTTACTAGCTGATGATAAATATACATACCCCTGGAGATGTTCGTGCTGCCTTTTAGCAAAATAATAGAAGTTTTATTTCATTTGAAATGTGCAGTTTTGAAAGGCTGCAGAAGGTTGTCAGTGTCTTGTTCTGAATATTTATTTGTAATGAAATGAAAGTTAATGGTTAAGCATTACTTTGGCACTTATTGTACAGTGTTTAAAATGTGTGACATTTGTTTTACTTGTACTATATAAAGTTATTCATAAAATAATACATCTATTTTACAGTGAAAGCAAATTTTACTATAGCTAGGTAAATGTAAAATTAACATGAATTATACCTTTTAACTTATTAACAGACCTGCGTATCATCAGTCCTTGTACTGTAAGTCAAGTTGTGGTAATGTGCAGAATAAACAGTAGTTGGACAACACATGAGGAAGGTTTTTTTTTAAGATTGTACACCTCATTGTTTTTTGTGCATGCAGATGATGAACACAGATCAAATAAAGAAACTATCTTTTTTCTTGTTAGGGTTTGGAAAAGTGGTATGGCGGTTAAAGCTGTAACCTTACATTTCCAGAATATTGGTTTCAGTGCCTAAACTGGTCACTGTCTGTTTTGTGTTTATATGTTCTCACTGTATCTGCTTTGGATTTCTCCAGTGTGTATGTATATTTTTTAAACTATACAGTTGGCCACAATGAGGCCAATGACAGTTTACTTTGAAAGGGTTACAGTATTTCTGAAATCGGACAAAATGCCCATGAGTCATTAGTGTAGCAAAGGTAACCTCTTGTGTATCATTGAGCCACAGAGATTCCCTGCTTAACAAAGTGGCCAACAATTCTCAAATATCACTTTAAAACAGAGACCAAACAATAGTCAAAAACCAAGTGAAACACCAACTTTGTTTCTTTGAGATAAAATTAGAGGAAAAAAAATAATCTTTAGCAAGTAACCCATAGTAAATTGAAAAAAAACTAGGTGGCTCAAGAATAAGGTGAATCCCTTTATAGGGTAATCCTTTTCATAGGTAAATGTTATTACATCAACTTGTTGATGATGTAGAGTAGAGTATAAATTTGTGATTTATATGTTTTATAGTAGTGCACAGAGGACGTTGAAATTCTACTTGTGTACTCGAAAAGTCTGCAATTTGGATTAACCATATGAAGTGACTGCCTAAATATGCTTAACAAATGTTTAATTTATAATGTTTCTCTCAACACTACCAGTAAAATCCCATGAGACCCAGGGGATTTATTAGGTTACATAAAATTGAGTTATGTATTTTAATACATTTTTTTTTCTCATGGAACTGGTTTGAAAAATCCAAGTAAGAATTTCACTATACTCTACACATGTGACCATATTTGTACTACTATGTTTCTTCACATTCAGAACCATAAATACGTGAAATTGATTACCAGGTAGTGCAGTAAACAGCAGTACTTTGGTGACTCAGCATTATTCAAAATGTGAGTGCCCGCTGCGCTCTGCTAGTCTTAAAAGCCATGTCATGACTGTGATGACTCATAGCTCTTAACTAGGGATATTTATTCAGAGGAGCTGGACACTCAGATTATTTGTACAAATTGTGTTTATATCTATAAGCAACAATAACTGATGTATAAGCAAGTAAGGCATCCATTGTGCATGACTATCCAGTTTGATTAGGAATTTATATACAGGATTAGTTAAATCTTGTATTGGTGTCACTGGTAAATATACTTAATAAATATATATTTTTTGTGTTCTTTATTAAGCCTTATACAATTTCTTGTATTAGGAATTTGTTAGTTTTCGCATACCCCTTAGGGTCAGAGCGCAGGGTCAGCCATTGTACAGCGTCCCTGGGGCAATTACAGGTTAAGGGGCTTGCTCAAGGGCCCAGCAGAGTAGGATCTCTTTTTTTGGCAGTAACGGGGATTCGAACCGGCAACCTTCTGGATACCAGCACAGATCCTTACTAAACATGCAATACTGCAAAATTGAAAATTTCCAGTGTGCAATTAATATTCACTTAATATGCATATAGGTTTTAATTATAATATTTTTTCTCCATAAATAAAAATGTGTTATTCTTTTTTTAGGTAACATATCAAAACGTGAGAACAATAAACATTTTTCACATAGTTATTACAAATCTGTTTTTGGAGAAAATGAAGTTTCTTATTATACTCAATTTTATTGTTTTGCTTAAATCTATACCCAAGGAATGGTGTGTACAAAGAGTGAATTGAAAGGTGATTGCTTGTGGGTACCAGCTGAAGAGATCTGCCATGGTTAACAGAAAGGAGGACAGCAGGACGCCCTGCAATAGAATGGAAGCTCCATAATGCTCATATCAGAGGCCAAGAACTCTGAATCTTTAACTTGCTGGTTCTTAGTAGTTAAAGTAAATGAGCTCCTGAGTGGCACAAAGTGAAATTAAACAGGAAATATAGATAAATTACTTAGGAACCTTATATTGCATTTCTGATTTTGGAAATTATTTGATTAATATGTATTTCTTAAAATACTGTCTATTCCAACATGCGGCTGTAGTTTTCTTCAATATGAGGAATACTTGAACATACAAAGCAGCTAATTTTTACAACAAAGAAGTCAAGGTAGTGGTTTCATACAGAAGGTTTTGGAAGCCAAGGGTTTTGTTATTTCTTTTCTCCCAAGATATTATCGTTTCCTCCTAGCTTTAAATATGTATTTATCACACCATGAATGTAAGTTATTGAAATGTTTTATATGTCATATTTAACTGTAATATCAGAGCCATAAATCCAGATAGCATAATACTATATATTTTGTTATAAGAAAATCAAAGAGCATGCCTAATGTGAATATGTTAGAAATTCTCTTTGTGTAAGATATAGAACTATGTGCAATGTACAGAATTATAATTGTATTAAATGTAGACACAGTACTACTATACGATAGAAGAATATAAAACATTTCACCAAACACTCTTAATAGCAGGAAATAGCTGGTTGATTTCTGTATGCCTGGTTAATTTAAACACGTTAGTAATAGGTTGAATGATGTATCATGTGTTTAGTGAGCAGAACTTTTTAGATTTTTTCTATTTACCTCCATCTTTAGAAGTTTTTGTTTTCCATCTGAGATGCCTTCAGTGACAGGCCTTCCATAGAGCACACTAAAGAACCATGCCCCACATCCAGGAATTCATGAAAATAAAATGTACAAAGTGTTCAGGTGCCATATACATTATGTTATAATTAAAGGTGTGTTACTTGTGTTTTGGGGTGCCTGAAAGGCAAGGGCAGCAGCAGAATGTTACCCTAAAGTATGATTGATGAGAGGGAGAGAACCACACTCACAGGTCCTGTATATGTCATTATGAGAACATAGGGCCCCCTAGAAGATGGTAAGCTCACTTCCTGCAATGGAAGAAACATTACTTCCCTCTAATAACACAATTTGTTAATTATTCATCACTCTTATCTAGACCTGAGATTCCTAGTGATAAAATATGCTCCATGATGTTTTTACCTGATAAGCCACCATCTTATAAAATTATCAAAATAGCATGACAAAGCTAAAAGCTCATCCACTATTCTATTATCTGTTAATATAAACATGTTTCATTTGTGATAGATAGATAGATGGATGGATAGAACAAACTATATTTGTCTTCGGGGGATGTTTTGCTTTTTACAGAAACTCCTTAAATAAATACAAAAGAAAATAAATAAATGTACATGTACATACTAAATATGATCTGAACACACACCAGAATGACTAAAAACAAAGAAAACTTTAAAAAGAAAGAAAAACTTTTGACATGCCGGTCATAGCGTGAGTCATTATACAGGTACTGTGTGTTGCTGTTGCTATAAAGGAGCCCCTGTACTCTTTCATTACATGCTTCTGCTGAATGATTTATTGGCTGAAAGTCCTCAGTGTTGGTGTGTTAGAGGGGTGATGTGCAGCATTGTTTATAATAGCACTCAGTTTTGTTTTAATTCTCTTCTTTGCTGCTACCTCCACGGGGTCCAGAGGTAGCCTGAGCCTGACCTTTTAATTAGCTTGTTGATTCGGCGGGCCTCTCTTGAAGTGATGTTATGGTTATTATTTGGTATGTTTTTAGGCTTTTTTCTCCATGCTCCGTAGACTACAATATAACACAGCAGTGTAGACAAGATATTAATTTTAATTTATAAAAGGTAGTTAACTTCAGAACATAATTTTGCTTGGCAAATGTTTGTGAAGAAATAACTTTGACTTGAAAAATAATGAACTTATCCTTTAAATGATGCCTTGATTAGTGTCATCCCTCCCATCTTTCAATTGAATGCACTGGGTACAGAAAATGGAAGGATGGATATCTGTACTTTGCAAACAAAATGTTTTAATCCAAATTTTCTACAGTTCAGCACATTTTGAATGTGAAATGTTTACCCACCTAACTAATCTGTATCTGTGCTTGTGTGTTTGCGTTTATATGCTAAGCAAAATGGTTTCTTACTTTAACGAAGGAGGGGCCTGTTTGATATCTGAATATTATATTTTTGCACTTCTTTGTAGTAATTATGGCATTATTGTTACAATAAACTTTGCAAAAATATATTAATGGACTGTAAAGGGTTTCTTAGTTAATATTTTTATATGAGTAAAGCTTTTGAAATATTCCTTTTGCTGATTCACATTCAGTTTATTTGCCATAAAAATACAGGAGAGTGGGAAATCAGTAAAGTTTCTGTGTGTTTGAAGTCTGAAAGTAATATTTGATTGTTTTGTTTTGTAAGAATGTTGCAGTTATTTATTGCTGAAATGCTGTCAAAATCCTCTTAAAAAAGCTCTGGTGCCATCTGCTGGAATATAATTTCATGTCAAATTTTATTTGCTGTGTTTAATTTAAATCTGATCTATCTAACAAGCAACTTCATGTACTTAAGCACGGCAACGACTTTACATGACTGAGCTCAATAATTCAGTTAGAAAATGAATGGATGGATGCTTTTTTACTTCTTCATGTTGTCTTTTGTGCTTTTCATTGACACTGTTCTAGACACCTTGAATGACCATAAGAATTTACAGTTTATTAAAATTTATAATCTCTTTTGGACAGACTACTTTTTAAATAGTGTAGTTTATACCTGATGCAATTCCAAGCTGCTTTATAAGTTAAGACATAAAAACATTTACATGCAGAAAACAGCTTTTAAAATGTTTTATTTATTTTAGGAGTCTGTAAAAGTAACTGTTCTGTAGTAGAAACATGAGATCTGTAACTAAGCTGGAAGTCACACGGAACTGACTCCATACTTAAAGGTTTAAAGTCTAGGCATACGTAAAATAGCTGAGCTTGTTTACGCCTATATATGATTTTTATATTGTAATGCCTACAGATTCATTGAGGGCTTCTGTCTAGTTACACTCATTTGTTGTGTAGAGATGAGTCTGACTAGTGTAAATGAAACTGGGGCATCAGCAAGCCCCAAACCCCAACACAAATACACCAAGAGTCCCGGGTTCAAATAAAGGGTGGTTTTTATTCGCCACAATACCTCCAATGTAACACAAACACAGATTTTTCTCTCTCCACAATTCATCTCTCACCACTGCACTGTCCTCCTCCAGTTGAGTGTTGCTCTCTGCCCTTCCAGCTCCGACTCAACTGGATAAGGGAGAATTTCATTAAAGACCTGGGAGTACTTCTGGTGCCAGGGCTGCTGCCCATTGGAAGTACTTCCAGGTCATGCAGCATTCCCTGCTGGCACCCTACTGGGCACTGATATCCAGGGCCGCTGCCATCTAGTGTGTTCTGGGGGAATTAATAGTCCCCAGCAACATCTTCCACATCCGGTGGGCTGTCCGTCCATCCTTTCTGGCCCTCTCTTCATGTTTGATCCCCTTCTTCTCCCATCTTCTGGCCGGGATGCCCGTACCGCCTATGTGGCATTTACACTAGCTAATACTTTTGCTCTTCTCCATAAGTTCCAGCCTCTTCTGAACAAGTAAGTTAACATATTAGTACCTGGTCCATAGGGAACATGGGATTATTTATTTTTTTGTCTGGAGCTAAGGTCTTTGTGTTTCAGCTGGGTATGGCTGGCTTACGACACATTTTACTGTGGATTAATTACCACACTCATTAGCCTTGCATTGCTAATTTTGTGTTTGCAGTTGCACTGGTTCTGTGGCTTTCCAACTATAGTGACTTGGCAGAGGTTCTGTATAGCTTTTGTGTCTCTTTCACAAAGAAGTTATAGTACATCCAAAATAGTTAATCGCATTTACTAACTAATGTATGGAAACATTTTCAAATAACTGCTGCTTCTTGTACAGTACATAACTGTGTTACTCCTCTTGCATCCATATATCCTCATGACTTACTCACCCCATCCAATTCTGGAGGTTTTCTCCAGTCTGCCTGCTCTGATTTCAGTTCTTTGGTCTGTGCTGTGGTGTTTGTGTCTTTTGCTGCATTGGCCCAGGTTTATATAACAAGCAGCCAAAGTCAGTGTGAGCCTCATCATCACTGGGTGTTTTTAACTGAAACTTCATTTTTAAAGTGCTTTTAGTAATTCACTTTCTTATATATTTTCTTTATGAATCTTAGCCTATATTCTTTATTTTTGTGTTTATTAGTTTGATTAGTTATTTTTATATAAATTAAAACCAATACACATGATGATGTTGATGGTGATGATGTTGTTTAAACTATGCTATAGAAATAAAATATATTATTATTATTATTATTATTATTATTAATAAATAAAAGGCCATTTTCTCTTATCAAATTCTTTTCCATCTTTATTTGTCCCTTACATGCCCAATACCTTATTTATACTGCTTCGGACCACCCTTTTTTTGTGTGGTCAGCCCAAAGGCAGCCAAGTTAATACTTTAGGGTTAGGCTAAGCCAATCCAGGTTATATCGTTCGGTTGGTCACCAGTGATTCTCTGACAGACTCTTTTGATTAATACATTTGTATATAGTATACTGAATGACTCACTCACTCATCAGCAAAAATACTATTTTCTGTTTATTTAAAAAGCTGAAATTTATAATAATGGTACAGAACATAGATGAAGTGGACCTAGTTCATAATATTATTTCTTTTCACCTGTTCTTACCTCTACAATGCTTAGATATTCTGTCATTACATGATCCAGATAAATGTGAAGCCAGTAAACGTCAATGCTGTATAGAATAAGTTAAAAGTAACTACGATTCAGTGTATATTGCTTTTAATCTGAACTCACTAAAATTTTGTAACTGTAGAAGATTAAAGATGAAAGTGAGTGAGTGAAACTACAATTTATATTTATACATAAAATTCCCATTATTCCTATTAATTACCTGCTTGATTTAAAAAATATAGTTTCATCTAAAATTATGTATTGCAAAATTTATCAACAAAAGCCCAGTCACTAGTAACAGCAAGAATTGATCAATGGCAGGAATGTTTTACTCAAGTCCAATTGTATGTAGAATGTTCAAGATTAAGGATTTCCAGTGAAGTAATAATATTAGCACTTGGAGAAGCAAACAACAAATGTCATATACAAAAAAGCACTTAGTTGCTTACATAGTACTTTTGTTATATCCATTTAATCCTCTGCACTATAACTTACAGGCGAAGCGGGGTAACACAGCTGATCTTTCCATAATAATAGAAGTTATTTTAGTTTTGAGGTATTCTACAGGAAGAATTTAAAAATTACAATTCTGCTCTTAATACTTGTAAGAGCTGTACCAGATAATATACCATTATAATTAACAGGCAAATCTTCAATGCTTATGTAACATGTAATTTGGTCTCAATAGGTAATCTATTACGAAACTTTTTACAGAGTAGAATATTGAACTAAAGTACGGTGATGTCTCCACAAGTAGAGTATACTGTATAAGAATACAAACATGAGTACACTGTACTGTATATGTCCGTGTTTGTGTGTCTTGAACTAGGCCTTTGGCAGATTCTTCAGGGTGTAGCCATGAGATGGGACTTACGCTTACTCTAATCAGTGTATACCCATGATATCTGGCTATATGAAATTACTTTGACTCATTTTGTGTATTTATTTTCTTTGAGTTATACATGTATTTAAGGATAATCAAGTCTAACTTAAGAATTAGCAAAGCTGGCTCTTTCTAACTAATAATCACTTGACAGATTATTCTACCATCTTCAGTAAATAAAAGGACTATGTCATTTGTGGTGTCATCTGCCAAAATTGCAGTATCAAATGGCAGAAGAAAAAGGACTTTATGTTGTGTATTAAAGAAGGTGTTTCATTCTTAGAGACCTTTAATATACACAATGAAACTTTAGTCCAGAAATAATGAAAAATAATATTTGCATAAAATTATTGCACTAAATAAATCGCTGTACAAAGTAAACAGGATTAAACAAAACTCCTACTTTAATTCTCGCCTTTCCTTTATGAATCTTGAGGCACAATCTACTTGGTGGCTGATCTGATTATCAGTCCTTACAATACTGCCAAGCACTCTCTTTCTCACCTCACATCTGCTTTTCACCCCCTCTCTCTCCAGCTTGGTCTCTTCCTCCCACCTGAGCTTTCATCTTGACTTTTCTGCTAATTCTAAGCAGCGCACATCTAGCTGAGCCTTTTAAATTCCCTATCCAAGTCAATTCCAGCTAAGTCAATGTTGGGTAACCCTACAATTACTACAGAGACGCCAGGCTAGTAATAATGAACTCCTTAAGGGATCAAAGAATTCCAGTGAAAATACTGATAACCATTAAAAAGCCATGTTTTTAAGTGGTTAGGCTGAGATTAATGGCCTCCTACCAGTACTCTCTAACCTTGTGCAAGTTCCAAGCTAGTGGCCACCTATAGCCCCCTCTCAGCCAGGAGACCTTTTTGGCCTCTTCCTTCCCTCCTTGTTTCTCTCTGTCTCTCAGTCTTTAAACAGAGGTGCCAACGCTGCCTCCTGTGTCATTTTTCCAAAGCCATCATTCCCTCTTACTCTCTTTTTCGCAATGGTATATTTTCCTCTTTCTTTTCCAGGGCATCTACTGTAGTGCATCAGCAGGACGTATTGTCCTGTAATGGTCCCTTCCTTTCCATATCTGCTGCCTCTCTCCTTTGGTAGTTTACTGCAGAACGAAAAGGCTTCCTTCTGCCAGCCTGGCAGTATTTCTGCCTCTGGGAACTCTTAACAAGCAGACATCCCTTGTATGTTCTAGATTAGGGAATTACTCAAAATTGACCATGTTTTTAATATTTCCACAAATGTATAAAGAGATCTGTTCAAAAATCTGTGAATTAAACAAAGATCTACTAGTGGACAGTAGGTGTAGTTCTAATGTGCAGATGTCCTTATATCTATCACCTGGGAATTCGAGTCAATGCCAAAGCGATGCCAGTGAATAGTTTAATCCATTTTATGAGGTCCTAATTTTACAATAGATGCAAATTTCCCCTGGAAGATACTCTTGGCTTGGTGACAGAAAGTCAGGGATCACATATATTGGAGACTTCCTGTAAGTCACTTTCTAGTCTTGTGTGGAAGCTCTGTTTTATGGCATATCATTCTTCTGTTTTATGCCATCGGAAAAATGCCACAGAAATCATGTGGTACAGTGAAGAACAACAGTTGTGAGCTTCTAAACATTGATGAAAAACTAAAGAGTTTTAGAGGAACAATGACAAAAGCTTTGCACTCACTACAAGCACCTAAAAATAAGCTACAGAACAATATTGTAGGATGGCCAGCGCTGGCTTCTCCTTCCAGTAGTTGCCTACTAGCTTCATCCGTACTGCTGTAGTGCCTGAAGCAGGCAAGTATTTGTTTTACCCCTGCTTCTATTTAAGAAGTGAAGGAGCACCAATAAAAAAGTGGCCTCCACATTAAGCACCCAGAGAGAACCCTTTTGAAGCTCTCAGCTCTGTGTCAGATACCTCCCAAAGTGCTCTAGCCATTTTGTGGGACACCATCATACAAAACCTGGACTGTGCACCTTCTGACCAGAAGACTTTTGAGCTTGGTTTTCCCTGGGTGCATATTCAGGACACTGATAAAAAAGATAAAGTCTTGTGCAAAGATGATCAGAGCTGTGTTTTTACTTGGGAACAAACGACATTCACAGTTGCCAGTCAGGGGTGCTGAAAAAAGACTTTGGATTGCTGCTCCACATTGCACAAGTGGGTTACCCGCGTGTCAGCTGCGTGAATTGTCCTCTCTGGACCACACCAACATCCTGATAAGGCCTTTAGTTGTCTTTTTTCCCCTCAACTCCTGGCTGAAAACTTTCTGAGCTGAGCATGGCCTTCCCTTTGTTTGCAATTTCGATTTGTTCTGGAAACGACAGAGGTTTTTTAGAATAGATGGATTACATCTGAACAGACAAGGAGCCCAGGTCCTCTCAGACAATATAGCTAAGGTAATTAATCAGCTTTGACATTTTGAAATCAATCTTATTAGTAACGTACGATATATTTAGAGTCTAGCCAAGTCAGTAGTTTGAAAATGTGTTTTATATCAAGCCGTATGTAATAAGTAATAAACACATTAAATACAGTATTTGATGAGGAATTACTGTCCACAATTTAATAACTATGCCTGCTATTAAAACATGCCAACCCGTGAATTATAAAATGACTTTATGTAGCATTAGTGCTTTAAACTTGCAAGTCATTCTATGTAAAGAATACTGATGATAGTGTTTCTTACTGTTAGTTATAATCCCATGCTAGGATATGATAACTCTGCAGTGGCTTCACCTATAGTATAGGTGTGCTCTGTATTGGCACTGTGGTAACAGACCATAGTCTAAGCAAAAGTCCAGACAAAGCAGGATAAGCACAAATGACTTAACTGCAATTTCAAGATGTTCTAACACTCTGATACAGTTTTGCTCTTCCAAGACCTTAAATGGGGCTTTACTAAATATTAGAGTGTTAACCAGTAAGACTTTAATGATCTTATTAGTGATTGGAGAATAGCCTTTTTTCATTGAGTGACACATAGCGTCAAAGTACTGTGCAGTCGCCTGTGATGTTTTAACGAGAGCAGATACCTCATCTTCCCACAAGACCCCCTGCTTCAAACAACTTGAAGAACATTTGTGTTAGGCAGAATGCCCAAATGGGGGCTGGGTGGTTTTTTGGCCTTGGATCCCCCTTTTTTCTGAAGTTTTAAAATTTTTTGCTGTCCTCCCCTGCAATCTGACTTTATCATCGGGCTCATCTTTAGAGATTTAAAAATGTTTCCTACACATAAGGACTCTACTCTCTATTAAAAAGTGCGCATTATCTTTTGTAATCCCCTGTAATAGTGCCAATGGCCAGTTTTTACCAAATCACATTTTCAATGGGTTACGTGTAAAACACTGCAACAAAAGCTCTCCGGCTAGAATTTAGTGTGCTAAAGTATGTATTTGTGTCTGTAATTATTTACTCTGCTTTTCACTCTTTCTATTACATTTCTGTTGTTAGTGAAATATTATAATCGTGCAATTTATTAGAAAAGAAAAAAGAATAGGTTAAAAATAAATTTTAGAAATTCTATATACCAGAAGAGGGGGTAGTTTTGGAGAGTGATACATCTTATTTTGTGTTCCTTCAGTGGAAGCAGTGTTTTCTGTTTGGCTTTCTTGCCACTAGGCAGCACCATTTCTCTTCTCTGTAGGTCTATAGGATATGCAATTCTTAATTGGTTTAAATAAAAATCTAAAAATGCATTTCTTGGTGATATTTAATAGTGTACAAGGTGCACAATGTGTTTTTGTTCATTTTTAGTTTGCTGTATTTATTTATTCTTTATTTTAGAATGTAAACATATTAGTATTAGGTTATTAGTTACTCATAGTAATTTAGTTGTGAACACAGTGGAGCAGATCCCCATTCTCACTTGGTTGTCTTATACGTACATGTAGCAGCATTATAGAAAAGCATCTAATTAGAGAAAATCACCACATTGTCACACAAAGGTCATTATGAACTCTCCTAAAACAGGCTGCAAAGAAGTCTTGGACACACACTGCAGTGAAATCTTTAAGTAACATTTTCTCCTTGGTGATTAGAATAACAGAGTCACTATATATACATATTTTCGATGAATATGAATTATTCCCTGCTTTTATTAAGGTTTAATAGTATTCTTATTGGACTAGTGTCTTGTTTATTTTTTCTATGAACTGGTTATTCCTAAATATATTGGTAAAGAGGAGAATCAGTTAAGTAACATGGAATACATGAAAATAAAAATGTGTGTTTGTTTCCCATTGTATATAAACAAGAGAAAATATATTTAAGATTTTAATTTATCAAATTGTCCTGCAAATATTGTAGCTCATGTCTTAAACTTAATGCTGACCATATGAGAATGGTGTCAGAACACACAATGCTTCACAGCTTGCTGCATATGGGGCTTTGTAGCTGCCAGCCAGTCCTAAGGCACATGTTGACTCCTGTCCACCACCGAAAGCACCTACAATGGCCATGTGATTCCCAGAACTGCACCACAGAGCAATGGTAGAAGGTAGCCTAGTCTGATGAATGACATTTATTTTAGACAATGTTGATGTTTAGATTCAAATTAAATTTAGTTGAAATTTTACTTGTTCACTTTTATTGCACTGGCATTAAAATGTTAGAGATTAAATTTACTGTAAATTTTGATCTGCACAACAGTAAAAGATTTACCTGGACTTTGCCACATGTTACAGAGCTGTGATGACATGTAAACAATCTCACTGCTCTTATTTTAGAAGCTGTACAGACAGTCCATTGGAGGAGTTTGTGATTCTGGCAAGTCAGGTTACCAAACCATACTGTGATGCACCTGGTCATGATACTTTAAATAATGCAGAAATAAAACTTCACCGATGCTTTGGTTCTTACCCCAAAGCCTTTTTAGCCTTCTCAGAAAAAAGAGTCTTTGTTGAGTCTTTTTCAATACACAGGTGGTGTTGACAGACCACGAAAAGCAGTCAGTGATGTGGACACCCAGGAAACGGAATTTGCTAATTGTCTTCAGACTGGAGCTGTTGAGGTGGAGTGGAGTGTGACTGCCTTTGTTCTTTCTGAAGTTAACAATGATCTCCTTTGCTTTGTAGACATTCAGATTGGGGTTGTTGTTATGACAGGTCAAGTCAGGTTTTTTACCAGCCCCCTGTAGCCACTCTCTTATTGTTGCTGATGAGGCCAGTCATAGTGGTTTGATCCGTGAACTTGATGATGCTGTTGCCCTCATGCTTTGCTACACAGTCACCAGACCATAGAGCAGTGGGATGAGGCAGGTGTTCCTTGTGGGACACCGATGTTGGTGAACAGCGTGGAGAAGTTATTTTCGCCAAACCTCACTGACTGGAGTGTATTTGTCATGAAGCCAAACACCCAGACACATATGGAAATTTTTAAAACAAGGTCTCTGACATTTAGCACCAGGCTGGACAGACAATGATGCTGATGGCAGAACAGCATCCTGACATAGGTGTTTTTCATTTCCAAATGTCCCCCAAAGCAGTGTGCTGGACAAGGGAGATGACATCAGTGATGATATAATGAGAGTCAAATTATGTCATCTTTCAGCAAACCTTGTCAAATCAATAGTACTCCCACCAAAGCACAGTCTTGAAAGATGCCTCAGCATCAAATACTTAAGACCAAAATCAACAACATCATCATAAGGACACCAGAAAGACGAATCAGTATTCATGCAATACAGTATGTGCCAGTCAATACACCAATAAAGAATGTTAACAATTAATTCGCTGATTATGTTCACTTTGGTGAAGGGGAAGGCAGCATTGAGGCCTTTCATGTGTACAAACTTCTCAGTAACTTTGCTCTGACGATCCTACTGTCCATGACTGAAACGGTTTTCAGTAGGTAGCACAGCCAATGCATCCAGCCTCTGCTGACTGATCATATTTCATGTAAAAGTCTGTATTTTTTTAAAAATGTGTGTGATTTTCTTGGATTTAATGTTCGTCAATAGTACCGTATTATGATTATAATTTTAAGAATGTTTTTGCAGGTTATTTTCAGAAATGGATTACAATGGATAATCTCCATTGCTGCTTTTTATTTAATTCACTGTGCTAGTTCCAATGTGTGAAATCTGTCCTTACCAAATTTCCTTCTGTATTCCAGCATTCTTGTTAATTTAAACAACCAGAAGACACTGTACCAATTCCTTTCATAATCTTACAAACTTCAGTCTTGTCACCTTTTAGTCATGCTTGCTGGCACCTAAAATAATTTCAGTTCCTTTAATCTTCTATTCCTAACTCATACCTGTGAGTTCTGGAATCCGCCTACTCGCTCTTCCTCTAGAAACTGCTATGTCTTTTTGTAATACGGAGACCAATGTTGCACACAGTAATACAAGTGAGGCATCACTGGTGTGTTATATAGCTTAAGCAAAAATTTCACATGACCTACACTCTACTCTTTGTGCTATTGTGTATAACCTAATATCCTATTAGCATTCTTGATGGCTTCTGTATACTTTCTGGGTTTAGGCAGTGACAAGATCACTGCAATACCTTGGTCTTTCTCATAAGTTGTATTTTCAAGTTTTAAACCTCCCATTGTGTATTGAACTCATAACATTTCTCCTTCCTCTGAGTAATACTTTACATTCATTTACATTAAACTCCAAGTGCTACAAATCTGCCCAAGTCTGTTCAGGTCCCTCTGTAATGATTTATGTACAGTATAGTAAAAAGAGTACTCGTCCCAGCTCTGATCCCTGAAGGACATCACTTTTTACATTTCCTACTTACAAAAATGTTTATTTCATCGTAACCCATTGTTCTCAGTGTTTAAGCCGATTTTGCACCCATCTAAACACTGCTCATTTAATTCCCACTTCTTTGAGTTTAATGATTAACCTCACAGAATTCTATCATATTAGTCAAACACGACTTCACCCACATCCCCAAAACAATCCCAGGTCTTAACCCATGCTGACCATTCACTAATAAATTTGTTTTTGTTTATCTTAGGAATTTTCCCATGGTCAGTGATTTTCAATTTACATATAAACTCACTAACCTCTTTAAATGCTCTTCAATACATGTTATCTGGTTCCTGTGACTGCGGTGGGTTGGCACCCTGCCCAGGATTGTTTCCTGCCTTGTGCCCTGTGTTGGCTGGGATTGGCTCCAGCAGACCCCCGTGACCCTGTGTTCGGATTCAGCGGGTTGGAAAATGGATGGATGGATGGTTCCTGTGATATGTTAGAATTAAGATAATTTAATCTGCACAGCTGCTGTCCCTATATGATAAACACGTTACCAAGTACCTCCTTGGAAGTCCCTGTTATTCACTATTTTACTGTCTGTATGTTTTAGTTCACCCCCACTGTTCCCGATACTGCGATGGGTTGGCACCCTGCCTGGGATTGGTTCCTGCCTTGTGCCCTGTGTTGGCTGGGATTGGCTCCAGCGGACCCCTGTGACCCTGTGTTCAGATTCAGCGGATTGGAAAATGGATGGATGGATGTTCCCGATACTCTTATATTCCTCCTCCTTGACAAGTTCTTTTATTACTAAAATTCTCAAAGAACCTCTTTAGGTTATCTTTGCCTTTTAACTTTCCTGATATCATTTTAATCTAGGCTCTTATGCTCTCACACGCCCTATGATTATCATTGAAATTGTTTACCTTTTATATTTTATACAACTGTGTTTTCCTTTACAACTTTTTTTTCAGCCCCTTATTTATCCACCATGGAGTTCTTTATAATTTCTTAATGATTTTTCAATTTGGGGATGAACTTGTTCTTCAATATATAATGTAAATTAAGCTATGTAAAAAAAAAAAAAAAAAGATTTTAAAAATCCACCTTGAGCAATGAAGGAAAATAAAAAAAAATTGGAAAAAATTGGAACAATCAGATTAGGTTGAGTTGGTTGTGAATATTTTAGTAATTCATTAAATTATTCAGGGATGCCTAGTACTGATTTTGCACAATAGCACTATCTGGCAGGGCTGTGTTCATGGACCCCTAATGCAGAGACTACCAAGAAAAATCAATAATACAGCTTTGAGGCTCACTTGTTTTGCTCACTTGTTTGGCAAAGTAATTCTTACTTTGTCTTTTATTTTTCTTTTCTTCATTATGTAAAGCACTTTGAGCTACATTTTTTGTATGAAAATTTGCTATATAAATAAATGTTGTTGTTGTTGTTATTGTTGCCCTTCAATGACAAAATTCCTCTGAAATAAAAAATATGGGTAACTCATTGACTCAAAGCAAATTATATATGGCGTTCCTGGCAGCATCAGGCTCTAGGCAGAAATCAATGCAGAATGTAGGAGCGCCAGGCCATTGCAGTATCTGTTAGTTTTAGTTTAACAAAATCTCGGTAAAATCTTATATAGTCCTGAGCTAATTAGGTTTTTTCTGTTTCAAATTTTATAATTATTTTTTGGCAAAATAAATGCACATATTTTCTGAAATGGTAGCTTGAAACAAAATGCATCTTGTCTCAAAACAATTATTTATTCTCCTTGCCTTCAATGAATTTCATTGTTTCAGTATCTCTACTAAAGAGTTTGTGAACAGATGGAGCTCTGTAGAACTTTTCATGGGCTGAAAGGTTATCCATCTTATAGCTTATTGAAAGTGTGTTAATGTGATCACACCACCATGGTCTTGGCAAAGCCTGGGCATGCTGTGCTGGTAAACCTCTTTCCAATGAAGCAAGGGGCAGATTTTATTTGCAAATCATTATGGATTTGGGGCAGTCCAACTGGCCATACCTGCTGAGTGCATTCTGTTGTCACCGTTCCACTTTTTAAATGTAAAACAAATCCTTGTATACATTTTTTCACAACTCCACAGATATAAAAGTAAAACTTCATTTTTTTCCTGTTGATAGATTAAATTGTTCTCTTAGATAAGAGTCAGTTTTTATCCTTAAAGGTACTAGTAATCTTGATTTGTTTTGTATGAAATATCTCCTAGACACATTTATCCTATTTTTACACTCATTTTTGATTTGAAAATTAGACTGGTGCATCTCCTAACACATCACTTGTCCATTGCAAGCAGTACCAGCAGATCACCATCTGTTTCAGTTGATGGTTCAGACCTTTCTGCCCCCTTTCTTTTCTGCACTGTTTCTGTAGGGAGACTTAACGCTCTTATGCATGAGAACAAATTTCAAGCTTTGAATCTGCAGCTTATTTTAGTTTCACTTCTTGAATTAAGATTGAATTAGTGTCATTTCAGATGTTTTATATATTTTTTCCATAATCTGATTGCAACATTGCTGATATTACAGCATCTTTAGACCTTACTAGCTGTTTTTTAAAATACTGATGAATACAGTATAAAAAGGCTGAATAAAAAGTTTCAGAATGGGCAGCATGGTTTCCATGTCATTGAGGAGTCAAAGTCAAGACCTTGTTACTGTACACCAGTAGTAAGACCAGTGTCTCTTCAGTCCTTTAGTTATTATAATTCTTTACATTTATATAGTGCTTTTCTTACTGCTCAAAGCATTTTACATAGTGAGTGGGGAGCCACTTCAACCCCAGTAATGTGCAACAGCAGCTGTTTTGTGCCAGTATACTCCCCACACATTAGCCGTTAGGGGGTGAAGGGGTGAGGGGTAGTTAGCCAATTAGACACTGAGGATATTTAGGGGGTCAGAATGGCTAAGCCGTGGTGGACAATTTAGCCAGGATATTGGGATACAACCGACTATTTACAAAGGATGCCTAGGGATCTTTATGACCACAGAGAGTCAGGGTCTCAATTTTACATCTCATCTGAAGGATTGAGCCATTTCTACAGCACAGCATCCGTCAATGCATGGGGCGTTGGGATCCACATTCAGGCCACTGAGTAAGCGTGCCCTGCTGGCCTTGCCAACACCTCTTTCAGCATCAACCCTACCTTTTCCTAGATGGCCACTCATCCGAGTACTGGCCAGACTCAAACATGATTAGCTTCAGATGGATATCCTGTTCTGAAGTGCATGTGGTATGGAGTATGTGAAGGCAACAATGAGTGTTTTTTCTTCAGTTATGCAGCCCTTATGCAGTCCTGTAAATGTACCGATAAAGACAAGCAGCAAACAGCCTGCTCTTCCATCCTCCCACAGCCGCAGAACATGCACAAAGTTCTCTCCGCTCATGCCTTGATTGATTATCTGGGAGTGAAGTGCTGGAGTTTTAGAGTGGAAATAATAGATTGTTATTTGGAACACATGCATTTCATTTGTGTTCCGTTTCTACAATAATCTGTGTAAACACATTGTTAAAACAGAAACGTTTTTCATATTTTAGTAGTAAATGACAAAATGTTGGCATAAACTATATAATGTATGAAGTCTGAAGTCCAAAGATCAAATAAACACTTTCACAAAAGGTTCAAGGACGATACAACAGCTTCCGTGGCATAGTGGTAAGATTTACTGACTTGTAATCAAGAGTCCCCGGTTTGATCCCGACTGCCTCCTATATTTGCCGTTTTTGGTAGTGAGCTGCTCTTATTGTTAATATTATACAGTACACACATATATTTGGTTTATGTCCGTAACAGACGGTGTACATTTATAGTACTTGTGAAAGTTACCATAAAGAAAAGTGTGTGCATTGCAACAGATACACATGTTGTAAATGTAGTAAAGACAGTCTTTGCGTGTGTGTGAACTGTTAACATTTGAATTTGATGATTGCATATAGCACTGAACTTACCCCTCTGTACTATTCTTTCCTCTACATGTCCTGGAGTACAAAAGAAACAACACCATACAGCAACATGGAGACAGGCAAGATCGGGCAAATAAAAAAAACACATGGTCATTGATTATAAGCGCAAGATGTTATGCGAATGAATATGAATAATACGAATAATGTTGCATCCGTGCCACAGTGTTTTCCGAAATGTACTGCACAGGTCATAAAATGAATAATTCCAAATATCATATATACCTATGTCTCTGTTTTTTTTTTTTTGTTTTTTTTTGTGACATCATAGACCATAAGGTGCATACTAATTCAGTGTGAGCAGAAACATTCAATAAAACTGAATAAAAGAAAAAATCAAGTGACGGTGAGATACGAAGAAGGCAGATTCACCAGCGTTTGTGTGTCAGCTTTTATCCCTCCAGATCAGAAAATTTCCAGTTCCATTGCCTCAAAACACCACTCACATCTACAGTTATTCCCAGTTTCAAATAAAAACTATCAGCATCAAATCCCTTAGTATGTTTCGTGATCGTGACTAAGCGAATAAAAGTGAAAATAAAACGGTAACTTTCACAAGTCCTATAAATGTACACCGTCTGTTACAGACGCAAACCAAATGTATGTGTGTACTGTATAATATTAACAATAAGAGCAGCTCACTACTGAAAACGGCAAATACAGGAGGCAGTCGGGATCGAATCGGGGACTCTTGATTACAAGTCAGCAAATGTTACCGCTGCGCCATGGAACTGTTGCTTTACCCTTGAACCTTTTGTGAAAGTGTTTATTTGATCTTCATACTTCACACATTATATAGATTATGCCAACATTTTGTCATTTACTACTAAAATATGAAAAAACGTTTTTGTTTTAACAATGTGTTTACACAGACTACTGTAGAAACGGAACACACATGAAATGCACGTGTTCCAAATAATGATCTATTATTTCCACTCTAAAACGTCAGCACTTCACTCCCAGATAATCAATCAAGGCATGAGCTGGGAGAACTTTGTGGACGTTCTGCGGCTATGGGGGTTGGAATAGCAGGCTGCTTGCTGCTTGTCTTTATCAGCACATTTACAGGACAAAAGACTTTGACGGAGTGGTGCGAACGAATTTAAAGGTGGGCCGGATGTACGAGTTTTTTCATAGGCTCTGGTAATTCTAGTGTTAATAACTGAAAATAATATTAATAATAGTAGAATATGTGATACATCACTGCAGCATTGTTCATAACTGTTCCAAATGGACTTCCTAACCACATCAAAGAAAGTATGTAGTCCTAAAGCTAAATCCAAACAAAATTCAAAAATTCACAAAAATATAGAAAATTGCAATGGTCAAATTCAAAGGCAATCCTTGACCCTCAGCCATAATATATATCCTGAGGATGGTCTTTTAGCAGTGACCTGCCTCCTGAGGCTCCACCGACAGAACATAAGTTACATAAAAAGAAATCTGAGCATGACACACAAACGCAGAAAAAATAATCAACAACACATTATTCACAAAGATCATACAATTAAATAAATTAGAAAAAGTCAAAATCCAAAATAAGAATTAACAGCGAAAAGTAAATAGTAATTTTAAAAACAACAAAAAATGAAATAAATAAAACATAAGCCAGGCTAAACCATGACAGGTGTAGTTTCAAAACTTTTCATTATTGAGTTCATCTTCATTGATTTCAGTGGTTACACTGGATATCATATAAAGTTTGACCCTAGAATCCCATCTTTTCAAAAGCTGAGTTGAGTAACCAGCTATAAAGTAAGCTATGATTGTTATATTCAACACCCTTCAAAGTTAGGAAAAAACATTGACATATTCTGAAGTTTACTATGGTGGGATTAGAGGAACTCACCCAGTTTATGAATTTAGCTACTCTTGTGCATCCTAACCTTAATTCACAAACACTTACACAGGAAAGCCCATGCATGCTCGCACTTATGCACTAATTATGAGTGATGCTTTGCACATCCTATCACTCCTCAGTACTCCTCATAAGGACTCACAGTATTTGGCTCCAGAAGACCACACGGTTGTCCCCCTAGACATGTTGTTTAAGACTAATTATACTCAGCTTGTAATCTCCTGTGCTGAAACATAATAATAGGAAATGAGAGAGGAAGTCATCACTTCACCTGATATCACTTAAAAGAGGTAAACAACGTAGCATGAGGTCCTTGGCCAACACTTAAGATCAATAAAATAAAAACCAAAAGATAACAATCGTGTGGCTCTAACTCTCATATAAGAAATAATCTGCTAAACATCTTAGCAAATAAAATGGAAAGAAAAACCAGATAGTAAGTAATACTTGTCAAAGAAATTTCTCAGTAATGACCTATACAGCGTCAACATACAACTTTAGTTTAATGAAGAAGACCTTTTTATTCTACACGGTCTTACTTTTCTCTTCCTAAACCTGGTTAGAGGTCTGTTCAGGAAACAATCAGTGCAGAATGAGTGAACAAAAATGACAGGACTAAATGTTACTGATTTTAATGAGAACCTGAGAAAAAGCTGCTGCAGAATGACTGACTAGTCTGAAATGTACCATTTATACATTTTATTTACCCAGCTAAATCCTGAAGTCACTAAAGAAGGATTATAACAATGAAAAGAAAAGACAGCATGTCTACCATTACCTAAGTACACTCCTGTTCTGTAATTTGAACAGCATATATCATCAAGAAAGTTTTATTCTGAAACTTGGCCACAATATATATATATATATATATATATATATATATATATATATATATATATATATATATATAAAATACAACCCAAATTTTCCACCCATACTTTATTTGTCATGCAAATTAATTCTTCATGCAAGTAGCATTAAATAATAATAATAATAATTTTATTTTTGGATTGTTTGATTAATACCAGCAGACCCCCGTGACCCTGTAGTTAGGATATAGCGGGTTGGATAATGGATGGATGGATGGATGGATGATTAATATTCAATTCAGTTCATTTTTCCTTTTTTTTTTTATATAGCACTTAATAATAATAATAATAAATTTTATTTATATTGCACTTTATATTTTCTCACTGAGTTCAGGATCAGTCCAGTATAACAAGTTCACTAGCAAAATGCAATTAAAAACAAATTTATTTTTCTTTATCTCTATTTACTTTTTAATTCGTCTATTTACTTATTATATCTAGCTTTAAGTTTTACTCCATTGACCATGCTCTCTTTCTCAGGGGTGGGGGTTGATTTGTTTTCAATCCTATTTTTTGTAAAAATTGATTTATTTGTATGGAATGATGACAATAAAATCAATAGAATTTAAAAAATAAATACATAAAAACAAATTTCTGATTGCATAGTGTACACACATAAATATACAGATTAGTTAAAACATACAGTAAAACAAAGCAATTCAATACTGAAAGACATGACATGATCTTAAAAACATGTATGTATCAATATTATTGTTGTGAAAACAAAAACTCCAGTTTTCAGCATTCCTGGCGAAAATAAACGTTTGGGGGACCTACAGTTAGTTATTAGAGTCAAAGACAAAAGCAGAGTCAGACACAGTCAAAGTCCTGAATGCCTAACCAACTGGCTGCCCATCCACACCAGGCATTCTACTGCACTGCCTATCTTTGCACTGGCCAGTCTAATAAAACCAATGATTCTTTAGTTTTACAGTTCCTAATATATGAGATAAACAACTTGGAAATAGATCTGTGTCACCAAATGTCACAGCAGACTACCAAGAAGAGAAACAGAATAGAAGGGTCAGTAACAAATGTAATCATTGTATTATGTTGCCTCGCAGTAACGAGACCAGGGTTCAAGTACTCCCAGCGTGGAGTTTACATGTTCTCCTCCAGGTGCTCCAATTTCCTCTCACAGTCCAAAGACATGCAACTTAGGTGGACTGGCAATGCTGAATTAGTGTGTGTGTTCACTCTGTGATGGACATGTGCCATCTCCAGAAGTTGCCCTGCCTTGTACTTCATGCTTGCTGGGGTAGGCTGCAAACCTGCTCCAGATTACGTGCGCTTGGAAAATGGCATGGTATTATTTATATTCTTTGTACAAATGTCTAACAAACAGAGATGCAATATGTACAGCTACTCAGTAGCTCTACTCAGGGTATGGGGAATTAAAGTAGTGAGTCTTCAGTCTGGATTTAAAAACTAAAACTGAAGGAGCATCTCTTATGCAAGCAGACAGGTCTCTCCACAGCTTTGAGGCCCTGTAACGTAAACGTCAATCCCATATTGTTATTTTATTAATCCTTGGAATCCTTAGTGTGTAACAATAAATTCAGATTACAAAATAGCATTTTATATGTAAGAATGAGGATTTTGATTTGGCTTTTAGACCAGGAAGATTTCAGCATGTTTATTGTTTTTTTATTACATTTTACTTTTACTGTCATTAATTATATATTCATAATAATAAAACATAACTCAGACTAGAATAAATTATATGAAAAAATGCCACAGCGGGGAAACCCTCACGCCGACTATGATATTATTAAACTATTGAATTATCTATTATGTAAACACATTTATTCCATTACGGGGTTGTGGGGAGGCGCAGACTGTCCAAGCATCATTAGATGCAAGACAGCTAGTGATTAGGAAAATATAGTGCATTTAATAGTGCTGTTCAGTCCAAAGTAAGATTAATAATAAATACTGCATGTATAATAAATTACCTTTGATGTAACAAGCAGTGAATAATCTAAAATGGTTAGTACTGTGATTTGTCATTTCAAGGAATTGATTAAATAGTAATGATGCCACAATTATTAAATATGAAAAAGAATATAACAGTAAGCATTTCTGTATTGCATTTTTACATTGATAGGTCTTTCTTCTTAATCTTAGTTTCATTTTAGACTATGATGTGAGAATTTTTGTAAGTTACTGGTTACTCTGGTGTTTTCAGTTAAATACCTGATCCAGAAGGTGCTCTACAGTCAAGTATTATACTACATATCGATACCTAATTTTTATTCTCCTTTTTATTAAGACCAGCTTATATAATTTGCATATGATAGGTCACTGTTACTTGTTTATTAGGGCAGGAAAAGGTGCCTGAGAGAATTTAGCAGAGGGGCCTTGCATTGACCACTGCTTCCGCAGAGGTAGGGCAAATCAGTCAGGTGAAGCCCAATTGCAGGACAAGCACCACAGTCCACAGGGCATCAAAACCCCAGTCAAAGCTCAACAAGATACAAATCTACCGATTGTCATGAGCCCAGAGCCCATCTAGCCACAGCCATCAATAGAAAGGAGGATGGATGGAAGAAGTCCAGCTCCTGTCAGAAAAAAGAGTAGGCAACCATTAACATAGACCTTGGCCAGTTGCTAGAAGGTAAGAAAGGAGATGTCAAAAGAAAACTGAAGATGATTGGAGAGATTATTTACACCTACAGGCCGAGAGATTCAGATTGAAAAGCAAGGATCCAAGGACACATATGGAACCATCAGCCCAAGTTAAGTCTAGGAGACAGCAAGAGACTGAAAGACTCATGAAGGAAAGATGGAGCCTGAAAAAGTCAGTGGAAGAAGGCCACAGTGGAATGTCACTCTATCCCATACTAAATGGCTGGAGGGACTGGTTAATGCACAAGTCAGGTATTGGCTTGGACTGGGAACGGAGCCCTTTCCCTGCCTATATCAAGCCTTGTGGAGGAGTATAAATGCATCAAAGCAAGGCTGGATATGACACTCGAAGAGTCCCACAATCCTTTCATAGGAGATGCTGCACCAATCCTAAGGAGGAAATTGGACACAGCTTCGGCAAGGGCATAATGAAAGACTTTCCGCAAACACTGGGACATTGTGGAGCAAGTCCAAAATGGCAGAAGGGGACTTTGTTTGGGACCAACGACACCCACCTAGCAAATGGCTACACCAAATGAATAATACTATCTGGTGAATGAGGAGATGCTCTGCCAGGAGGAAGCAGCCAAATGTGCCAGAACAGTCTCCAAAATGCAGCAAGGCTCCTGGATGAGGCAGGAAATCATAGAGCAATGTAAAATCACATGGTGCAAGGTTTGGAACATGGAAACGAACTGGCTAAGTTTCATCATCAGGGCCACATATGATGTGCTGCTCTTGCCAACAAACCTACATTTTTGGTATCGAGAGGATCCAGCCTATCCCCAGTGTGCAGCCTTGGCAACCCTCAAACACGTCTTGGTGGGTTGTAAGAACAGCTTAATGCAAGGAAGATACAGGTGGCATCATCAGCAAGTACTGAGGTGCTTGACCTTAACACTAGAGAACAAGAGAGTGTCAACCATTGCCATCCCCCTTAATGCCCATACTACGTTCCCACAACCAACATCCTTCATCCAGGAAAGGGAGAAACAGCAGACCAAGCCATCACCTCTGGACTCAGGTCTGCAGAATATGGCCAGGGATTGGGAAGTGCAAGTCAACCTGAATCAGAGACTCACCTTCTCATCTGAAATCGCACTCACAAATATGTGCCCAGATTTGGTCTTCTGTGGCTTGTGGCTTCATCATTGACCTGACAGTCCTTTGGGAGGATGCCATCAATGAAGCATATGAAAGAAAAAAGCTGCTGTATACCAGTCTTTCAGCTGAAGCAGAGGAGTGAGGCTGGAATTTGAAGGCGAGTCCAATGGAGTTGGGCTGCCAGTTTCACTACAAGGCTGCTGAAGGAAAATGGGAATTGGAGGGCAGGCCCAGAGGAAGGCAATTAAGGAACTCACCACTGTCGCCGAAAGAAGCAGTTACTAGTTGTGGCTGAAGCAATAGGAGATGGTATGGGTTGCAAAATGACCACTTAGTAGTAATAATAATAATAATAATAATAATACATTTTATTTATTTGTAGGTGCCTTTCTAAACACTCAAGGACACCAAACAATAGATAAAACACACATTATAAACAAAACTAAAAATACAAAAATTAAAATCAGACAGAGCAATTATAGTTTAAAAAAAAAAAAAAGCAGACTTAAATAAATGAGTTTTAAGTTTAGATTTGAAGTGAGAATGAATGAATGAATCAATCAACTAAATGCTCTACTCCCCATAGTGGTAAGACGGACGAAGGGGACAGTCAAGTTGATAGAAGAAGAGGATCTAAGGGTGCGAGAGGTAATGGCAACATGGAGGAGGTCGGCCAGATATGGAGGTGCAAGGTTGTGGATAGCCTTAAAAGTTAACAAGAATTTTGAATTCAATGCGGAACTTAACTGGAAGCCAATGAAGCTGCTGCAAGATGGGAGTGATGTGGTGAATAGAGGAGGTTCTAGTAATGATTGAGGCAGCTGAATTCTGGACCAGTTGAAGCTTATAAAGAGATTTGCGAGAAAGACCAAAGAAGAGGGAATTGCAATAATCCTGGCAAGAAGTGACAAGGCTATGAACAAGGATAGCAGTGGTGTGGGGAGTGAGGGAGGGGTGAATACGATTAATGTTATCAAGGATGACACCCAGACTCTTAACCTGTGAGGAAGGGAAACAGAGGAATTATCAATAACAAATGAAAAATTATTAGTTTTGGATAATGTTGATTTTGTACCAATGAGGAGAACCTCGGTTTTGTCACTATTTAATTTAAGAAAATTTGAAGAAATCCAGGATTTAATTTCTGCTATGCAATCAGTAAGTGAGGAAGGTGGAAAGGAAAAAATATGTTTGCTAGTGCGGTAGAACTGGGTGTCATCAGCGTAACATTGGAAGCTAATGTTATATTTATGAAAGATATTGCCAAGAGGAAGGAGGTAAATAAGGAAAAGGAGGGGTCAAAGGACAAAGCCCTAAGGGTACACCTGAAGTAGCAGCAGTGGGTTGGGATGTAAAAGTTTTAAGCCGAATGAACTGATGAGTGTTGGCTAAGAGATAGGATCTGAACCAATCCAATGGAGTCTGGATAATGCTAATTGAAGATAATCTATTGAGAAGAGTGGTGTGACAAATAGTGTCAAATGCCGCACTCAGATCAAGAAGGATAAGAATAGTAATTAAACCAGAATCAGCTGCCATAAGGTGGTTGTTAGTAATTTTGACAAATGCCATTTCTGTGCTATGGAAGGGGCGAAAACCAGACTGGAACTGTTCATACAGGTCATTTTGAGATAAATGAGAATGAAGTTGAATAGCCACTAGTAACCATGTGACACAAACCCAGGTCTGATCAGCCTATGGTGAGCCTGCCTCAGCTGAGGGTGTCTTGTGGTAAAAGGCCGAAACACCCTATGAGGCCAAGGTACACAAATATTGAAGTGTCGTACTGGTGGAAACAACACTAAGTAGTCATCATCAATGTCATCCCAACAAAGTAGACATCTCCAACCCAACTCAAGGCAACTGCTATACAGAATTGTCAGGTATTGTAACACCTAGTCCTATTTATAAAACAGTCAAGGCCAAAATTTGCTAATAGCAAATTTAGTTTTCTCCATTTGGAAACAAAATGTAACATGATTTAGTCACACAACTAACCTCCTCCCCCACACATTTTACTATTATGTTTTACATTTGATTTTTAGTTTGATTTTGAAGCACCCCAGACAGCAGAGACAGAGAATATGAAATCCAAAGTCTTCTTCTCCCTTTTCTCGTTTCCTAATGAGTGAATATGATCCTCTAATTTAAAGCAGTGTTTCCCATTATGATGCGTCTCCTGAACCTTTGTACCAGCACGCACTTTTTCCTTCTGTCCAGCCATAATTCTGCTTGTGTGTGTCTAAATGTAAACTCACATTTTGATGTTAGTCTTTGTAGTGGCTTTTTACTTTTGCACAGTAAATCTTCAGGTTTGTAGGCTAAGCTACAGTGCAGCCATCTGGCTTTCACAGCCTACATGTACACTTCTGACTAGCTTCCTACCTGTATTATTATTATATTGGATGAAAATAAATATAGACAGAGAGGGGATAATAAATTTAACCAGTTTTATTCTTCTTGCGTTTCTCATAAATATTAAAAAACCTATTGAATGAACTTCCTTTTTCCTTTTTAAAATTGCAGCATTCTGCCAATCAAAATAAGTATAAGTGTAACTAGTCAACAAGTAAACAACACAAGGCAAAAAAGGAATCTGCTAACTGCAGATAAATGCTTATTTTCTTCAAAAAGAAAACTTAACTTCTCACTGCCGCTTAAGTGAGCCCTAAAAACATTCACTGTTGCTGCTGTATCTTATAGCCTACTTGTCGGCATTGTTTGTGATTTCTTTTCTGTAAATCTGTTATCTTTATTTAGCTATTGCTGCTACATTGTTTTGTACTTGACGTGAATTTATTTAGAATAGTAGGTTTTTAAAAAGTTTCCATTGGACTCTTTTAGTACTAACCTATTTATTTTGATTCATTTTGAGCATTACATATTTTACATTAACTGTGTATTTAGTAAACTTTATTGCATGCAAGTGTGATTCCTGTTTTATATGCATGTTTAGAGTTTATTGTTTATCAGAAAAGTTTACACTGGAATTAAAGTTATTGTTTATTTGCCAAATTACAACATTGAATAATTAAAAAGGTTCTTATTTCATTTAATTCATATCTTATCCATTTATTAATTATTCTTTCATAGTTAAAAAGTGATGAATATTTACAGTTTAAGCAAAAGGCGATTAAGATGAGACATGATTGAAGTGTTTTAAATTATTATAGGAATCAGTTAAGTTGATTGAGACTTACAATTCCCCCCAAAATAACATCAACTTGAGTTTTATAGGTCCCTTCAGTCCTACTGCCCTCCACAATAGGTTATTCCAAGTGTCTATGGTTTTTTATGTAAAGAAAAACTTCCTAGTTCTTGTGTGAAATTTACCCTTAACAAGTTTCCAACTGGGTCCCTGTGTTCTTGATGAACTCATTTTAAAATAACAGTCTCGATCCACTGTGATAATTCTCTTCATAATTTTAAATACTTCAGATATGTCATCTCTTAATCTTTCTTTTGCTTAAACCGTATAGGCTCATCTTTTTTAATCTTTCCTCATAATTCAACCCCTGTAGCCCTGGAATCAGCCTAGTCACTCTTCTCTGGACCTTTTCCATTGCTTTTATGTCCTTTTTGTAGCCTGGAGACCAAAACTGCACACAGTACTCAAGATGAGGCCTTACCAGTGTGTTATAAAGGTTGAACATAACCTCCTTGGACTTGTAATCCACACATTGTGTTATATAACCTAACATTATGTTAGCCTTCTTAATGGCTTCTGAACACTGTCGGGAAGTCGATAGCTTAGAGTTCACTATGACTTCTAAACTCTTCTCATAAGGTGTACTCTCGAAGTGTGCAAGTGTGACTTCATGTTGGTCCCTTTTTCAGAACATTGTTAAAAGTAAGAATTGAGGTGGTTAGTGGCAGATTGCAGTGAGTTGCTTACCTTGCTCAGACAATGGCTTGTGGGTCCTTTGCCTTTTTCAAGCATGTGACTATGACGCGGGAGAAACCAGTTTCAGAGCAGTCAGTTGGTGGAAGTGCAGATGTAGGTTAGGTTTTGTTTGACACTGGAGCTCTAGTGGTCTTTATAGGGAAGAGCTGGGGACTAACTGGGTGTCAGTAGGGGCAGGTATAGGCAAGCTGCATTGAATGAGGGTGGACTTGGCTGCTAAACTCTCTTTCTCAGAGATGAGCTGTATTTTCTCACTAAGGTATTAGAAAGGGAGTAATACTGAATACTACTGAATTTGGGCTGATTTTTTAAGGCATGTTTCAGTGCAGAGAAATTTTATTGTATCTTGTGATTTGAGCGGAGTGGTGGCTCAGGCTAGCTATCTGCTCTGGCAATCAGAAGGTTGCCAGTTCAAATCCCATGAATGCCAGAAGTGGGCCCTGAGCAAGGCCCTTAACGTGCAATTGCTCCATCCTGGCTATAACGTTAATCTGCATCCAGCCCTGCAAGCAGGCCCTCCAACTTACAGGGAAAACTCAGCGGTTGGTGGCAGGATTGGCACTCCAACCACTGTAAAAAAAATCTCACACTGTTCAATGTGGTGCTGAGATGTCACCCATTGCACGGCTGGCTGGTTTGTCACGTGGTGGGTGTGGCAATGCGTTGTAATCAGCACATGCTCCCAACCTCCTCCTCCTCCTTGTGAATTGTTTTCTGTTTTTGATTTTGGGTAGGTACAGTCAAGACCGGGGGTGGGCAAAACTTTTGGCTCAAGGGCCACATTGACTTTTAAAATTTGACAGACAGGCTGGGCCAGCACTAGATGTATACATATCAAACATAAACATAAAAAAGGCATTACAGTGTTAATATTTCCATTCACTTTTAGTGGGAACAGTGTTGTTGATCACCCTTTTTTGCCAGTGCATCGAAGTCTGGTGTTAGTTTTGCTGTGGCAATTCTCAGAACAGATCTGAGGTGTTCATCGCTCAACTGGGATCTATGGCGTGCTTTGTTGGTGTTCATCACACTAAAAGTCTGTTCACACACATATGTAGAGCCAAACAACACCAGCATCCTCTGTGCCATCTTCTGGATGTTTGGAAATTTGGCTGCTCTTAATGAAGCATAAAACTCATCCAGTTTAAGAGAGTTGAACTTCTCTTTTAAGACAGTGTCACATTGGAGATCAATCAGTTCCAACTGCAACTCCTGCGGCACCGTTTCAGGGTCTTGTGTGAACGAACATGACACCACCTGAAGTGACTTGTAAATTTTTCCAAAATGAGAGAACCGACGGCAGAATTCTCCATGCAGGTCGTCCAGTGATTTCCTGTATTTTTTCACAAGTTGAGGGTCCTCTTTCAGCGTAGTCATTGTGGGGAAATGAGCGAATGAGTTGTTTGACATTTGCTTTGAGAATAAAGCTAGCTTGGTTTTGAAGGCTCTGACGTTTGTGTACATTTCATGCACAAACTGGTCTTTCCCTTGTAGCTTCATGTTCACCTCATTCATGTGTGTCAGTATGTCCACAGCAAAAACTAAATCAGAAAGCCAATCTGTGTCACTCAGCTCAGGAAAATCGTCAGCTTTCTCAAGTAGCTCCAAAAATGAGATAATCTCCTGTTTGAGCTCCCACACTCGTCGACATACTTTCCCCAAACTTCAAGAAACGTAACAAACTGACGATGCTGAAGTCCCTTCGCTCGAATAAAGTTAACGAGTTTTACAACTGGCTTTACTACGTAGTCAGGCTGCATTACGGATTTACACAGTGCTTCCTGGTGGATTAGGCAGTGTAAGAAAATTACCTCCTGCTCAGGGTTGTCCTCCTTCACCCTCTCCTGGATTCTTTTGAGCAACCCAACGTTTTTTCCAGTCAGATTTGGCGATCCAACTGTGGTAACGTTGACGAGCGTACTCCAAGGTAGCTTGTGCCTATTTATGACCCCCGACACGCTGTCATACAAGTCCTCTCCCTGCGTTTTCCCCTTTAGGGATTCCATGGCCAAAAACTCCTCCGTTATCTCAAAATTGTAATTAATCCCTCTGATAAAAATTAAAAGCTGAGCGGTGTCCTTTATGTCATTACTTTTGTCCAGTGCCAAGGAATATAATGTAAATGACTCCGCTTTTTGTTTAACTTGCTAGCTAAGTCTCCGTCAATTAGCTCAACATGGCGAGTCACTGTCCTGTGTGATAAGCTAATTTTTTCAAATTTGTTCTTGCTTTCAGGACACAAGATACCTGCTGTCTCTACCATGCACTCTTTGAGAAACTCCCCTTTGGAGAAAGGCTTGTTGGTCTTTGCTAGTTTAAATGCCAGCACATAACTTGCCTTCGTGCTTGATTCTTGGATGGCAGTTTGTCGGATAAAGGTGTTTTGCTGAGCCTGCAAACTAGCTGCCAACCTCTGAGTGGTAGCCGTCCGTTCTTGCGTTGACTAGTTGTTAGCGTAATTAGCATGCTTGGTGGAAAAGTGACGGCTGATGTTGTATTCTTTTAAAACCGCAATGGTTTCTTGGCAAATAAGACATACAGCCTTGAACGGACTTCAGTGAAAAGGTTTTAAGTTGTCCATTCCTTATTAAACACTCGGCACTCACTGTCGACTTTTCTTTTCTTTGGTCCATTCATTGTTGCAGATGGGTTCAGAGCAGTAGCAGAGTAATAACAGAGAGTAACCTGGGCTCCGCAAAATCAAGTCAATGTATCACTGCGCCTAATGCACCACCTGGTGTAATGCCAGGCATTACTGGACAAGGTCAAATGAATGTAGTCATAATTATGATATGATTTGATTTGGGCAATTTTGTACCAGTCTTCGGAGGGCCCGGATTAAAAAGACCAACGGGCCGGATGTGGCCCGCGGGCCGTAGTTTGCCCAACCCTGGTCAACACTGACAAAATAAACTTTCTAAATTATTTGAAAGTTTTGCACAATGTTTTTGTAACTGTTTTTGTAAATGCACTTTATTTTAGTAACTACACTTCTTGTGCTACTGCTATCACTGTTCTGCTGGTCCTTGGAACATATTATACTTTCCCAGTTATAGTTAAAAAATAAGTTGAAGACAATGGGGTAAATGGATGCCTTTTTAATTTACTCTGAATCCAAGAAACTAGGTGGAAGCAAAAGTCTATTTCTCACTTTGAAACTCAAGTTCAACATCAGAGATGAGACATAGCAGTGTCTCACAATACATATCCTGCTTCTTTGATGGAATTACCTGAGTAAAATGTGATCCAGGTATGACTGCTGTGACATATGCCTGGACACCACCAGACTGAGACCACATCTTTATAAAAAACACACGTTTATTTTCTCCAAACACAGTTCTTGCACAACACACAGTGCTCCCAGCACTAACCACCTTTAACATGGGCCTCTTCCCCAGTGTCCTTGGACCGCCTTTCCTTTCTCCATGGGAGCTTCATCTTGCTCCCATTCCCGACTCTAGCTCCCAGACTGTAGGAAGGCGGCCCTTTTTATGCTCACCAGGTGCTTGATGATTCTCTTCTGGCAGCACTTCCTGGTGTGGTGGAAGTGCTGCTCTTGCACCCAGAAGTACTCCGGGCATCCCTGGAAGAATCTTACTCCATTTTCCCAGGTGTGGAGGAAGTGAATGTTTCCCGGGCTCCATGAGGCTCAGGGCGCCCCCTGGCGGTGGCCAAGGGCCCCAATGGGCTTGAGCCTCCATGCTCCTCTCCCATGGTCCTCTCCAGATCCAGGGTGGTTGCCCCCTCGTGGCCTGGAGGACGTATATGCCACCTTCCAGGCGTCCCAGCTGGGTCTGTCCCCCAGCCTCCTGTGACACTGTACAATTTGAACACCTGCCAGCCCACCATCCATAAAATAGTAAAAAATGGCAACCACTTTAAAAACTCCAAAATTGCAGCCATTGGGTGCTGTGCAGCCCCCTATTTGTGTTTATTGTTAGCAGCTCAGCTGAGAGTTCATCAAGAACTAGCTGCTGGTAGGCTTATTTAAGATCTAATTTAGTAAAGATGACACCCCCTGCCAGTGTGGAGAACAGCTTCGTGACAGTTGGCAAGAGATAAACATCAGGTTTTGCTGTTGTATTAACAGTACATCTGTAGTCATCACAGATTCTTAAGCTGCCACCCCTTGTAATGACAGGGATAATTGGTATTGCCCATTTTGATTGTTGGTCTGATACAAAAATGTCTGTCTTAACAAGATGATCAGTCCTATGTTTAAGAGTAAATGGTGCAGGACTTGTTTTATAGAATTCATATACTATAGAATTCACTTCAGCAAACACAGGTGGTCAACCAGCATGCTCCTGTTTTCTAGAACATTTCTGAATACCATTCCAGGAGAAATGTCACATTGTGCAGGTATATTATGTGGACACCTATTAATTCTTTTCCAGGTGCCTCAAACCAGTGCTGGCCTAACAAGCTTCTACCTTTGCCCCAAATAACAAAAGCTGATAATGTAGACTTTTTACTGACATTTGATGTTACCAGGCACTTGAGACCATTGCCTCGGCATACCATTGTATGTACCAGCAGAGGTGGGTTATGTGGCCATGTGTCATCACTGATCAAACTACAAGCTGATCTGGAATCAGCTTCCACTTTCACTTTTAGGAGCCTGTCATCCAATGCAGCTGTAGCCTTGTAAGCAGGCTTCTTGCAGGCTTTGTGTTTAATCCATATACTAGGGACTGCATATCCATCTTGGGCTTCTGTTTGCATTGCTGTATTTTCTAGATGTGAAAGGAGTAAAGTGAGCTTTTTTCAAGTCCGCACAAACTAAGTGTCATTTTTTCAGTAAGTGGACACCTCTGTGTTAAACTTGTGTGTCTCAGCTGAACAGCACCTACTCCACCTGAAACAGTTTCTTGGATTGTAGGTGGTCTTATTTTCAGAGCTATGTTTGTTGGAATCATTGTGCATATCTCTTCCACATAGTTAGCAGTTACTGTGTTCTCAGTCCTCAGCATATGCGTCTTTCGGTGTGCTATTTCTGCTGCCAGGGCACACTTCTCTGCAATCTTAAACATTAAATTTGACTCTGTTACAAGCTGATGATGAAGCAAAGAATGTGACACACCACAGACAGTCCGTATGTAATCATACTGCATGAATTTGATTTGTTCAGTTGAGCAGTCCGCCTCATGTGTGACCTCAGACATATCTGGAAACACCTTCATGTTAATAAATTCAAACTACTTGCTTTAGATAACTTAATGGCTAGCATGCGGTCATTATGGAAACTCAATTCCATGTGCAGTTTGAGATTGGATGAATTAATAGACCCAAATTCACAAGCTGTCAAGCTGGGATAACAACTTATGCAAGAGGCTATGTGTGCAGTGCCAGGGATATTTTTTTTAATTACTTCGTTTTATTACTCTGACTGAATAGTGAGACAATGAGAAATTAACTCAGTTAGAAACATGGATTTTTTGTTTTTAAAAGTAGAGTTACAAATAAGGGCAAGACCCACCCAGGGTGGGTCCTCATTCAGTTGTCAGGCAGTGTCGAAATATTGGATAAGGAAAGTCATGTGGCAGTGCCTCAGCATTGTATAACAGATAAAGGTTGTGTCTTCCTAATTTCAATTTTATGTTTCATTTCAGCAAGCATGGGATTTTACTGGCAAATGTAGCACAGCCATGAGCAGGTGTTGGTGTTCAAAGTTGATTCAGAAATGGTTATGTCTGTTCCACTACCTGGAATGCTTTGTGATAGTGGGCAACTTAGGCATACTCTGGATAACTGAACATCATTGTTTGTTGGTGCTTGGTTGGTCTCATTTTGCATCTCACCTTGCTATCTCTTCCAGCACTGCCATATTCTAAAATACAGATCAAAATATTGCATAATTTTCAGTCTGGCAGCCATCTGATGACCTAAATATTACATTGGCTATGATTTGCCTAATCTGATGGAACAATTCATTCAATTTAAGATCTCACAGCTCTCAGTTGTGTATGGACAAGCAATGATAACAGGTAATGAACCTTTAATCAACACACATTAGAAGATTCAAACACAACGCTGTGAGACAGTATGGGAGCAGTGCGAAATATTGTGTAGCCGTGGTTTTTCTGGACAACACGAGACTGGCAAATGAGTAAAATGTTTCTCCACATACCTGCTTCTTTAACACAGAGGCATTGTACCAAGTCACTTTTGTACAAAGTGTAAGGGGCCACAATTATGTTTTTCTTGCGCAGCCTTTTCAAATTAAGAGAATTTAGCAAGAAATGTCAGCATTTCTCCCGTTCCAGTGGTGGTTAAATTGCAAAACTTGCTCCACATCCACGTTCTGATCAGCATATCACCTTGTGCTGGAATCACTCCTGGTTTGAGTATTCTTTATATATTATTATTGATACCACAGTACTGCTTGTACCTACTCCTGACAAGGAAATATAGGCATGTACATGTTTGGCAAGAAAAATATCGCTACACCCAATTTGCTGCAGAGAGTTAGGGGGATAAAACGAAAAAATGTTATGATTGAACGTTTTCTTTTTTAAAATCCTCCTAACATTCGGCTAGAAAGTAACTATAATAAGAATGCTAGTCAAAAGCAGCAGTAATTTAAGTAGTCAGCAAACACGCAAATAAACAGCAATTCGCCCAGTATTGGTTACTGTGTTCTTAACACTCCTTCATGTTATGAGAGTAGAAGGTACAGTAAGCCAAGCATTAAACAAATGCACAAACTATAATGTTAGTTACTCAAGTGATGCTAATAAAGCAATCACTTCATTGTGGCTGTGGCTCCTTACTACCCACACAGTATGCCAGGGGTATACACATTACATTGTCAAAGTAGATTGAGTTTATTCAATTAAATTCTTTTAGCTACATAATGCATCATGTACTCAGAGACACCAATGGGCAATAAGCAGAAATACAGTCAAGCGAAAATAAGGAAGCAAGTCTCCCGACAAGGGTTTATGTGAATCATAATAAACTGCCGAGCATGTACTGAAGAGGAGACCATATTGATTAAAAAGTCTCAATGAGATGTCGGGACAATTTAGCTGTCAGGTAACAACATGAGTTTAATTGTCCAAATAGTCTGTTCTCATTTTCACAGTTTCCTGCATTTCTTATGCTGTCCTAATATCCTCTTCCCTGTTACTTTCTCAGAAGGGGCTGGAACTTTCAAATTGCTGCAGAGAAATAATGTTAACAATTTACAGATTTTTGTATCTGCATTACATTAAATGGGCCACTTATTGTAGCAGCTCATTTACTTAGTCCTTCATTAATGTCAGCAAATTTCTTTAAGATAAAGGCTCTCTTATGTATAGAACTAGAATTGGAGTTTATTGAGTTGGTGTATTTTGTGGGTATCACACAGTTCTTTCTAGCCCCAAGGCTTATGTGAATTGGCAGACAACTGCAGATATTTCATCTGAGAGTAGGGAGCAGGTGTTACAATGACAAGACGTTTTGGTCCTCTATCATCACACAACATTACAGAGGTATCTTCAGTTTCTGAAAGCTTTATTTTTAACACATCTGGTTCATTGGTTAGAAATATTATGAAATGTTCAGTTAGTTTCCTTGGAGCCCGAAGACTGTACTGTAAAGCAAATAAAAAAATGTAAAGTTTATAGATCAAAAACAACAGGTGTCTGTGATATATATATATTGTGGCGGACGGCTGGGGATCCTGCCCAGTTAGGACGCCTGGAAGGAGTGGGAGAGGGATAATACCTCCCCTGGGCCACGAGAGGGCAGCCGTCCTGGTTTGCATGGGGGCCACAGGATCAGAGTGTAGAAGCTCATCCTACTTTTGGGGCCCATGGCCATCGCCAGGGAGCGCCCAGAGGATCATGGAGCCCTGGACTGCAGGACTTCCGCCACAACTGAAAGTGCTGCCGGAAGAGATTCCAGGCACACCAGGAATTGCTGTCAGAAGATCATCAGGAAGCATCTGGAGCACATCCGGGGCAGTATTAAAGGGGCCACCTCACTCCATTAGAGGAGCTGGAGTTGGGAGGAAGAAGACAAAGCTTGTGTGTGGAGGAATGAGGCAGCAAGACAGAAGAAAAAGAGTGGAAAAGGACTGTGAACATTGTGGGTGGTTAAGGCACAGTGTGTAAAAGGAAGTGAGAACTGTGAATAAAAGCGTGTCTTTGTGGACATTTGATGTTGTGTCTGCCTGTGTCGAGGCTGATCTTTCCACTATATATATATATATATATATATATATATATATATATATATATATATATATATATATATATATATATAAAACATTTTCTTATTATTGAATGATTAGTAAAACTTGCAGCCAGACACTCTTATAATGTAGTGTTTTGTTTTTTCCTGTCCCACTGCTTTGCACTTTGATCTACAAGTATTCTCTGAACAGTTTTGCTAAACACAATGTTTTGAAATCTACACCCTAAAAAGCCTCGTCTATATGTCGGCCAACACGTTGTATCCCACAATTAGTCTCTTTCTTAAATGGCTGCTGGTTTGACACCAGGCCACCTGTAATAAAATATTGCTGTACCTATAAAGGAGAAAAAATTAGAATGATTGCTCAGGCTCTGACTTAATAGTGTGACATTTCACTTTTCCAGGTTAGTCCACAAGTGCCAGCTGGCTTTTTATCCTGAATGCCCTTCTGCTGCCCATTGGACACCTCCAGAATAATGAAACAAGTCTTCCTTCGAAAGGCCCGCCTCTTGCTTGCTGTTCTACTTCTTTTGCTATTCTCACCTTGTTGTGGTCTTACTAACTGACCCGTATTCCTCCTGATCCTCGTCAGGACAGCAAGCCATAGAAGCAGCCGTGAAAAGTTGCATAACTCCTTATGAGCCACACACAGTGGTGCTATGCTTTGCTACATTAGTATTAACCTGTTTAGTTGTTTTTTAGTTGCCATGCATATGCAAGTCTGCAAAAAAGCATGAAGCAATTTTGACTTTTGTTGTTGAGTGAGTCCTGTTTTTAGCACTCAGCTGGTGCTCTGTGCTACAAACACATTATGATGTATCTTGCTGCTGCAAGGATAGCACTGAGGAAGGGGAAGCTGGTTTGGGGTGGAGCCCGGGGAAAGCACTTTTTGTGAGGTCACAAGGCACCTCCATAGAAGGAGCTTAGTGATAGGGTGAGGCATACTGCTTTCACACCAAAACAACTGAGCGGTTGTAAGACTTGTGCACTTGGCCGTGAGTTCTAAACTGAAAACAAGATGGCAGTGCAGTCGCTTCTCTTTTATATGGTGTATAGCTGCTCCGGACTTTAATGGCTCTTATATTTTAAATAACAGTTGCCAGAGTACCGCTGGGGTTTTTTTTTTTTTATTATTATTGATACTTGTTCCTGCTGTGGCCGTTGCTGTTGACATTACCATAATAGTAAAATATAAAAAAACACATAGTAATGCACATTTAAGTTTATATATGGTGAAATATTTATTTTGTATTTGAATATTCAAACCTTATTTTTCATCTCATTTGACAGTACTGTCCATAGCACTTTCCTTCCTTGCACACAGTGTTGCTGTAATTAGCAGTGGCCACTCGCAGTGCTGAATTGGATCAAGTGTTACAGGATTATACAGTATATAGTATATATGAATTTGTGTGGTATGTTTTCATTAAATTACATTAACTGTAAGTTTAAACTGTATCCAAAGCCTTCCTTAACTCCGGCTTACCCCATAATCTTTTTCCAGCCACAGCAAGCACAATTCACTCTGCATCACTTTCAGTCTGTCTACAGCAGTAAAGGTTGATAATTCTGAGGTAACAAGTAGTAAAAGTAATATTTAAATGAAGTCAAAGGTGATGAAATTATATTTGCTGGTTTTATTGGTTAAAAAAAGTCATAAAAGTCATTTGCATGTAAAATTGATGTATAACCAACCTAGATCATGTTTGTAATACTGAACAAAACTGCAGATGTGTAGGCAAATGGAATGTGAATTTCAACTTTTCAAAATCAAATTCAGGCAAATACATTCTTGATAATAATACTGATTTGAGCTAGTAATCTGTATTAGTGCCTGTAAAATAAAGACCGACATTAATGTTAAAGGCAGGCATTAGGTAGATTTTCCCAAATATATTAATTCTATTAAGTAATGTATTGATAAATTACAGCATGTATTAGTACATTCTGTATAAGATTTTTTAAGACTTTTTGTTAAGACAGGCGCTATGGAAAATACATATTTTGTGGTGAATTAGTCACTGTTTTGCCTTGGTTATGTGGTGTATATACTAGGAAATGTAAAACATTTGCCTGAAGACCTGTGCTTGTTGCGCATTTTCATGCAATCTTCTTAAATTATTTCATGTCATTTGTGCTTCCAGATGCCATCTGCTGGTGAAAGTCGATAAATAATATTACAAAGACAAAAAAGGGTATGCTTTACATAACCTGATTGTCTTCTGCCTGGATTTACCGCCGCTTATTAAGCTCATGTACTCTGGGTAACTTACAGACTGCGTTCACGTGAATGAAAACTGAAGTTGCAGTGGATCAAGATAGGAGTATGTTGTGGTGTGAAGTTCTACAATAACTAAAATCCAGTGATTATAGAGTGCTACATTGTTTGTACAACCCCCTCCCCAGGATTAATGCAGTTAATAAGATGCAGTAAACGTATACCAACTGGAAGGACATTGCTAGGAAAACGGGGCTGTCCAGTAGGAAATCAGAGAGAGAGTGACAGAGACCGTGGCAGGGAGAGCAGCTTGGTCTGCCATTGTAGAACAGATGGGCGACCAGGCGTCAGTAGGCACTTGTGCAGATGTGTTTTCTAGCATTTACGAGCTAAGAAACTGCTAAAGACCCGGCAACTACTGGGGGAATCCATCCCACACAAAGAAGGTGGTGGGGCCTCAAAAACAGTTAAGTTGCTTAAAGCCCCAAAATTGCCAGAAACTGTCCTGCCATCCAACGGCTAGAGAGATGCAGGGGCAGGAGGGACCATCAAAGGAAGTTCTAGCTTGCTGTTCCTGTAGCCAAAGGAGGTTCATATCTGACCCAGACGTGATAATGGGTTTTTGGTTGGCTGGACTTTGAAGGTCCTGTACTACTTGAAAAGATTTTTCATATGTTTTATCAGCTTAGAAGATGACTCGTCCAAGCAGTGACTTATAAGAACTGCTGGTATATGCAATACTTTGAATTACCAAATTCTCAAGTGTAAAATGCCCAAAATTGAACATCTACAATATTTGGGTTTATATAATACATATAAGTATATGCTGTACACATAAAATGGTAGGCGTAAGAAATCATCTTTATATCTGGTTTCATATTGAACGGGAATAATTGTCTGATTGATTATTTATGATGTCTGTAACCATACTTACTGTAATAGCATGTTAAAAAAGACACCAAATTCTGCATATACACAGGTTCTATTTTTCCATACAGGGTCCGCAGTTTGTTCCACATTTATTATCCTGATTTTTGGGTTGTGCCCATTTCTTTTCATAGAATATATTTTTGGGTCATTTTGTGTATTGCCAGGCATCTCTGTTTACAGCGCTTTACCTGAGCAGCTTTGCTTAGTGGTACACCAAATACCTCCAGTGCAATTTCCTAACAAAGGCAACATTAATTCCAAACAGTGCTCTACAATTACACGTTCAATTAAAACTTCACCATTTCATTATAATTGAGCACTTGTCTGCAGTGTTTCAAAAGTGAATGTCATATACCGATTGAATTTTTAACACATGACTCAGAATAACACCAGAAATTATCTAAATCTTGTCAAAAGCAGGTCTAGCTAAAAAATGAAAAATGATCATTATTGCTGAATGCTGTATGTCCTCACTGCTAAGATTCTCCTTCTTGTGCTCATTTACAGAGTTTTGTGTTTTATTAACGTGTCCATCCACCTCCCTCATATTGGTACCAATGCAGTCAAAATATTTACCAAGCTCTGAGTGAGATGACACTGCTCTCCCCTTACACTGTGTGATAAGGTGCTATATGAGTGCCGACCTGATACAGAAAGACACGGGTGAGACACGTATAAAAAACAAACTTTTATTTTCTTCACCTGTGGGGCACGTCATCCCTGTGTCCCGTAGGCACAATACAGTCCCACAAAGGCCAAAAGGCACAAGCACAAACAATCTCCTCTTCACTACCACTCCTCACCGGCAAGCGTTGTATTCCTCCATCCGACTCTGGCTGCTTTTATAGCCCATCCAGAAGTGCTCCAGGTGCTTGATAACCCGTTTCCGGTTGCACTTCCGGGTGTGACGGAAGAACCACCCACATGGGCTCAGGAACCCCTGCAGCGCCCCCTGGCGGCACCCCCGGATCCCAACAGGGTTGTAAAGGACTCCATCTCCCAAGGAGCCCTATGGGAATCTGAGGCATCTCTGCCACCCAGGGAGGCTGCCATCTAGCGACCTGGGGGAGGTATTGTGTAGTCCATGTCTGTTCCCCGGGATTATATACAGAAGGGGTGTCCTGGCCGTGGCCCACAACTGGATATTCTAATCGGTTTACTACTCCAGTTGCAATAAAACATTCTGTAAATGTAAACTCTTTTTAGTGAAATTATAAAATAGTTGTAGACTGTTGCAAGTTGAATCTCATTAACCTCAGTCATTGCAGGCAGAATAATCCCCTTAAACTGAAACAGAATGTATTACCTGATAAATATGTATTGCAATCAAAAGTTGGAGACCTGATTTTACACAAGCTACATGTGATGTTTATTAACTTGTCTGCTCCTCTTTCTTGTTCATTGATTCTCTATACCCAATACAACATGGTTCAGTGGAGCATTTTAAGTCATTTCAAAGTATGTGATACCATTAATTAGAAATCTGAAATGCTATCATTGAAAGAACATTTGGTTATACTATTGTAGAATTTTAATTTCAGAAACGGTATACAGTGTTGTTTTTGTTCATGCACTTAGTATATGAAGCACTGAAAGCAAAACAACACTAGTGGAGTGGTGGCTTTGTTGTTAATGCTGTTAGTGTTATTTTGTTTCTCCCATATCTCAGAGGCGCACACCAATTTTGTATTTTGTGAGTGACTAGAGTGTTCTGCAATGGATTAAGAGCGTTAAACTATATTAAGTTAACTGGTGACTTTGACTGGCCCTGCTTGAATAAGTGTGGGTGTGTGCATGAGTGTGCTTCACAGTGAACTTGTACTCCATTCAGGATTGCTTCCTGTACTGCACTTCAGGCAGCAAGGATAAGCTCCAACCCCGCTGACCCTGAACTGGTTCATTGACGAATAAATGAAGGAAGCAGTATAGGTTAAATTGGGTATTTGAAATGGCCAGTTTTATTGGATAATGTACTAAATAAGTACATGTTAATTGAATTAAAAATAATATAACAGTTCTTTTTCTGATTAGTTTGTTTAGCTGCAAATATTCTCTAAATAATAAACTGTGTAAAAGAAATTGCAACAATATAGCACAAGTTACAGAGCGTTTTGATGGCTTAAAAATACAGTATGTATCTTCATTGGCTTTCAGATTCTGAAAATGTATTTGCCATTCCTGAGGAACACAAAGGCATCTTTACTGCAAGTCTTTGAAGAGTTCATTGTGTGCCCCCATGGTACATTATGGCACATGTTCATACCAGTGGTACGCTTTGTGTTGGAGTTGTGCTACATTCTTCTTCTAAACCAAGAGTGACTGGGATGGTCAATGTTAGTTGATAAACACATGGCTACACTACGAGAAGTGGACAGAATGCCACCTCACAGTGAGCTGTTAATTAATGCATTTAATTTAGACTTTTTAAGTTTAACTTGTACAATTAACTTTAAGATAATATTTTGTCATTTGAAATGACTGTTAAACTGGCAAGGGTTGAATAAAATAATGAGGAAACTGTAGAAAAGCAGCAATAGTGATAGGTAAACTAAGAAAATTTCTTAAATTACAAGTGCCATGACAAAAAAAGTCTGAGTTAGTACAACCCGCCCTAACTCGTGGTCTTCATAAGAAATGTAATGTTTTACTTAATGAGGTAGAAGTACATAATAAACATCATTACATGTTTGAAATATAAAAATATATGCTTCAATTTAAATATTTAAAGTCTAAATATTCTTGATGGTAATAGAACTTCCCTCCAGGATTAAAACGTACATCAAAAATAAATAAATAATTAAATTCCAAATTGAGGTCTATAGAGGGCTACATCCCTAGTAAATGATCAAATATCAAAAATAACATCTTATTCATAATCACTGACCTTGAAATAGTCTGAAATGATACCCCACATGCTTATGTTTGAAATTCTGGAAGTGACTCTTAGAGGGCTAGGACCACTAGTAAAAAAAAAAAAAAGCAAAAATATTAATGTATTTGGGATCAGCAACCTTGAAATAGCATATGATGATAGTCCACCTTGCCTATATTACCACTTGCTGTTTTTTCAAAGGTTTGTGCAGGACTAAAGCGAAATTGAAGTCATTATCAACACAATAAATCAATAACTCATCCTAATTCCCCTTTTTCGCTTTTGTCACTTGGTCGGCGTCACTTTAGTCAACAGAATGATATGTTCAGCATATCACCCTACTCCTGTCAGGATGTATCATTACATCTGTGAAGCTACCATTTCATATGGGTTGCACTGATAAGGTTACTGAGTTGCTAGTTCCGTCTCACTCATGGTCAGTTTTAGGGCACTACATTTTACTAGGATTTTATGGATTCTGACAGCACACTCGACATCGTCTATATACATTAAGATGGCTGTACATGTGCATGATCTGAAAAACCTTTACTTGCCCCAACAAAGCAAACCTGAAGGCAAGGTGCAGCTCCAAACACAAACTAATGCAATACATAGTAAGACCACAAAGAGGTGTAAATGAAAATTCTCTGCTCTCTGACAAGAGAATGCAATAACTCCAATGCTCCTTTATACACTTGTCATATTTACTTCACAACAATATTAATTCCAGAAAAGTACCATAGTTTGCTGAATTATAATCAAAGGAACACACAGCTGGCTACTTTCACACTGCATCTAAAAGTGATGCATTTTTGGTTCATATCCGATTATTTGCATGCTTGTTTAAATTAGTTTTGCAAATCTGACCTAAGTGTGTAAACATTTCTATCTTGAATGTGCATAGCATGTGAAAACAAATGAAAAAAAAAATTGTCAGGCAGATGTGACCTAATAGCTTCTGACCTATTTCATGTTGTTTTTAGTGAAGGATGTCTACAAAAAAGTCAGCTCATAATGACAAGGAAGACAAGTAGGAAAGGAAAGGTCCCACAAATTGCTTTGACTGCAAATGCCACTGCCATATCTGTACTTGGAAAACTGTGGACACAAATGTATCCAGGACTGGTGAGATGAAGATGTGGAGAGCCTAAATAAAACCAGTTGGTTGACAAATTAAGAATGTCGAGGAAGACTGTGATTAGATGTGCTAGGTCCATGGTGATGCAGGGTTTTAAATAAAGGGGTACAAAGAACTTCTAAGCAAAGAGAGGGGAGAAAAATGATGAGAGGAAAAGAATGGAAAAGAATACAAAATTGAGGTGTCCAAGGAAAGCACAGAGGCAGGTGGGCACTGACCCAATGAGGGAGCGAGCAGTCAACGCTCCAGAGATAGGTCATTGTCCACTGATCAGTTCAGAGGTAGCACAGATGATTGGGAAGTTCCTCCTAGGGATCCGATGGACTGAAGGGAGAGCATGGTGCAAGATAGAGGGCCAACTATAAGCATCACGGCAGACACCAACAGAGACAATTGGGAGGAAAGCTGGACCTCCAACAAAGAGTTAATGGTGTAAGCTGGGGAGACAGAGAGTGAGAGACGTGTTAGATGTGGAGAGAGAGGGAACCCCGCTACGTGCATGGTTTTAGTCTGGTTTTTATTTATTGATTGAATTTTATTGTCATGGATGAACACTTGCTTTTGTAAAAGTATTTATTGGATGATATATTGAAGCACTGCACAATTTGCACTTCGGGAATCTGAACCCCTGTTTTGTTTGCATTTTGTTTAATAAAAGCACAACCCACTTTGCACCATACTCTTGTTGACTACCAGTCCTGTCATGTTATCGATGGTCCTGGGTTCAAGGACATTAAGGCAGCTGCGACCAACCTAGACCATCACAGGGACGTTACTTGTGTCATTGTATGCCAACACTGTTGCTGTCAAAAAAAAGAATGATATGAATTATTTATTTATTAATGTATTATTGTTGACTGTTCTGAAGAGACATGAAAGTAAGAATTTCAGTGCACTATGAACAGCATAGCAATATATCATCAGAAAAAATGGAGCATTTCAGGTATTTTCATCCTTTTAAGATTCTCATTTGATACAGCATCAAGTGGTGAGTGGCTTAATTGTGATGGCTAAATGAATTGTGATTAAAGGGTATACCCTTATTTTGTGTCACACCCTACTGGGGTGAAATTAATATTTATTCTGTTTGTGCAAATTGAGGATTCAGTGTCAGAATATATTACTTGAATCAAGGCAGATATATTAATTTCGAACCCAAGTTTATGTAAGGTGGCAAGTAAGCATTCTTTTTAATGCCCAAAGAGGGCAGAACCACTGTGAATTTACATGAAGCTCAAGTATTGTATATATTACATTAAACTAAGGTAACAATTTTCATATTTGTTGTATTCTTTTAATGAAACCAGATTGATAATATGAATTGGTAAATGGAAACGATTTTTACGTTCTGCTTCTGAGAACCTTAGCCAAAAAATAGTGTCAATATTTGACAAAGAGATTAGTCTGTAAGATTAAACGTTTAGGCTATTTTGGTGTTTCTTAAGAAAATGAGAAAAGGTGCTTATCAGAGTACTTTGTAATGTTTCAGGAGATGCCAGATCAGTTTGATTTTATATGGTGGGTGTGACAGATGCACATTAATATGAAATGAGCAGTTTTACCCATGAAAGCAGGCATGGCCTTTTTTCTCTCTTTTTCTTGCTAATTTGTGGGATTTTTTTTCTTGCTTTTGTTTATCTGTGCATTATTATTTCATGCTGTTTATAAAAAGGTTTTGAGCTTTTCCACAACTGTCTGGTTAGGCTAGATAGCAAAGCAACCCCTTCTGGGTTTAACCATAAGCTCTTAGTTTTTAGTTCCATTCCCAGACTGGAATTTAGGAACTGTCTCAGTTCATGGAAGCAGTCCAATCTGTGCTGATTGCCTACCTGCCATCCTGAGGAATACTTTGGTGTGTTGTACAACTGAGTGTTCTCCTGAAACTCAAAAACAGAGTTGCTAACCCATAATGAACCTTCTCCCAGCTTGGTTGTGCCTCATGATCCTACCCTCCTTACCCTATTTAAGACAGTATCCTGGAAAAACTAATGACAGAATCATATATAGGGGAAACTAGACCATGGAAGGAGGTTAATAATAAATGATAATAATTCATTACATTTATATAGCGCTTTTCTCAGTACTCAAAGCGCTATCCACACAGGGAGGAACCGGGAACCCACAATCTAGCGGTAGGTTTACTAGTAGGTTACTGAAATATACCACATGAAATAGTGTGTAGACAACTGTTTGTGCTTCTAATCTTATATCACCCTATTTCTGAGACAATACGCTATTCATCCAAAAAGTAAGAAACTTATTTAAAGGTAAGTTAACCTGCAAACAATAGGAATGAATAGAATTAACAGAATTGACTATTTTTGGTGACTGTGCCATAACTTATTAAAATGAAATCTAAGTGTTACAGATATCAGCATGGAGTCTTTCTTTTTAGAACCTTGTAGCATATGAAATTTGTAATGTAAGAAGGTAATTCAGTCTAATAAACTTATTTAGTAACTTAACTCTTGTTGCTTTGAAGTATTATAGATATTGATTTCTACTGTATAAGGGAGCTGCTTTGTGCAAGAGACCCCATTCTTTACAGGTGTCATTACTTTACATAAGGAATAGTTTATGTCTGTTGGGCGGTCATTGTATTATTTTTATATCATGTCATACAAAAATATGTTACTATTCAGTAATAGTAACTGGTGTTTTCAGAAAGTAACAATGATCCTTAAAATAAAAAATAATTATTTTATCACTCTCTTGTGCTCCCTATTTCATATTATTACTAGCTGATTACCCAATGGCTTCGCTCACTGAGTGCAAGGGAAAAAAATAAAATGTAGTATTTATAAAATAAGTTTGTTAATTGCCAATTTTATTTATCAACAAATAAAGAGCATTTACAATAACATAGAAATCAATGTAAACAACATTATTAACATCTTTATCATATGAGAATATGAAGTAATATATAAGAGGCACATTGCAGATAAATAAAAATGATTAAACAGTAAAGTCTTCTTCTGTAATACGCTACCGTGGCTGTTCGTTTGTCTGTCCAGGATTTTAAATCACCTGTAGCTTGCAAACCATTTCACCTATTGACTTGAAATTTGGTACACATATACTACGTGACGTCTACTATCTGCTTACGGGGTGATGGTTTTATCGCTCTTTTTATTTTTTTTTTATTTTATTTTATTGTAGAATCAGCTCTCGGCAGCGCGCAGCAGGATGGCCGTGCGCGCATGCGTACGGGCGCCGTTCTCATTCCCTACCACCTTCGCTAATCATTCTTGAGGCAGATTAAAGACTTAAGTGCCAGATTAAGTGAAATGTTAAAGAAAACGTACTAAGTAATTGCAACACAAAAACTAACTTAATCAGTTTGCCGATGAAAGAGAAGCAGCGGGCCTCTAGGGTGGAGTAAAGAAGAGCTTCTCAGGAAGCAGCAAGCACATCAACCTCTGAGCAAATGAATGCTAAACGTACAGAGAAAGAGGATAAAAAGTAGGAATGCTCAAGTCAAGTGTATTCACTGCACGTTATCATGCAGTGCACCGTTACTGGTATTTTGATAAAAGAATTTGAACAACATATAAGAAGCGTATAAATTATTAAACAGTAAAACATTAACATTTAAGAATTAAAGATACATTGAGTACTACTGCAGTGCTTTTGGGTATACTACATTTTTTGTTTTCCCATTACGTGCATAAATGTATACATTTTTTGGTGTACCTACCCGAGAACATGTGACATATAACTGACCGTGGGAGAAGCATGGATTTTAAACACGCTTTGAGTTCATCTGCTGGTGTCCCTCGTGGAATAACTGGTAATGTTTGATGAAAATCTCCTGCGTGTAAAACAACAGTACCTCCCATTATTTTGGTAGGATCTCTGAGATTTTGCATTGTTTGGTTCAAGGCTTCATAAGCTATTTTATGTGCCATGGTGCACTCATCCCAAACTATTATCTTTGAATGTTGCAAGACTTTTGCCTTTCCAGAGCCCTTGCGTATGTTGCAAATTGGATTTTCGTCATGAGTGAGGTTTAATGATAATTGCAATGCCGAATGTGCTGCACGACCTCCATCTAATAATGTAAAAGCGATTCCCGATGACGCTACAGCCAGAGCTATGTCACCATTCACTCTCTTGGCAAGAATCAGGTTTATTAAGAATGTTTTTCCTGTTCCACTGTGGTCATACGTAATTTCCGTTTCAAACGCGAAAAGAATTTTATATATATAGATTTTCAGATTTTTCCTTTTGTGGCTCAAGGGATAAGACATAAGCCTGTAAACCTTAAGATGGCTGATTGACACCCCACCAGTGACTCATAGTTTACCTTGAGTGTAGTCACTTAACCTGTCAGCGTTCCAGCTGTAGAAGTGTATATATTGTAGTCGTTCCTTACCTGTACAATGCTTTAAGGTAATGTTCACTGAGAAAATTTAGAATATGACATTGATTTTACACTGTTGATTGTTTAAAATAGGCAACAAACTCACACAGTTGTTACAGCTGCTGCCTCACCATTCTAGATTGCTGGGTGTAAATCCTGCTTGGACACTGCCTATGATAAATTAGCACTTTAACCACTGTGTATGTTTGGGGATTTCCTCCCACATCCCAAAAACTTAAAAGCTTTAAGTTGACTTTGCATGAGCGAATGTGGATGTGTGCATCAAGGACTAATTCACACTGCCACTCAGTCTTGCAAGAACCCAAACCCTGAATTAGTTTAAGCGGGTTCAGTAAAAAATTGGACAAGTGGATGGATGGGCTGACTTTGTGGTACATTTTGTACTCTTCATATACATTGTAATACTTGAGCCTCAGTTCAGTTCTCTGCATGGTGCATTCTGTGTCTAGTGATTTTCAAGTCCAGTCCTGGGAGGTTTTATTCCAAGCAAATTCACAACCAGTGCATCACTCTTACTTTTAATGTATCTCATTGATTAGTTATCTGGCCTACAGATATTTCAAAGAAATTAATAAATATTTGTACTCTTTGCCATAGCTTTAAATGCTTACATTTCTTTTGCAATTTTCTTTTTAATGTATCCTTTTCTGCAAAGTTTGATCTCTTAATGGTATCTAAATGCTAATGATTAGCAATGTGCAGTGCAGACACTGGTCTAAGCTATGTTGAATGCTAAAAGGGAGCAATTACTATGCTGTCATTTTCACTTGTCTGCTCATTAAAAACATTTCTTATAAAGAAGCAGACATGTGAACCTGGCACTGACGTAACCGCTCCCCTTTAGCATTCATTGTTGTCAGCACTAGATACAATTAAGTTAGCAAAATCTATGGAAAAGGATGAATTTAAAAGAAAATCATAAAGGAAACTTAAGTACTTACATTTTTAGCAAAAAACACATAATTTTAGAATTCCTTAGAATAAGGGAATTTAAAAAATGACAGCTCACTAAAAGTGAGATCAATTAAAAGTAAGATTGATACACTGACTGTGGAATTGGGTGGAATAAAAAGTTGCAGCCACAGGACTGAACTTGGGAGCCACTGGTCTAAAGTCATGCTGTTTCCTTAAAATCACCAAATCATCTAGTACAGGTAAGTGTGTGTGTGTGTTAGAGTGAGCACTGTAATAGACTGATGTCTCATCAGAGATATCTTAAGAAATTGGGGTAGGAACTACATGGTTACTGGTTTAATTTGAACCTGTGATGGTAGAGTGATCCATGATCTAGGAAATATCACAAATGAAGCTCTGGAATGACCTCCTACTTATAAGCAAGATGAAACCCGTCTGTGATTGAGCTTTTGCATGGTATACCAGGTGCCTTGTGACTATGAAAACTTAGGCTGCCATTTTCCAAATCTAAAATATCTACGTATGATAAGAGATCCATGGTGAAGTTTGATTTTTACATAATCGGATTTTGGATTGTGCAGGCTCCGAACGGGTGTGGGTGTACTCATGCCAGTGCCACTCCGGGATCAATCAGGGCACTTGGCTGATTACACATTCATGTGCAAATGCAATTGGACCAGTCAGGTGCCTCACTCACACCTCAGATTAGACAGAGGACTGCATCTGCACCTAATCGGGCAATATAAGGTAGCCTGCATAGCGGACAGAGGGAAGGAGAACAATGTCAGATCAGATCAATGAGAGAAAGGAGGTTAAGAAAGAAGAGAGGGGCAGGACGGTAAGGAGCCCATGATGTTAAATAGTGGAGGTAGGTGGTCGAGAGTATGCCCTAGAAAGCAAGCGGTAAGCCTGTGCTTGAGTGTGGAGCAGGAGAATGGGGTAGGTGCGGCCATGTTGTACCGCATCTCCTGAGTGGGGTTTGATGCCAACTTCTATGGATGCCGATGGACAGACAGTAGCAACCCAAACCCAGGGTTGCTGGGTGACTGCACCCGTCGGCGGGTGTCTCCTCATGCTGTAAACTGAGGAGACGTCACATTTTAGAGAGAGACACTGGTGTTCTTGGTTATTTTGAATGGATGGCGAGATTCCTGCCAAGATTTTAAACTTCTTCTTATGAAATATATTTATTTCTTATTTTTAACCTCCACTTGACACATTTGAATTTTATGGATTATTTATTCATTGAGGATCTGTTTTTACACTGCACTGGTTTATTAAAAGCACTGAACACTTTGTACCCACCCCTTGCTGACTGTGTGTGTCCTCATTTGCTCGGCTCATCTTGGTTCATGATTATTGACAGTTCTGAGTTCAAGAAGCTTCCGGCAACAACCTGGGAGAGCTGAGCCGACCCGGACTGTCATTCTATGTTAAGAATTGTACTGTATCTACTATGGCATCCACAATGAAGAGGCACCATACTAAAAATAAAGGTTACCTGTATTTGTTTTTAGTTTGTTAGTAGTGGAAAGAAATGTTGTATTAAGTTATCATGTACTGCATATTGGTAACAGGCGACAATGTGAAAAAAATCTTCAGAAAAAGTAGGCACTCAGAAATACACTGGGAAAATAAGCAATGAAGATAGATAGCAAGCAAATTTTCTCAATAACAATAATCTATGTGAGGTAGCCAGAATTATGTTTTTTCTGCAGTTTGCATAAATTCACGATGTTTAGGAAAAATCACATCTTACAGAAGTTATTCTAATTTACATTTGTGCACTTTCCTGTTTTTTAATTAGTTTTTTTTTTTTTTTTGCTTTTTAAGCAATATACATATTTTCTGCAAAACAGTTTGCGAGTTGAATTGCACTTGTGTGTATGTGTGTGTAGTTTATTGTACATTCTATAAGTGTCCGTGGGAGTAAAGTTGTGCGGTTGGAGCCTTCTGCTTCTAGTAGAGGAATGAACCCCTGCTGTTGGTCTCATATGCACTTGTTCAGTTTTCCCTGGCTCTCTCACACTACCATCCACCTCCAGTTAGCCTCACACTACACCTACCATATAATGTTACCTTCTGCTCTGAATCAGATTATCCAATGGAAGCGAATATATTGATTGAATCGAGCAGCATTGCTTCACCCTTGGAGTGGTGATGTTCTTGCAGGTCAAAGCAGGTCACACTTATTGTATTGTAACATGAAGGGATTATAAGTAGTTATACAAAAATAATCAACATGTGGAATGAGAAGCCTCATTTGAATTCTTTAGGAGAATGGGAATTATAATTAATTTATGGATCTTGAAAATTGATATACCAAACATGTTCACTTAAGATCAGTGAGCTTATCAAAGAAACATTAAATAAAATAAAGGAAATTTAACTGTTTAATATTAAAATACATCTGCATTATAATATTTTCAAATATTGTTCAAATATTCTGGGACTACATTGGTTTTAACATATGAAATAAGTAAAAACTTTTTAAGATCCCCATTTAATGTTAATATCAGATTTTCTGTGGATGAAAGGTGTAGTGTGTGTGTCTTGTTGCTGGGCATGTCAAAATCTGACAATACCTTGTTATTGAAGCATTGTGTATATACTGTTAGGACTAGAAGAGGCAGACAAGTAGGCAAGGTTTGGTTGAAGTAATGGCTTTTTCAGATGCTTGAGGTCTTTCTGGCTGAGACCAGAGCTAAACAGTCTATTGGGCTGTTGGTGCCTCTCAACTCATTCTCATGCGTACTCTTACATCTGACTGAAGAAGATCCTAGCTTTGTGTCACACTAGCAAGAAGACCAGTACCATAATTTTTTCGAAATAAATTCATTGTTAAACTGTTAAGCAGTCTTCTGGTTGTAGCACTAACGATAAGCTAGCAATATATATTTAACACAAGATGGCTGTCATTACTGATAAAAGCTTGATATTAATTAACCGTCAGTGGGAATATACAGTGGTGTGAAAAACTATTTGCCCCCTTCCTGATTTCTTATTCTTTTGCATGTTTGTCACACAAAATGTTTCTGATCATCAAACACATTTAACCATTAGTCAAATATAAACACAAGTAAACACAAAATGCAGTTTTTAAATGATGGTTTTTATTATTTAGGGAGAAAAAAAATCCAAACCTACATGGCCCTGTGTGAAAAAGTAATTGCCCCCTTGTTAAAAAATAACCTAACTGTGGTGTATCACACCTGAGTTCAATTTCCGTAGCCACCCCCAGGCCTGATTACTGCCACACCTGTTTCAATCAAGAAATCACTTAAATAGGAGCTGCCTGACACAGAAGTAGACCAAAAGCACCTCAAAAGCTAGACATCATGCCAAGATCCAAAACAATTCAGGAACAAATGAGAACAGAAGTAATTGAGATCTATCAGTCTGGTAAAGGTTATAAAGCCATTTCTAAAGCTTTGGGACTCCAGCGAACCACAGTGAGAGCCATTATCCACAAATGGCAAAAACATGGAACAGTGGTGAACCTTCCCAGGAGTGGCCGGCCGACCAAAATTACCCCAAGAACGCAGAGACGACTCATCCGAGAGGTCACAAAAGACCCCAGGACAACGTCTAAAGAACTGCAGGCCTCACTTGCCTCAATTAAGGTCAGTGTTCACGACTCCACCATAAGAAAGAGACTGGGCAAAAACGGCCTGCATGGCAGAGTTCCAAGACGCAAACCACTGTTAAGCAAAAAGAACATTAGGGCTCGTCTCAATTTTGCTAAGAAACATCTCAATGATTGCCAAGACTTTTGGGAAAATACCTTGTGGACTGATGAGTCAAAAGTTGAACTTTTTGGAAGGCAAATGTCCCGTTACATCTGGCGTAAAAGGAACACAGCATTTCAGAAAAAGAACATCATACCAACAGTAAAATATGGTGGTGGTAGTGTGATGGTCTGGGGTTGTTTTGCTGCTTCAGGACCTGGAAGGCTTGCTGTGATAGATGGAACCATGAATTCTACTGTCTACCAAAAAATCCTGAAGGAGAATGTCCGGCCATCTGTTCGTCAACTCAAGCTGAAGCGATCTTGGGTGCTGCAACAGGACAATGACCCAAAACACACCAGCAAATCCACCTCTGAATGGCTGAAGAAATACAAAATGAAGACTTTGGAGTGGCCTAGTCAAAGTCTTGACCTGAATCCAATTGAGATGCTATAGCATGACCTTAAAAAGGCGGTTCATGCTAGAAAACCCTCAAATAAAGCTGAATTACAACAATTTTGCAAAGATGAGTGGGCCAAAATTCCTCCAGAGCGCTGTAAAAGACTCATTGCAAGTTATCGCAAACGCTTGATTGCAGTTATTGCTGCTAAGGGTGGCCCAACCAGTTATTAGGTTCAGGGGGCAATTACTTTTTCACACAGGGCCATGTAGGTTTGGATTTTTTTTTCTCCCTAAATAATAAAAACCACCATTTACAAACTGCATTTTGTGTTTACTTGACTATATTTGACTAATGGTTAAATGTGTTTGATGATCAGAAACATTTTGTGTGACAAACATGCAAAAGAATAAGAAATCAGGAAGGGGGCAAATAGTTTTTCACACCACTGTATCTATCAATGCTGCATTGTTACTCCCTTTTTTTAAAGAACTTTATTTATTTTACCTTTCCTTTTACTTGCAGAGCTTTATTGCAGCTTAGAGCATATTTTTACTTCATACAGATGTCAGCTTTGGCTAATTTTGGGAAAGTTAAAATTCCACACCATTAGGATATTAAGTGCTCATAATTTTGCTCATTATCATTTAAAGGAAAATGTAAACAATGCATCTCTGGGGTTGGGGTAAATGTGATAAGCACACCTTTGGACTGCTTTAGCTTTCATTTTCTATGCTGAAACTATTGATCATCTGTAATGATTAATGTTTTTTATGTGTATACTTTTAGATCTGGTATTATTTCTGTTGTTGTTTTGGGATTTTTGAGTTGTTTTGAATTATTTTATGAAAGTTTTTTGTTTTATCAACAACACGGCAGAATACGTCACATGACTGCCATTATAATCGTTGTATCAATTATGTCATCGGATACAGTGATATAAATATGACAGAGGTCCTGTGTCACTTTATCCCTAAATTTGAAAATAATTATTACATTTATTTTAGATAGTTAGCTTCAAACAAGTAGTCCCTAGTGTCACTTTTCATTTTGGTTTATTGAACTCCTATCTCTCTTCAATGATTGATTTCTGTCTTTCCCTTGTGTTTTGGTGAATATTTGTCTCTTTTTGTTAGGACCTCTATTTGCTCTCTCACTACAATTCTCACCTTATGTAAATCATCCCCTGGTTGTTATTTTCCTTTCTCACAATGATTCTCAGACTAGAGTCATTACATACCAAAGGATCGAGTGCTACAGGGCTACCACCATATTTACATCATGATGTAGTTGATGCAACAATCACAGTCATGTGACACATCCTGCCACATAGTTTAAATAGAAAATAAGACAGGAATAAAAAATAAACTTTTATAAAATAATTTAAAATCACTCGAAATTACCCAAACCATATCAGAACTAAAAATATATGTATCTTCTTCTTTCGGCTGCTCCCGTTAGAGGTTGCCGCAGCAGATCATCTTCTTCCATATCTTTCTGTCCTTGTTCTGTTACACCCATCACCTGTATGTCCTCTCTCACCACATCCATAAATCTTTGCTTAGGCCTGCCTCTTTTCCTCTTCCCTGGCAGCTCTATCCTTAGCATCCTTCTCCCAATATACCCAGCATCTCTCTGACTTTGTCTCCCAACTGTCCATCTTGAGCTGACCCTCTAATGTACTCATTTCTGATCCTATCCATCCTCATCACACCCAATGCAAATCTTAGCATCTTTAACTCTGCTACCTCCAGCTCTGTCTCCTGCTTTCTGGTCAGTGCCATTGTTTCCAACCCATATAGCATAGCTGGTCTCACTACCGTCCTGTAGACCTTCCCTTTCACTGTTGCTGATACCTGTCTGTCACAAATCACTCCTGAAACTCTTCTCCACCAATTCCACCTTGCCTGCACTCTATTTTTCACCTCTCTTCCACAATCCCCATTACTGTGTACTGTTGCTCCCAAGTATTTAAACTCATCCACCTTCGCCAACTCTACTCCCTGCATCCTCACCATTCCACTGACCTCCCTCTCCTTTACACACATGTATTATGTCTTGTTCCTACTGACCTTCATTCCTCTCCTCTCTAGAGCATATCTCCACCTCTCCAGGGTCTCCTCATCTTGCTCCCTACTATCGCTACAGATCACAATGTCATCAGCAAACATCATAGTCCACAGGGACTCCTGTCTAATCTCATCTGCCAACCTGTCCATTACCATTGCAAATAAGAAAGGGCTCAGAGCCGATCTCTGATGTAATCTCACCTCCACCTTGAATACATCCGTCACTCCTACCGCAGACCTCACCACTGTCACAATTCCCTCGTACATATCCTGTACAACTCTTACATACTTCTCTGCCACTCCCGACTTCCTCATACAATACTACAGCTCCTCTCGAGGCACCCTGTCATATGCTTTCTCCAGGTTCACAAAAACGCAATGCAACTCCTTCTGGCCTTCTCTAAACTTCTCCATCAACATCTTAAGAGGAAACATTGCATCTGTGGTGCTCTTTCTTGGCATGAAACCATACTGCTGCTCACTAATCATAACCTCACTTCTTAACCTAGGTTCCACTACCCTTTCCCATAACTTCATGCTGTGGCTCATCAATTTTATCCCCCTGTAGTTACTGCAGTCCTGCACATCCCCCTTATTCTTAAATATTGGCACCAGTACACTTCTGCTCCACTCCTCAGGCATCCTCTCACTTTCCAAGATTCCATTAAACAATCTGATTAAAAACTCCACTGCCATTTCTTCTAAACACCTCCATGCTTCCATAGGTATGTCATCTGGACCAACGGCCTTTCCATTTTTCATCCTCTTCATAGCTGTCCTTACTTCCTCCTTGGTAATCCGTTGCACTACCTGATTCACTATCTCCACATCATCCAACCTCTTCTCTCTCTCGTTCTCTTCATTCATCAGCCTCTCAAAGTACTCTTTCCATCTGCTCAACACACTCTCCTCGCTTGTGAGTACGATTCCATCTTTATCCTTTATCACCCTAACCTGCTGCACATCTTTCCCAGCTCTGTCCCTCTGTCTAGCCAATCGGTACAGGTCCTTTTCTCCCTCCTTAGTGTCCAGCCTCTCATACAACTCATCATATGCCTTTTCTTTAGCCTTCGCCACCTCTCTCTTCACCTTGTGCCTTATCTCCTTGTACTCTTGTCTACTTTCTGCATCTCTCTGACTATCCCAGTACTTCTTTGCCATCCTCTTCCTCTGTATACTCTCCTGTATTTCCTTATTCCACCACCAGGTTTCCTTTTCCTCCTTCCTCTTTCCAGATGTCACACCAAGCACCCTTCTTGCTGTCACCCTTACTACATCTGCTGGTAACTCTTCACTGCCAGCCAGTGCCTGTTGTCTCACCTCCTTCCTAAACTCAACCTTGCAGTCTTCCTTTTTCAACTTCCACCATTTGATCCTTGGCTCTGCCCTCATTCTCTTCCTCTTCTTGATCTCCAACGTCATCCTACAGACCACCATCCTATGCTGCTTAACTACACTTTCCCCTGCCACCACTTTGCAGTCTTCAATCTCCTTCAGATCAACTCTTCTGCATAGGATGTAATCTACCTGTGTGCATCTTCCTCCACTCTTATACGTAACCCTATGTTCCTCCCTCTTCTTAAAATACATATTCATCACAGCCATGTCCATCTTTTTGGCAAAATCCATCACCCTCTGACCTTCTTCATTCCTCTCCTTGACACCATACCTACCCATCACCTCTTCATCTCCACTGTTCCCTTCACCAACAAGCCCATTGAAATCTGCTCCAATCACCACTTTCTGTCCCTTGCGTACACTGTTCATCACTTCATCCAACTCACTCCAAAAATCTTTTCTCACCCATTGCACACCCAGCTTGCGGTGCATATGCACTAACAACGTTCATCATCACACCTCCAATTTCCAGCTTCATAATCATTACTCTGTCTGACACTCTTTTCACCTCCAGAACACTCTTGAAATACTGTTCCTTCAGAATAACTCCTACCTCATTTCTCCTCCCATCCACACCTTGATAGAACAATTTGAATCCACCTGGCCTTACTCCCCTTCCATTTAGTCTCTTGCACGCACAATATATCAACATTCCTTCTCTCTGTCATATCTGCTAACTCTCTCCCCTTACCAGTCATACTGCCAACATTCAAAGTTCCTACCCTCAGTTCCACTCTCTTTACTTTCCTCCTCTCCTCCTTCCTCCGGACACGACTCCCCCCTCTTCTTCTCCTCCTTCTTCTTCGGCCAACAGTAGCCCAATTTCTGCCAGCACCCTGTTGGCTAACAGTACTGGTGGCGGTTGTTGTTAACCCGGGGCTCAACCGATCCGGTATGGAAATTTGTATTGTTGTCCGCATATTGATTTGGCAAAATTTTACACCGGATGCCCTTCCTGACGTAACTCTCCCCGTTTATCCGGGCTTGAGACTGCCACAAAGAAGCACACTGGTTTGTACATCCCCTGTGGCTGGGTTTGAACTAAAAATATATGTATAACATGACTTAATTATTACACCATCCAGCAGCTATTGTTTTGCTAGACAAGTAAGTAGTTTTCATGGAGTCTTGAAGCAAACTATTGTACTAAGCCTCTTCTGTTGCTACTAACAACTATTTTTTTAATCAAATAATGTACAGATTGTTTTTATGACTAATTAATTAACCCATTAAAAAAATCTTTTTATAAAAAGTTGATGCAAGTAAATAAACAAAATAGGTGCCTCATTACAGTACCTCCAAAATATTTTACAAAAAAAAAAACTAGAAAGCCTTAAAGTGACTTCATGAAAAATATAATAATTTAAGCAGCATTTCAGGCTGTTTCAAGAGGCTGTTTACAACATATATAAACAGGCACAGGGTTTTAAAATTTTAAAAAATGAAATTGGTACCCACTCATCTCATCTTGCATTGCATAGATGAAGCAAAATTTCATTAAAAATTAATAAAATCATTTGTTTACTTACTTAGTGTTGTACTTGATGTGCAAGTTTTTCTCGTAAAAAAAAGAACCAAAGCAAATTCCATGCTTTTTTATAACCATCTCTTTTCTTAACAACTTGCCAAAGTGATCACTGCACAGATACCTCTGACTGGGCGGGATGGCAGATGGAGTTTCTACTGAATCATGACAGACTTTTATCCAATAACAGAGGGCGAAATTAAGTAAAGTTACTTTTGTGTGATGTATTGTGATAGGGAACAGATCTGTTTTAGCCTTCCACCGATTTTTTCTGCTTGTTTTTATGTTAAAGTGACAGGCGTCATTCTCCAATCAATATTTCAAATCCTATCTAAATCTATTGAAACAGCTGAAAAGAATGCACCATGTAAATAAGGAGCCTTTTCTGTAACCAGCAGTCCAAGCTGTCAGTAGGTGTGTACACTACACTTTTATATTTAGCTGTAATAGATAAAATGTTTTATGGGTTTTTAGTTATAACCAATGTCATAGAGGACAAGGATTGGCTGTCAAGCTAGCCAGGTTGGATGGTTCCTTACCCAGCTGAGAGGCAGCTCCCACTAAAAAACCCAGCAAGGCTGCCCATCAGAGCTATGACACCCATGCAGCCCTTTAGGTGTGTACACAGAAGACCCACTATATTATTGACACCTATTGCTCTGGGAGAACACATTGCCTTGGGAGTCAGTCTTCTGCAACCTTTCCACTGTTGAGGCTTTCAGACAATCCCTGTCAGAGTGCTAGCCACCCTGTGTCCTCTTCACAACATATATACAGTATAGGCACCTTGTTCATATTGTAAATGTCTCTGCATCATGGAGTAGTGCTTTGAGAAACCAATCAGTCAGGTTTGAAGGTTTGAATGCAGGTAGCATTTCTTGAAGTTCTTAAAGTCAAACAGTACTTACAAGTTAGAAAAGTACTTAAGCTATGTTCACATGAAATGGGAAATTTCAGAATTATGTTGTGAATATGTTTTAGATTTATTTATTAGCATTACACAACCTGATCAAAATTAAATTGGGAGCCTATAATAGAAAATAATATGTTGATTGGCTATTTTATTTATATACTTTTTTTAAGAAAAGTGAAATGTTTAAGAATAGAGAGGCTGTATTTTTGTTAGACTTTTTAGGCTATAATGTGTTGTGACCAGTAGGAGGCGTTGCAGCTCCCCAAACTCCCAACACAACCAGACAGACACTAGTTTTCCAAAGGAAAAAGGGTTTTATGGTGCAAAACTCTTACACAAAGAAGTGTTTACCACCACGACAACTATAATTCTTACTCTCTTCGATTCCATCGTCTCTCCTCCACTCCTCCCAAGTGAGCGTTGTCTGACTCCACTCCCAGCTCTGACTTGCCAGTATGTGGCGGGGCATCTCCTTTTATCTAGTACCTGAGAGTACTTCTGGTGCCAGGGCATAGCCCAAAGGAAGCACTTTCTGGTCAATCAGAAGTTCCAAAAACCAAGGAGCTGCCCCCTGGTGGCACCCAGAGACCCCAACAGGGCTGCTGTACGGGACTACAAACAGCATGCCCTGTGGGTGTCTCCTGGTGCACAGGACTCCAGGGTTGATGCCACATAGCAGAACAGGGAAGCATGCAGCTTAAATACATTGTCTCCCCCGTTCCTTAATTACATTGGCCTCTGTCCATTGCAGTATTCATAGGCATTCATAGGTGCATGTAAAGAGTTGTAAATTTGTCTTAGTTTATCTGTCATTTAAACCAGAAAAATGAAACATGGATAGCTGGAAGATACCCACAATTAGCTGACACAGTAAGTAGCCTTGATATAGAATATACCCTGCAGTTAGTCATAGCTCACCCTGTGGGTTAGATTGAGTCTTGGATGAAACCTAGATGCTTTTGTTTTAAATCCTGCTGCTGCATAGCCATTTTACTACAATTCTATCCTGATTTAGCGTTACAGAATCAGGAAAAAACTACATTTTCTTTTAAATTGAAATACTTCCAAACCACTGACACTTTATGAGCCATTCTGCTTTGACCTTCTCTGATACTTCATTTACCAGTTACTCAAAGAGGTAAATTTTAATTCAGATTTTTTTAAATCAAGTTAATTGAGTAACTTGATTGCTTGTGAGACCCATACTGTTTATTATATATTTTTTGTTGCCTGGTATAACTATGTCTACTTAATAATTACTAATAATAATAATAGTAATTTAATGATCTACTCACTGATGATAATAATTTAGTACATTCAGTTGTTCCTTTACTTAAATATGTAAAAGGTAACAGTGTGTGTGAAGCAAGGCTGAGAGAAGGTCTGCTGCTATGCTAGACGCACCCTCACAGTTAGAAGCCTCTAATCAGCTATTGTAACAGAGGGTCTTCTCTTTTAGCTCCACTGGCTGAAAGGGTTGTTGTCTAATTTCAAGGTTTTGAGTATGTGTCCCATAGCTGCCATCTCAGTGCCGACATGCAACTGAGGGTTTAGTGCAAAACCTTGATCAAATTCCTCAGCAAATAAACTCTTCAATTTAATATGTAATATTTATATTTTAAAATATAATCTGTGCCTAATTGGGATTTTAAATCTTTGTTAGGTTAATTTGTGATGTTTAATTTGCCCATTACTTAGTGTTGGCATGTGCTTTAGTAAGCTTGGCGCTAGACTAGAGCTCCATCCTGGCTTCCATATATTTCTGCCAGAACAGTCTCTAGTCTTCCACAACACTGGACAAGATTAAGTGGATTTGAAAATGTTTTGTTATGTTTTACTAAAATTGATAAGGTTTCTTCATCAGGCTTTTAGACTTATAAATTCATCTTAATGACAATTGATTTAAGGTCATCTGCATTATTCATTATTTTCTAGACCTCTTGTCCAGATGTGGACCACAGTACCATCAAGCTAAGTGTTATAAAATTGCTGCCTTCAAAATCACCTTACTCCCGCTTACTTATCTAAACACATAACTTGTCACACTACTGTTTCCACTGAATAAGCTTTTTTGAATCATTTAATGCCAGTAGCATGTTCTCATTTAGCAAAAGAATTCATCTTTTGTCTTTGCAGCACAGACCTGCTTGACTATTATACTGTACGTCCCAACAGATTAATGTTAGGTCCATACAGAATAATGTCAATTCAAGAAAAGATTTATTTTAACAAGAATTAGAATAGCAATGGGATACTTGAAGATGGAGACAAAAATACAAAACAAAAAGAAATATTTCACAAAGCTATACAAATTTTGCTCCCGGTCTTTTGGGTATAATGGCAGGCCTGTAAACCCACCAAAATAACATCTCAAAGAGTCTGCTCCTTCTCATACTTTCACTGGTTTTTCTTTCTTGTAGCCTGACTTACACCCACCAGCTGAACCCTTGACCACTTCATTCTCCAAGTCATCTGCCTTATACTCTGAAGGGGCTCTTAAAACTTGTCCAGGAACTACTTCTGGGGAAAGCCCATATGTCAATTCCAGAGTCAGTAATAGACATTATTATCACTTCCTCTAGCAACCCGTGGTGCTTGTGTAGCCCTGCATTCCAACTCTACCTGAAAGGATTACACTGTGGGTCCCCATATAAGCTGGGCTTTCAGGCTGTAACATACTGGCTAAGGGAGATTCCAGAGCTGATTCCCATTGGACCCCACTGAGCTTTCTCCATATTTATGGCTAAGAAGTAATTAACTAACTCCAGTGCACCATACATTGGAGCTCAGCGTTCCCGATTGGCTCTGCTCCAGTGTCACCAGTGATAGTGTGATCACCAACACTCAATCTGCTAGATCAACTTAGAGCCTGTTCTGCATAATGTTAAGTTGTTCTCATCTCTGGTTCCTAGCAGGATTTCCATTGCAACAGATCTCACTAGAAAATATGACAGATATAAAAAGAAGCATAGATTTCGTGTGGTTACCTTGCTTGTTTTATATTGAATAGCACTGTGCCATTCTGCTTATGTGTTTGATCTGCTCAAATCAGTCAATTAACATTCTTTTATATAGTTCCAGCAAATGCTTTCACCATCAACAGGCACTCTACAGTGCAAACAAGATTAAAGAACAGTGCAGAATGCTTATTATTGTGATCGAAAGTCTGGTAGGGAACCATAGCAGCAAGGGGTTTTCCATATGGCCAACAGATGACATTACCAGTGTCACTGGTTCAACAGCGGTGGCTCTGGAGACAATAACTCTTGGAACATAGATTTGGATTGGAATGGCAGGAAATGGGGGCAAAAATCTTACAAATGGCCAGGTGGATCCCTACTTTCCTTCCAATAATCAAATGTGCTGGGAGTGGCCTGTCATGTTTAGGGCAAATTCGTGGTTCAAGAGAAAGACAGCTGGAAATAGTTCTGGGAGCAGTCCTCCTTGTGTTCCCTTGGCCATTCCTGACAACCCTACATGATGTATGGGTTTTCTTTGTAGATCCTTCCTTGTCCAGTGCTTGAAAGCCCCCTCTGGCTATATGACAGATGAGTTTGGAGACAGGGTAATAGTGCTGGCAAAGGCTCAGCTTATGGAAGGAAGAGAGGCCAGAGGTAAGAAAGAATGTGTAGTAGCAGGGAGAAGATGTAACATATCACCATAGTAGGAAAGTGTTTTAGGTGCTCCACATACTAGACTGTCATTACACCTGTGAACAGCTAGACCCAATATGGTTGCATTGTATTTAGTGCCCTTATTCCTACACCTTGAAGTCTTCAGTACCCTTCAGTTATTATTTATTTTTATAATAAATCCCTTTTTTATTTAAACTCTGGCTTCCTTGGCTTAATTATTGTTCAGACACCACCTACTTGCAACAGTACTTTTAAAAATCATTTCTATGATTCTTAGTCATAAGAATTATTTTACATATTAAATTCAAATCTGTACATCATTCATACCTTCATTTCTGCACATGTCACTCTATGTGTCTGGCCGAGGACCCTTGCTATTACTTATACTGTGTATACAACCAGACCTTGGGACATTTATACATATGCTCTGTGCCCTTTAATGTTTGTCCACTAATTAACTTCCCCTTCTGCAACAAATTTTCTCCTTCTGGACTTCTTTTCTCTTTCTTATTTCTAGTAGTGGCCATTCTGCTTAGCATGAATAGTGACAAAGGCTTTGATGGCCTCACACTGGAAGTCTAAGCACTGTCTTTCATTTAGTGTTTGGATCTCCACCCTTCACCCACTGCAGGCTTTCTGCAGTGGGCATTATCAGGTCATCTGGCTCAAACACTGAATAATGGCTTCCCAATGTGCAACTGGTTCAGGGCTAGGTGGCCAATGGTCAGCTCCGCTACCCCATGCCTTAATTACCATTGTTTTCTCTTGACTCTCTCTCAATGGCCTCCTGTGATGGGCTCAGGCATCCTTTTACAACCATCTTTTAATTGGTTTGGTTGGTTGTTGGGGAGTAGGATTGGGGCTTGTTTGCCGTGGGTCTTGTATCATTTTATAGCAATAAAAGTTTGATTCTTAAAAAAAATAAGAAATATACATAACTTACGTTAGTTTGTTATAAATTTCAGTAACTTGAACACTGTCTATGACTTGCAGGTCATAAAATTAATTTTCTAAACTGAGTGTAAGACGTCTCTTTCTGTGAAACGTCTTTCTTGATCAGGAGGCGGAGTGTTTGGCAATACTGGGGCACAGCTCCAAAATCCTAGGTTTGAACTGTAGCCTGGCCACCCCCTTCGTGCTGTTTGTACAATCTCCCTATGCCTGCATGGGTTTTTCTCAAGATTGTCTGTCCACATTCCAAGATGTGCAGGTTAGATTAACTAATGTGTGTGACTGTGCCTTGCAATTGGCTGGGTTTCCATCCAGGGTTGGTTCCAGCCTTGCACCAAGTGGTGCCTTCATCTCCCCACATTACTAATCTAAATAGGTTTGTTAGAATATGGTTGGATGGAGGATATCCATAGTAAAAGTCACAAAATACTTTGTAAATCAAGCAATGTCCTCACAGGTGGCGCAGTGGTAGTGCTGCTGCTTTGCAGTAAGGAGGCTGTGGAAGATTGTGGGTTCGCTTCCCGGTTCCTCCCTGTGTGGATAGCGCTTTGAGTATTGAGAAAAGCGCTATATAAATGTAATGAATTATTATTATTATTATTATTATGTGTGTCTCACATTGCTGTCTGATGCTTCCCAATTCTGTAGGCAGCCAGAAAGAAGTCAAAATTTAGATGATTCGTAAGTAAGATACAACCCAGATTGATCTGTTTTTTTCAACACTAACTTACAAGATTGACATTAAGAAAACAGTATGTGCTACTTCTGTAGACACCATTAGGCATCCGTTCATCGACGCTAAAAAACACAGTCCTTCATAAGCATTCCTCCCTTTTCCCAGTCTGTTGAAATCTCAGCAGTGCATTTGCCAAGCCAGCAGAAAAACTGTTAAACTTTCCTTTGCAGACGCAGCTCATGTAATGTTGTAACAAAAAGGTATGAAATTATTTTTTAACACCTGCATCACCAATTTAGATGCCTAGAGATGTGTGCAAATGAACACTTCAGGCTGGTGCCCAGTTAAGTTGATATTTTGTTTGTTCTTTTTGACGCGAATGTCATGTGTAATCGTTCTGGTCTTTGTGGCACCCTTCACTTCAACACTCATGTAGGTTCCTGATTGATGTATCTCCATGGAAATGTTCTCTACACTGTAACACTCTGTTGCTATGGAGTGGGCTATGGTATGATTTTTTTTTTTTCATTGCTCTAAGAGAGGTAAAATAGCATTTCTCAGTTGGTGGACTTTTGTGGGTTATTTTCTTTGTTGGTGTACAAAAAATGTTTTCAGTATTTTTTAATAATATAACTATAGACCTGCTGCTTTGGGAGCACTTGAAACTTTCAGTGCAGTTTACAGTCTGCCTTGCTGCGTGATCTCCAGTCATCTCCTGTGGCTTGTGTTTCATTTCTTTCTTCTCTTGCTGGAAATTAAGGAATTTGCTGAAGTGTGAAGGTCCCGAAGCAATCCAATGGAAGACACTCAGACCGTAAGGAAGAAAGTACATTTCGGAGGTATTGTGTGCTAGTTAAAAACCCGTTAACACGCTGGCTTGGTCAAATGTGATAATTATCTGTCTTAAATGCGTTTTATTTTAACTGGGGATTGTCTAAGCGGGATGCCCCATTTACCTTCTTTCAGATTCTTAAGCAAAATGTGAAAGGAGAACTTCGACACATCGAGTTGTCTATTCTTAGTGGTCTGAATATGCCTGCTTTTAAAAATACCTCAGAAATTAATGCTGCTTGCAAAGGAGTGTTGACTCTGCAGCATTTTAAAGCATTCCTTTTAGTTATTATCAATGCCTCTGAAGAATGCTGTGTTTGAAAGGGTTTTTAAGAAGCTGGCAGGAAAAAATCCTGTGCCTAAAAGAATGTTTACGGCTGTGTGTGTGTTCTCCGTTGTCTGTTGTGTGGTGTGTGAAAACTAAAGGTAATAATACTATGTATGTTAATCGGTGTTTTAAACAATTTATATCGTATACCTTAAGACCAAATGGCAAGTCTCTGCATTCTAAGTTGGTGTACTACACATTAAGCCATTGCATGTGTGGGAGGCACTGAAGAAAAAGGCTCTTTTTATTGATTTCCTGAGAGGAATGAATGCATTCTTCTGCTACTGAGCGTTTTTTTTTCTATTAAAACGACTCTCCCTCTATTCTGAATATACAGGACGTCAAGAAGAGCAACCTTTGAAAATAATAATAGTTCACGCTTTGCCGATTTTTGCTTCAGAGTTGATTGAAAACTGTTGACAGCTTTTGTCTTTTCTTAATGTACATAGCGATGTTACACTTCTGTTTAATGGAGAATGCATCTGCTATACTGTGCTACACTTGAGCTGCAAAGATTACCCAGTATGTTGAACTCTAGTATAAAACAGCACAAGACCACTACAACATATCAGGCTATATTTTGTGTCACTGCTGGAGGGACTGGTCTGAAGGGTCGAGTCCGTCAGTGATGGAAATATGCAATTCCATGTTTGTACATCTGTGAAGAGGCACAAAAACTAAAATTATTGTACCCTTATTAATAGTAAAATGCATAGAAGATGAAAATAGAATTCAGAAGGAATAAATTGCACAAATAATACTATTTCCAGACCGTGTATATTTGCATACAAATCCAATATAACACAATGATAGTATGTTTTATGTATGTATATACAGTATGTATTATCATTGTTATTATTTATTTAGCAGACATCATTTTCTAATATAGTAGAACAGAACTGGGAAAAAAAAGGCTGGGATGGAGCATTCCTGGCATCATCGTGGTGTCTGTAAAACTGCAAGTTCAACACTAGGTGGAGTAAATCGCTAGCCACTCGTTTTTATGCTTGGGTTTGTTAGAGAGGAATACTTTTTTTACTGCTTGCATGCTACTTATTAAATATGGATTTCTTTTACTGATTTATTTCAAACACCATGCTGTAATATGTTCACATATTTTGTAGCATTCCTATTTTTTTTTATCTGAAGTTACTTACCATTTGCATGTTATTTCCTAATGTTGAAATGTTTCATAGACAATCACATGCTATAAGAATATTAGAATTAAATAGAGAAATAAGAATGCAATAAAGTTGCAGACAGGTGGCACAGTTTAAAAAGTGAGTAATAGTTGCTCTTAAAACCTTTGCTTGCTATGTCACAGTACCTTTTGATTTATAGGTTGGTTTCCTTTTGCGGTGTTTTACAGTGCCTCTTTATCCCTGTATAAGTTTAATGGTTTCTTTGTTTTAATTAAATAAAGTTTGTCATTGACAAGGTAGTGCATCAGTTCAAATTCCAGTCCTGTGCCTGTCTGTAGACTGTATGATATTTGCATGTTTTTCTCCAAGTGCTCAGGGCTTCCTTCCATATCCACAGAGACATTAATTAGGTTACTTGTCCCTTACGTGAATGAAAGAGGTCGATGATGAAGTGGTGCCATGTCCAGGCTCCTGTTTTCCTTCCTTGCACCCAACAATGCCAACATAGGCTCTGACCTCCCTGCAATCCTGATTTGAAATAAGTGGGTTTGAGAAAGTTGTGTTACAGTTTGTTATGTATGGTACTTTTTTTTTTTACTTTGTAAAGTGCATTCATCTTTTCAAGCCTGAATTGTTTGCCTCCAGAGCTTTTCAATTTAATTGACTGACTCTTTCAAAAAGCTTAGTGCAGATTTTATGTTTTGGATATTATAAATAAGCAATTTATGAAACATTTTATTTTTTTCATATTTGTGGACTTTTTGAAGTAATTGCCGAAAGGTTAGCAATTTTTAAAAAGTTCAAAGAACTTGTACATTATTTTATGTGATTATATACAGTAGTTTATAAGCTGATTGTCATTTTCATATAAAGTATAACACATTTCCTGTTTATACAGTATGTATACATCATATGTGATTTTAGCTTGTCTAAGAGTTTTTTTTAGATACTGCTTACTAAGAAACACCCTCATATATGGCTCTTTCATCCAACAGTACACAATGCACAGACCATACTGAGGACATCTCCTCTCACCTCTGTTCACCTGATATTAATATTGAGCATTTTATTCCCAGGCAAGACACATGCAGAGTAGCAGTGAAGGCAAACTATACTTCTGTTAATTATACTCTAAGTATAATGCCATAATCAGAGCATAACGTATAAATCCTAGACTCTTACAGCTGCAGTAATGTTAAGATGATATTCATTCTTTGTCTAAAATGCCTCTTTGCCTGGTTACGGTTCAGGGAGGGGATGAGTACTTTCAGCCAATAAATTATTCAGCATAACTGTTGTCAGGAAACGTTGCTGGGGCTCCATTATACCAACAGAAATACACCTGCATTATGCCTTACTGAGACTGGGGCTGCTGAGTTTTCTTTCTTTGTAATTTTCTTCCATTTTAGTCATTATGGCTTATGCTCAGATCATATTATATGTGTGCATATATATTTAATTACCTACCTATGCATGTATTTATTTATTTAAAGAGCTTCTGTAAAATGTCAAATTTCTCCCTGGGGGAAAATAAAGTATCCTATCTATCTATCTATCTATCTATCTATCTATCTATCTATCTATCTATCTATCTATCTATCTATCTATCTATCTATCTATCTATCTATCTATCTATCTATCTATCTATCTATCTATCTATCTATCTATCTATCTATCTATCTATCTATCTATCTATCTATCCATCCATCCATCCATCCATCCATCCATCCATCCATCGTGGCAGATAGCCAGGACCAATGCCCGGTCAGGACACCCCTTTGACACTGGACCTGGGGGAGCAGTCATGGGATCCACACTATGTCCCCCAGAACACTTGTTGGCAGCCACCTGGGTTGCATCGGGGCCAATATTTTGGAAGACCAGAGCTCATTTCTGTTGGGCTCCGTGGCCACTGCCAGGGGGAGCTGCACGGCCTAACAAGCCCATCTGGGCTGGAAAGCAGCTACACCCGGAGGTGCAGCTGGAAGTAGGGCAACGAGCACCTGCAGCACTTCCGGGTGGGCTATAAAAGGAGCCAACAGTCACCACTCCGGGCACCAAAGTCGGGAGGAGGAGGACAAAGCTGCCTGGGAGGAGTGAAGGAAGAGGAGTGATTTTTGGGTGTTTTTGCTTTGTGCTGTTGTGTGTTTTGGGACTGTTTTGGGCCTTTGGAACACATAGAAGACGTGCCCCACGGCCGAAGAAAAGTTAGAAACCTTTTTGTTTATTTTTATACGTGCCTACGTTTTCAGTCTGTATCGGGACAACGCCTATACAGTGCCTTTTGCCACACTATCTATCTATCTATCTATCTATCTATCTATCTATCTATCTATCTATCTATCTATCTATCTATCTATCTATCTATCTATCTATCTATCTATCTATCTATCTATCTATCTATCTATCTATCTATCTATCCTAGGCAATATTTTTATTTTCCTTCCTGTAGCCAAATGTCTATTTTAAAATATTAGATTTTTTTAAGATTAAGAAAAAATATAATTTGTTACTTTAATTCATTACAACTACTCAAATTGTAGTTGTTTGTGATGTGCTGATGTGCACATTTCATGTATGAATGTGTTTGACATTGATTTATAGTATAATACATGTGTTTTTAATAAACAATTACTGTATACTATTCTTATAACACAGAATAACATTTTCAAGCCCCCTTAATCCAATTCATGTTGGAAGCATGTTGGAAAATTAGACAAGAGCAGGAAGCACAAAGCAAGGACCAGCTCTGAAAAGGCAGTATGCAATGTATGCACCATCATTCTTGTTAAGCCAGTTTAGAATCCCCAGTTTACTCGGCACACATGAATTTGGGTTGTGTGAGTGAAAACGAGTACCTGGACAAAACCTCATGCAGATTCAGGGGTGATGTGCACACTTCACGCAGGCATTCACTGGCCATAGAATTTGCACTGGATATCTGAAGCATTGGCACTAATCGCTGCAACATAGTAAATCCCTTCTTCTAAATAAAATATACAGTAAGTTGTAGGAATGAATTATTTCTTTATAAAAATTGATGTACTTTTATATTTAACTTTAAAGTTTTCATTGAAAGTCCATGGCCAGTTATTGCACAATTTTGATTCTTTTACAAAAATTATTTTATGATATCAAAATTCAATATTTCATTATTGTACTTGAGTTTGTTTTATTTTCGTAACAGGAGTATTTCAGTATTTTGTTTTTAATAAGCATATGTAGTAACTAATTTATTAGAATAAAGCCAAACTGATATTTTTGTAAATTTGTTATTTTTATACCAATTGAATCTTGTCACCTACTACCACCATCTGGAGCACTTACGAGTTCAAGTTGCGGTTAGTAATGTCATTCTGTTTCTGTAGAAGTTTCAAATTTTATTATTATCATCAGTTTCCTGCATTTTATGTTTTGTGCAGTACATTTTACAGATTAACACTAGAATTACCAGAGTCTATGGAAAAACTAGTAGATCCGGCCCACCTTAAAACCGTTCTCACCTCTCTTTTGTCTTCTAAATGTGCCGATTAAGACGAGCAGCAAGCAGCCGGCTATTCCATCCCCCACCGTCGCAGAACGTTCACTAAGTTTTCCCAGCTCATGCCATGTTTGATTATCTGGGAGTGACTGAACTGCTGGAGTTTTACAGTGGAAATAATAGATCGTTATTTGGAATACACGCATCTCATGTGTGTTCCATTTCTACAGTAATCTGTGTAAACACATTTTTAAAACAGAAACTTTTTCATATTGTAGTAATAAATATTACAAAATATAGGCATAAACTATAGAATGTGTGAAGCCTGACGTCCAAACATCAAATAAACACTGATGATATAACACCTTTCGTGGCATAACGCTAAGATTTGCAGAATCAGAGCACAGCAGCCTTGCCGTGACTTAGAAACCCGAGTTCGATTTCCCACTGGGAAGGAAGTGTTTTTTTTTTTCTTTGTAACCTCAAATGGACATAAAATTTATAAATTGGTATGCACTGTAAATCGTTAAGTTTAAAATGTCAATTGCTGTTATTTCTGTTGATTAATTCATGCTTTTTTACTTAGAGTCGGAACAGGAGCTTATTCAGCTTATTCAGCTTCTGATGTGACTCTAACAGCGCCACAGTATAAATTCACACCTGATCAGACACTGTTCATTTTCAAATATCTGATTGGCACTATTCGCGTCATAAAATGATTTCATCAAAACGTCACATATATTTGTCTTTCTTTTTTTAAAATGTGCGTTGATCACCGCCAGCATGTTGTAGCACACAGCAACTGGCCACCTACATGTTCTTGTGCGCACTGAATAAGACAGCACTATATGCAATCATCAAATTCAAATGTTAACAGTTCACGCACACGCAAGGATCGTCTTTCTTACATTTACAATGTGTGTACCTGTTACAATGTACACACTTCTCTCTATGCTGTGGTTTCTATTACACACCTTGGGTGAGCTATAGCGCGTCTTTATGTGAAAACAGCAGTGTCAGATGGGGAGTGTCTGATGATTGCATATAGCGCTGAAGTTACTGCTCTTTACTATGCTTTCCTCTGCATGTCCTGGAGTACAAAAGAAACAGCATACAGCAACATGTGGGGACTGGCAAGATTGGGAAAAAAAGAACACGCAGTCGTATGTATCATGACACACTGCAGAGCTATAGCGCATCTTTATGTGAAAACAGCAGTGTCAGATGGGGTAGGGAAGGATCCTGAATGCGACAAAGAGAATGAAAAGTGAATTAAAAAAAACAAAAACAAAGCTAACCTTTACAAATATCATAAATTACACCGGCTGTTACAGACTGAAATCAAATGTATCTTTTTATTCTAAAATAGTAAAAATAAGAGCAGTTCACTTCTCAAAAGGAAGTCGAGCAGGATCTAACTCGTGACCTCTTGATTCCTAGTCAGCAACTGATACTGTTGCGCCACGGCAGTAGTTATAGTAAATGAGTGTCAATGTCACATACTAAGGCGGCTTTTTTTTCGGCAGTTATATTTTTGAATAAAAGCGCACTTGTTCTGTTATACAGTATTTTGTCATTTACTACTAGAATATGAAAAACGTTTCTGTTTTAAAAATGTGTTTACACAGATTACTGTAGAAACGGAACACACATGAAATGCGTGTGTTCCAAATAACAATCTATCATTTCCACTCTAAAACTCCATTTCACTCCCAGATAATCAAATCAAGGCATGAGCTGGGAGAAGTTCGTGCACGTTCTGAGTCGGTGGGGGGATGGAATAGCCAGCTGCTTGCAGCTTGTCTTTAACTACACATTTAGAAGACAAAAGACGATGGCAGAGAGGTGCGAACGGATTTAAGAAGCGATTTAAGGTGGGACGGATCTACGAGTTTTTTCGTAGGCTCTGGTAATTCTAGTGTTAATACAGTAAGTGGTATAATTTTAGCTTTATAAAGGAGGATTTTTATTATTATTTTTTTGTTAACATTTGAAAATTGAGTGATATATTTTCTTAAACCTGGAAAATTGGTCTTAACACTAGAATTACCAAAGCCTACCAAAAAACTCATTATCCCAGGGCACCCTAAATCCCTTCACACCTCTATGTCAGTGTCTTTTGTGTTTTAAATGTGTCAATAAGCACAAGCAGCCTACTATTCCACCCCCCCACCAAAGCAGAAAGGCACAAAGTTCTCTCAGCTCAAGTCTGTTTACCTGCCTGTGAGTTGTATAGGGTAAATAATACAGTATATCGTTATTTGGAATGTGTTCATTTCATATGTGTTCCTTGTCTACAACAATCTGTAAACACATCATTAAAACAGAAACATTTTTCATGTTTTAGTAAGGGCGGCATGGTGGCGCAGTGGGTAGTGCTGCTGCCTCGCAGTTAGGAGACTCGGGTTCGCTTCCCGGGTCTTCCCTGAATGAAGTTTGCATGTTCTCCCTGAGTCTGCATGGGTTTCCTCCGGGTACTCCGGTTTCCTCCCACAGTCCAAAGACATGCAGGGTAGGTGCATTGGCAATTCTAAATTGTGCTTAGTGTGTGTGTGTGTGTGTGTGTGTGTGTGTGCCCTGCGGTGGGCTGGCGCCCTGCCCGGGGTTGGTTTCCTGCCTTGCGCCCTGTGCTAGTTGGGATTGGCTCCAGCAGACCCCCGTGACCCTGTAGTTAGGATATAGCGGGTTGGATAATGGATGGATGTTTTAGTAATAATTGAAAAAATGTAGACATGAAGTGTATAGTGTGTGAACACTGAAGTCCAAATATCAAATAAACACTTTCACAATAGGTACAAGTATAACAAAACAAGTGTACTTTTATTCAAGATTATAACTGCATAAAAAGATCCCGCGTTAGGGTGCGACATTGACATGTCTTTAATATGACCGTTTTGGTGGTGCAGCGGTAAAAACTGATGACTGTTGATCAGAAGGTCATGGGTTCGACCCCGGACGCCTTTGTTTTGAGAAGTCAGCTGCTCTTATTATTACTATTATACAATAAAAACATACATTTAATTTGAGTCTTTAACCGCCGGTGTAAATTTATGGTACTTGTAAAGGTTAGCATTTTTTTTTTATTCAGTTTTACTCTCCCAGTCACGTTCATGCTCCCCCATCTGACACTGCTGTTTTCACATAAAGACATGCTATAACAGAGGTGAACTGAGATGGTGATGAGGGTTCTACATTGGAGAATGAATGCACATTGCACTTTTGCTGTCGCTGTACTTTGTATATAAAAGCCAGATCGAATGTATTCCAGATAACGATATGTTTTTTACTCAATGCAACTCTAAGCAACTCACAGGCAAGTAAACAGACTTGAGCTGAGAGAACTTTGTGTCTTTGCTGCATTGGTGGGGGAATGGGATAGCAGGCTGCTTGTGCTTATCGACACATTTACAACACAAAAGATGCTGATGGAGAGATGTGAAGGGATTTAAGGTGGGCCGGGATTACAAGTTTTTTCATAGGCTTTGGTAATTCTAGTGTTAAGGGAAGGAACAAAGAGAGAGTAAATCATAAATGACCTTCATGCTAATTTCAGTTAAATATTGGAGAACTTCCCCCGAAACAAGGATATGGGGACCAATTCCTGGAGTTAATCTTGGGTGTGGTGTTTGCCACAGTGAATGCCTATTTGCCATATGACTGATTATGTGCAGTCTGGAAAAAGCTGTGCAGAACTGCTATGGTTAAAGGTTGGGTTCCATGGCATACTAGACATTGGCAAGATTAACTGGTTCTTAAGACATGAAATGTAACTACACTGGTGGGGGATGATGAGAACCTGGCGCAGGATGTTGAAATGATATTTGATGTGTGTGTGTGTGTGTGTGTGTGTGTAATCTCTCTTTCCTAGTTGTGGGAGAGGCCTTTATCAGTATGGGGATACGAACAAGAGATTTTACTCTGGTGGTTGACATTAACATTACATTTTAGAGAGGAAAACTTTGACTGCTGTTGTTTGTGTGAACGTGCCAAAAACTATTCAGAGAACTTGTCCTTTTAAAGAGACTGGATTACAGCACTTGAAACAGTACCCTCTAGTGAATTTGAAGTCCTCCTGGGAACCTTCAACACTTAGATACCTGAATAGTATAATTGGAAGGAGCTGTCTGCCTGATCTAAATCTGACCTGTGAATTGTTACTGGATTTCTGTGGTCGGCATGCATTGCTCATGCCAACTTAAACAATTTTGTGAATAAAGGTGCTCATAAGTTCTTCTGTTTTTCAGAGTACCTTGGGCTAGAGGTCAGTGGTCAATTTTGTAATTGTGCCATCCGTTCTGAAGATTCAAGTACAAATAGCTGCTGCACTGTTAACTGATCACCACTTGATGGTGAGCTGGCTAAGATGGATGGAGCACTTGTTAGACAGGCTGTAATATCTAAACAGTTGTGAAGATATGCTGGGAGAAACTAATAGATGCCTCAGTTTGTCATAAGCTCAATACTCACCTTGAAAGAGCTTCCCCTGCATTTCTGGAGAAGTCAGACATTGAGTCCGAAGAACTCATGTTTAAAACTTTTATAGTGAAGGTAGCTTCACAGATCCCTGGTGAGATGGTTTTTAGTGACAGTAATGGTGACAAACCTAGCGTCCATTGATAGACACCAGCAGTAAGGGTAAGCTGTCCTTCTATGCAGTGTTTGCAGCACAGTTTCTAAATTTGCTGAGGAGGTACCAGCACACGTAAAAGTTAGAAAGTGCAGCAGAGACCAAAGCCTGTGTGTAAGAGAAGTTTAATAAGACCATGGAGACTGACTTTTGGACAGTCTCGATGAGGTTAATCATAGCCCATTTCGTGACTGAGGAAGGTTAGACAAGAAGTTGTCCAGGCTACTGTCAGCAGGGGTCCAAAATCCTTGACTTTACCTGTTGAGAGTTGGAATGAGCACTTTGTAAAACTCATAAACCTGGAGAATACACCCTCCCTGAAAAAGGCAGTGTCCGAAGCAGTTGAGGCTGAGTCTGAGTCTGAGTCTGTTTCTGTTCTGTTTTAGTTCCATTGAAGCAAGGCCACGGGACAGATGAGATATGGCTTATAATGCAAAAAGCTATGAATGTTGTGAGGGGATTTTTTTTTGTCTAACAAGACTTCTCAGTTTTGCTTGAAAGATGGGGCCAGTACTTGAGCTCTGACAGATTAGAGCGGTAGTCTCTATTTTTTAAAAGTGGGACAAGAGACTGTGCTCTGCAGGTTCACACTCCTCAGAAAAAGAGAAATCCTGTGTTATGATCCTTAAATGGAGACTCCATCAGATTGTTGCATCTTGGATAAAGTAGAAACAATGAGTATTGCATCCAGGTTATATAACAAAGAACTAACTCTTTAGTTATATTTGTGGGCACAAATATTTGAGGGCTCATATGAGTTTACCAATCCTAGCTACATATTGTATGCTTTTTGGGTTTGGAAAAGGCTTATATCCATATGCCCTGTAGTATCTTTTGGAGAGTACTTAAAGTGTTTAGGTTTCCTTGTCAGTCCACTATTGTATACCATTCGATCCTTGTATTTTTGAGAGGGGAACATTTTTGTTGCATATGTAGCATTAAGTTGAGTCTGTTCAATGTGGATGTTGAGATAGCAAGTACAGGTATAAGCAACTAAAAGAGGTTTCTACACAGAATTGAAGCGACTTAAACATATACAGTAGTTAGGATGCCTCCAGCGGAGCACACTGGAGAAATAATAATTCTTGACTGACCTGGGAGCATCTGGGAATTTACCATAAGAAGTTGAAAAAGTTGCTGAGGGGAGGTTAGCCTGGTTTATCCAGATCAGCATTTTACCACTGCAACTCTTGCCTGGATAAGCAGAATGAAAGTGAAGTGAGTGAAAAAAATGCAGCTATCATATTATTTTTTGTCTATATGGCAGATATTTAATTGTCAAAAGCTTTTAGTCAGTACAATAAAACCACAATAATTTTAGAAAAAATATATTTGTACTAATCGCACAATGAATAAAAATAACTTGAAAAAATAAATCTTGACAATCTTTAAGAAGAATTTGGATGAGATATCGAGACATCGTAGCTATTAGCTAAACAAAAGGGCTTGATGGACTGAATGGTCTCCTCTCGTTTATCAAATTTCTTATGTCCATATCTTCTAACTGAGTGATCATTATTTCTAGCTTACACTAGTACAGTCATTACTTGGTTAACACTGTCACTCTTTAACGACGGAGCTTCAATTGAGATACAAAAAATGAAAGACACCATGGCAAAAATTACCTCCAACACATAGGTATTTTCTTGTCTGCTACTGGCACACGCTAGGTTTTTGCTGCATGCTGTGCATGGAGTGCAGAAAAGGCACTTTCTATCCAAAGTCAGTACGGTGAAAATAACATCAGACACAGAGTCACAACCCCGCCCCCTTAAAAAACCTGCTAGGGTACTAGTGTGTGTGGTTATGTATCATCTGCATAGAAGGTTCTGCTCTTTGTCGGTTCTCCCCAACTCTTACATTATCCAATACATAGTGTCAGAACAAAGACACATTATGAGTGGTGCCTGGATGGAAAGAATTTTCTAGGGCCAGGCTACTATCAGAAAAGCACAGAGAAGGGCTAAATCGCACAAAAAGACAGAGAGAGCACCACATTGGCAGTAGCAGTAGACATTCTTCATATTTCCAGGTGGAACCACAGAGTCCACCAAGGACAGCAATCCCTGTAAGTGTGCTACATGTCCCAGAAGATCATTATGCAGGAGCATTAGCACATGCATGAGATAGAAATGAACTGGATGGAAAAAATCAAAGCTTCTTCAGAACTCTATAAGGTCAGTGATAACTGATAACTGCTGGTTTATCTGGTCTCTGCTGTCATTTGGGAACACTGCATGCTTTTACTCAGTCCCTCTCTGTCTGTCTCTCCTTAGTTTAATCTGTGTCTCTCATGCAGTCCCTGGATCCCCTGCCTACTGCCCCTTTAGACAATATGCAGCATTCAGTACATGCATTGTGGATATCTCTTTTCTGAATTTCTGCTGCCAGACATATCCCTGCCCTGTGCCATTCTGGTGATATCTTTGCACTTGGCAAACTCTTACCATCTTTCCCCAGTCTTTTGTTGTGCCATTATACTTTTATACCCAAGGTTCCCAAGTTTTCTGACATAACATTTCAATGGCAGAAGAAATATCTCAGTAATGGTAGCCAGAGCAAGATAAATGGTAAAAAACAGAATAAGAAAGGATTAGTGACAGCTGGCAATTGAGTGCAGTGTAAAAAATGAATAAGGTGGCAGGGCACAGACTAGGGTAAATTACCATCTGTTTTGTAGGTTTACGGTCCCCAAAGTAAAGTCCAGTAAAAGAGTTAAATCATATTAATTATTAGCGAATAGGCAGTGTTGCGTGTTTTATTAAAAACATTCTTAACAAGTCATTTTTCAGCAGACTATATATAACACCATGACTGTTAGAAAGCACAGATGCATTTTGTAAAGGAACGTACCCTAGGTTTATTGCATGACTTAAAATTGTTAATTTAGCTGGAAAAAGAAAGCAAACCAGTCAACTGAACTTAATTTTTTTAACAATTTTAATAGGCTACCCCAGGCTCTAATTAATTAGGCATTTTGAAAGCTTTAGAGAAGAAAAATAAAAAGCAAAAATTCCTCACAGAAACAACACTGGTGCTGGTCCACAAATAAGTTGTTGCAGACACCAAATTTCTGCAAAGTTTTATTGAGCGTCGTTTTCCACTCATTGTGAAATTCCTGAATTTTTTTAATAACGTTGACTATGACAAAGCTAATCACTCAGCACTGAAACTTTACAAACTGTTGTAAGTGTATCAGGCAATCATCAAAGATATGCAAAAGGTGTATGTTCCCGATTGTGACATAAGTATTGATGAAAGTCTCACGGTTACAAGGGAAGACTGTCAAAAACATAGTACATCACGTCAATACCACAAGCTGTGTGAAGCAAGCTCTTTGTACATCTGGAACCGGATATTTTACACTAGTAGAGTGACCAGGTAGGGTCGCAACCAATGCACATTGCTACATCATTTGTGCTGTCACTGGTGGACCCTTTGCTTGACCAAGGTTGCTGTATAAGGATGGTCAATTTCTATACCTCACCTGAACTGCTCGAGAGTTTACTTCAAAGGAAAACTGATGGAAACTGCACACTGTACGACCAAACCGCCATGATATGCCTTTTGAGTCCAATCACATGAATTCCTCAATCTGCAAGTGTGATGCAGTAGTTGTGTTGCAGATACCCAAAATGATTGCAAACAAGTGGAAGGACTAAAAAGACGTCGGGCTCCAAAGCAGTGTTCACAATGCAGCAACTGTCACAGACTGTATCAGGGGTATGCCTTGTGCTGGGGAAGGTTCCAATGACACAATGGGTGGTGTCAATCGTGCAGGTCAGGCACTGACATTCTACCCTGCCTTACCCAAGTAACAGGAAAAATATTGCAAAAAACCTTTTAATGTCTGCTCAAATAGTGCCTGTGTGCGTTGGTGACTGTTTCAAAACATATCACATGACACAGATGTACCAAATCTTCATCAGTACTGCAGTGGACACTAGACATAACTTTCTTACTGTGATTATGTTGATGTTTTGATATTTACATATTTCTCTTAAGCATAATAACATTTTTTTGTTATTGAAAAAAATACAAGGTTTGTGGCAGATTTTTTTCCAGAGGTAAACATAATGTTAAGGAGGCCACGCATCTTGTTTTGTTTCTCGTTTTTTTGGTGGCTTCTCAATTTTTGTGTGCAATATTTACTTGTTACTTGATTGTGTGGTTTGGTTCCCTTATTAAATAAACAAATCTTGCTCTTGGTGGCAATGTATTCTTTCTTCCTGTGGATTAGCCTTTCTGAGACAAACATTTCTAAGGGAGAAAGATGAAGAGAGAAAAGAGAAAGGCCTCCTAATTTTAAACGGATGAATGTATACTAACATTTAAAACCTCACCTTCCAACATTTAAGTGCCAACCAACTACATAATCATAAAACATGACATAACTAAAGGAGTCTCCCACGCACAAACTTGTTTAAAATTACATTTGCAGATTTTGAGCTACTGTAATTAGACATTAAGTTCAGAATCCTGTTTAAAGTTTTACACATCTCTGATTATTTACACTAAACATTTACCATGTTTACCAATTTTTACATTGCTCTCATTATGCATGTTTTCAATAGATACTGACTGTGTCAATTAGGATGTCAAACAGAGATAAAGTTGATGGCTATAATGTTATTATTTGTATCTGTACTCAATAACTCCGGTATGCCTTACTGCACACTAAACATTACGCATCAGCGAAATCAAGTGCTGCACCATTCGTTTGGCCTTAGTGAAGACACTATCAGTTCAAGTGAACTAGTGATTGTGAATTTGTGACTACATACGAGAAACAAAGAGAGGGAAAGGACGATCATGCTATTTCTCACATCTTGTTATTTTGCCGTGTGTTAATTGTGGGATTTACAGTATTTGTGTGTATTTTTATTGAATAAAAAGTTCATATAGGCTGACCACTCAAGTAAAGTGTGCTAATCCTAATGTAAATTATTGTGTAAATTATGCAGTATGTGCCAATTATGCAAATAGTAAAGCCCTTTAAAAGCAAATAAACATTCTTCATTTGGTTAAATGACACACTTTTATTCAACATTTCTGTAGGCTGGTTTAACAGCAGTGGGGTTGGGAGCCTTAAGTCTTGTCAGGCCCTGGGGCCAGTGGACTTCGGATCTACCATTGTTCTCACTAATTGCAAATTCCACAAAAGTAAAATTCCAGTCTGTCTTATGCATCCATTTTGTGTATCCATCTATTCCTCCATTTCCTAATGCAGTTATCCTAACCAGGATTTTAGAAAATTGGAGCCTACCCCAGTGAGCAGTGGATGCGAGGCATAGACAGACCATGCACAGGGTACCAGTCTATGACAGGGTGAACACACAGACACACACATTCTAGGGCCATCTGGGACAAATATAATGAGTGATACAAACTTGAAGCTTCATATCTGCAACTGTTTGAATAATAATTCATTTATCCACTTTACAAAGCCATACTTTGAATGTAGTGGTCACAGGGAGCTGGAGATAATCCAGGCAGTATCAGGGACAAGACAGGAGACAAATCTTGATTTCTCTTCAGAGCCTCATAAGTGCACTTGCAACTGCATTTCAACCATCTATCCATTTTTCCATGGGATAGTTGTTTCATACTACATTTGATCTCGTTTATTGTATTTGCACTTGCAATCACCACACACTAAGATTCCAGGGTAGAAAAATGTATGATACACCTCATCATTCAAGCATCATGACCCATTTTTATTAAAATGTAAGAAAAATGAACACCTCAAGCCATATAATTGATTTTAATCAAACAACTTTCACTATATTGTTGGTCTCTGTTCTTAGACCCCAGGACAGGGAGTATGCTTTCTTTCTTTAGTAGGAAAGCCTAAGTTATTTGACCATTATTCATGCCTGCTTATTTTGTGCAAGAGGCATGTTAATCAGGACATTTCCACAATATCCCGTGTTCACATTGAGACAAATCTGCTCTGCCCCAGCCGTTTTGCTTTTTTAACACTGCAAATAACCTCTGTCATATAAACAGGCCAAGTCTCATCAAATGCTTCCCATCCTACCAGTTCTGAAGAGAACATATTCATTGGGTGTGGTAGTTCTCCACAGTGATCCTTTCACCTTTAGATAAATCTTTCTCACGTATTTCCTGAGAATAGTATGGGCAGCTACATTATGCTTGAACACACATTTTGTTGTAGGCCATCTATGACTCGATTAACAGTTCTGTCCATCATTTCAAATTAGGCAGGGTGTTTGTCACTATCATTTCTGTCCAGGGATCATTGTCATTGTGTTAAGGTCATTGAGCCGACAGAATCCCTGTCAGCAAAGAACTGAAAAAAGACTGATACTGTGAATATTGGAGTTGGTAGTCACGTTGGCAAAATCAGAACTCAAACTTTTTTGTCTCTGTATTTCAGCCAGGGAGCCTTCTTATCCATCCGTAGAAACTTAATTTAAGCAACACTCAAGAAATCCTCTTGTGAGTGTCCCCACACATACCCAGTGCTGATCATGTGGAGAAATTTCAGAATAGTAGAGATAAGAACCAATGTCAAGAGGTCTAGCTCCACTGCCAAAGATCTTACTAACTCACCTGACTGGCATCACATCCAAACACTACCTCATAGGAGCACTACATAGGTTTTCTAGCTGACTTTTTCCATTAGCTGCCCATATCAACCTCCATGTGTGGCCCCAGAAATGGGTGACAGTATTTCCACTCAAGGTCAGAATTCAATATATTTATAGAGAATCCTCGGGATTGTTATGGATGTGCTCCCGCAGTTGATGTGCTTCAAACCCTTTTTACAATAGTGTTATTTTAGAACCATATATATGAACTAGCAAAATACCTGCGCTTCGCAGCAGCGAAGTACTGCTTTAAAATTATTAAATAATAAACTGAGGGAAAATATACCAATAATTATTTGTTAAGGTTCACCCCTCCGGTTGTAATATGACCAAGCTGTGCACTGAGCTTACTCTTGAGCATGCAACGTATAGTTGGCCATGTGAAAAGCAAATCAAGAACGGCAAGACCGCGTCAGCTGCGGAGCTCAGCTCGGAGCGAAATGAAGTGAATGAAATGAGGTGAATGGGAGGGGAGATGATCACGTGACTCCCCCACCCCCCTTAACTCTCCATCCCTCCACAAACACACAAAGACAGTCTCTCGGATCCCAACTCTCCTTTCGCACACCACGTCTACTAAACACTAAGAAACACTAAGTAGAAACACTAAAGGAAAAAATACTATTCAGTAAGTAGCGCATCTACTAAATAGTAAATCAGTAAAAGAGAAAGGACTAAACACTAAGGGAAAAGAACGGCAAGACTGCGCCAGCTGTGGAGCTCGGCTCGGAGCAAAATGAAGTGAATGAAATGAGGTGAATGGGAGGGGAGATGATCACGTGACTCCAAGACCCGCCTTAACTCTCCATCCCTCCACAAACACATAAACACAGTCTCTCGGATCCCAACTCTCCTTTATATATATAGATTGTGGAAGAAATTAAACAAGTACAGTAATCCCTCGCTATATTGCGCTTCGCCTTTCGCGGCTTCACTCTATTGCGGATTTTATATGTAAGCATATTATTTAAATATATATCGCGGATTTTTTGCTGGTTCGCGAATTTCTGCGGACAATGGGTCTTTTAATTTCTGGTACATGCTTCCTCAGTTGGTTTGCCCAGTTGATTTCATACAAGGGACGCTATTGGCAGATGGCTGAGAAGCTACCCAACTTTCTTTTCTTTCTCTCTCTCTTGCGCTGACTTTCTCTGATCCTGACGTAGGGGGATTGAGCAGGGGGGCTGTTCGCACACCTAGACGATACGGACGCTCGTCAAAAAATGCTGAAAGATTATCTTCACTTTGCTCCCTTCTGTGCAGCTGCTTCGTGAAGCAACATGCTGCACGGTGCTTCGCATACTTAAAAGCACGAAGGGCATGTATTGATTTTTGGTTGTTTGTTTTTCTCTGTCTCTGTCTCTCTCTCTCTTTCTCTGCTCCTGACGGAGGGGGTGTGAGCTGTCGCCTTCAACTGCTTTGTGCCGCGGGTGCTTCGCATACTTAAAAGCCAAACAGCCCTATTGATTTGTTTGCTTTTCTCTATCTCTCTGACATTATCTGCTCCTGACGCGCACTCCTTTGAAGAGGAAGATATGTTTGCATTCTTTTAATTGTGAGACGGAACTGTCATCTCTGTCTTGTCATGGAGCACAGTTTAAACTTTTGAAAAAGAGACAAATGTTTGTTTGCAGTGTTTGAATAACGTTCCTGTCTCTCTACAACCTCCTATGTTTCGGCGCAAATCTGTGACCCAAGCATGACAATATAAAAATAACCATATAAACATATGGTTTCTATTTCGCGGATTTTCACCTTTCGTGGGGAGCTCTGGAATGCAACCCCCGCGATGGAGGAGGGATTACTGTATATCATTTAAAGATATTTTATTTGGTTTCAGAAATGTTTGTTATTAGCATGGTTTATTGATATAGCGAATTAAATACTTACCAGACATATATTGCAGTAAATCCTGTGGCAACCCAGAAAGAAAAAGAGCAAACCCAGCCCAGCTCACCCACTTGCACTAATTGTCAGTCACTTACAGAAAATGATTATTTATTTATTTATTTCATTTTTTATCATACACCACATGTGTGGTTCACAGAAAAATGTAATGCATGTATACCACCCACTGATAATATGCTATCTCACAAAAAGACAGATAAATTTTTTTAATAGTCATCTGACTTAATATATGAGACCAGATATGGTACATAAGGTAGCTGCATACAGGGCCAAAATTCAAGGCAGTTATGTTACCAGTAAATGTGAGTGACAGTGCCAACAAATAGGAACTGTTTGCTCCTTGAAATTCAGACAGTGCAGTCTCAGTTGGCAATGGAAGACTATTGGAGGCGGCGGTAAATAGTGTGTGTTTTGGGGCAAAGTCTGCACAACTTTTCTGGGAATAGGCAATTATTGTAATAAATTTCTTCTGTGAGCAATGAATTGAAAACCATTTGTCAGCATATTTTAAAACAGAAACACTGTTATACAAATTATCTTTGAAATAATCTTTACCTTATCAGTGTTGTTATTATTGTATTTGTATGTGTGTACCATTACATTAGTAATTAAGATGGAATGATTATGATGGTTAAGAGGGTTATACTGCAGAGGATATCTTAGTGTTCCATTTTGAACTAGTAAAATAACAATGTAACTGAGTTGCAGCATGTGGGAGATCAAATCTAATTTGAAAGATAAAGAAAATGCATAGAAGGTATTTATTATTTCAAAATCACTTAAAGAAATGTATTTAACACATTTTAAAAAGCTGTAACATCTCACAGTCATTTGTAATCTTAGCACATATTGTAACAAGTGATGCCCATTAGCAATCAAACATCATCAGGCATCACTTCATATTATTCACATTACGGCAATCAGAATTTAAAAGGGATAATTAACATCCAGAGAGTTTACCTTTGGAAATCAAAAATTAATATTCCCAGAGTGGTTTTGAGGCTTTACACACAAGCAGTAAGGCAACTGAAAATTTGTATTTTCCAAAAACCTTCAATAAGTTGGTTTTTGGCTTCCAAGACAATTGCCTTGACAACCAAAAGCAATGTGTTATTGTACATCATACAGTCCAAGTGAGTGTAGCTGCCAAGCAAGATGTGAGATTTTGCATAAAAATTCTAAGACTGCCATTTAAAACTTACTGAGACAGGATGATAAGTGCCATGCTGCCCGTGTATTTACATTACATTGCTGGCCAAACTTTGCCAAATGGCCTACAGTAACAACTGTCTATTTTTTTGTTTTATTGTTTATTTTTAGAGAAGATCTATCCCTGGATTGGACACCAGTCCATTATAAGGCACATTGTCTCACACAGAAACCACAAAACTATTGAACCGATATGATATCAATCAGGAAAAACATGTTTAGAAAATATCTTGATAATATTACATTGGGATGTGGTCATGTGACAATTTTAAGGACCATGTAGACATAGAGGTTTCAAAGATGAGCCAAAGGAAAAACAGCACCAAGATAATAATCCAGGGTTATCAGTATTATTAGGAGTAGTCACAGTAGTAGCACTACTAGTAGTGATATTCTCTATGCTATTAGGTTTGACCCTTTTAAGTCCAACTCTCCACCAAAACTGCTATCCTCTGTGTGCAAGCTGAGAAAGTTCTGGAATCCCAAATGCCATCTGCACCCTGCAGAACCTACAATGGCATCACAACTGTGGTCTCCAACCTGCTCCATCACAGGGTGAAACCTGGGCACATTGGAAGCTGTTGTAGAAAAGAGGATAATAACAAAAGTGGATGCCATCATGAAAAAGTCCCTATAGGAGGTGCTGTCTTGGAGGACTTTTAGCCTCAGGCTCATTCTACGACGGTGTGCTAAGAAGAGCCTCTGGGGTAATTCTCTGCTCCCTGCTATCAGGCAATTCAATGCTTCCATACAATGTGCTTGTGAAGTTTGTTTATCAATTGATTAATTGGATGTATGAATTTCCCCATGGGATTAATAAATTTTATCTCATTGAATTTAAATTAAACTTCAGAAATAGAACAGATAAAAATCACCTGAGTTAGCTGCACTGACAAGCTGGGATAGAAGAGAGATGATAAAGAAAATAACTGGCTTTTGTCATCTAGTTTCCTGAAAAAGATATGGTTAAGCTAATTTCAAAAACGTGCCTTTGACCTGCTATAGCACATTGTTTATTTGTAACCAGATGTTTTTGCATGAATGGCAATCCAACTGCAAGCCATCCCTATTGGCCCTCAGAGACATAAACCAGGACCACCTCAGCTTAAACAGCCTAAAGAGGCGTCTTCGGCTCAAGTGGCTAACCAGGCTTCTGCCTGCAAGAGTGTCTTTTCACTGCTGCAGGTTCATTCCACCTAAGCTCTGCTACATATTTTACTTTCAAATTAAATGTTAGAAACTACGTAATATTTCTACTAGGAGAACTGATAAAAAAAAAGGAAAAGATGACAAACTAGAGGTACACAATTTAACCAAGGATTCTAAAAATGAAGAACCAGATACTTGTTCAAAAACATACCAAGGACAAAATCAAATCATTACTGAATCTCAATTCCTGGACTAAGTACTCTCTTGGAATGTTGAAGGTCCCTAGTGAGTCTCCAAACTAATAGAAACACACAAAAGGAAAAAAAAAATTAAAAAAGAAAATCAGTCTCTGCTTGCTCACACAGAGATCCGCCATGTATGGTCTCTCAAGCTACAGTATATGGTGCCGTCCGATTTCATCACTATGCGATGTCTTAGGCTCCAGAACACAAATGAGGAAAACAAAAAAGGACTATAATAATATTAACAAATGCAGCTAAAGTCTTTTCAAGAAACACTATACTGTAGGGGCTCTTTTATACCAATATATGCCAAGTCAGAAGATTTCTTCTGGTGTGTATTCAGACCATAGTGTGTGTATCTATATATTTATTTATTTATCTATCTATGTATTTATTTATTTAAAGAGCTTATGTAAAATGTAAAATTTCACGATGGGGACAAATAAAGATCTGTCTGTCTAATTGTTGAAAGTATATTTTAAGCTCTGCAAGCATGAAACCTTATACACTACTTTCCATCTTTTGGTTTTCCGAATTTAATGCTGCAGTTCCTAAATTGTTAAAAGTTGCTCTTCAGTAAATAAGTATAGATGGCCTGTAATAACCTCTTGTGACCCTTTGCTATTCGTATCAGAAGTGTGAAATTATTTTGGTCCCTGCAGCTCAGAACATTTTTCTTCAATTTTATTTTCCATACGTTTGTTCTGTCAGTAAGCTTAACAATTTGAATCTTCTTCGGAAATTTTGTGTGAACATTTGATTTTCATGTTTCTGATGGCTGTCTTATTTTTCCTCTTTTTTCTGCTTTGACAGTGTTCTTTTTTTCCTTTGTGATTTTAACTGCCATCTATCCATAAAATTTGCTATAAGGAAATGCTGCTTGTTCCATTGATTGTACAGATATTTACTATCAAAAATATTTACCTAATACATTTAGAACCGTACTGTATGTATTTGGACAGTGACACAATTTTCATAATTTTGGCTCTATACACTAGCACAAATAAAGCAATCACTGTGTGACTGAAGTGTTGACTTTTAGCTTTAATTTAAGGGTTTTACCAAAAATATGAATGACAGCCTTTTTTTGCATAGCCAACCCTGGACATTTGACTGACAAGCCATTCCATAGCCAGGCTGGAGCAGTACCCTCATTATTTCTTTAACTATTAAGCAGGTAAAAGGTCTGGAATTGATTCCAAAGGTGGAGTTTGCATTTGGAAGCTGTCACTCTCAATATGAGGTCCAGAGAGCTGGCCATGCAAGTAAAAACAGGCCATCATTAGGCTGAGGAAACAAAACAAACCCTTTAGAGAGATAGCAGTATCATGTGGAGTGATCAAATTAACCATTTGGAACATTCTTAAAAAGAAGGAATGTAGTGGTGAACTCAGCAACTCCAGAAGGTCTGGAAAACCACAAAAGACAACTGGGCTGGATGATTACAGAATTCTGTCCTTGGTGAAGAAGAACCCCTTCACAACATTTAGCCAAACCAAGAACACTCTCCAGGAGGTAAGCCTATCATTGCCAAAGTCTACAATCAAGAAAAGACTTCATAAAAGTAAAGACAGAGGGTTTATCACAAATCACTGGTAAACTTCAAGCATAGGAGGACAGATTAGACTTTGCCAGAAAATATTTTTAAAAGCCTGTCCAGTTCTGGAACAATTCTCTTTGGACAAACGAAACTAAGGTCAATATATACCAGAATGTTGGGAAGAGAAGAGTATGGAGAAGAGAATAAACGGCTTATGATCCTCTGAATACCACATCTTCCATGAAACATGATGGAGATATTTTTATAACATGGGCATGGATGGCTATGAACTGAAGTCAGTCACTAGTGTTTGTTGATGACATGACTGCTGGCAGAAGTAGCAGGGTGAATTCTGAAGTGGGATTCAGCTGAATGCTGCAAAACAAATAGGACAACACTTCACAGTACAGATTGACAATGAGCAAAATCATACTGCAAAAGCAAACCACGTGCTTTTCAACTTATAGAAGTGGAATATTCTTCAATAGCTAAGTCATTCAACAGACCTCAACCCAATTGGACACACATTTCACTTGCTGAAGACAAAACTGATGGTAGAAAGTCCAAGGAACAAGTACCAACCGAAAACATCTTCAGTAAAGACCTGGCAAAGAATCACTAGAGTGGTGTGAAGGCTAGGGGGCACCAATGAGCTCCAAACACGAACACACCAACACAATCCTGGGTTCCAATAAAGGGTTTTTATTACACAAATACCTCATGAACACAAGCACAAACAAATTGCTTCTTCTGTCCTTTCTTTACTGTACTTCTTTCATCCAGTCGAGTATTTGCCTTCCTTCCTCCCTGTTCCGACTCACATGTGCAAGGAAGTGCATTCCCTTTTGTTGAGGACCCAGGTGTTCTTCTGGTGCCATGGTTTTTGCCCATTGAAAACACTTCTGGGTCATAGAGAAAACCTTAATAACAGGGAATGTATCTCCCTGCAGCGCCCTCTTGTGGCACCCACAGACAACAGCAGGACTGAGTTACCAGAGTACAATTCCCAACATTCCCTGTTGGTGTCTGAACGAGTACCGATATCCAGGGCTGCTGCCATCTAGTGTCCTGGGGTAACGAACGTCCTTTAGAGCCAGTACCTCCCTGTCTTTTCCTTTCATCCTGGCTAGGAAACGTACCTACAAATATAACAGGTCACAGTGCCTATCTATTTGCCTGGGGCTTCCCATCTGGGTAAGGAATCTTCTCTTTTTGCTAGGATGTCTGTCAGTCCACCTAGAGAGTCTCGTTCGGGTATGGCACCTTTCTCTGTCATGGCCAAAATGCCTGTCTGTCCACTTGGAGCCTCCAGTCCAGGTAAGGGACCATACCCTCTCCTGGTCGGGATGCTCGTCCATCCTGTGTGGCACTTACATTGGAAACCCATCAATTGGAGAAGGGCAAGGGTTCCATACTTTAGGCAGTCATTGACTATAAAGGATTTTCAACCAAATATTGAAAATGATAATTATATTTATGATTATGTTAGTTTGTCCAAATACTTTGTGCCCTTGAAAATAGGTGGATCATGTATAAAAATGTCTGTCTTTTCTAAACAGCTCTTACAATATTTTTGCTAAGCCCTTGAATTAAAGCTGAAAGTCTACAATTCAATCACATCTTTTTTTGTTTCAAATCCATTGTGGTGGTGTACAGATCCAAAATTATGAGGATTGTGTCACTGTCCAAATACTTATGGACCTAACTATATTTAGAAGCAGTAGTATTACAAAGCCCTCCAGTGTTTTTCATTTGTATAAAGTATTTTCTGATATGTATTTTGCCAAACTGTGCCGCAAGTCGTAGTGTGATAAACGTCAGAATAAAGGACATGATGCTTGTTTGGAATCTTTTATCTGCTGTGGTACTTACACATTATTCCTGCTGTTTGGGCCACAAAAGACTCCACCAAACAAATATGTAATAGAATACATCAGACCTTATCTTACCCATTTTATCTTTCTCCCATCTTTCTCTCTAATTCAAGGTACTTGCTGTACCGACCACTATTTACTCTACGGCCCCATCTCCTTTTAAAGGTGTGTGTCAAACACCCATGTGTTTCATCTGGTGAGGCTGTCAGTGCCCGATACCTGTGAAGTCCTGACTCAGTCCACTATATACTGCTTAACAGGTCAGTCTATGTTCTCCTCAGCTTCTTGTCCGCAAGAACAATAAATGCTGGACATACCAGTAGTGACTGTGTCAAGTCATAGTCAATACTTGGAGACTGCCTGTACTGCACCTTCGGACACGTTCACTTCATGCTCAAAATTCATCTCCGCTACCAGCATCTCCAGGCTGCTCCACACTTGGGCAAATGTGCCCACATTTCTACCAGCTTGTCCCCTTTCGCTGCCAGGGCTGACTGGCAGGCATCACAGCTTGGTTTATTATCATCACTCAATCTTTTTTTGTCTTAGGACAATTACTAGACCATCCGTTCTTTTGCTGGGCTCTTCTAGAACTTTGGCGTGCCGGTATTGAAGATCTATTTGGGATCATGCTTGGTGTAGGAACTTTAGGTCTAGGAGTCATGGGTCTGTAACGGACATGCTAATGATGTGACTGTTCCTGCTTTATTTCAAATGTTTGGTGTACCTGCATTTGTCTAACCATTCTGGTTACACAAAATAAACTGGAGGTGATAGTTATGAGTATATTGAGCCACACAGTGATGGAAGTTTTCCTTGAGTCCACCAATATATTTAGAGCCTAGGTCAAAACCTGTAAGTGGTCATGATAAAAGTCATCTCTTATCGTGGAGATTCCCCTGCACAAGTCACTGTGCTAATCTTTTCCTCTATGAATTCATTGCCCTCTGTGTCACTCTTAGGCCCTTTTACTTGTCTACTCCAGTTCACATGAACATCTGACAAACCTCCCACTGACGTTCAGTGCTAGATTCCAAACAACCTTTTTTTTTTTCACCTGCCAATATTTGGCTGTAGGTTCTGACAATTTAGAACGCTCTTCTTCAGTCCCAATGCATCAGGCTGGCATATCACAAAGTAATGATAAATAACTAGGCTGTTAATTGAAGTTGAACACTTCATGGGAAAAAAGTGTAGGCTCTTTTGAGAAGAAAAGAATGGATAGTTGAAGTTAAGCAGTACATTTTTATTATGTCTTGTGGATGACTCAGAGCAAAGAGTAAAACAAGTGGAATTGAATTGCTGAATGGAATTTCTGCAGCCAGATAAATAGGGTGTAGTGACTCATGTGACATGCATAAGAAGCTGCTTCAGGTGTACTGTACTTTGTTTATTGTTGCTTCATTGGACTTTGCAACATGCTTTTTCATCTTGGTTGCATCAGTATGCACATGAATATGTCACATACAACAGGCAGAAAAAGATAGAAAAGATAAAACAAAAAAGGATTGTTCAATTAAAATAGGTTATATGAAATATGTCGTTTGTAAAATGTAACTTTTATCAATGAGATGAGTTACTTTTTTGTATTTGTTTGTTTTCCAGTTAAGTGAGAGGCACTACCATTAAAGGTTTTAATAGACTCCAAGATGGAAGAGACAGTAACATCACATAGAATGAGCAATTCAAGCCCTTAAACAAATTGGCATTATGTATTGTTTTACTAAGCATATGCAACCACTTAATCCTAAGCAGACTTGCCTAAAATTAGGGTCTGTGGAGAGGGCCTTCAAAGCAATATATTGTATATATACACACCTAGGCGCTCAGAACAAGTCATGGCTCATCTTGCCTTGCTCCCTTCCATGTGCACTTGTGACAATTGTACTGACAATCAAGTAGCACGCCTACAAATGGCTAACTAGCACCTCTCCAGCATGTTTTCTCATTGCACCCTACTCTTTACACTCTTTGCATCTCCTTGGCCTCTTCCACAGCATGCAGGCTCTCCTAGCTGTTCCCAGTTGCGCAGAGTGCTCTGAATCTTTCTTCCAGGATATCAACTACCCTAGCTCCTTCCATTCTTCTTGTAATCTCTTCACAGACTGTTGTCACTTTTTCATCCCACTGGATCACTGGACTAACTCACAGTACTCCTATGTAAACCCCTCTGCAGAGATGAAGAACCATCACAAAGATGTGGAAAAGACAAACACCATTCTGGAACAGTCACTGCTTTTGATAGCTGGCTGGTCTCACCGCATTTGTAAATGCTAAGTCTGTCAGTCCACTGTTGTGTCCACTCCAGACAGTTGCCCCCAGATGGTCTATAATGGCTTACTCTGCCAGTTGTCACTTTATTTTAAAAGTTGCAGACTTTGTGTGTGGGTTGAAATTTCACATTTCATTACTTTGTAAAACCACAAACTAAACACAAATTCTGTGGTTGAGGTAGATCAGCACATGAAATATCAGCAGAAATGAATATAAATACAGTGCAGTTTCTTTTGAGTGTTACATTTTAAGAAGGAAAGATTTTTCCTTTTAATTAAAAAAAAATGTTAGATGAGGTTGTCAGCATAAAGTAATGTGCATGGTGAAAAAATATGCATATAATTCTGCTTTTGTCTTCTCACAGAAACTCGAACGGATAGAACAAAGAAACTGTTTAGACATTATACCGTTGGATCGTATGACAGCTTCGATGCATCAAGGTAAGGACCATTAGCAGACTTAATTGCTGTGCTGTGCTCAGTTGAGCAACAAGCCTTTTGGTTAAAGGTACATTATGTCCTACATAGAGCAGTTAATCATACATACAAACTGAACAATAAAACAAGCGTCTAATGTTACCAAACTTAAAGAATGTCTGAATATAAACATGAACCTAACTATGATTGCAAAGGTCATGTCCTCTACAGGTTTATGTCTCTCTGCACAGTTTGCTTTCCCATCCCACCCTGCAAACATTTGATCAAAATCAATATGTGATGAGTATCAGTTATTCCTGAGTTGCTACATTATTGATGTTCATTCATGGCTACATTTGACACTCTTGCTGTACATACTTTTTCTTTTGTTCATGTAATCACAATTTCTAAATCCCTAAGTAGTATAAGAAAATAACCATATTTCGTTTGTGTAAAGCGTGAAACTGAAGAAAAAATAAATAAGCAGACCTTATTTATATAGAATTTATGAAAAAAAGTCTATACTTGTTTCTGTTAAAATTTTTAATCCTGTGTTTATTGTTAATACATTTGCACCATCTTTTAATGTCAAATTTTCATTTACAAAGAGAAAAATGCAGAGAGAGGGGTGAAGGTGAGGCTGGGAGAGTTGAGATCAGGGAACTAACCAAAACAGGAAAGTGTTATAATTTATAGTAAGGACTAAAAAGTGTATAACTTAGGGTGCACTACCCATTGATGACCTCAAGGTGACTGTGGGTATCCTTGACAGAAGTTACCGTGCCCTTGCCGGCCCAGGACACTAGACTCCATGGACTCATGGACCAGGACTCCATGAGGCGGCTCTAACTACTGCACCACCATATGGATGTTAGGGGGGCTCTATAGATACAGAGTTGTTTAGAAGCAGACACCCTAAGGACTCACTAGCATTTCTTCATTCTGTGAAGTTGTTTGATATGAACATGCAAAAATTTTGAATGCAATTCTGATGTGAATTTTGAGTTTAAATTTGATGGGAGAACAAATGTATGTTGGTATTTTGGTCAGAGTGTCTCTCTTTTATGTTACAGTCAGCCTACTTGAAGCTATCAATAATATAGAATTTCAGTTGGATTTTAATTTGTACTCTTTATAGGACATTCAAAAATGTGGAGTTGTATAAAATGGCACTGTCCTTGCATAATAATTTTGACAGCAAAAGAGATGAGGAGGAGAGAATTTCGGATCATGCACTGATACAGCACATTGCCGCACCAATCCACACGATGAACCACCGACACCTCAGCACCACCACACTAGTTCAAATGGAGTGGAACAGTGTGAGGGCAAAACTAAAAATGTATTGTCTATGAGTTTTCATATGTATACAGACATGTATATTGATAATAGTCCATTAAACAGTGGCATGTTGTTGCTTTATGGTATACCCTAAGAAATAGCAAAAAATATAAATAATTGTCACTCATTTTAAGTGTCATATACATTCTCAGGAAAATGAATTTTCAAATGCGACCATGTTCATTCAGAATCCTATAAAAAATAAAAACTTTCCACAGCCTGCAATTCCATCACTTTGTCATAAGGTCAAAGCCTCTGAAAGAAAACAATGACTCATCAACTTATTAACAATATGCAGCACTGCTTTGCTTCATCTGCTACTGAAGCTTTATTTAGTGCAGCTATGACTGTCAGCATGCAGAGCCTGGCATGAACATTTTCTATCTAATCACGTTATTTTTTTTTTCTCTGATTTGTGTTTTTTAATGCTTTTTAAAAGGGTTTAAAAAATTATTCTTCTCTGTGTGTACTCACTATGGTCTGATTGTGACATTGTAATAAAATTTCTAATGACTTGGATGCTTGCAACAGAAATTCTAAGAAAGCATATTCTGTGGGAACTATGGGTGTGGGTATAAAGCAGCATTCATTATGACAATGAGTTGTAAGGCAGATTTAGAAGATATCTACCGGTAAATGGTGTCAAATCATGGCCCCTGCAAATCCAGCTTGCTGACTTACTGTTTTGAGTCCCATGCATGCTGCATAAATTGCAGTATTAGCCTGTGGCAGACCTTCACTACAAATTTTCTTTGTTTTTGCTTCAGCATAAAATTTGGCAACTATATTGAGTCCAATGTAGCTGAATTTATAATCATATTTGTGTAACACCTGGAGTTGCAGGTGTGGATTGACTTATATCTTGGCAAGAGTATGTTGGAGTTTACCCCGGTGGATGAGAGGGTCACCTTCCTGCAACTTTGTGTCTTACTGAGATCTCGTCTTTGTTAGAAGCAACCACCACTCTTGTCTTTGTTTTGTGCCGACAACTAGATTTTTTGTTCTTTATTTCGCCTTATACAATTTCTTGTATTTGGAATTTGTTAGTTTTTGCATACCCCATGGGGTCAGAGCACAGGGTCAGCCATTGTACAGCGCCCCTGGAGCAATTGAAAGTTAAGGGCCTTGCTCAAGGGCCCAGCAGACTAGAATCTCTTTTGGCAGTAATGGGGTTTCGAACCAGCAACCTTTGGGATACCAGCGCAGATCCTTAGCCTCAGAGCCACCACTCCGCCCCTAAGATCTGAGTATCCGGCCTTCTTATAGACTTTCGGGAGGGCGAGTCTGGAAGTTGCTACCAGTGGGGACACATCTTTCCACAAGGGAACTTTAACACTCATGTGGATAACAACAGTGCAACCTGGAAGGGTGAGATTGGGCAGAACAGAGTGGTGTTTTGTTATTGGATTTCTGTGCCAGTCACAGTTTGTCCCTAGTGAACACCATGTCCGAGCATAAGGGTGTTCATATGTGACTTGGCACCAGAACACCCTGGGCTATAGGTCAATGATCGATATTGTGGTTGTGTTATCAGATCTACTACCATATGTTTTGGACACTCAGGTAAAGAGAGGGGCTAAGCTCTCAATTGATCACTACCTTGTTGAGAGTTAGACCAGATGGCGAAGAAGATACCAGACAAACCAGGTGTGTCTAAACTTATAGTGAGGGTGTGTGTTGGAACATTTAGCCAACCACAATGTCTGGGAAATCATCAACTTGCATCTTTGAGTAGACCCAGAAGATGTTGGAGAGATTATGTCTCTCGGCTGGCCTGAGAACACCTTGGTATCCCTGTGGAGGAATTAGAGAAGGTGGAGAGGGAAAAGGGATGTCTGGGCATCTTTGCTTAGACTGCTGCCTCCATGACCCAGACCCAGGTAAGTGGCAGAAAGTGGATGGACAGATGGATGTAATATTTCATAATTCAGCATTACCTTTTTAAATAAGGCTGTCTATAGGAGAAGATAGTGAAAGGCTGAGTCAGTGTGCATCTGCAAAAATAAAAAAAAAAGGTAAAGGTTTTTTCCATGCTGGAAAGATAACGATGTTTAGAGCCTGTTCTAGTGTGTAGCTTTCTTCAGGAGTTTTGGCTATAAAAGTAGAAGGGGTATGCAGGAAGGGAAGCAAAACACACAACCAGAGAGATGAAAGGAGCAAAAGATGAGAATGGTTTGAAAAGCATGCATTAAACAGGATGAAGGAAGAGATTAAAAGTCAGTTGGTCATTAAGTCCTGTAGAAATATGTGATCCAAGCTTCACAATGAGCCTAGCTTGTCCTGTTTTTCTTTGAAAGGAGTCTTTGAAACCATGTAAAAGAACAAAAAGAGACAACAGCAGGGATATCCGTGAGGCCATGATTAAGGGATGTGAAATGTGCTGAAATGCTTTGTAATGACTTTGCTATTAACAGCTCAAGCGTGCCACCTGAAATGATCCTTAAATTCATCTCCCTATTTTACCCATGTGGACAGCCATATACAGTATTCTCTATAAGAAATACATTAAATTGTATTTTTGACATAAATTTTCTAGAGTAATCCAATATGATTTTATTGTAGGGGGTCCTGTTTGTAAGTGATACAGCAGCTCCTGTTACAACTGAAAAGTGCTCGGCAGGAGGGTGACTTTTCTTTGTGTAGTGTGCTGCAGGAAAGAACTTAGCATATGTTAGGCAGTCAATGGAAGAAGAAGAAGATCAAGGGAGGTTAGGGAAAAAAGGCTTTCTCATGGAAAGCTGTGTATAAAACTGAGAGGTTTTGTTAAATGACCTGTGGAAGAGAAAGTGTGCTAGAGTGAAAATAGAGGACAAGTAAGATGTTGGTTTCGTTTCTGGTCTCCCTCTTTAGGAGGATATTGAAAGGTATTCTCCTGGCATGGTTGAGGAACCCTGTACGCAGCATAAGAAGGACATCCTCTTTCAGAGTGTTCATTATGGTAGTCCACTTCATTGCTGTAGAGGCAGAGGAAATGTCAAAAAGAGAGGAATGGAGAGAGCAGTAGAGAAGGTAACTGTGAGAGTCATTTGCCTTGCAATATACAAAGCTTTGAAATGCTTGAAAGTTGACAGAGAGACTGATGTGGAATGGAAGAGTTGTAGCAGATGCGTTGATTGTGAAACTGAGAAATGGATGACATCTGGAAAGTTATTAATAAATTTGTCAAGCTGGCATCTGTAGCAGGAGGAAGCACCAACACAATCATCAATGTATCTTTTATATGTTTGTTAGATAGGTTAATTTAGGAGAATATTGCAAATTATAAACTTGGTCAGGACAAAAAAGAAGCACTTTTGTACTTGGGGTTTAAAGTTGTTATCATAGGTGAAAGCACTGAGATTAACACAAGAATCCCTGAAGCCTACAAAAAACTTGTAATCCCGGGCCACCTTAAATTCATTTGCACCTCTCCTCTGCAGCCTGCTATCCCAGAAATCCCCCAACGTCCACTACCACCCCCCCCAACAAACCCCCCCCCCCCCCCAACTCCCCCCCCTTCCCCCCTCCGCTGCAGCTCAACTCAGGCAAAAAGTTCTCACGGCTCTTTATCTGCGTGTGATGCACCTGGAGTTGTACATGGTACATAATATATGTTCATTTGGAATACATACATTTCATGTGTGTTCCCTGTCTTCAATGATCTATGTAAATGTAGGATGACATGAAGTGTATAATGTGTCAAGACTGAAGTCCAAATGTCAAATAAATACTTTCAGAAAAGGTACAAAAAAAGGTATAAAAAAAACAAGTCTCTTTTATTCAAGATTATAACTAAAGAAAAAGAAATTGGGTTAGGATACAACACTGACACGACTGCTTGGGTGGTGCAACTGTAAGAACTGCTGACTTATAATCAAGAGGTCGCCAGTTCAATTCCAGGCACTTCCCAGAATTACCGTTTTGAGTAGTGAGCTGCTCTTATTGTTACTATTATAGAATAAAAACGTACATTTGATTTGAGTCTGTAACAGCCGGTGTACATTTATGATACTTGTAAAGGTTAGTGTTTTTTTTTTTTTTTTTTTTAATTCTGTTTTATTCTCTCAGTCGCATTCACGCACCCCCAGATCTGACACTGCTGTTTTCAAATAAAGACGTGCTTTAACAGAGGTGAACTCAGATCAGGATGAGGGTTTTACATCGGAGAAAGAGAACAGAAGCCCTCTCTGCAAGAAATGTCCAGTCACACATAAGGACAATACAGCTGCTTCAGGCGTAAAAGCGAAGGACGACACCGTTTGGATGCAGCAAGAGGTTTGGCGTCATCCTGCCAGTGAATCTGCCACATGCTTGTCCTTCAACGAAACAGCAGGGCATGCTGAGTTCGCCAAGGTATCATGCAAAGTTCTGTTTGTGATTATGTTTTGTGATGGTCTGTATATGAAAAATATTTATATGTTACTTGTATTAAAGCCACATCAAATGTCATTTACCTATTATTTATTTACTTATCTTCCTACAGCGTAAAGTCACAAGTAAACTGCAGAGCTTCCTGTGTTTGATCGACATGGGCATGCTGTTGTCTTTCTCCGATGTAGAACCCTCATCCTGATCTGAGTTCACCTCTGTTATAGCACAGAGGTGCTATATTTATTTGAAAACAACAGTTTCAGATCTAGAGGAGTGTGAACGTGACTGAGAGAATAAAACTGAATTAAAAAAAAAAAATCCTAACCTTTACAAGTACCATAAATATACACCGGCTGTTACAGACTCAAATCAAATGTATGTTTTTATTCAATAATAGTAACAATACGAGTAGCTCACTTCTCAAAACAGTAATTCTGGGAAGCGCTCAAAATTGAACCGGTGACCTCTTGATTATGAGTCAGCAGTTCTTCCCACTACACCACCCAAGCGATCATGTCAGTGTAGTACCCTAACCCGATTTCTTTTTCTTCGGTTATGTTCTTGAATAAAAGCGCACTTGTTTTGTATACATGTACCTTTTGTGAAAGTGTTTCGGACTTCAGCCTTGACACATAATACACTTCATGTCAACATTTTGTCATTAGTACTATAACATGAAAAATGTTTCTGTTTTAGGTATGTGTTCAACATTTCTTGTGTTTTTCACATTTCCTGTCATCCTACACTTACCCAGATCGTTGTAGACATGAACACACATGAAATACATGTGTTCCAAATAATGATATAATTTTTACCCTTTGCAACTCCAGGACCTCACACACAGATAAAGAAGACTTGAGCTAGGAGAACTTTTTTCCCGAGTTGAGCTGCGTCAATGGGGGTGGCAGGCTGCTTGCTGCTTGTGCTGATCAACATATTTTCAAAACAAAAGACACCAATGGAGAGGTGCCTAATGAGGGTGTGTGTTTGGGGTTCATAGATTGGTCATCTACAGAGAGCGTATCTTTTTTCTTGTTCACTGTGATGTGATAAGTTCTAGTGACCTCTGGCTTTCAAAAAGTAGCTTTAATCATAATACATTTTCAAATGTTGGCCAGGAGAAACCCACTTCACACTCTGGTGTGTTTGCTATATTCTGGCATTCTTATTTACAGTTCTTGCTGAATAGTCTAGGCATTGCTTTACAAGTCCTCTGGGCTTAAATTCCTTTGTCTTCTGTTGCTGCACACTGTTGTTTTTTACAAAGAGTTGGTTGGAGCCTAACTGTTGTCCATGAAAAGGTGCAGTGAATTCAATATGCTGATATGACACTTTCAGCACCACAGCTGTTCTGTTTATCTGTTAGCCCATCTTCAAATCTGTACAATTTGCCTCTGAATCAATAGGCCTATTTGGTTTTTTTGTGTGTAGCACTATCATATATGACAAACCAAATTGCGTTTTCTCATTTCTTCAGGCCTTTTCTTCTGATCTCATTCTACTATGTCATGTTCCTAGTCTGGTAAATCTCCCTTTAATTACACACATAGTCCAATGGAGCTTAGCTTCCTGATGTAAATATTTTTGACTACACATATATTGGAGCTGGCAATTACATGGACGCGGCAGGTGTGTCTAATATAGTGCCTAATCATTGTACAGTATCTGCTGTAGTCTAACATTCACTGGTAAATGTTTTGTTGTGACAAAAATTACTGCTGAACCAAGATGTGTCTCGTTTTCAGAGTAAATATTAGGGCCACTGGGGTGCAAAAAATAATGAGTCGTGTGATGATCCCTGGCAGTGGGCAAAATAAAGTAAACAAAGGATTAGCTAATCTATCATGCATGGTGGGCTTCAGTTCAGGTTTCAACATTAACACTAGCTGAACTAGAGAGATAGTTCCAAAGAGTAGGAACTTCAAAGCTAAATGATCATTCACAGACTAATCACATTTATTATATGAATATTACTATTCATTTTTTGTGGAGAAGATTGCATGCATAATACAACACTTTGCAGGCAGTTTCACTATGAATAAAAGATGCAGTTTCACAATTTAAATGTCATTCAAAGAAGCAGTCTGACCCTCTTTTAACTAAGAAACAGCAGTTACATTTTCAATTTTTTGCTTTTTTGAACACAGGATTCTTCTTATTCACTTTGCAACAAAACATGTGCAGTAGTATATTATTTCTAGGAGATACTCTAAAAAGATAAAGTATAATCCGTGTTTAATATTGTTGTCTCCCAGCTCCAGTGTTCATCTTTCAGCCTATGTACAGTTTTCCTTAAATCTATTACATACCATAACATTTTGAGTGGCATTTCTTTTAAATGTAGCCTTCTCCAGTCATATGTGTTTTAACATCTGTATTTGCCTGGTGGAAACTTTGTGGTGTGTTTGACAGTGTTTCTTACACTATGGGTCGCAAACATGTTTGTGATGGATTGTCGCATGATTGTGTAGTAAAATTAGCAGAGTTTGTCCAAACCCGAATTCTGTGTCGAGTGCTAAACCTCCCTCCATTTACCACACTATTCTTTGTGGTAGTATGCTTCTTATTTGTGTGTTTATGACTCCAATGTCATTATGATAACAATCATTATCTTGGGTCCCTGTATAGTATTGAGTTAGTTTAGTTAGTATAGGGCGGCACGGTGGTGCAGTGGGTAGCGCTGCTGCCTCGCAGTTGGGAGACCTGGGGACCTGGGTTCGCTTCCCGGGCTCTCCCTGCGTGGAGTTTGCATGTTCTCCCCGTGTCTGCGTGGGTTTCCTCCGGGCACTCCGGTTTCCTCCCACAGTCCAAAGACATGCTGGTTAGGTGGATTGGCGATTCTAAATTGGCCCTAGTGTGTGCTTGGTGTGTGGGTGTGTTTGTGTGTGTCGTGCGGTGGGTTGGCACCCTGCCCGGGATTGGTTCCTGCCTTGTGCCCTGTGTTGGCTGGGATTGGCTCCAGCAGACACCGTGACCCTGTGTTCGGATGGATAGTTAGTATATTATAGTTTTCTTATTTGGGTCCTCACAAAAAAAGTTTTAGAACCCCAGGCATAAAGTATCTTACAACATATACCCTTGGTCTAATATGGCACTGGATCAGGTCTCCTTCAGATACCCATTTCTGGCTACAAATGGAGCAAAACTGCGCCTCTTTCTTTACTCGCATCTCTGAATCACAGATTAAAATCTTTGCCCCATCAAACCAAGCCCTGTTATTTCCTATGCCCTTAAATTAGAGTATTATGTAGAGAAATTATTGGGATCGCCTTCAAGGTGGCATCTGTATATGCCTGTCTTTTACAACCCAGCATTAAATATCAGTGGCAAGCCAACTGTTTTTCCTAGTTGGTCTAGAAGGGGTACTGGCACATTAGAATATATATTCAGTGATTCAGTACTAGGATTATTCCAGTCCTTTCAGTTCAGGGTTGCCTACTCCCTCCTCTACTCCTTCTTTTATCTACAGCTAAGGTATGTGCTTAGACCATGTAGAATTTCTCACACTTTCTCTTTCCCTGATCACTTACTTTACACTTTTACAGTTTCCATATCCCCAAAATCCAAACTTGTAACCTCTCTCTGTTCCTTGTTGCACAAAGCTTCCTATAAACCCTTATCACTTTCAGCCGTCTGGTCTTGTGACCTTCCTTCCCATACAAAAGTATTCTGAATTCTGTATTCAGAAATATTGGAAACTCATTGAAAAACACCAATTACCAGCACACTCAGTTCAAAATTATACACAGATTATACCTGACCCCATTTAATAATTGCCGTTTAATAATCTGGGTTTAGACCTACCTTTTTACCTGTGTTCCTTAAATATCCAGGGACCTTCTTCCACATGTTCTGGCAGTGTTTCCCAGTTTGTTCACTTTGGTCCTATGTGACCACATCTCCTCTTTTTGTTCTTTCTGTTCATGTTCCACTGTCAGCTCAAGTTCTCATTCTTTTGGGGTTTCTCCTCTGTTCCTGCGGTGAGTGGTCAGTGGCACAGGTCGACTTTTTAAAAAAAAAAAAATATTGTCCGTGTAAGGGTGTAGGACTCCAATCATGTGCAGGTGTGTGCGAGTGCATTTCGATCTTCGGTTAATTGAGGTGTAGATTGATAGCGCCGCACACGTGCATAAGAGGGCGGATCAGTCACACACCTCATTGGGGCCACAGAAGGGCCACATAAGGCAGCAGAGTTAAAAGAAGCCTGCATGGGATGGAAGGGAGAAGAGAATGGAACAAGAAGACAAAACAAAAAGAGGCATAGAGGCTATTGCTTGACATCTGTCTGTGCTGTGAGATCCAAATAGGATAAGCCAGAGAAATATATAAGTTATTACAAGTGTAGAATAGATCTTAGAAGAATTTTGCATAGACTACCTTCTACTGTTAATATTTTAATTATTGTATTTGGCCTTATATAGGTACAGATTAGGTTTACCCATAAAATAAACTAAGCAAACCTCTTAACCATTCCAGTAAATCAGGTATTTATCCTGTTCCTCAGGAGTGCAGAGGAGATAGTTCAATTAATCCATTGCCATTATGCTTACTAAAATGTTGTTACATTTAAGAACAGCTTAATGTTGTGACTAGCCCAGAGCTATAAGTCAATTTCTCTTGAAGTTTCATCATAATTTTTTTTTTTTTTTTAATAGCCCCTTGCTTAAAAACTGCCGTATAACCAAAGACGAGGTCTTTACAGTAATGTTGGATATTTCTTGGATACTGTCAAGGCACCCATAAGAAAAACACACAGGAAATGAGCAATAGCTTTTAGACTACAACCCCTATTTATATCCCTAAAATAAATAAGGCAGACTAAAAATATTTACCAGAATATAAAACAACTTTATCATAAAACTTACAGCAGTTCTCTTTTAGTCACATTCAGAATACTCTCTTTGAGATACAATACACTTGTACCATCACTTCTGTCATTCCTGTTAGTATTTCTTATGCGTTTGTTACTTCCAGTCTGTGTTTCTTTCCTGGATTTTTTCCCCAGTAGCAAAACTTCTTCCTTCAGTCTCATTTAAATTTTGGTAACAAAAAGAAGTCTCACGGATCAAGTGCAGGGGGCAAAACACAACTGCACTGTTTTTGATCAAAACTCTGACTGACATCATGGCATGGGGCAGGTAAGTTGTCATTGTGCAAAATCCATTTTTGATGCCCCTTCTCTGGATGTTTTTTTGCCTGGTGCGTTCTTGTAGAAACCTCGGCAGTTCAATGTAATGTTACTGATTAATGTGATCATCATTATTTCTTGAAAATCTGCCATGGTGGCTGGAAAAAATACACAGGAATACACACTTGATCATACCTAGAGACATATTTGATAACTACAATTTACTTCCGTACTCTGTACTCTTTTGGCTGATTACAGAAATTTTTGGGTTCCCCTCATACATGTCAGATACAATACCACTACTGCATTTAAAAATGTTATATTTCAAAACCTAAAAGACTGACAAGTAAAAAATTTTTGTGTGTGTACCACTGAAATATGGACACACATCTTTCCATAATTGTTTCTCAAAATATGTATATATATTTTTAATGAAATGTGGATAATAGATGCTGAATTTGACATGATGTGTGTGTGTGTGTGTGCATATGTTTACTCTGTGATTGGCTGGCAACCAATCCAGGAATTGTTTCTGCCTTATGTGGCTGCAGCTTTCCTGTAACCCTGCTCTGAATAAGCAGCTTTAGGAAATGATTCAACTGGGGTGAGTGGGAGGTTTGTTTAGGCTTGGGATTGGTGTTAACAAAAAAGGGTGAAAAGTTTGAGCTGTGATCATGGTCCAGGTTTAATGATGTTTTTTGTGTTTTCATGTTTAAATCATTACCTTTACATTAACTTTTCAGAAAAACATGCTGAATTTAGAATAAAAAAAATAGATTTTATATTTGGTTAACTGAATTATGTACACTTTTGATTCTGTATTTAGGTCATTTTGTAGCAGAGTGAAGATTTAAAGAGCACAAGGAACAATTATTTCATCCATTTTATGTGCTGATACACCCTTTAATGCATCTGCATGATGGCATTTTAATTAAGCCCATAACGTTCTTAACAGAATCCATTTTCTTAACCCCCTTACAGTGGTGGATTGCAAGAGCCTATAATTATTATAGCTACTACTTATTATTATGTTCACATCTGTGAAGAGTAAACCTGGCGGTATTCAACTGGCAAAGCAGTTTTACAAACCATCTGTGACATTAGTGATCAGGCTGCCTGCAGTGTTAGAAAGCTTTTTTTTCCACTCTTGACACTCTCAGGTATTTGTTAAACTCTTCTGTCTTTCAAATATTCACTCAGTATTAAGTGAGCAGTAATCGGATCATCCCCAAGTTTGGCCAGTTTCATGAAACAGTTCTCAAATAATCAACGTGAAGTAGTACCTACAATGTAACGAAAGCATGCTTGCCAGTTTATGTTTGGATGAGGCAGGTTGATTGTTCAGAGCCAAAAAAAATCAACAGTTCTTTTAAGTTCTAGTTCTTTTTTTTCTTAACAAACTAATTCAGACAACTTTAAATTTTGGGGTAACGTACAGTTGTTTTTTTGGGGTTTTTTTTGCAGGCACATTGCCTCACAGCTCCAGATGCCTTAATTCAGATTCTGGCCCTGGAGATGTGGATATAAAGACTGCACAGTTCTTACACAGTGACTGTGTGGGCTTCTGCCCAAATCACAAACATGTGCTGGTTAAGATGATTGATTACTTTAATTTACCACTATATCAGCAAATATGGAAAGGAATGATTGAGGAAGTGAGCAAGGGAATGAGGGAGGGATGGAGGGAGTGAGTGAGTGAGCCCTGCAATGGACTGACCACCTTGGTTCTTGCCTTGCACCTAATGCTAATGGGGAAGGTTTCCGTTCCCTGATCCAATGACAGTTACTCCTTCTAGGTTTTTATATTGTAGCAGTAGAGGCGTGGAGCCACCTCTTGAACCCTCAGGTACCACTCCAGACACCGGATAAAAGTATAATTATTATTTATTAAATAATGATACTGTGCACAAAGCACCCTCCACTCCACACTCATATAAATCACAATACTCTCTCAAACCAATCCTCCTCGCCCAGACACTTGCCACCCTACCTCCCAGCTCAGCTCAATGTCTGGGCTTTCCCACAGTCCTTTTATACACCCTGACCCGGAGGTGCCTCTGTTCCATCACCCATAAGTCCGTATTCCTTCCGGGTCAGGGTAAACAGTTCTTTTCTTCACCCCGGGAGCACGTCGTTCCTTCCTGTCACGTGACCGTGATGTACTCCCGGGTTACAGGGCACATACGAGCCTCCGAGTCCCCCTACAGCGACTCCTGGTGGCCCCCAAGGTATCCAGCAGGGCTGTGTATAAAAACTACATAGTCCATGAGGCCCTGCTGGAACTCGGGGCACGTCCACGCTGCTGGGAGAGCTCCTCCTGGCAGCCTGGGGGTGAGGGCCAGAGTAAAAAGCCGGCAATCCATCACAATTCCCCCCCCTTAGCGACGACAACTGCGGCGGAGCGTCCAGCCCCGCGAGGGACATCCTCCTCCAGGAGGACGCGTTAGCCGGACCTTGGCTACGTTGTCTAGGCCCCCCAGCGAACCTTGGGGGAACGGTGTATCTTCTGTCCCACCGCTCCCCTGTCCTCCGGGGACAACTTTGCCACAGGTGGCCTGGCCGACGGCAGTTGTAGCACCGACGATGCCCTCCTGGTTGTCTCCCTCTACGAGACCAGAAACATCTCGGAAATTTCGTCAGCGTCATCTCAGCCCCTTTCTCCGCCAAGGAGGGTTCTACGGCCGCTTTGCTGCTCTCAGCCCTTTTCTCTATCTTGTCAGGAGCCCCACGTTTTACTTTGTGGATCCCCTGTTTATTCTGGGGCTTGTGCACAGCGTGAGGCTCTCTGTGGAGAAGAGAGAGCCTCTTTGCTGTTTGCACGCCTGTTGTCCTATGCATTATAGGAGGCGGCGTCATTAGTACCATATCGTTCCGGGTAACAGCACTTTCCAGCTGCCCCGGTTTGATTGGCACATCTTCCGCCCCTCCAGTAACAAGCGACAACTCCCTCATCACGCAGGTCGGGGTCTCGAGGTCCGTATCGCTCCGGGAAGCCATCTCGTACCGCTGTCCCGGTTCGATCGGACCTTCACCCGACCACTCAGTCACCAAGCCACGCTCAACTGTCGGGTTCACAGCGCTTTGACACCCGCTACTTATTAATTGCGGGGCCGACTCGCACTGTGTCCCCTTATTTATATACGTTACAGAGTTCACCTACCTGCACCGCCACATTAATCGAGACTGGGGCTTCACGGCCTAATCGCCGCAGGTACACCTGTAGTACTTTCAACGGCGCTTCGGCTGTAGCTCCCAGCTCCTCCACACGCTCCTTCAAGTCCTTTAGTCCCTGGAAGAAATCATACACAGGCTTGAGATATTTCTCGAGCTCCCGTAAGTCCACAAAGTTACTTGTTTCGGCCGGAGGTAAGTTTGCTTCCGCATTCGTCTCACCTGCCGGCCGGGAGTCAATGAGCACGTCCACTCCTGGTACATGCTCTGCTGGGCTTCGCGGAGGCTTCTGGGACATGGAGTCCGAAGAGGAACGGATAGCCTCCAGCGGCTGACTGCGATCTGCCTCTTTTAATTTGTCGGCAGACCGTTCAGTCGCCTCCCGCTCCTTTTTACCTCTTTTTAATTGTGGCGCTGCTTCGCTCGCCGTCCCCTTCCCTTTCAGGAAGCTCGGATCCGTCAGGGAACGAATGACCTCACCTAGAGACCCAAACTGACCATCACCTTCCCGGGGTCCATTGCGCGCAATCACGCGACGTGGGGCGGTGAATAGACAGGTCCCTTCCTGGTCAGGTGACTTCGTATTTTCCTTACGTCTGTCCCAGCCTGCACCAGGATGGTCCACATGATCGTCCTTCGCGAATAGGCTCCCCAGGTGTACATCCACAGACTCCTCGACTTCGCGGCCATCTTGCCAAGGTATGAGGCATGCGTCTTTCTTATATGATGTCCCGAACCGCTCGTCTTCTGCAAAACAAGACAACACAGTTCCTTGCGCCTCGGGCTTTATCGCGACACATACCTCCGACTTATGAGGGATTGCTTCAGGCTCCAGCACAGTCCTCTCTTCACTGCTTTGCTGTTGTCTTAGCCAGTGCTCTCTCACAGCGTTGATCTCGTCCCTGGTTTCCGCAGGACCCGTCAGGTAAGACCACAGCATCGCGGCGTCCTCCGGTGGCCACATTTCTGCGAGTTTCTGTACTGTTTGGGCTCGCTCATTCTTTCTTTTGGATTTCTTTCCCATCGCGGTCCGAAGGCTTGCAGTTGCAGCGCTCTCTGTAGTGGGGTTTTGTTGCACCTCCGTGTGTTCGAGAGGGACCTTCACAGGGTTTTCTGCCACCACAAAATTTAAATAAAGTACAGGTCCCCTGCCAACAGATGGCCAGAGAATCCTGCCAGCTACACCAGTGTAGCAGTAGAGGCGTGGAGCCACCTCTTGAACACAGGTACCACTCCAGACACCGGATACAAGTATAATTATTATTTATTAAATAATGATACTGTGCACAAAGCACCCTCCACTCCACACTCATATAAATCACAATACTCTCTCAAACCAATCCTCCTCACCCAGACACTTGCCACCCTGCCTCCCAGCTCAGCACAATCTCTGGGTTTTCCCACAGTCCTTTTATACACCCTGACCCGGAGGTGCCTCTGTTCCATTACCCACAAGTCCGTATTCCTTCCGGGTCAGGGTAAACAGTTCTTTTCTTCACCCCGGGAGCACGTCGTTCCTTCCTGTCACGTGACCGTGACGTACTCCCGGGTTATAGGGCACATACGAGCCTCCGAGTCCCCCTACAGCGACTCCTGGTGGCCCCCAAGGTATCCAGCAGGGCTGTGTATAAAAACTATATAGTCCATGAGGCCCTGCTGGAACTCGGGGCACGTCCACGCTGCTGGGAGAGCTCCTCCTGGCGGCCTGGGGGTGAGGGCCGGAGTAAAAAGCCGGAAATCCATCACAATATGAAACCAGTAATGTTTAATCAAGATTAACAAAACTACAGATAAAAAAATTTAATTAAAATAATGACAAAACTTGTGATTGACGGTCACATTCACAGTAATTTCCAGGTGCTGGTACACTTTATGTGTTTTTAAGTCATTAAGATACTAAACTGCATAAAGCAGGAAAACAAAGGCACCTAAGTGGTGAAATAAAAGAACAAAAGCAATGTGTGCTTCAGTGCTAATTTCTCTATTTTGTGATTTCTTTAAAAACTGTGTCCCATGATGATTGAAGGACTGACTGGTTTGACTGCAGTATAGAAAGCTGCAGAATTGGTCCTCAAAGCTAAACAGCCATGGTGCCAGTTTGGAATGTAGACATTTTTGTTAGCTTATTTCTATATAATTAAAAGCAAATGGTAACTTACCATCAATAAGATAGTAACATACCATTAAGATTGATAATCTTATACTAACTGTCATGTTTACATTTTACAATATTCTGTTTATACATTACAAATGCTGTTCTTTTCCCAGACTGATGCCCATGCTCATTGTATTTACACAAGGCAGATAATGTTGTTTTTTTTTTTTTTACATATTCTAAAGAAATAAATTAATAGGTTATATTTTTGCACATTCCAAACATATTAAGTAAAAGGTAAAAATTCACATCAATAATGCTTCAAAGTTTTAATCCACTTTTCTGACAGTCTTCCCTTTTATCAGGTAAAAGATCCAATGTATCAAGTAAAGATTTCAACAGGTACAACCGTAGCTTCCTTGAGCACATTCAGTATCTAAGGCTTGTTTGAAAAGCTCCATGCTAGTTTGTCTTAATTTTTATTGCACTTTATCTCAGAAACACAATTCAGTTCTCGTTCAGTTCAGATGTTGCTTGAAAATGTCCTGTTTCCGTCACCATGCACACCCTTTAATCTCTTATTTGTCTGTCCAGAATTCTTTATTATCATGTGAATTGGGAAGATTTTCGTGTAGATAAAATAAAACTCTACCATAGCATGACCCTTAGAAATCAACTTTTCTCATTACTGATCCCTTTTCTGTGGGTTAATTTTCTGAATTATTAATTACCAAACAATTTCATTGATTCAAATAAAATGTTTAAGTAGTGGCGCAGCAGTTAGCACTGTTGACTTACAGATTTAGTATTCTATCTTGAAGTCCCATGCCTGGTTGCCGAATGGCATTTGCATGTTTTTCCTTGTGTTTGTGTGGATTTTTTTCTGGTTTTCTTCCTACTTGCCCAGAGATGTGTGTGTAAGATTTAATTGGTGATTCTCAATTGAGGATGTATCCAGATGGCGCCCCATCCAGAGCTGGCTCATACTTTGTGCCTGAGGCTTGCAAGATATGCTGTAGCCCTCCCATGACCTTGAATTGAATGAATTTGCACTGCCTTCCTTGGATCATGTTGTAATCCAGTATTTACGGTGTACATAAACTGTCAAGCCATGTCACTCAGCTTCCTTTGCCTGGAGAGGGTGTATACTCCACCAACACCTTAAGCCCTTTCTGCTATAATTGTTGCTGTGTCTGAGTAGACTTTTTGCATTGATTCCTAACTCAACAGTGAATTATACTTACCTTCATCTCATTTTTTGCAATTGTGGAGCTTTTTTTTGTGTTCTTAGACCTGCTTTACCTGAATGTTTTTGCCTTCTCCATTCTCCTTCATGTTAGTTAGTTCATCTACTGTATGTCCATGAAAGACCAGACTTAAAGTATTAAAGACTAGATAGCATTTACAGGTTCAAGTCTAATCTAGAGCTTAACTCATGCTAACATGGCATCAACAATTTCATGTTCACGTTTAAGCCATATGTTTTAACTATAAACTTTTATTTCTGCTGGTTGTTGATATGCAAGGAAGTTTAGAGTTAGCTTGAACTACAAGCCAGTACAGAGTAAGCAAAGCACATTATTAGGAAATACTGATGTGAATGATTCCAGTGATCCTTGTTAGAAATAAAAAATGTATAGCATTAAAACTAGAGACCAAAGGCCTGTAATGATCTAGGTCTTAATTTGAAGCTTCAATATCTCAGTTACCACTTTTGGAGAACAGATTGTAAATGGCAGTGTTTGCCTTTTTCTACTTTGTAAAGCCAACAAAAAAAAGAGTATTTTATGGAACATCTTTCTTTTGTTAACACTGTCTTAAGACACTTCACAGTTGCAGAGCTGTGGTACCGTTTACATAAAATATTCTTTATTCAACAGGAGTGCAGGCAGCTTAAAAGACTTCTTAGATATCCAGAAATAATAAAGAGATGAAGTAGAATGTTCATTTTAATAAATTAAACAATGCAGTGTTTCCAACCATAGTTGTGGCGAATAAACTGTCAAAGAAATGTATGCAGCACTTGCAATGAACTTGTCTTTTTGCATTTTCAGAGAAATGTATGTCAGTTTAGCTGTGCTAAGTAAACACGCTTCTAACTCCATGAAAAGGTGACGAGAAAAATAACCCATTTAACACTCCATAGCTTATTGTCAAAATTCAAGAGGACAGAGTAGATGTCTTAAAAATCTACCAGCCATCTGTCACAGTAAGGGGACACAGGCTCAAAAGCATGTTTTAAGAAGTAAATGCTGTTGACAGAAAGTAAATTTAAGACATCACTATGTGTTTTACTTAATATTTAACATAAAATTGGGCTTCTTTAATTATTTGCTGCACTGTGTACAGAGAAATTAAAAATTTTTGATATAATGTGGTATAATATTTTACACAAACTTGTCACAGAAAGGGAATTGAGGAGTGAATTCAGTGTAAAATGCAGCAGTGAAGGGAATTCAGTATAAAGTGGCAATAAAACCCACAGTATTTTCTTTTACGACAAATACGGCAGAGAGTGCATACGGAAATGCTAAAAAAACAGAACTTCATCCCACACAATGTAACGCTTCAAAGTAGCACTTTAGTTTTTTTTTTTGTTTGTTTTTTTTTTAAAAACTCTTCTGCCAGAGAGAGGAGTCAGGTGGTTTTATTGTTGATCTGGGCTGGGAGATGAAACATCATCATAGTCTAGCTAGAGTTCGAAAAGCTAAGAAGACCAATAATTGAGTGGTCAAGCCAAAATGCAAATCTAAATACGAGGCTAGATTTTTTTAAGCAAGGGCTCATTTAACAAGAAGTCTAGTAAACACAAATTTACAGACTATTCTTTTTGAGCCAAATCCGCAATCTCGGATACCTAAAAAAGTGTATGGCACCCTTTTCTCGAAGCATTGATGTCGTCTCACAGTATAAACTTCCAGTCATCTGTGCATAGCAACATTATGGCAACAATAAAAGAAAGGTTTTAAAAATAGTTGCAATCATATTCGATGAGAAATAGTTTTGACCTTAAAACAGCACTCTATAGGTGAAATTGAATGCTAGGTTTAGATTTTTTGTTATTTAAAATCACAAATACAACCCAAACCTGCCATGAACAGGTATAGAAAATGCCAGAGGGAGCCAAGCCAAGCAGGGATGGTGAACACATGAGGCACCCCAGCACATAGCACTGAATTTACTGTTACTTCCAATGGAATATGGTAAAATAAAGCAAAATAAAACATCAAAATTAAGAACAAATGTGGCATGGACATTCACAAGTGACTCCTTTGGGGTTTAGTACACAGAGTACTGAAATGATGCTGTGAATACAGTGTTAACTTAATATTTAATTATCGAAAACACTTCACTGTAGACAAAGGCAGATGTGCAACATTGCAGAGACATGCAAACTCATGTTAATCGACTGTGCTTACCGTTAAAAGAGATATGATGAATCTGGTACCTGTAGCAGTTTGTGATCAAACTCTCAGCGCATTGCTGTGCAGGAAGCGTATATTTTACACTTTTCACCAAATAATAACTTTTATTCAGTCCACTTATTTATTATCTTATACCTGTGTATTCAAAACATGCATTTGGTACATACTGTATCTAAAAATATTTTTGTAAGAATTCATTATGGAGCTCTGGCATAAACTTTGTTGAATAAAAATGTTCCCTTTTGTCAAAAGCAAACTTTTGAATATTTTATAAATATAATATTGGTCTGTGTGGTGTTTGCATAGTCTCCTTGTTTCTGTGTGGGTTTTAATAAGAGCATTTTGGTTTCCTCTCTACCCTAGTGCAAGTTACAGTATGATACTTAGCAGTTCTCAGTTTGCTTAATACAAGTAAATCTGTCATGGCGTGAAGTGGGATGGTGCGGCATAGCTCCGTCCATGGTCTAGGATTAGGTCTAGCTTTGAGCGTGATATTCCTGGGATAGGCTCTCACACCATATGACCCTAAAAATGAATTGAGCAGGAGAGACAAATATTATTATACTAGCTGGTCCAGTTCATGATAAATCTTCGGCAATTGGTCTAGTGCAGAAATGTCATCTAATTGAACTGAATAAGAAAGTGTAACTGCAGTCCATAAACCTACGACACCATTAGCAACACATTCACTCAAGTGCGGCATTCTTGACATGCTCATTCTAAGGCCTTTGTTAAGTGATATAATAAAGTGCATTGCATTTTCCATTCCAATAGGTGGCATGTACACCAGACGCAATAACATAATAAAGGAAATGTAAAGTGAAAAAGGTAGGAAGTTGAAAAAAGAGGCAGAAGAAGTCTTAATTGCAGTGGAGCCCATTGACTTTCACTGAGAAGGAAGTCTCTGACAGTATGATTGCAAGGTCTGAAATGTGGGTCCTGGGAGACCATCATGCCCCCTTTATAGCTGTTGATTTTTTTTTCTTTACATGATTTATTCCTGCTCTGAACTTGCTGCATTAATTTAAACACATCACCAGAATTTTTAATGGAGTTGATTGAGATTAGTGATGCCTCTCTTTCTTTTTTATTTTCTAGATTTTTGTCAATTTAAATATAACTTTGTTAAGTTATAGTGCCAGTTTGTCTGTTGCTTCAGTTATTCAGCATTTAGTATATGACTCTCAACAGCAATGTTAATGTTTGTGACGCACCATTTGTTTGAATGAAAAAGCCAATGCATTTTATTACTGCATGCATTACAAAACAGATTCCAATAGATGGTGCATTGAAAACATTAACACTGAATAAGCCCAACAAAGTGGAACTGGTAGAAGAACAGTAATCAGCCTCTGCTCAGTTTAAATATATAGGTAACCTTTTTAAATCTTACAGAGCATTCTATATCCTTTATGGTATTGTTTTCCTTATATTGCAACATTTTAACTGTTATTTCAGCTAGATGCGTGTTACTGCAAAATTAACTAAGTTTATGGGTGAATAGTAAGGACGTATACTCTATATGATTAAAATAATACAGGCAAAAACACATTTTGCCTATTAATGTAAAGCAGCTTTTTGCTTCCTTTTTTCTCCTTGAGAAGAAAATTCTAGAATAGGCTCATTTAAAGTTATTAATATATTCCTTTTGTGAAATAATTGAAAAGTATATTAGCTGTTATATTGCATTTTCATAAAAACTAAGTATTTGTTTTATAAGCAGATAACTTTCAATGTGCCTTGCAATTACATAAATGGTGTGTAGTTATAGGAAATTGTGTAACCTTTAAAAAGAAATCAAAATATTGTTAGTTATTGTTTATCAATATTATTAATTTTAATATAGTAATTGTAGTAATATTTCAATACCCATATAACAATAAAGCAGAATGAGAAACCACTTTTCTTAATTGACACTGGTTAAATGGATGCTTCTTATTTCGTACAACTCATCACAGGCAAGTTTACTTAAAAATCAAGGAAGAATCAAATGCTTAAAATCCAAATATTTCTTAAAACTTCTAAAATATGTCAATACTTTTGACTAGTCCATTTTAGATTTAAGATTTAGTTATCTTTTTTCCACCTTTTTTGTGCGTCGTTTTATCCAAATGAAAGAAATGTTAACACCAAAGCATGTTTAATTTCAACAATTTTCTGAAAAAACTGGTGCATTACTTGAAAAAAATTGAAAAGGTACCAATATGTTTATGGTGCATATGTTTTCAGTGTTAAAGTTGCCTCCTTAATTTATTCTTTCCTATTTTTTAAGTTGTATTTTGAACACCTAACTAGGAGCCTAATTTGGAAATCAGCAGTAGCTCTAAACTCCATATGGCACATCAGTTCCATGATTTTTGAACTATAACTTATGCTAAATCACATTGTTCCTACTAAATTAAAATAAATAAGTGATAACAATATTTTTTGTTAAATTCATCCTTAGCTGCTATGAAACACTGAAATTACATATAAATATATATAGTATCACTAGTAACTTTGGAAGATGTGGTACTTTTTATTTAAATATATTTACATGCATAGTTAAAAGAAGGCAAGCACTGAATGTTGGTGGAGGCCTTGTAGAAGGATGGGAAGGATTATCCATTCATTTAAGAAGGATCTTATTTATTTGCAATGTTTGCTCCTTGGTGCTGTTTAAGTTTGAAAATATTAATGTTAGTTGAACAGGCCATCCCATTGTACAGCATTTAGATTTCTCATACTAGACACTTCTCAATTTTGGTTTACAGTCCTGAAAAGTTTTTTGTGGCATGTTGGGATCAGACTTGGGAGTACAGCAGTCACCTGAGTGACCAGCGGCATGCCCTGCGTGTGGGGCTACACTTTAGCTGTCATTGTGAGACATTTTGTTTACCTCCACTGCTTTTGTGTGTTTTCATAATTTGGTGCTTTCATGGCTTCATAACTCACTGAATGCACTGCACAAAGTACATATTCAAAACCTAGACAAAAAAAATATTTAAATAGGAGTTGTTTTGCTTTTATTTAGCAAACATCTGCCAATGGGGTGACCAAAATTTGCTTGAAAAAATTTCTTAAAGTAAGCTAAAAAATCATAAATACAATTTTTTTTAACATGATAAGGAAAACAAGATTTCATGTCATAATATACTTTTCACTTGCTTTAGTTCACTTTTTGCAGTGTACCTTGTGGTTTAAGCACTGAGAATTTCTTTCAGGTAATGATTTAAATCTTTGCCACTATTGTCGTGTAAATATGTTGACAAACGCATGCTGTGCAGATGGAGCAGAGTGAACAACTGCTAGATTAACACCATAAGGTAGTTGACAGACAGCAATGAAATGTCTTATTCTAACATTCAAAACAGGGTACAGTAACATACTGAACTTTCTTAGAGTTAATGCATGTCATTTGAGACCTTCAGTGACTATAAGTCTGCAAGTCTCAGTGTCAGCAGATGGCACCAAAAGTCAACTTAGCTTTAAAGGCTGGATACATTACATTCAGATTCTGAATAAAAATACAAGACAGCTATTGTAGATAGTCATCTGTTAGGTTTTGATGGAGTCCTAACAAATTTATAGGATAAATAAAATACTTGGGCGGAAACTGCCAGCACATTTCTGTTACATTAATGACACAGGTGCATATAAATGGATGTGAATGCATATACTGTATATGCACGCACACGTGTACAGTATATATAACAAATTCACTCAAGCTAACACATTGCTAACACAACTCAATACCCCAGCACTGCACAATTCATTTATCATTCTGGTTCTTCTTGTACTTAGATTTGAATTGCCATGTTGAGTATTCTGTTATATTCTAAACATGAAAATGTAGATATGAAGTCAAACTGAGAGACAGTTATGCTACCTGCCTCAAGTCTAATTTAATTCAAGGGTATTGACAAAACCTACTGAACCCAGCAAGATGATCTACTGGCCTGATATATGCCTTTTTCCATTGGTTGCATGAATGCTTTACATTTGTAAACACATCTAATTACTTAGCAAAGTAAGATTTAGCTAAGCTCAACTGTTTATTTTTTTTAAACGTCCCATATGGTCCCTTACTACACACTTTTGGTTAAATATTGAATTGCAGTGGGCCAGAGGCTCTAACGGGAGTGTTAGGAATCAGCCTGGGATGGAGAGCCAAACCATTAAAGGGTGCAATTGTAAGCACATACAGAATCACCAGGCCAATTTCAAATCACTGGTCAGCCTTACATGAGATTTGTCAGAAAACCCAAATAGTGTAAATTGAGGCAGAATATGAAAACTCTAGACAGCTAGTGCCTGAGCAAGAACTGGAGCCAGGGGTGCTAAAGCAAAAACAAATATCACTATGCTGCATAACAGTGGCCTGAAAATATTTACTAGTCCATAACAAACTTACATGCCATTCAGTTTTTAAACCTGCTTAATTCAGTTCAGGGTCATGGAGCACCAGAGCCTCTCCCAGCAGCACTGGACACAGCCCTGGACAGACAGGGTGCCAGCCCATCACATTTATGTTATCTTGTGTCTTACAACCACAGAGTCTCCCTATTACATTGATATGCTATCATGATTTTCTTATATGGTGTGCCAACCCCCAAAAAGAATAAATCATATAAAATTATTCAGATTAAAAAAATATGAAATTAGTACAGTATTTACAGTATATAAACTTCTTATTTGCTAAATTGGTTGGGTGTACATGACATTAAAATATGTATATTAGATGCCATCCTGTAATCAAGCTCTCATGTTGAGGCTGGCAAGACGACAGGGTAGTATTTTTCAGAACGTGTTTTGTGAGATAAATGACGAGAGATTTTCCAGAAATAGCAAAAATTGCCAGAGGTGTTTGAGGGTGAATTTATCATTCTGAGGTACAAATTCTCCATAATAAAAAAATAATAATGTGTAAAATCAAAGGACATCATTTATCTGCAGCCACACAATTTTAATAACACAGCTTCACTTCATCTATCCCATGGCTTTCTCCAACAACAGATTATGTTACTACGGCAACTCAGCATTCAGTGCCACTCATCATGATGCTGATGGGGGTTAACTCCCTCCCCCCCCCCCCCCCCCCCACATTCTTTCTTTTTGAAAAACGCTACACATACACATGCCCTTACAATTGTATTTGCAGTCACATGCTGGCCCCCAACAGCAACAAAAATTCATCCACCCATTCATCCATTTTCTGAACTCGTAATACTATTCTATTATAGGGCCAGAGCCTATTCTGCCAATATTAATGAAATAAAAAAATCCTGCCTGTATACAGGTAAAATTCTAAAATTCTTAAAATAAAAATGAATATCATGGGTAACAGATTGAAACAGAATGGTGCCCAAAACGAGCAGGATGGTATGTGCGGATGTATTGTATTGCTACTTACAGTATTTCTTGATTGTATCAATTAGTGATCAGTGGTTGACACATTTTCATTTTTCTTACGTGATAATTAGACACTACATTTGATCTGATGGGCTTGTGTGAACGTTCCCTGCGATGGACTGGTATCCCATCCAAGGACAGTGCTTATAGAAAAAGCTCCCAACTCACTGTGGCCCTGAATTGAATTAATGCCACTTTGAAAATGGGTTGGTGGATGAATGGGTGAATGGGTGAGGGAATTTTTCTGTTTCTTTGGTAAGTTTTTAAAAGCACCCATCTTTGGATGTTGACAGATTATGGGTGGGTCTCTTTATAAGTAAATACGGAGCCATGCTTTGACAGGATCTTGCTTTATACTTCTTCATGTGCAAGAATACACAGTAGACTTCAGGACAGTATGTGAAAGGAGCTATACTTTGATGTTATTGATTTGGTAAAAATCATGAAAACTGGTTTGTTTTCCTGCATCCAAAATATATCCTCCTCCACGTATTGGTTTATGGTAATATTCATGAGATGTAGTAATATCAGAAACCTGAGTAACACACAATTAAATATACTGAACGAACTTTGGAGGTGTTAATGTTTCGCAGGGTTGAGACTGCAGCTGGTGGGCTTGTATATATAAAAATCTGCAGTGAGACTGCATTGTGTTTTCCTTTTTTTTTTTTTTTTTTCCTTTTAGCCATTAACAGATGCAGCATTGCACCTCTGGATATAAAAGCAGATACAAAAGCCCTTTAATGACCAAGATGAAGTAGTTTTTTTTATATATATATATACTTTACATATTTCTATACCTGATCTGTTCATAGTCAAATAAAGAGAGAGACATTTCCTGCCAAAAAAGCATTTACATTTGAGGGATTTTTTTTGTTTTTTTATTTTTTTATTTTATTTTGTTTCCCTCAGTAAAGCTCACTGTTGATTTTACAGGCAGTTAACTGTGTGGTTTTCCCCATAGATAAACAAAAGTAAAGAAAATAGTTTACACCTAGTTGCTTAAAAATGCATGTTTCCTTATGCTAAATGAATTATGCAGATTCCTAAGGCTGTAAGAGAAGCATGCTTGCTGACGCCAAGGCAAGCTGCTCTCTATTAGGCGTGTGGGCTGTCAAACAGATCATGTGGGCTCCTAGCAGCATGCAGCATTAAATGGGTTGAAAGAAAGAGATTTTTTAAAGGCAAAACCTCTGCTCTCTGACCATGTTCCTGCTCTTTCAGTGGCTTTAAGTGATGAGAGGATTCAAAACAGGATACACGCACCTTTGAGCAACAGAGAAAATTGGAAAACGACAACAGAATGCTGCCTCACTTTTTATTGGGTTGGCTTTTCTTTTGCTTGACTCGGAAATGCATCTGGTGCATTCACAGTTGAGGATTATATTAATGAAAATGTCATTCAAATCACATGCAGCCTGCCTTCATCAGGCTTCTTCAGCTCACCCAGTGATGACATGAGAGTCAACACTCATTCAGTCTTTCACTCACAGCCTTACAGGCACCATGCATGTTTTCTAATGTAATCTTTTTTTTCTATTTATATAATTCTTTCTGTGACGTTGCTTTTTCACCCACCCCCCCCACCCCCCCCCCCCCCTTAATTATCGTTCTGTATTTTTGGCTGATATGTTGTTGTTCAAGAACGTCATATTCTCATGCAGGCCTCTCGGTGTTCTACGGATTCTAAATTCATTTTTTTATCAGTGCCGTTTCTCTTTGCTCCTGGTAACAGGATTGTTATTTTATTTGTTTGAATAAATGAATAATTTGCTCCTGTGGTGGCAGCTTTGTTGTTGATGACGATGAACCTTTACTCAGGAAGAGCCGCTGCAACGATGATGAGGATGATGGGGTGTAATAATGGTCGCTATCCTCGGAATTTTCTTCACAGTGACTGTGTTATTGATGAGAAGACAGTGGTCCTGCAGAAAAAAGACAATGAAGGATTTGGATTTGTGCTGCGAGGGGCCAAAGGTAGGTTGAAGCTCTCTTTAGAAAATCCTCTGGCATCTCTCCCTTGTTATACTTTGCTTAAAAGTGTACCTTCTCTGCCATCATTTAACCTGAAAAATGTAAAATAGTGATAATTTAGCAAAAAGTATTTTAGAATTTCTGTTATTCTCAGATTCTTACTGGCTTCCAAGCAAAAATATTTTTCTCTGTTGTTTGTGTAAGTTTTAAACAGCCCTATCATAGCCCCCTGAAAAGAGTGGTGAGCTCTCAAAAATGTGCATTCTTTATGTTATTTAAATATTCTTTTATTTAATTTATGACGAAACATAGTTGTAAAAAGTGTAGCCTATGTTACATTCCTTTCAACTAATTTAGTGCCATGTCATTGTGTCTAGCCTTTTCAGGCTTTTATTTTCTGTTCACATACCTGTTTAAAAAGAGATCAGAAACATGAAAGTGCAGCCATTCCTTTAATGTATCTCGCATGTCTCTAGCATTTAACCCCTTTTTCCATACATAAAATAAACCAAAACATTCTCACTTCACTTCACTTACCAACTGAACAAAAATAACTGCGGTGTCCCTGATATTTTCTGTCTTTACAAAAGGACATCCAATTTGCTTTGAATTACATTTTCTTCGAAGAAAACAATTTCAAACGCACATTCAATAACATGGCTCTCAGTAAAAAAAAATAAAAGGATGATTAATCAAAAGTGATACTTGTCGCTACTGGTTTCTTGCAGACTTGAGGGCCACAAAAGTCTAATGGGAACTGCTGAATATAAAAACAAAAGCTGCGCATTCTGAAATCGCCTCTTAATTATAATTTTCCGCAGCTTCACTATGTGGCATGTTTTCAAGGATTTCCACCTTCTTACTTTAACTATCCATGTATTTCTCTCTGCCCTGTTCTACAACAAAAAAATACTTAATGAAGTAAACTTGTAAACTTGCTTTATTTCCTCTTAATTCTAAGGTGTACTTATCTGACGGCCCAAATCACCTTTAAAACGATTAGCCTCAATTGTTCATCTACTCAGTGGATCCAATGTGCTAAAGAACTGGAAAAAGTCTTTTAGAGTAACAGTCCTGACAGGAAGTGAATAACATTCAGCAAAGTGAATAGGTCACTGCTACAAAAGTTTCTGGTGCAATGGAATGAGCCAAGAGAAATGAATAAAAGTCTTAGAGAGGTTTTTCTAAATGCTTCTAGAAACAGAAGACAAAGTAGACACTTGATTGATTGATTGATTGTTACATTTACTTGAGGAACTTTGAGCTCCTCAACTGTGAGCATTGCTGAAACTGTGTCCTATTTCAGGATTGCCTGTTGGGTGTAAATTACTGTGAATCCTTACTTCTTGACCAAAAAAAAAACACTGCAATAGTTAGATTGTATTTATTTATGTGTTTATTTATTGCGCTTTCCTCTTCCATCTTCACAAGCTGACACCCCGATTGAAGAGTTCACTCCTACCCCTGCCTTTCCTGCACTGCAGTATCTGGAGTCAGTTGATGAAGGTGGGGTCGCATGGCAAGCTGGACTCAGGACTGGAGACTTTCTCATTGAGGTAAGCACGAGTTTTTCTTTATATTTTGTTCGGCTTGGAGCAATTTGGGTGAAGTTTCCAATCTTTCTGGTGGTTATTTTCGCAATGTTTGTCAAGAAGGATCTTGAATAGAGTAGTGTACAGTGGGTCTGGTCAGCATGATGCATTGCTGGCAATGAGCTAAAGGGAGGTCCTGACTGGGCTTTGCAGCTGTACTGTCGCTGTTGAGTGTCACAGTGTTTGTAAAGAAAGTTCAGTGTGTGTTGCTGTGATTCAGTGTTTGTCATGTTGGACTGATTAGATATGTAAGGAGTATGGGACTGGTGACACGCTGATGTGCTTGTAAAAGGTGAAGCTTGTTCTGTGCTCTGATTTATGGCAAAGTTACCATCTAAAAGAAATTAAGGCTGTTGTAAGGCCTGACCAGTAATGTTCTTTGCACCGCCTGGACACATTTGGATGGTCTGTTTATTAATTCTGCTGGGAATGGGCTGCCGAGACCTTAAATTAACTAAATGTGTATTTGCAGCATTGCTTGACTTTATTCTGTTAATGTTTTAGCATTTGGTTTTGGTTTCTTTGACTGAGTGTACAGTACCTAATAGTTAATTGAGACTGAGATTTGTTGTTTTGGGTTTTCACATGTGTCATTTTTTTCTTTATTTAATTGTATGAAGGCTTCCTTGAGATCACTGCTTTCACTGTACTTTTTTATTTTTTTGCAATATGTTAAAAGCAATGCAAACTGTTATACTGTTGATTGGACTTTTCTGTGGTGTTGCTTGGTATAAATATTATGACATTAGTTGGCATTTCACAGTATAATTGTAACTTTGTTTTAAAATGGCAGAAATTGTCATTTAGGCTTTCTCTGGTAATGTTTTAGTTTTTCATTACATTTTGTTATTTTTTAAGGTTGTTTTTATATTGCATTGTAAGGTTGGACTTACATTGATGATTCCGATCAATTCACTGAGATTTCTTGTGGTATTAACTGAGTATTTGGCATTGAAATACATGGATTTACTTTTGATAATTTACACAATAATGTGCACCTTTATAAAGACTGTGAAAGAACAGCATTCTGAAAAGCTGTTATGCTGGTGTGTATAATGGTATTATTAGAAATTTCAACTGTCTGAATTGCCTAAATTCATGCTGTATATACAGTTGCATAAATGCATTTTACTTTAGGGTATGTTTCTATTAAATGGGCCAGTTTGCTATGTTTGAAGGTGTTACAGACATTTCACTTCAATGTAATGTTGTGGCAGGACAGTTGACAACAATTCTGGGATCTTTTTTTAAAGTTGTTTGCTGATTTGTACTGAAGATAATATATTCAACAATAAATTAGTAATAATCAATGGTAGACAAAAAACTTGGTGGCATTGTTCAGTGTTTTTGTTTTTGTTTTTTTTTTTGCAGATATTACTGAGAGTTTGTTGTCATAGATGTGAAATGTGACAGTATTTTACAAAATAAAACTTTACAAAATCCATTTTAACAATACTGTACATAAGTTGCTAGAGTATCGTCTCCAGAGCCGCCAAGCTGAAAGTCCATGGTAGACAGTTTTATAATTGTAGATGTTGACATTGGGCATTGTGCCTGAGTGAATATCAGAGTTTTGCAGTGTGGCACACAACCTGAGGTGCCATTTGTTTTCAGTCAAGTACAGATTTGATAACTCTGCCGCTCAAGAGGGTCTTACAAAGTTCACAACTGTCTTTACAGGATATTAACCCATTTATGCCTCGTGTTCCATTATTGGAACGACAGTCACGTTGGAGTAACATATGTTATGTATAATGTAAGAAGTGGATTTGCCTAGTGTTCCAATTTTGGAACGCCACATAACTCAACAATGGAATGTAATACATTTTTTTTCTCTTCAAATTCTTGTTCCTTATATTTCTCCACGCAACATATGTGAATTTCATGCACAAACTCAAAAATTTCAACCTTCGGCATAAATGGGTTAAGCATTTATGGAGAAAACCACTGTATAGTTGCCCCAAATAATGAATAATTATTTAATGTGTGTATATTTTCCATGGTAATATATGAATTAAGCATAATGAGATATTGAATATACTGTACTTGTATGAATTCAAGCAAGATACACAGAGTAATTAAAGTCATGACCATAAAATGAACAGAAGATACATTTGGTGTCAAATTTTTATGGCTGTAGCCTGAAATAAACATTTTAGTGCTGCTTATTTAGAAGCATTATGTACTTACACTAGTATATTGTCGTTAATAAACCTTTGGTTTACGTTGTATTTGTTTTGACAACTATAAAGATTTGCTAGTGAACCCTTATTAAAGGGTAATCACTGTTGTGCTGTAGTGTCACACATTTACCCACTGCCACTATCAATAACTCTGTAATTTGAACAGCAGCCTTAACCAAGTTTCAGACAAAGTTGTGAATGTATTAGCTGGTTGGGGATTCCTGTTTCTCTTGGGCTTTGTTAGTCTTCTCCAATGTTAATGCATTTTTTAAATTATTTTTTGGAGCACTTGTATGTATTGCAAGTATGCAATGTATTATATGTTTTGTGTTGTTTGGCAAACATGTTGTGTTTTGTACAGTGTGCCATGACACTGGCTGCTTCATGGGTAGACTCTCTCCATGTGAGATTTTTGTAACAAGAATGCTGAAATCCTTGCATGACTCTACAGTACGCCTCATAAAAGTTTTCTGGCTTGGGAATTTAAACAGGTGTTGTGACCCTTTGCCTATGTTGCCTTGGTAACATATGCTGAGCAGCAGATATAATCTTCCAGTGTTTCAGCTCTTCTGGTTTACTGAGTGCAGTTCACAGCAGACATTTTGAAATTTCTCTCTTTGAACTGCCTCCTTCAACACAAACCAGTGATGCTTTCATTGATCTCTAGGAGGTTTCTTATTTCTCTAGGTGTGTGTTTCTTATATGCATTGCTGACACCTTGGCCAAGAATGGATAAACGGTTTCACAGTAGACTAAACTTGTTGCTTGTTTCTGAAAAAGTTAACAAAGCAACACCAGAAAGTAAAGCATGAGCAGTACCACAGTGCTTCTCAGTGTGGAAGTGGATTTGTCTCTCAAATGAGTATTTCAAAATGTTGTGTTTGTTTTACCTTGGAAAAAAAGGCTTTTTTTCTATAGCATATTTTCTTTCAGTGCCATTTGTCTTTTAGTATCTGAGAAATTTCAAAACTCTGGTGAAAACAATGTACAAATTATAACATTCTTTTTTGCATCTAAGCAAACTGCTAAACTATATGAAAAAATTTTCATAAAGATTCAATTAAATTCTTTATTGTCATGTGTAGAAGAACAAGTACCATGTACAATGAAATGCTTGCTTGCATGTGCCCCCGCAGACAGTGAACATAGACAAAAGAAAATACGCACAATAAATAAATGAATATAAATAAGTAAATAAATAAAACCAAAATCCTAGGAAAAATAGAGACAGTGACAGAAGTATATGTGCAGGTAGCAGTGGAGGTGACACAAGGTTACTGATTGTCCTGATTGCAGTTGGGTAGAAACTGTTCCTGAACCTGGAGGTGCCCGTCCGATTCACCGAAGTGACAGTGCAGGGTGGCTGGGGTCCCGCCTGATACGGTTCACTTTCCTGAGACAGCGTGTAGTGTGGATGTCATGGATTACAGGGAGCTGTGTGCCCATCATCTGCTGTGCTGTATTCACCACACACTGCAGAGCTCTGCAGCCCTGAACTGAGCAGTTGCTGTACCAGGAGGTGATGCATCCTGTCAGGATGGATTCCACAGTACACCTGTAGAATCTGCACAGGGTTGTGGGGGACATCCGGGCCTTACACAGTCTCCTGAGTAAGTAGGGGCATTGTTGGGCTTTCTTGACTACTGCCGCAGTATGACTTGACCATTTAAGGTCATCAGTGAGGGTGACTCCGAGGAACCTAAAGCTGCTGACCTGCTCCACAGCCTCACCTCCGATGTAGACGGGGCTGTGCTCCATTGCCTGTTTGCGGAAATCCACAATCATCTCCTTAGTTTTGCTAACGTTGAGGGTGAGGTTGTTGTCCTGACACCATTCTGCCAGGAGTCCGACTTCCTCCCTGTAGGCCGTCTCATCGTCCTCGCTGATCAGACCTATTATAGTGGTATCATCAGCAAACTTGGATGGATGGTACTTAGCTACGCAGTCATGGGAGTAGAGAGAGTAAAGCAGGGGCCTTAGCACGCTGCCCTGCGGGGTGCCAGTGTTGATGGTGATGAGGGAGGAGGTTTTTCCTCCAATACGCACTTCCTGAGGTCTGCCGGTGAGGAAGTCCAGTACCCAGTTGCACAGTGTAGAGCTAAGCCCCAGATCCAGGAGTTTAGCGATGAGCTGGGATGGAATGACGGTGTTAAATGCAGAGCTGTAGTCCACAAACAGCAGATGGATGGATAGATAATGATATTATGCTATATCAATATATCAGAGTTAAACTAGAAGCACTCTATATCATATTTTGATTTTTAAATTTGAATTTATATAAGAAGGGACTAATGTTGAGCATGCAAAAGGGGCTATGTTTAAAAAAAAAGTCCATTCATTGTTTAAACCTGCTTAATTTCCTTTTTTTTTTTTTCGTCACAGTAGTTTGATCCTAACCTGGCAACACCACACTCACAGCAGTAGCCAGGCCAGGATGGAGTGAACTATCTATAATTAAGGCGCACTCATTCACACACTCACCCATACCAAGCCGATCAACCAGACCGGCATGTGTTTCTGATGAAATTCCCTGAATGCACAACTTTACAAACTTCTGTAATATCTAAGATTTGCCCTTGTCAATTTTTATTCTACTCTTCTAAACATTTTGTAATACCCGTTCACTAACACTAACATTTGACTTACAGTAAATAAAACAACACACTTACCTGATATTTCTAAGTAAAATCATTTGAGGTTCTGATGTGCGTCATGCTTTCCTTTCATGCAAATCATTATTTTTTTTTTCAAAGCTGAAGAAATTATTAATAGTGGCCAGATCCCAGTTTATGTTTCTCAGGCCCATTGTATCACAGGAAGAAATTGGGGGGTCAAAGGTGCAAAGAATCTCCTATTTTTCAAAAATAAGACTTTTGTCATAGATGTCAAAACTCTGCATGGTCACTACTAGGGTTCAGTTCATTAGTGATTTTTTTTGCCAAATGGCTATGCGAAATACAACTTCTAAGACATACAATTTCAGTTTAACCAGCTCTCTATCATTTTCTAAATTATTTCTGCCTTCAGTTCTGGTCAGCTGTGAAAGCTTCTGTTATGTTCTTACATTCAATGCTTCTCTCTTACTCTTTATATACCCTTTTAATCAATAAAGTGACCCCTATTTCCAGTCAGGTTCCACTTCTATCACTTGCTCCTTATTGCATGCCTTCTTGATTACTTTAATATGATGTGATCTTGTCCTCAGTCATGTAGTATACCAGGGCGGCACGGTGGCGCAGTGGGTAGCGCTGCTGCCTCACAGTTGGGAGATCTGGGGACCCGGGTTCGCTTCCCGGGTCCTCCCTGCGTGGAGTTTGCATGTTCTCCCCGTGTCTGCGTGGATTTCCTCCGGGCGCTCCGGTTTCCTCCCACAGTCCAAAGACATGCAGTTTAGGTGGATTGGCAATTCTAAATTGGCCCTAGTGTGTGCTTGGTGTGTGGGTGTGTTTGTGTGTGTCCTGCGGTGGGTTGGCACCCTGCCCAGGATTGTTTCCTGCCTTGTGCCCTGTGTTGGCTGGGATTGGCTCCAGCAGACCCCCGTGACCCTGTGTTCGGATTCAGCGGGTTGGAAAATGGATGGATGGATGTAGTATACCAATATATTTACAAATCTACCTCCCCCTATCCAAAAACTCTTAATTATCAGAATTCCCAGTTTCAGACTGTGTGTTGATTAACTTCCTTAAAAGGTACAACATGGGGTTGACCATTGATTATAACTGACAATTCTGTGCACATTTTAGCACTCCTCTCTGGATTTATTTTTGTTTTATGTCTGTCAACTTATAGTCGAAGTAGTAGTTGTAGTAGTAGTAGTAGTAATAGCATTATTGTTAACAGTGTTATCATGTGTACACTATAACTTCTAATAATTTTTCTACAACCGAATATATTTGTTTGGCTTCATGTCTCTTTTTTAACTGTATACAGTGGATATGCCAGGAAAAAGAAAATAAACACCCCAGGTCCTTTGAAACAATAACACTCTAGTACTGTAAATGTTATATTTGTAATTTATTTCACCTGAAGGCTGTTTTTAGATAGATAGATAGATAGATAGATAGATAGATAGATAGATAGATAGATAGATAGATAGATAGATAGATAGATAGAATATGAAAAGTGTAAATTATGCTAATGGTCATTCTAGACTAAAGAAGAACAATTTTATCATTTTAATTATATTTTAATGCATGTATGCATTTTCTTAAAAGGTTTATTGGTTTGTTTATTTGGTTATGCATTTGTATTGCTCAAACTTTGCTCTGTGCCACCTGCAACTTAGAGTACATTATACTACAGAAAGCATTAATTACACATAAAGCATTAAATCTTACATGTGTTCATGGAGTGAGTTAGTCCAAATTATGAATGCGTTCTGAGTTCCCTTCATTTGTTTTTTATGTATGAGAAATGTGGGCTTCTTTTCACCTAAAATGTTTTTTTGATTATCCACTCGTGTTGTGGTGCTGTGTTGCGCCATCTCTCCAGTCTGATATTATCACTTTCACTTATGACAAAATGACCTCCTGCAAATTCTTCACTTGATTCTAGCAAGGCACAAAACATCACAGTTGTATATATTTTGTCAGCCTACTTTTCCTGTAAGACTGATGATCCCCACGCACTGTATTTGACCAGTGGAAATGCTGTCCTCAATAAACTGAAGTTTTTCAAAGGCAGGAAAAATAAAATTATGTGTAAAGATGTGAAATCTTACAGTGTATATTGTCCTATACTGCATGAAATCTTTTTTTGCACTACAAGGTTATCATTTACAGTCAGCTACATAAGAAGCATCAGGATCTTCACAAATCTTTCCATATTGTTTTTCATTAACTCAGCATTGCCGGCTGCTGTGTAAACTTTTATAACTGTAATAAGATTGTCTTCATTTATAGGACCTGGTCAAACCTGTCGGTCAAACGACAGAAATTTTTTGCAGGCATTTTAATGGAGAAAATGGTACCATTATGTCAGTGCACAGATATTCACAATTTAATAGAGAAAGCCTGTTAAACAGCACAATACAGAAAACACTATGAATTCTGGAAGGCATTTTTAGATATTTTTTTAGAAAACATAATGAAAATGGAATAGTGCTAAAAACATCTCAGTCATTCTAAAACAATGTCACAATCTGCATTCTGAGAAACGTGAACTTTAATAGTTAGTGAGGCTTATCATTATAATGCTCACTTGGTTCCAAGCTAGAAAGTCCACAAGCAGAAAGCTCCTAAAGATGATTATCCTAGCCTTATATATTTTTTTATTAATTAGTTTGCCAGACTTACTTCTACATAAAGTTTGCATGTAGACACACCGAGACAGCAAGCAGCTTGACGTATTTCTTCATTATGAGTTTCCTTCGGTTTTAGTCAAGCATTCACACATCCATTTTCTATACCTCTTTAGGATCGGGGTGTGGGGCAGGGGAGATTTGAAGCCAACCCCAAATGCATTGCATCTAAATTGGAGAACAGTGGTGGAAAGGGAGCCATTCCATTGGAGGGCATAGAAATACACACACACAGGCACTGGGTCATTTTAGAGTTGGGTGTGGGATGGATGGTTAAAACAAGTAGAGAAGAGCACTGGGAGAAAGTGCAAACTCAATTTGAACTGTGTCTCTTAGAGCTATATGGCAGCAGCACCTCTGTGACGCCCATATTTCAAACAGTAGAGGCTAAATAAAAACGTAAGGAATAAGAAATAAGGTTCAAATTTTAAAAAGTAATAACGTGTATAATATTTATTTTACAAATAAAAGGATTCTAGGTGACTGATAACAAAAAGGCAGTGATCAGGCCATTGTTTGAACCCAGTCTATTGGAGCTGTATTGCAGCAATGCCACTGTGATGCCCATAAGTAAAACAAAGTATCTACTCAAAGTCAGAAGGTTAAATAAGGTTCAAATGCAAAAAAAAGTAACAAGAAGTGTATCATATTTTTTGCAAATTAAACCATTACCAAACATACATCAACAAATAACTATATTTCATACAAATTATATCAGCATGTGATTTAAACAAACCTGGCATGGCTAAGTTTATTATTGCTAGAACAGAGTCTGTCTTACATTTAGTAACCCTTCCTCTTGTCTGTTATTCTTATATAATGATATCCAATGATTCTTCCAAAGATTATCATATATATAAGAACAGTCCTGTCAGGTAAATGGAGGTAGGGATATTCTTGTATTGAGGTAGAATGCGCATCTCTTTAAGTGTACTGTCACAACCACCATCGAGTGTGCCTGGAAGTGCATGGCTCAGTGTCAGTCAACGCCTTACTAAATCCTCTTTTTCCCACCAAAGCCTTGCCTGTCCTTTATATCGTTTATGCTGTTATTATGTTATTTTCCCTGAACATATCCCTTAATATCTAATATTGAAACATTAATAGTATAGACTTTTTCTGTAACTTTGTAATAAGGAATAGATGAGGTGGTCACATTACTGCATGTACCTCATTTGCAACAGCCACTGTTAATTTTGTGTTGCAACTTCAATTTAAAGTTTTTGATTGTGAATACATCACCTGCTACTGCTGACTCGGGTAGCCTTCTGATACTCAGTGCAGTGATTGGAGTCATTTGGTTGAGGTCAATGAAGAGATCTTTGATTCACTGATTCTTTAATTTGCTTCACTCAGTAGCAAAAAGTTTTATTCCAGTCCTACCACCAACCCCACCAGCATCTCACAGTACTAAATGACCAAATAAAAAAAAGAGGATCAAAGAACCTTCTGATCTCTGAAACAACAAATACGTTTGTGATAAATATTTTATTTTACTTTAAAAAAACCACATATGATAACATACTGTCTGTTCTGTGACCTGCATGCACAGTATACTCTAGGACTAGCAGTACAGGGAGTTGTCTTACTTATGGTTTAGTCAGAGCAACCTAAGTGAGAAGGTTACTCAGAAGTGGTATATTGTCTGACATGTTCACTTTGGCCTACTACTGCCACTTCATTTTCACAAACACCTTAGTGCTCTCTGTGTTGCTCACTGTATTTGTTAATGGTGTTTCTTCTTGTATGGCATGTGTAACACCTTATTCAATGTTTTGTCAGCTGCATTTCACAATCGTGATTGGTTTAAGCAAGGTTTTAAAAAAAATGGGACTGGTCTGATGCACCCAGCTTAAGAAAGATGTAAATACAGTCTGTAGCTACCTATTGTTTACCATTGTTAACAACAGCTGTGATTGAACAAGTGGCATAAACGAACCCCAGACATGATGACACAGAGTCCCTGGTTCAAATAAAGGATAGTTTATTAAACACACCTCCACAAAGCTGCAAAAACACAAGCACAGGATCTCTGTCTCTATCTCCACAATTTATCTCTCCTTTCACCAGTACACACTGCCCTCCTCCAGTTGAGTGTTGCTCCACATCCTCCCAGCTCCGACTCTCCTGGACAAGAAAGTGCAGTCCCTTTTATTAAGAACCCAGGAGTACTTCTGGAGCCAGTGCCACTGCCCAATGGCAGTACTTTGGGGTCATACGGAAGTCTAATTTATTAGGGAGCTTATCTCCCTGCAGCATCCCCAGAAGGGCTATGTTGCCAGACTACATCTCCCTGCATTCCCTGCTGGTTCCCAAATAGGCACCATTAAGGAGGGCTGCTGCCATCTAGCATCCTGGGGGAATAACACATCCCCTGCAGCGTCTTTCACAACTAATGGGCTGTCCGTCCATCCCTTCTGGACATCTTTCCTGGGTCTGGTTTCTTACTCTCCCCTGACCAGGGATGCCCATCCAATCCATGTGGCACTGACACAGCTTAATCCAATTATGGGTTGCAAGGGGCCAGAACCTACCCTGACAGCACTGAGTGCAGAGCAACAAACAACCTTGGGGTCTCATTTACAAAACTTTGCATGTGAAAATATGCATATGCCAAAAAACAGGAAAATGCATATGCAAAAAAAAAAAACCTTGGGGTAAAAAGTCTGGTCTTGATGCTGACAGCGTTAACAATTTTCAGCCTTTCCCTCACTTAGCTTTTCTGTCAAAAGTTCTTGAACATGTTGTAGCCTACCAACTCACCAATTACTTAACTTCTAATAAACTGATGGAACCCTTTCAGTCTGATTTCAGGGCATAGCACAGCTGTTTCAGGTAACCAATGATTTGCTTATCGCAGCAGACTCTGAACCAACCAGCATATTAGTTTTGTTAGATCTTAATGCAGCATTTGACAGTCAGACATGACATTCTGCTGTCCAGAATGGAGAACATGCTGGGTATCTCTGGCACTGCCCTGCAGTGGTTCAAGTCCTATCTGACTAATAGGCAAGAGTTTGTTAGTCTTGGCAACAGCAGATCCAGCTCAGCGCCAGTCATACAAGGAGTTCCTCAGGGCTCTGTCCTCGGCCCTCTGCTGTTCTGTATCAATATGCTTCCCCTTGGCCATATCATTTGTAGCTATGGACTGGGTTATGATTTTTATGCAGATGATACTCAACTGTTTTTCAATGTTAAAAGTGAAACTTCATCAGGACTTTCTCAGATCACAACTTGCCTCGGTGAAATTAAAACCTGGATGGCGCAGAACTCTTTAAAATGAAATTGCAACAAAACAGAACTCCTGCAAGTTGGCACTAAAACGCTAATTAAGAAAATGAGCTTCTTCTCAGTCACTCTAATGCAAAGAATCTTAGTCATTTTTGTTTCTTCCCTTTCTAATTTCACGCATATAATCCACAATAACAAATTTTCCTACTTTCACCTTTGTAACATGTCCCGTGTTCGCTCATTCGTCTCATTTTCTAATGCTGAGAAACTTGCACATGCTTTTATCTCGTCCCACATCTATTATTGTAACTCCCTACTGGCTTCTAATCTTGTATCACAGCTCCAGCCTGATTCAAAACTCTACCACAAGAGTCCTTAGATGAACCAGCAACAGCGAACACAAGACACCCATCCTGCTTCACCTTCACTGGCTCCCTGTGTCTTATAGGATTGAATTCTATTATTAACCTACAAAGCTTTAAATGGCCTCACACCGGACTACATTAGTGACTTTCTCCATCATTATGCTCTTGTTTGCCCACTAAGGTCCTCTGATTCTGGCAATCTTGTTGTGCTCCACACTAACCTGCACTCTATGGGTGACAGAGCCTTTAGCTGTATAGCGCCCAGACTTTGGAATGACCTCCCGAAATTAATTAGATCGGCTGACTCCATTCATTCTTTTGAAAGGCAACTTAAAACTCATCTGTTCAGGAAGGCATTTAACTTAACCTGACATTCTGCCCCTTCTTTTAGTTTACCTCTCTGTCCAGATGCTGTGTGTGTGTTATATCACAAATGATTTGCTAAGCTTTTCTTTTAGTTTTGAATTTAGTATTTTACCCTGGTTTATTGTCTTTTATTGTATTTAATGCTTTGTATATAGTTTATCTATCTGTTTTACTGTTCTATTCAGGAAACATTTGTGTCCAATGTTTCTTTATGAGACTCTGCGAAGTGCCTTGAGCATGGGAAAAGCGCTATACAGAATAAATAAAATGTAGTATTATTATTATTATTAAGCACTTTTATACAAAATTTACCCTTTTTAAATAACAATCGTCATATAGCAAAGCTTTTGCAATTATGATGCTGCACACCTTCATTGGTTCTTTGAGCAGCCTCCCAGCATCTGAGCACTCAAGAGCATCACAGAGGCTCTCCTTTAGGGGTCAGGGAAAGGTGTAACGAGCCATCATCTGAGCAGATAGCCACTTTCACCTGATAATGACATGACTGCTGTTCCAATGAATAGTATAGTGCATATGAAACACTGAAGTATCAGACAGTTACATTATGAACAAACCAGCCATAACGTACAGCAACTATCATCAAGTCATCTGCCTACGCTGCTTTGCTTCAAAATAAATGAGCCATGTGTCGACCCAGTCCACCAATGCATGACATTCGCCAGTCTCATGCTGTCATCACATATGACTTGCGTTTTAATGGAATATATCTGCTTACAGTTAACGGAAGCAGCATCTTCAGTCTTGCTAGGTGACCTTATTGCAATTTAAGTGCAGTCAATTGCCCCGATTAACATTAGGAAAAACAGAAACTGCTTTGAATTGCCATTTTTTGTCGGTCCGTACACCCACATCATACAGAAACTGAATGTAGTTTCTCGTCGGGTGGTTTATGGCTTGCAGCACAGAATGCAAGATGGACTTGAACCTTATCTGAGATATTCCTAATCTGTCACCCAGTTCCTTCTGGTAGGTGCCTTTTTTCATAAAGCCAACTATTGTTAAAACTTTTGTATGAACAGGCATAGCCCGGTCACCAAGCTTAGGGTCCTGCATCTAAACACATCATTGAGCAGCTGAATGTTTAACTTCCTTTCAGTCAGACCCCATATGATTTGAGATTTTTAACTTCCTTTCAGGCAGACCCCATATGATTTGAGATTTTTAACTTCCTTTCAGGCAGACCCCATATGATTTGAGTGGGTGTCCTCACATAATCATCCCTAACACTCCACACAGGTGCTCCACAGCTCCCAGGTGGAAAGTTTCACAACCTTGGTGTCCACACGACAGAGGACCTATCCTGGTAGAAACGCAGAGACACCTTCATAAAGAAGACATGCCAATGTGTTTACCACCTCAGATGCTTCAGTGATTTCAGGCAGCCCCCACAATTATTAATGCATTTTTATACATCCACCATTGAAAGTATCCTGACAGGAAGTATTACAGTAATCCCTCCTCCATCGCGGGGGTTGCGTTCCAGAGCCACCCGCGAAATAAGAAAATCCGCGAAGTAAAAACCATATGTCTATATGGTTATTTTTATATTGTCATGCTTGGGTCACAGATTTGTGCAGAAACACAGGAGGTTGTAGAGAGACAGGAACGTTATTCAAACACTGCAAACAAACATTTGTCTCTTTTTCAAAAGTTTAAACTGTGCTCCATGACAAGACAGAGATGACAGTTCTGTCTCACAATTAAAAGAATGCAAACATATCTTCCTCTTCAAAGGAGTGCGCATCAGGAGCACAGACGGTCAGAAACAGAGAGGAAAGCAAACAAATCAATAGGGCTGTTTGGCTTTTAAGTATGCGAAGCACCGCCGGTACAAAGCTGTTGAAGGCCGCAGTTCACACCCCCTCCGTCAGGAGCAGGGAGAGAGAGAGACAGAGGGAGATAGAGAGAGACAGAGAACAACAAACAGTCAAAAATCAATACGTGCCCTTTGAGCTTTTAAGTATGTGAAGCACCGTGCAGCATGTCGCTTCACGAAGCAGCTGCACACAGAAGGTAGCAACATGAAGATAATCTTTCAGCATTTTTAGACGAGCGTCCGTATCATCTAGGTGTGCGAACAGCCCCCCTGCTCACACCCCCTACGTCAGGATCAGAGAAAGTCAGCGCAAGAGAAAGAGAGAAAAGTAAGTTGGGTAGCTTCTCAGCCATCTGCCAATAGCGTCCCTTGTATGAAATCAACTGGGCAAACCAACTGAGGAAGCATGTACCAGAAATTAAAAGACCCATTGTCCTCAGAAATCCGCGAACCAGCAAAAAATCCGCGATATATATTTAAATATGCTTACATATAAAATCCGCGATAGAGTGAAGCCGCGAAAGGCGAAGCGCGATATAGCAAGGGATCACTGTACTGCCTGGTTTGGGAACAGCACTCATTAGGACCACAAGGCTGTACAGAGAGTGGTGCAATCAGCTGAACACATCACTGAGTGTGCACTCCCATATTTGAGGACATCTACTCCAAGTGATGTCGGACCAGGGCTAAGAAAATTATCAATGGTTCCAGCCATCACAACAATGTCCTCTTTTCTGTATTATGGTCAGTTAAACGATACCACTTTCTAAAGACCAGTTCAGAGAGACTGAGCAGGAGCTTCTGTCCATAGTCCATATGATCCTTGAATAAGGAAAGTGTCGAGGACTGCATGATGCATTATTGTTAACTCCCTTATATTATGTTATTTATTTACTGTAGTTATTCTTTATTATTTATCACATTTAAAATTCTATTACTGATTTTTGATATTTATGAAGTCATGTATTATTGTTATTGGTCCTTTTTATATTCTTTCTGAAAGGCAGTCATTAAAGTTCAGCAACTAAGCAAATCATTACATATTGTACTGCATTTATAATGTGTATGTGACAAATCAAATTTGATTTGATTTTTTTTGGTCAGTCTGTCTTTCTAAAGCTGGGCTCAGCTCTGCACATTATTCCAAGAAAATGGCTCTTTGGAGCCAGTTTGGCTCATAAGCTAGTCATCATCATGAGCAAAAAAATAACTGCTGGTGCCTCAAAACCTGTTCCTTTTGTATATGACCATTTGCTTAGTCTTCAAGAAGCTCCAAGCAAGTCATATATTGTCAAACCATTAGACAATAAAAAGACTTTAGAGAATGATATTTATAGTTTTCTGTATGCAGGAAGTGAATTACACCTGTTTGTACTTAATGCAGTTATTGGCAAAAAGGGATTGCATTGATTTATAATCCTGTGAAGTGACAACTGGTAGATGATATAAACTGCCGGACTTATAAAGTTCTTCATTGCAAATTAGCAGTATTGGCCCTTTTAAAAGGCAATTACAATAGAATCTATACATCTTTTTCATTACATCTGAGGTTTGATTTATTTGGCACATCAAAGCACATTATAATGAGTCAATGATATTAATTATTAAAAGTGTGAGTCTTCATTTAGCTGGTTTGGCTGCATTTCCCTACTTCATGAAAGGTGTTATCATTTCCCACTTTTAGAGTTGCCTTAAATTCAGGCAAGTTCTTCTTTCCTGTTTTATACATCCCAACTTCTGGATGAAAAGTTGCATGTACAGGCAGTCCCCTGGTTACGTACGAGATAGGGACTGTAGGTTTGTACTTAAGTTGAATTTATATGTAAGTCGGAACAGGTACATTATTTTAATAAATGCTGTTTTTGACCGACTGTAACCAAGTGTTTTGCCAATGAATGATAGAGTTTCACCTCTTTCTGACCTTTTTATTACTTCTACTTTATTTTCAATGGTGATGGTTTTTCTCTTCTTTACTGTATCACCAGCACTTGCATCAGATTTGTGTTTCATAGACGTTCTTGAAGGGTGAAGACAAAAGGTTAAGATGAGCTCTTCTGCACAGCACTGTACACGTTATCACACCAGGAAGGCACCAGTCGTCAACATGTCTGATGTACTGACAAGAGACAACTTCCTGCTATGTGCGTAACAGTACAAGCAGGCTTGCTATTGAGAATGAATGGGGGTGGTGAGGGGCGGTTCTTCACCAGCCCACCTCACAGTCACCTCCACTACAGTATGCTGTAGAACGAACACGGTGCGGCCAAAGGCGAGTAGTGAATCGCCCAACCCCAATTCAACAGGCAGCCATCCGAGGCACACTACAATGCTACCCCTGCCTCCCCGTTCAGCCACAACTGGGTCACCGCTTGCAGTATTACCAGTCGTTTGTGCTGGGCGGACAGTGAAATGCCCCACTCCGCTCCATCCAGCCTGCGTCCAGTCAGGAGCAGTAGCTGCTGCGGCGTAGTGGGTGGGCAGTGAACCATCGTCCTGCACACGAGCGATAGCTGTGGCCCCGGTGACTATGGACCACGGGTCACCGCTTGCCGCCGGGAGCCGCCCGAGGGACACTACACTGTGCGAGCAGCGAAATTGCCTCCCTCCAGCCACCGCTTGCAGCATCCCCAGGCCGACGATGACGGAGCGGCAGTTACTGAGGTGTATGCGTTGCAGCTGCTTCCTCGTTCGTAAGTCGTAGGTCGGATATCCGTAACCTGGGGACTACCTGTATACATTTTCAGACTGTCTTTGTGCATACAGAAATTTTTAAAATCCAACCCCAGGAGGGGACACGAGTCCATCACAAGGGATAATAACTCATGGATCAAAGTACACTAAAATTCCATACATGTATTAGTTCAAGCAGTGTATCATTTCAAAGACCTCTTACTGAACATTAGTTGTATATTATAAATGTTGAGATTCCTATTATATCCTGCCTAAGATTCTTATTATGTTTTTGCTTTAAAATCTCCTGCCTCTTTCATGACCATTCACCTAAACTGCAACAGTATTGTTATAATTGAAACTATAAAATATCCTCTTAATATCCTCCTGTCCTAACACTGACTACTTGATGTCAGCATTTCCCCTCCAGCTACTAAAAAATGTGTCCAGGAGATAAACACCATGTTGCTAATGTTTAGGACATACTGTTCTCATTACAAATAGAGTCAAGGAAAATGCTAAAATGATGATTTTTGTGAAAGCTGCTCTTTCATTCTTAAATGGTTACGGGTGAATAAGATAAGTTACAGTCAAGTTTTGAACACAAGCTTTTACATTTGGAAGATTACTTTGGCACTATTTATTAATAAGTAATAACACTATAAATAATAACACTACTAATTATTTCAGCATCTCCTTTACAGCATCTACAGTAGAAAACTGTTGCTTACAAATGCGTTATTTTATTTCATTTTATTTTATTTTGATATGATTAACAGTTTCTAAAGGCATGTAATAAAAAGTGAATGTATTTAACAGTGTACAATAATGAATTACTTTCATTGCAGATGAAAGCAATATACCCTCTGCTGTGTTCCTTGTGACAGTACAGCACAGCATAGATCAGCAGGATAAGCCAGACGTGTGAGTCAGTTGTCTGAGTTAACTATCATCTTGATGAGGTCACCTAGGATTGAGACTATAACAAATCTAGGCTTTAGAGTGGCTTAACGAGTGCCTAGTGCCCATATTACTATTGCTGCGAGAATTTAACTTCTTAAGAGGAAGTAGAACTATTGACATTACAGCTTGAGTGTGTGTTAAGAGAGGCAGGATAACAAGTAATGATGCCAGGCCTAAATTCTGCTATGACCCTGATTAAATACTTCAACTAACTTCTGAACATATAAGGAGATGATAAATTAAGCAGGGGGAAGTGATGGGGATTTGGTCCAGTGGTACAGCCTAACATTCCAGATTGGTCTGAGCAGTTTTTGGTGTTTTCATTAGATTCGCAGATACCCTGACAGATTTCTGTAAATATTCCATTTTCTTAATGTGCACATTCCCTTATTCTGATTACATTTTTCAAAATGTCAAAAACTTAAGCTATCCTTTTGAGGATATATATTTTTTGAGGCAATATGATTGACGTAGTGGTTAGCACTGTTGCCTCACAGTTCCAAAAATTTGTGTTAAAACTTGGAATGGTCATTTTGTTTCTGAAGTTTGTGTGTTTTCCCCATTCTCTGTCGGGTTTCTCCAGGTACTCTAGTTTCCTTCCTCATCAAGTGTGCAATAGGTGACTATAAGGTGGATCTGCACAATTGAGTGTGGGAGTTTCTAATAGCGTGCCCTGCGATTTACTAACACCCAGTCTTGGTTCTTGCTTTGCAGTTGATGTTGCTACGATTGACTCCAGCTGCAAGCAAGCCTGTAAAGGAAATAGCACGTAGGATTGATAGATGGGTGGAAAGCTTTTTTCATCGGCCACAGCAAAAAATAAGTATATTGGATGGGGCCAACTAATGTAGCACTAACTTAGCATTACCAATCAAAATAACATTTTATTTTAATAAAATGGAGTTACATGTTTTAATACATTCACGTTTGTCATGAAGTTGAAGAACAATGGCATGTTGCGCATTATTTGGAAGTGCAAATATGAATTGCTATGTGTGTGTGACTGTTCTATTGTTTTGTAGTTTATGGTGGCATTATCTTTGTATTACTCTACATTTTATTCATTTAAACTATATATTTAGGGAGAAAACAAGTAGATCATTTTACCTTGGGCACTCCTTATCCTCACTTCCACAAACAAATATTCTGCAAGTATCTTTGTATGGTCTTTTGACTTAATATCTTGAAAAAGATCCTTGAAATGGCTAATTTGTGTTTTCTTTTGAATAAATGCAGTTTCATTCATTCTGGATTCCCGCTGCACTAGAGAGTGATGGGTTGCTTGTTAGCTGGACATTGAAGTAAGAATTTTAGCGCATTTTGTACATGTGACAATTGTACTATTACAACTATTACTGCTGCTGCTGTTAGTAATGATTTTTGCTAAAATTATTTTTCTACACCTTCTTTTTCCAATATGGGGTTAAAGGAGGCCAAACCATATCCTAAAGGTGTCAGGTACAAGCTGGCTACCAAGACTTGGTTAAGAACAGCAGTCTATCCCAGGGTACATTCACTCACACACCCAGTCACAGATCAACATAGCTTATTATTAGACCAGTAGTGGCGCACTGCATGATAACGTGCAGTGAATACACTTGACTTGAGCATTCCTACTTTTCATCCTCTTTCTCTGTACATTTAGCATTCGTTTGCTCAGAGGTTGATGTGCTTGCTGCATCCTGAGCAGTTCTTGTTTTCTCCATCCTAGCGACCCGCTTCTTCTTTTCTTTTGTTGGCATCTCTTCGCATTAAAACTGTTTAAGTCAGTGTTTGTGTTGCAATTAGTTAGTACATTTTCTTTAATTTTTCACTTAAGCTTTCACTTAAGTCTTTAATCTGCCTTAAGAATGATTTAAGATATGAAGATGTCGGGGAAGTGACGGCGAAGGGATGAGAACGGTGCCCGTACACATGTGCCACACGGCCGCCCTGCTGGCTGTTGCTGAGAGTTGATTCTACAATAAAATAAAAATAAAAAGAGGAATAACCTTGGAGGTCAATCATCACCCTGAAAGCGGATAGTAGATGTCACATATTATATGTGTACCAAATTTCAGGTCAATAGTTCTAACGTTTTGCGAGCTACAGGTGATTTAAAATCCTGGACAGACAAACAAACAGCCACGGAAGGACTGAAAGTTCTCTCACATAATTAAACTTGTATTGTGTATTCAGAGCACAAGTTATGAGGATTTCATTTTTGTGGCCTTGAGGTTACTCAGTTAAAGTGGAAGATGTATGTGGTCCTTCAGACACTGGAAGCTCAACGGTAGTTTGAAGGGGCTGATGGGTTGAAACTACAGGTATACATAGACTAGGAGATCCTGTAAGCTGGATAATGTAGGCAGTTATGCTCTATAGTCATGTGAATAAAGTTGAATTGTGTCACAATTTTCTTGCGATGTTTTAGTGAGTGCAAGGTGTACAGCTGTGACCCACAAAGATAGCATATGTAATTTGCAAAATGTGTTTTACATTAGTACATTGATCATGCTGCATAATGATAAAATCTATACCAGGTCATTTCCAAAGGGACCATATTTCAGAACTGGGGACACCTAATCTCAGCAGTAAGGGACTTCTTTTTTCCTCACATATGGAAAGATGATTTAAAATGGTAGTAGAGCAATGCAACCTACATATGCCCTGTAATGCCACAGTCAACCATAAAGCTGATAAGGCACATCCACTTTAACTTCCGAAACCAAAGTGATATTTCATAAATATGTACTATATTGAATATTTGTTTTTTTAATTTCACATTTTCAAACATCACCATTCAATGGTGTTCCTTTAATTAGGACAGAAAAAATAAACCGCCTTTGGAAATAAAAAAAGAACTACTCTTTTTAGCATGCTTTGATAATCCAACAGCTTTTAGCAGCTTAAATGATTCTTCGGTGGTACCAGTTAGGGATTTTTTGGAAGACATGAATGAAATAAACAGATGGAATGGCAGGTGTACGGAAAATGGAGCAGTTTCAGATTATGAAATTGTCCCATCATTAGCTCTGGTTATTGTAGGACAAGATCCAATATTATAGTTTTATTTTCTTAAGGTATGGCACGCAGATGCAATTATATTTTAAACTAAGTTTCAGACATTCATTGTCAAGGCTCAGTGCAGTTCTTATTTAGTCATATTTTTTTCGTGATTGTCTACATGGCAAAGTTTTTGGAATAGTCATACTAGTTAAAGAAATACAAAAATGCAAAACAAATTAAGATGAATATGTTAATTAAAACTTGTATAAATTTACAATGGGTGACTTGTTTAGGAGGGGCGATGAAAACCTAGGTGTGTACTACCATTCAGAAAAAGTTTACCAAACTGTGGATTTCTTTGTTGTGTTTTAACTAGCACAGATTCCAGCACTGGTGTGCCACGCTTGGTTTCTGGGAGGCCACAGGGAGAGCACTTTCTTTGTTTGTTTTTTATGCCATCCAGATTTTTAATTTGAAGAAAATTGTTAATATTTTTAGAAAACATGGTTTACAGGTGCTGATGGCTACCCTGTAGAATTTTATAAGAAATTCTCCACTCAGCTACCTCCCCTCTTATTTGCAACATTTAAAGAAGCTAGAGACAATAAAATTCTACCTCAAACGTTTCGCCAAACATTAATCACCATCTTTCCTAAACAAAATAAGGACTTATTACAATGTGCATCATACAGACCAATTTCACTTCTGAATAATGATGTTAAGATACTCTGAAAAATCCTAGCTAGAAGGATGGAGAAAGTGCTGCCTTCGGTAATATCAGAAGATCAAACTGAATTTATTAAAGGCAGACACTTAGCTTTCAATCTTCGACGCCTGTTAAATGTTATATATTCACCAGCAAAGTCAAACACCCCAGAGTATGATATTATCGTTGGATGCAGAAAAAGCATTTGACATGATTGAATGGAACTACCTTTTCACTACATTAGAGAAATTTGGGTTTGGCCCGAACATTTGTGCATGGATCAAACTACTGTATACCAATCCAGAAGCTTCATTTTGTATTAACAACATTTGTTCAGACTACTTTGAACTAGAACGTGGTACCAGACAAGGATACCCCTTGTCACCACTGCTATTTGCAATCGCCATTGAACCACTGGCAGTGCACTGTCGAAATGCTTATCAGATAAAGTGGATTATCAGAGAAGAATTTCAACAGAAAATTTCTCTCAATGCAGATGATATGGTTTTGTATATATCAGACCCACAAAATACTGTGCCTGCAGTCTTAACAGCACTAACAGAATTTCAAAATATCTCTGGTCTCAGAATTAATTTGAATAAAAGTGTGCTCTTTCCAGTGAATTCTCAAGAATACAATATTAGATTGGGCACCTTCCCTTTTATTGTTGCAGATCAGTTTAAATACCTAGGGGTAAATATCACAAGTAAACATAAAGCTCTTTATCAACAAAATTTTGCCATCTGTATGGAAAAAATTAAGCAAGACTTGCATAGATGTTCAACCCTTCATCTCACTCTAGCTGGAAGAATTAATTGTTAAGATGAATATCCTCCCTAAGCTTCTCTTTTTATTTCAAAACATTCCAGTATTCATCAATAAATAATTTTTTAAGCAATTAGATTCAACCATAACCTCATGTATTTGGAACTCAAAACATCCATGTATCCAAAGAGCAACTCTACAAAGACCTAAGGCAGAAGGTGGCATGGCTCTACCTAACTTTCAGTTTTATTACTGGGCAGCAAACATAGAAGCTATAAAAACCTGGACACAAATAGATGAACATACACAGGCTTGGTCAGCAATAGAAATAAAATCCTGCAGTACTTTATATTCCCTGCTTTGTGCCCCAATAAATGCATGGTATCGTCAATATACTAATAACCCAATTGTGCTTCACTCACTCAGAATATGGAACCAATGTAGGAAGCATTTTAAGATGGAGAATCTTTTATCTGTGGCACCTCTGCATGAGAACCACCTTTTCAACCCTCGCAAACATATGCAGTTTTTAATATCTGGAAAACATTTGGGATTAAATTGCTTAGAGATCTTTATATAGGCAACATCTTTGCACCCTATGAACAATTACATTCCAAATTTAACTTTCCAGCAACACATTTCTTTCACTATCTTCAAATTAGAAACTTTGTTAAACAGAACCTGCCCAATTTTCCTCATCTTGCACCCTCCTCTATGCTGGAAAAAATATTGCTCAGTTTTGAGGACTCAGACCGCACTTCTGCAATATACAAAAATATTTTACAGTCCCTCCCTTTCAAAGATCCAAGAGGACAATGGGAAAAGGATCTCTCACTCAACATATCAGAGTGGAAGGGAGCAATGCAGAGAATTCACTTGAGCTCTATATGAGCAAAGCATACAATTATTCAACTCAAATTATATATCGAGCTCATCTGTCTCGCTTAAAACTGTCCAAAATGTTTCCAGGGCAAGATCCAACCTGCAAATGCTGCAATCAAGTCCCAGCCTCATTGGGTCACATGTTCTGGGTCTGCACCAAATTAACATCATTCTGGACAAAAAATCTTAAATGCCTTTCAGACAGCCTTGGTGTCACAATCCCTCCTAACCCATTAACAGCTGTGTTTGGTGTTCTTCCAGATGGGCTTAAAGTGGAGAAGGACAAACAAACTGTGATTGCCTTCACTACACTATTGGAACGCAGACTTATTTTTCTAAACTGGAAGAATCCTAACTCTCCTCTTTTAAGTCAGTGGGTAACTGATGTTTTACAGTAATCCCTCCTCGATCGCGGGGGTTGTGTTCCAGAACCCCCCGCGAAAGGTGAAAATCCGCGAAGTAGAAACCATATGTTTATATGGTTATTTTTATATTGCCATGCTTGGGTCACAGATTTGCACAGAAACACAGGAGGTTGTAGAGAGACAGGAACGTTATTCAAACACTGCAAACAAACATTTGTCTCTTTTTCAAAAGTTTAAACTGTGCTCCATGACAAGACAGAGATGACAGTTCAGTCCCACAATTAAAAGAATGCAAACATATCATCCTCTTCAAAGGAGTGCGCGTCAGGAGCAGAGAATGTCAGAGAGATAGAGAGCAAAAGCAAACAATCAAAAATCAATAGGACTGTTTGGCTTTTAAGTATGCAAAGCACCGCCAGACAAAGCAGCTGCAAGGAAGAGAGCAATGTGAAGGTAGTCTTTCAGCATTTTTTAGAGGAGTGTCCGTATCCTCTAGGCCAGTGTGCGAACAGCCCCTCTGCTCACACCCCCTCCGTCAGGAGCAGAGAATGTCAGAGAGAGAGAGAGAGAGAAAAACAAACAATCAAAAATCAATACGTGCTGTTTGATCTTTTCAGTATGCGAAGCACCATGCGGGAAGCATATCTCTTGACAAAGCAGCTGCACAGAAGGGAGCAACGTGAAGTTAATCTTTCAGCATTTTTAGACGAGCGTCCGTATTGTATAGGGGTGCGAACAGCCCCCCTGCTCACACCCCCTCCGTCAGGAGCAGAGAATGTCAGAGCAAGAGAGAGAGAAAAGCAAACAATCAAAAATCAATACGTGCTGTTTGATCTTTTAAGTATGCGAAGCACAGTGCGGGAAGCATATCGCTTGACAAAGCAGCCGCATGTAAGCCCAGCAAGGAAGGGAGCAATGTGAAGGTAATCTTTCAGCGTTTTTTGAGGAGCGGCCGTATCCTCTAGGGGTGCAAACAGCCCCCGTGCTCACAATATATTTGAGGAGTTTTATTAAATACGTAATACGCGCTCTGGTTGGGTAGCTTCTCAGCCATCTGCCAATAGCGTCCCTTGTATGAAATCAACTGGGCAAACCAACTGAGGAAGCATGTACCAGAAATTAAAAGACCCATTGTCCGCAGAAATCCGTGAACCAGCAAAAAATGTGCGATATATATTTAAATATGCTTACATATAAAATCAGCGATAGAGTGAAGCCGCGAAAGTCGAAGCGCAATATAGCGAGGGATTACTGTATATTATTTGAAATTGGAAAAAAATCAAATTCTCAGTTAGAGGATCTGTGCAGAACTTTTTCAAAACCTGGCAAGATCTAATCAATATTTTAGAATAAGCTCTTAAAGCACTGAGGAAGTAGATTCTCTTCCCATCTCTTTTTTTTTTCTCCGTTTATCTTTACCCACCTATTAAACTGATCAATTTATTTATTTTTACAAGCTTTAAGTTTTACTCCATTGGCCATGCTCTCTTTCCCAGGGGTGGGGGTTGATTTGTTTTCAATCCTATTTTTTGTAAAACTTTATCTATTTGTATGGAATGATTACAATAAAATCAATAAAATTAAAGTCACAGCTCCCATTACACAGAAATCATCATGTTAAGTCTACTTTTTTGGTTTATTTTAAATTTATTTTTTCTTTACTTTTTTGTTGTTAATTAGGTGGCAGTTAATAGTAATGTGTAAACATGATAGTTACTAACAATAGATAAACTAATTTGATGCCTTTTGATCCTAGCAGAGTAAGGGTCTGACTTTTTTAAATTGCTACTCACTATAACCTCTTAAGTTCTTTTGCAAATGTTATATGCAATATGTCAGTTGTAGGAATAAAAGAAATGTGTTCCCATTTATTGCAGTTACATGATCATACATCAAAAATAGAGAGCAAAACTTTCTTCTTGCTTGAAGAAGAAGAAAAAGGAAAATTATGATAACATCGATAACATAATTACAGTATATTGCAACTGTGTTAAAGAGCATGATGAGTGCAAGTGAAGCAATTAGAAGCAAGTTCAATAAGAATTCTGGTAATCTGATAACGCACAGGTATTGTTGCATACTGCCACAGATCAATGGATGTTTTTCTGCCTGCTTCCCTTTTAATTAAATTTTGTTTTGGTAAAAGCAAATACAGAGATGGAATACTTTACTATCATTAGTTGTAACTTCAGACAATCAAGAAGGGTAAGGCCTACAAAGTCCAGTTGTAATGTACTTCACAGACTTGATTTTATAGGGAAGTGGGTCTTCTGTCTGTCTGTCTCTCTCTGACACTCCCTTTCTTTAAATGTTGACTTCCTTTGACAGGTAGGTTTGTGAAAGTAAGGGGTGTCAGTTTTCAGTTTCATACAGTTATTCAGAAACATGCAGTGCATGTCATGGGGTTGCAGTGGTTTGGTTCCTTGCCAATTTTTCACCTCAATATATGTGAATGTTTAAAATTTGGCCACATCTCATTTCCCATGGTCCACAGGTTATATACCCCCCTACCTTAGTGTAACAGATCTAGAAAAAATTATAGTAAAGCCACATATTTATTTTAGTCCAGTTTATGACATGCTACAGATCTTGTAAGTCACCTTGGATTCAATAGTGATAATAATAACGGGCCATAAACAGCATGAGGATTTGCTCAGATTACTGATATCAGTGCTTTCATACTGTATAACAAAGTAAGGCCACCTTTTGCTGATATTTTTGTCAGACAAGAAGAAATGCATGTATTGGCGTATTACTTCATCCATAAATTAATGTACAAATCTTATAATACTTTTTAAAACTGTTAAACTATTATAATAATCTTTTATAGTAAAGTATATTTCAGTTTATTTACTAAATGTTAGCTCTGGTTATTGCAGGACAGAAACTATTACCTAGTGATTTTAATTTGTTTGGTGTATAGGTCAAACAACAATTTACAAACATAAATGCTTTTGAATTTCTAGTCATTATTAAATGTAAATATAATCATTGTATGTGATACATCAGTTTTTAAAATAAAAAATTAAATTGAGGCATTTTGGATTTATTTGTTTATAATTTACTCAACATTTACAAGCTCAGAGTGCCATACACATTTAGACATTTAGTACAAATAGCATTTGATATAATATCAAGCCTATTAATAATTAGTGTACATGTATACTGCATATTATTTTCCTATGAACTATACTGAAGTTTATTTACAAGTTATTTATATTTTCTCACTGATCTCTGCTCAAAGTTGTTTATAACTTTCTAGAGGAAACTGCTGTTAATAATAATATACGGCACTTAAGTGAATTATTAGAGGATAGAAGGCATGGCTAGAAGCAACACCACAAAGCCAAAGGAAATTATTAAATTCAAAGTCATTAAAATAATTCATTCAAATTGTTTAAAAGGAAACATAGAATAATTTAGAGAGAACAGAAACAAAATCAGAGTCAAAGGAAGAAGCAATGCATACACAATGTAAAGTGAGGGTAAATTTACAGTGATGTATAAAGTGGAGAGGTTTTACTGTTGAGGTGTAAGAAACAAACCAGAGTTAAAAAAACACAGAAAGAAAGAAAAAGCTTTACTTCAGGTGAGCATGGAAGGTGCTTAGAACAAATATAATAAGGGGCATAAAGTGGGACCTGCATTAAACAGAAAGAATGTTGGTGGGAAGTAGACAGTACCCATTTCAAACAATTAGTGGAAGGAGGCCAAATAGAAGTATTGTATGTTCATCAAAATGAACTGGTTGCACAATGTCTAGAGGAAACAAAAAACAGAAATTTATTAAAAATTAATGTGAATATTACCACATAACTAGAAAGATTTTAAAGGGAAAGAAAAAGAATTCAACAGGAAACAGAAATTGTAAAATTACAGTAGATAAATTTAAACAGGGACAGGGACATTTGGACAGCTTAACTATTAGCTAAACAAACAGGCTTGATGGACGGCATGGTCTCCTCTCATTTGTCAAATTTCTTATGTTCTAACAGAACTACCGTATATACTCAAGTTTAAGTTCTCCCATGGATACGTCGGGTCTTGATTTTACTGTATAATTTCCAGTATTTTATAATGTCAGTCGTATAAATCAAATCCGGAAAACTCACGCTATTGGTCCAAGAGATTATGATATGCTAACAGTCACCTGAGAGAGTAACCACGGACCACACTGCCTTTTTTTATATGTATTGTGTTTATGTGACCACATGGTAGTACCCAAACTATTCCGGATGGATGTTTGCTTTGTTTTGTGTTTTTTGTATCTCACACACTCATATACCTTTATCATAAGAGCATCCCTTATCTGTGATGGAGCGTTTGATCAGAAGAAAATATGAAGCTGGTTTTAAATTAAAAGTTGTTGAAGTGGCCAAAGAAACTAGTAACTGCACTACTGCAACAAAAGTCAATATGTCTGAGAAACTGGTGCGAGATTGGAGAAAGCAGAAAGATGTAAAAAAATTTAAAAATTAAGTGTCGTATTTTTGAACGGGCGTACAAGTTGGGGTCTGATTTTATGTTCGATTTTTTGAGTTTCAAGACCCAACTTATACGTGAGTACATACGGTAATCATTTCAACTGAAGAGCAAGAGAAACTGGAAGTTGATGTGGAAGCAGTTTATTTCAGTTAAAAATAAAACTATAATCAGAATTATAATGGCTGATGATGTCATATACTAATAATAATATCTGTTAAGTAAGACATCTTTGAACTATATACAGTTTAGTTATTCTGGAATGTGGATATTAACAGCTGTAGTTAAGGTAATGCTAACTGATGGATTTGAAGGTAATCAAGTAACATGGCTATACTCAAACACCATGTTTTAAAATTGGGAGGTAAATATGGAAAACTAGACAGTAAAAAGTTTCCTACCCATTTTTATTGTTTGAAGGCAGATTGTATGTGAAGAAAGTACAACAGCAACCAAAGAACGATTTTAAATCTGTTTGTTTTGGACACAGAGCTGGTCCAACATTCAACATGTCATTAGTTTTATTGTGCTAAAGTTTAAAAAAGGCTGTTTTCTAATTATGTTAAGATATTGCTTTAAAAAACGGTGTGTGAATAGTATGACACTGTATAGTTTGACATTTGATTAAAAACAAAGATATTACATATTGGGTGGCACGGTGGCGCAGTGGGTAGCGCTGCTGCCTCGCAGTTGGGAGATCTGGGGACCTGGGTTCGCTTCCCGGGTCCTCCCTGCGTGGAGTTTGCATGTTCTCCCCGTGTCTGCGTGGGTTTTCTCCGGGCGCTCCGGTTTCCTCCCACAGTCCAAAGACTTGCAGGTTAGGTGGATTGGTGATTCTAAATTGGCCCTAGTGTGTGCTTGGTGTGTGGGTGTGTTTGTGTGTGTCCTGCGGTGGGTTGGCACCCTGCCCGGGATTGGTTCCTGCCTTGTGCCCTGTGTTGGCTGGGATTGGCTCCAGCAGACCCCCGTGACCCTGTGTTCGGATTCAGCGGGTTGGAAAATGGATGGATGGATGGATATTACATATTTCATCATGATCATGTATTTCTTATTGAATTAACCATGCCAGCTTCTAGTGGTTTGACCAATCATAATCATGTAAACTTAGCATGAACTGTCCTGTTTGGCAATAAAGACCCCAAGACTGAATCACCAGGATGGGCTTACGACTCGATTACCTGGGCTCGGTCACTGTTCTGAGGCTTATTGCATATCCTTGCCTTGGTTTCAACTGTAGGCTTTTTATCTAGAACTGTGGTTCTCAGTTTCAGCCATGGTGTATCACTGTGGCAGTAAGTTTTGATTCCAACCAGTTTATTACAGTAATCCCTCCTCCATCGCGGGGGTTGCGTTCCAGAGCCACCCGCGAAATAAGAAAATCCGCGAAGTAGAAACCATATGTTTATATGGTTATTTTTATATTGTCATGCTTGGGTCACAGATTTGCGCAGAAACACAGGAGGTTGTAGAGAGACAGGAACGTTATTCAAACACTGCAAACAAACATTTCTCTCTTTTTCAAAAGTTTAAACTGTGCTCCATGACAAGACAGAGATGACAGTTCAGTCTCACAATTAAAAGAATGCAAACATATCTTCCTCTTCAAAGGAGCAAACAATTCAATAGGGCTGTTTGGCTTGTAAGTATGCGAAGCACCTCGGCACAAAGCTGTTGAAGGCGGCAGCTCACACCCCCTCTGTCAGGAGCAGAGAGAGAGAGAGAGAGATAAAAAAAATCAATACGTGCCCTTCGTGCTTTTAAGTATGCGAAGCACCGTTCAGCATGTCGTTTCAGGAAGCAGCTGCACAAAAGATAGCAACGTGAAGATAATCTTTCAGCATTTTTGGACGAGCGTCCGTATCGTCTAGGTGTGCGAACAGCCCCCCTGCTCAATCCCCCTACGTCAGGATCAGAGAAAGTCAGCGCAAGAGAGAGAGAGAAAAGTAAGCTGGGTAGCTTCTCAGCCATCTGCCAATAGCGTCCCTTGTATGAAATCAACTGGGCAAACCAACTGAGGAAGCAGGTACCAGAAATTAAAAGACCCATTGTCCGCAGAAACCCGCGAAGCAGCGAAAAATCCACAATATATATTTAAATATGCTTACATATAAAATCCGCGATGGAGTGAAGCCGCGAAAGGCGAAGCGCGATATAGCGAGGGATTACTGTATATCAATGGGGTCACTCTTACCTCTAATTGCTCTAATTGTTTAGATTGTGTTTTCTTGCTAATTAGTGCACAAGTGAATGTGACACATATGATTTTTTATTTTCAGTGTCTCTCGCACCTGTGTCTGCACTGCCTGCAATTAATGGTCAGTATTTGGATCCATTTAAGGGAGCAAACCCCATGGGAAAAGGTGAATTAAAGAATATGGGAAAAGAAAGATAAGCATTTAATTCAATGGTGGAAAAAGCACATTTCTAATTTTCTTTTACATGTAAATAATAGACTGGCACATTTTCTTGAATGCAAAATAAGAGAAAAAAAGTCTATTTAAACAATCAGATCAGTTAAATTCAAATGAAACAATCTGATCAATTAGAAATAAAACTGACCCATTGATTTATGAAACTGGATTGAACTAAGTATCATTTACTTTGGTTTACAGGGCATGACTCCTATCATTTCAATAACCTGTTGTACTCTTTTGCATTTTTATCAGATCAATGTTAATTTTATTATTTTTTTTCAGTCGGCAAAGCCTTGACACTTGGATAAAACATGGGTTTGAAAATATATGAATGAATGAATGGTTTTTCACTCATCGCCTTACAGTCATAAACACATTATTTAAAATCCCAAGATGATTTTAAATGTTTGTTATTCACTAGTCATAATATTATGATCTCAGTTTGATTTTATGTAGCTCAGCCTGATTTCATTACATTCCCAACGACTTTGTGAAGGACATGCAGTCCCTTGACATTTCACAACTGACAAAGTAGAAGATTTACACTTCTTTAGTTGCTTTTTTGACACTTCTTTGTTTTTTGTGAAATGCTATGGCTGGACAATTCCATTCCCTCTTCAAAAAATGCTGTGCAGCTCTTCTAGTACGTTGTTTGCTAGTTCCATGTCATAGTCTTCACTAGTGATGAGAGAACTGTATAGAGTTTGCTTCACCATGAGCTTGACGAAATGCATTAAAGTCAATGGGGAAGGAGAAACTGAACTAGTTTTGAGTTGCTTACTATGGTTCAATGGTGTTTTATTTGCCCTTGAGTTATAGGGAAGCAGCTTCCAACTGTGCTGGACTGATTATTATGGCCTAAAATGTGATGTTTATTGTGAGGCAGCAGTGCTAACCGCACCTCCATCGCGTCTCAAACAACAAAATACACGCACAGAATGATAATCACAAACAAAATACACCAAATGTCGCAAACTAGCAATAACTAAAAAAAATATATACAGTAATCCCTCGCTACTTCGCGGTTCACTTTTCGCGGATTCACGACTTCGCGGGTTTTTAAATACAAGTGATTGCCCGCCTATCGTGGAAGTTATGTTCCAGACCCATCAGCAACAGGAGAAAATCCGCGATATAGAAAGACCATATAAATAAACATTTTTATAGTTTAAGCCTTAAAATACCCATCCCACATGCTTTAAACACACGTAAACTTATAAAACACACTTTGTTAACACATATGATATGTGGATGTCGGGCTAAGGATATGAGTAACATCTCACTATTATAAAACATTTTAACTTCACGCAAGACAAGACAGTGAGACAGGAAAATTGGTGATGTACAGGCTTTTAAATTATTGACACGCATAGCGACAAGCAGCACAAAGCCAGCACAAAGTCCACTTCTCCTTAGCGTTCATTCAGCTCCCCACCCCCTTGACAATGCGAAGTGGCAGGAGCGTACTGCGCTTCCGGGGAGGGGGGGTTTGAGCGAACGTGCGTTCAGCTCTCACACACCCACACACACACACACACACGCACACACTCCTCCTCCTCCTTCTGAACGCGCAGAGCGACAAGCAGGCATTTTGGCAGAAGCAGCACAAAGTCCATTTCTGCTCAGCGTGAGTTCAGCTGCCCCCCTTCACAAAGCGAGTGCAGACACATTGACGTCTGACCGCTGCGTGCAGTGTGCAGTGTTGGTCTGCGGTGTTTAAGAATGTTGAAAGTGTTTAAGAGCATAGGAAGTGTTTATAAGAGTGTGGGAAAGGTTAACAAGAGAGTGAGAAAGGTTTATAAGAGTGTGGGAAGGGTTTATAAAGCCTTAAAATATGTATAAATAATAAAATAAATATAGGTCGCTACTTCGCGGATTTTCACCTATCGCGGGGGGCTCTGGAACGTAACCCCCGCGATAGGTGAGGGATTACTATATTGTCACAAAAGCCACAAAGAGCCATAGCAAGGTTTGGGGCAGCCACCCGTATATTTGCTTTCCTGGCTGCAAATTGTCATTGAAAAGATAGCACTGCTGTGCACAAAACCGAGTCCAAAACAGAACTGAGGGAATAGGGAAAAGGTGGAGGCTTTTAAAGGGGAAGACAGGGAGTGAGATCAAAGGGGTCGGGCTCATGAAGGTCTTCAGCCATTGGTTCGAGCTCGGACGTGACATCACAGGGGCCATAGCCGGCAAGGTCTACTTCCATAGGCTCGGTCCCGGAAGTGACGTCAAGAGAGCCAGGTGGAATCTCCCGTGAATGGTCTACAGGAAAGGGAGAAAAAGAGTTGGTGCACTCTGCCACATCCCGGCATGACTCGGAACTGCCCTTACTCAAGCCCTTTAGCTGCCTCCTATGCGCACGTGTGTGACAATGTGTATTTCATTGTGCTCACAGAGGTCCAATTTTGGAGCACATACTGGTAGTGTGATGAAGCACAGGTGTAAATCTGGCTTGTTAGTTGGGCACCAGTTTCTGTTTCCAATCACTGTGTAGATGCTTTGAACTTTTTTCTTCCATGAAGAATATAGAAATGCTTTGTAAAGAATCTTTTTTTTTTTTATTATTATTATTTCACTTTTGTTCTTGGGGAGGAGATGGCTCCTTTAAGACTTCTCTTGGATTGTTGCTCCGGCGCATGGCTTATTATGACTGCATATTAGCCACGCAGTGCTAGCTTAGGGATCAGTGTTAAATATCTAGCAGGGTACTGATCAGGTCATGACTTTATGCATGCCAAAGCAGCTCGGTACCAATCTTACCATATGCATGCATAAACATTCAACACATAACTGCTACAGCTCTGTGATACCATGCTGGCCATGAAAAGCATTATTAGGCACTGGGAAAAACTTAATCTAAACTGTCTGCACAAAGAAATTCCAGGAAAATATTTGCTGAACAAGGTCACTGGCAAATGCAGCATAACCAATGAAAAAAATGCTTTGGTGAATTTTGCTAATGAATACTAGTCCTCACGCAGTTATGAAAACATGTTGCATTAATGACGTGTATGTAATCGATGATCTTCTGTTACTACACTAACAAGCGCATTTCAATGTTGTCTCTAATTTTACTGGCAATGCATTTTCATAAAGTGTAATGGCTGTTAGGTGCTTCCTTGCAAAGGTTTTTATTTTTGTTCCAGACTTGTATTATTTTTTTCTTAAGTAACTTATCTTCCTCTTCATACTCCTGTAGTTATATTTATTTAAGAGGTTATTTTTGTAAGTCCAATCCCAAAGGTATTTGAATTGATCTTAGTTTCTTTGTGACGTCAGATTAATCTTTGATTTACTAATTATAAACTATGAAAATTGATTTTTTTGTGTTTAAGCCTGAACACTGTAGTCACATCTTTTTGAGGAACATTGTCAGCTTTTTTTTCCAGGTCAGCTTTTTCTGGGGAATTGGTGAATATTTGATGTATTCTAGTATGTGGGGCTAAATTAACAGTAGACACAGAAGCATATAGATACATGAGGTGTCAGAAATAAAATATTACATTACATTGTAAAAAGTATTAATTAAAAATCTAGGGGTGTTGTGCACAGACCCTAAAATGCACTACTAAGAGAACATCTGTTGTACTGTGTTCATTTGTGGTCACCGCTCTAAAAAGGTAGATCAGCACTAGACACAGCAGAAAGAAGAGCAATTATGTGCATCCCTGGAGGGGACCTAATCTGATGTTAATAAAGTTGACACAGCAGAATTAGTTTAGTTAAAAATGAATTGTGCATTTGGGGACACAGTGGAAATTCAGGGCATGTGATTACAAGACAGAAATCAGGAAGAACTTCTTCACCAAAAGGGTTAACAGACTCTGGAACAAACTACTGAGCACCAACAATGACATATTTTAAATACAATTATATGGAGAAGGTGTTGGACAATTCACCTCTTAGTTTATTTAGTGACATTTCTTATGTTCTCATAACCTGTAATATAGATATCACTCCATAGAGATTAATTTTTAGACAACCAAGTAAGACATCAAAACTCTAAAGTGAGCAGCATAAACTAGCAAATTGTTAATGAACAGACTGACATGATGGTAAAACTTTTGACTTTTTTATGTAGCTAAATGAAACCCCAGAACCATTAAATCAAAGCAAACATTAAAAATTCAAGATGAATCTAAAGTCTATGTAAAACTAACATAAAGCATCTGAGTTAAGCGGTCAAATAACATCAGTGCTTAGCTAATCGCTTAGCTAATCCAGACCAAAGCAAGTGGGACAAAGAGGGAAGAAATTAAGATTTAAGCAGCAGAATATCAAAACTGGAGAAATAAAATGACTGGCATAACATGCAGCATGTCCAAGAAAAGGATTCTGATTAATATGAACATGCAAATGCACATAAAAATTAATTTAGAGGCCTGTTATTGCAGCAAAAAGAAAACAAAAAGTGTGAACTAGACTTAAAGGGCAACATGTTTTATCAAGCAAACTTTAGTTAAAATACCTAAGTGCTAGATCTGCTTATAAAGCAAAAAATAGAACCATCTTGTGAAGGGTATAGCAAAGATTGTCACTGAGGTGAGTCAAATACATAATAAACAATGGAATAAGGAATTTAGCAGTTGTATAAATCAGCAGAGGACCACATGAAAATGGGAAGGGAAGCCCCAGGTTTTGAATCCATGTAGTACTAAAGTTAGTGGGAGGTGCAATGCAACTTGAGATCTAGGAACAAGCAGTCAATCAGAAGAAGAGGAAAAAGTGGAAATGAGCAAAGAACAACTCTAGTTGAAAAATCATTTTTTAAAAACTATTAGAAAACTGTAGCTCTTGCTCTTAAAGTTGTCAGAGAAAATAATAATTTCTGTGAGGTTAAAACCTATAGAACAGTGAATGAAGGAACTAGGATTCTACTGCCTCAACAGTTTACCTGAAAAGAAATTAAACATTAGATGGCCAAGGAAGTTCTAAATAACACAAGACACAGAGGCCTAGCAATGTAGAGGCAGGAAATTGTAGGAAATAGATTAGGGATGTCCAGGCAAAAAGGGAGGAATATGAATGTGGCCAGATAGAAATTAGGCCATGGCAGAGCAAACGAAGCATACTTCAATATATCATATAATAAATGTTCTTAAACTTAAAAAGGGACATTACCACAGTCATCGTGGGCTTAACCATACATCAGTATGTCATGTAGGTGTTGTCAGCACACCTCCATTACCACCCCTCCCCACACTATGAGCTCCGTTACGTCATGATTTACAAGTTAACCACTGACCAGGATGCTTTTGCAGCCAGTGGTGATGAATTCCACTGAGCAGCTATAGATATTGGTGAGTACAGGTGAGCATTCCTCAGGTATCTGAGAAAGCAAAGTCATTGGTGAGCCGTCTAGACAATAGCTGAGATGTGTTGTGCCCACTTCAGGTTACCAGTGGCGGTGAAATTTAAAGTTCTAAAAATGTAACATTGCTGACTCTTTATGACTTCCCCTCTGATGTAAACAGGATTGTGGGCTGCCTCTTGCTTCCTGATATCTATGACCAGCTAATTTTCTGACACTAAGGGAGTCAGAAAGCAAATTTCTTTGCTGTCTCACCATTTATTGTAATCAGGTCGGTGGTGTTATTGTTATTAGCGAATGTAATAATGGAGTTGCAGCTGTGATTAGTGACATAGTCATAGGATAACAAAGGGAACAACAGAGTATACTCCGCTCACCGCCCTGTGGGATGCCTATGTTAAGGATGAGTGTGAAGGAAGTGACGATGTCAGCACACACGAAGAGTGTGACAGTCAGGAAGTCAAAAATGCAGTCCCAAATTTAAAAGATTGGCGGTCATGTTTGATTATACATCACTTAAATCAATTAAACTGGTTACTTTTACTTATTTACTTGCTTACTTTCATATTGATTGAATGATTCATTAGTTGGTTGATTAATGGATTGAATTTATTTTTTTTTACTTACTAAAGCTAAGGCACAAGGTAAGCAATGTGTAAAATACAAGCCAAGGTACGAGAGGCTATCAGAAAGTTTAAATTAATGATATTAACAGTTAAAATCATATTAAAAGCAGGCTGACCTCTTCTTGAACCTACTTTAAGAATAAGCATTAAAAAATAGTCATATCTTTAAAATGAATGCAAAAGCGAATATACAAGCATATTTTGCTATAGAGATATTTCTGAATCAGTTATTGCATTTACATTAATTTGCTTAGCAGACACTTTTATCCAAAGTAACTTACAAAAGAGGTAAACAATTGAATAACATTGTTCAGTAGGTGTAATAGGACAGGTAACAAAAGTTGATAGCCATGAGTGAAGATGTAATAACTCATACATTTACAAGCATAGATTACAATCAATAAAGCAATTAAACTTAAACAAATTAGCTAAGTTTTTTCGCCCTTATCAGTTGGACAGACATTCAGAGAACAGGTGGGTTAATCTTTGTTATTACCATTTTTAGTATTAATAGATTTGTTTTTGTTGTTGTTTGGTGGAGCTCAGAGAAGCATAAAGCAAAAAAAAAAAAAGGAGAGTGTTAACAAAAACACAATGCTTGTGTCTTAGTAAACAATTTAATCAAATCCTTACATCCTTAAATATTCATTAAAGTATAATACTGCTTGGGATTTTAAAATAAGTTAATATGTGAAAGGTGGACATTTATTTTGAAAAAGGTTCTTTTGTGGGTACATTCAATTACTATGTCCTAAAAATCAACTAAGTACTTAATTTCCATCATTGTTTATGTTTTTGCAGGATAAGCCTGCTGAGCAGACATATTTTAAGTCTTTAGAATAGCTTATTTGTTGCAACTTATTTTTTGTATAGCAGTCTTCACTGAGTGCGGAAGCAGAGTGCTTTGAACAATTCTCAGTTAAAATACAAGTACAGATTATACTAATCTATATATATAAAAATGGAATGGGTGGGTCGTCGGGTGGGCCTTTTTTTCATTCCGTTGAAAGACACGCCCTACTCACTGGACAGTTAAAAACACCAATCAAACTAACGATGACATCAAGTATTACCCAATCAAAAGTAGGAAAGGAGGCATCTTCATAAAATGCGTGTGGGATGATTTGCATGAGACGCTGCTTTAAAAAAAAAATGATAAAAAAAATACGGGACAAATCCCGTCCAGTATTGATTCAAAACGGGACGCGCAATTTCATTCTCAAACGTGGCACGATTCCGTATTTTAAAGGACGGGTGGCAACCCTACAGTGCCAGGTAACCACCCATACAATCACATTGTGATTCAGACTAGGAATGCAATGAATGTAATTACCCCGATCTACATACAAGGCGAAAGTGTTGTAACATTCAAAGATGATGGTTTGGGATAAGTACACCATACAACATAAAAGAGCTTATGAAGCCTTGAACCGAAAAAAGCAACATCTCAGAGATCGTAAAAAAAAAAATAGGAGCTAATGTCGTTTTACTCGCTGTAGATTTTAGTCAAACATTACCAGTTATTTCACGAGGGAGACCAGCACATCAACTCAACGCGTGTTTAAAATCCATGCTTCTACCACGCTCGGTTATATGTCGCGTGTTCTCGGGTAGGTGCACCAAAAAATGTATACATTTAAGCATGTAATGGGCAAACAAAAAATGAGGTATACCCGAAGGCACAGCAGTAGTACTTAATGTAACTTTACTTCTTAAATGTTAATGTTTTACTGTTTAATAATTTATACGCTTCTTATATGTTGTTCAAATTCTTTTATCAAAATACCACTGACAGCGCAATGCACGATAACATCGAGTGAATACACCATACACATCCGCCCACGGCTGCCCTGCTGTGCGCAGATAGGACTTGATTGTACAATAAAATAAAATAAAGATAAAAAGACTAAAACAATCATCACCCATAAAGCGGATAGTAGACGTGACGTACTATATGTGTACCACATTTCAAGTGTATAGGTGCAACGGTTTGCGAGCTACAGGTCATTTAAAATCCTGGACAGACACACAAATTGCCACGGTAGCAAATTACAGAAGAAGATTTTACTGTTTAATAATTTATATTTATATGAAATGTGCTTCTTATATATTACTTCATATTCTCATATGATAATGATGTTAATGTTTATATTGATTTCTGTGTTATTAAAACTGCATGTATGTGTGTATATGTATATATATATATATATATATATATATATATATATATATATATACTAGCAAAATACCCGCGCTTCGCAGCGGAGAAGTAGTGTGTTAAAGAGGTTATGAAAAAAAAAGGAAACATTTTAAAAATAACGTAACATGATTGTCAATGAAAGCCCGTTTCACTCAGTAAGTCTTATGTGTGTGTTTATGTATGTGTGTGTATATATATGTACATGTGTATATGTAGATATGTATATATATGTATATGTATATAAATGTTTATGTGTGTGTGTATATTATATATATAATATATATATATATATATATATATATATCTATATATATATATATATATATATATATATATATATATATATATATATAAAAAGACAGCAACAGTTATAACAATGACAACACAATTACATTGACAATCATGTTACGTTATTTTTAAAATGTTTCCTTTTTTTTTCATAACCTCTTTAACACACTACTTCTCCGCTGCGAAGCGCGGGTATTTTGCTATATATATATATATATATACGAGCTGTATATACCCGGCGTTGCCCGGGGCAGAAGTAACCTAATCGGTCAAACACTTACATATATACCAAAGTAAACCTAATCGGTTAAACAGCTTCATATATACAGAAGCGAACCTAATTGGTCAAACAGTTATGAATGTGCAGAATGATTTTACAAACATTATGCGTGTTAACAATCATTAAAAAGAAAAGATTGAGGAACTGTTCTTCTATATGTGATGAAGCCACTAATAAGACACATTTTTTTCAGGACCCAGCTGTTTCATAACTAAACTACTGCCACCCCAAAGTAATGCCTAATAGTGGTTTTTGGGGTAGCTGTGGAATAAAAAGGGTGTTTTTTAGTCAGTAAGAATCTGACAGTACCCTTCAGTACGGGCTGAAGGGTGCCTATGTAAGGTTTTACATCCTTCCCGTATGGAAAAAAAAAACATACTAAACTTTTTTTTCATCATTACAGATAATCTCAGTCAAATCGAAGTACGCATTCTCAATTTATTTTTATCTAATTTTTACTTTTTCACAAAGCCATCCCATGCCAATTTGTATGAATAAACTTTTGCTAGAGAGTTACCAAAAGTTTATTCATGCACATATTTTAATACGGATAATCTATCTCTAATCAAGGTTCTCATTTTCATTCTAATTTAAAATAATAATAGATACTCATTTTTTTCTTCTGTTTTAGAAAAACCAATCTATGCCACCTACGTCTTCGTCAAGTCAGCTTCATCCAGCTTCATCACATATAGAAGAAGAGTTCCTCAATCTTTTCTTTTTAATGATTGTTAACACGCATAATCTTTGTAAAATTATTCTGCACATGCATAACTGTTTGACCAATTAGGTTCGCTTCTGTATATATGAAGCTGTTTCATCGATTAGGTTTGCTTTTGTATTTATGTAACTGTTTGACCAATTAGGTTTGCTTATGTATATAGATTAGCTGTTTGTCCGATTAGGTTCGCTTCTGTATATATGAAGCTGTTTAACCGATTAGGTTTACTTTGGTATATATGTAAGTGTTTGACCGATTAGGTTACTTCTGCCCCGGGCAACGCCGGGTATATACAGCTCGTCTATATATATAAAATACTTTTCGCATTTGAAACGGAAATTATGTATGACCACAGAGGAACAGGAAAAACATTCTTAATAAACCTGATTCTTGCCGAGAAAGCGAATGGTGACATAGCTCTGGCTGTAGCGTCATGGGGAATCGCTTCTACATTATTAGATGGAGGCCATACAGCACATTCGGCATTGCAATTACCATTAAACTTTGCTCACTACGAAAATCCAATATGCAGCATACGCAAGGGCTCTGGAAAGGCAAAAGTCTTGCAACATTCAAAGATAATAGTTTGGGATGAGTGCACCATGGCACGTAAAAGAGCTTGTGATGCCTTGAAGCAAACATTGCAAGATCTCAGAGATCCTACCAAAATAATGGAAGGTACTGATGTTTTACTCGCAGGAGATTTTCGTCAAACATTACCAGTTATTCTACAAGGGACACCAGCAGATGAACTTAACAAGTGTTTAAAATCCATGCTTCTCCCACGGTCAGTTATATGTCGCGTGTTCTCGGGTAGGTACACCAAAAAATGTATACATTTATGCACGTAATGGGCAAACAAAAAATGTAGTATACCCAAAAGCACTGCAGTAGTATACTCAATGTATCTTTACTTCTTAAATGTTAATGTTTTACTGTTTAATAATTTATACGCTTCTTATATGTTGTTCAAATTCTTTTATCAAAATACCTGTAATGGCGCACTGCACGATAACGTGCAGTGAATACACTTGACTTGAGCATTAATAGTATTCATCCTCTTTCTCTGTAAGTTTAGCATTTGTTTGCTCAGAGGTTGATGTGCTTGCTGCTTCCTGAGCAGCTCTTCTTTACTCCACCCTAGCAGCCCGCTGCTTCTCTTTCGTCGGCATCTTTTCGCGTTAAAACTGATTAAGTTAGTTTTTGTGTTGCAATTACTTAGTATGTTTTCTTTAACCTTTCATTTAATCTGGCACTTAAGTCTTCAATCTGCCTCAAGAATGATTCGGAAGTGGTAGGGAATGAGAACGGCGCCCATACGCATGCGCCTCACGGCCGCCCTGCTGTGCACTGCCGAGAGTTGATTCTACAATAAAATAAAATTAAGATAAAAAGTTTAATAAAATTATCAACACGAAAGCGGATAGTAGACATCACATAGTATATGTGTGCCAAATTTCAAGTCAATAGGTGAAACGGTTTGTGAGCTACAGGTGATTTAAAATCCTAGACAGACAAACGGATAGCCACGGTAGCGTATTATAGAAGAAGATTTTACTGTTTAATAATTTATATTTATATGCAATGTGCTTCTTATATATTCATATTCTCATATGAAAATGATGTTAATAATGTTGTTTATATTGATTTCTATGTTATTGTAAGTGCTCTTTATTTGTTGAAAAATAAAATTGGCAATTAACAAACTTATTTTATAAATACATTTTATTTTTTTTCCCTTGCACTCAGTGTGCGACGCCATTGGGTAATCAGCTAGTTACTAAATACAGAACTGGTACACATATAAATACAGATTTTTTAAAACACACAAAGAACAAGGTAGAGCTGATTATGCATAAATGGAAAACAACAATATTTGTCCATGAATTCATTTACTTTACAGAGAGAATTATGAAACCAATGAGAACATAATATATATTGTGCAAATAAAACATGGATTTCTATTGCACCAAAAGACTAAGTTCATGTTTCTCTTACTTGCAAATCTGAATAGTTTTTCTGTCTGATACATTAACTTTTAAATGACATTCCAAAGACACGTTAGTACGATGAATGTATAACTTTAAATACCCCAGTTTCTGTCAGAGACCCTCTTTTCTTAATGTCTGCCTCTACAACCAAGGTGAGACCCTCCTTGTACTAAATAAGGTTCTAACTCACCCATGATCCAGAAATATATCATTATTGATCATACAGAAAGACTGATGGATTTAATTATGTTATCAGTTTGCTTGGAGCCTGACAAATATTTGCATATGCTTTTTAATATGTACAATATCTAGTGATCCTTTCTTCATAAACGTGTTCCTTTTATACTGGTAGCTGTCAGTTCGTTAATGTTTAAAAATAATGTTTTGCTTTTATTTTTACTTGTAGAAAAAATTCACATTTATGTAGTAAAAACTAAAAGAAAAAAGTTTCAATTATAATGGGTAAACAGAAATAAATGTGTTTTCATATCTTAATCACCAAATATTTTTATGGATGAGAACAATATTTTATTATTGTTATTGTTGTTTATTAGGGATGTGTACAAAAACTTAAATTTTTCAATAAAGAAATAAAGGAAGAAATAAGTAGAAGATCCTATATTCTGTTTAAATGATGTTTTATACTTGCTGTATAAGACTAATTTTACATACTGTACTGTATGCCTTATACAGCTTTTACTTTTAAGCTGTTACTGATTTAGAAAGCATTTCTTAAATATGCCAAGGCATTTTCATGGAGGCCATGTTCATTTTGGCCACAAAAGAGCAAATACATTCATGGACTGGATTCTTGACCAGACTCTGTTCTTGGTACTGTACTTTTGTTGATGTAATTCAACCACAATACATTCTGCCACGTGTGTGTGTGTGTCAGATCAGTTTAAAAGACTTAAATTGTCCCAAATTGTCACCACTTCGCTCTGCACTTTGTTAGGGTATTATATCCCTCATGTGGCTTCTGTGTTTCCACAAAGCTCTTTCATTTTACATAGCCTTTAAAACAGAGTGGTATGCACAAAAGAGTCTTTTGAAGGATAGTCCTTGTTACATAATTACCTCTGGTACAGAAGTTTCAAGTTGAATTTGAAGACTGCGGTATCTAAATTAAATAGGAATATCAACACAATTGGACCTTTGCGCTTCTAAGTCATTTTGATTTAGACCTGCTTTCCATAATTTATACTGTAAGATTTAAGCACCGTAGATGTGTATTGAAAGGAATGTCAAGTCTAAATATACTGTGTGAGAACTGACTGCTGCAGTCAGATACCTTTGATTCATTGATAATTTGCTGAATATCAATAAGATGTGTCTGTAGACATCTTTATGGAGTACAGAGAAGAGAATAATCATGTTCTTCCAAATTTAATGTTAACATCTTATCACATGTTAGATAGTAGTGAGCAGAACGTGACTAAAAATGTAATGGAGTTGGCAGCATGGTGGCACAGTGATAGCACCGTCTGAGAGAGAGAGAGACAGACCTGTGTTCACATCCTGGGTCCTCCCCTGTTGTCTCACAATAAGCATATAAGGGTTTGTGTCCCAGGTAATCCTGTGTGGAGCCTGAATGCTATCCCTGTGTCTGTGTGGGTTTCCTCCACTTGCTCTGGTTTCCTCCAACAGTCAACAGACATGCAAGTTAGGTGAAATGGCAACACGGAATTGGCCCTAGTGTGTGGGTGGTGTACTGTGTGTGTGGGTGCAACCCTGCGATTGACTGGCGAGTCCAGGATTTCTTCCTGTCTTGTTGTGCCTTATGCTTGCTGGGATAGGCTCTAGCACCCCCACAACTCTGTTCAGGATAAAGTGGGTTGAAAATGATGATTAACTGCAATGGAATGAAATATATATATGTGTAAAAATATATATACAGTCTACTCACAGCCCTGTCTTCTTCATAAGAGCCAGCTTGGCACAGTGGTTGAAACCAGAAGGTTCTGAGTTTAAATCTAATCTGACTTCATGACTTGTTGCTTCAGATTACATGAAGCTATTTGATGTAGGGGCTCACCAAAATATATTTTAATCTAAACCCTTTAACCAAACTCTTCTCTTTTGATTACATGTCAAATTGCAGGTCATTCAGCAGAAAACATTTTGGCACTGTATTAACTATTTGGTCTTACTGTACATTTTACTGTAGGAAAGACTGGGCATATGCAACGAAATTTATATAATGTCATTTTTACATTTTATTTAGGTAAATTAAATAGTGTGGCTTTTGCAATTAGCTGTTATTTATTGATTTTAAATTTGATTAGTCCGAATCTTTAGGATTAAAAATATAGCAAGAATTCTAATTAATTTTCCCATTAATTGTATTGTTTCATGTAACAGACACTGACAGAATATTTATGTGAATGATTTTTGTTTCATGCAACAATGTTTACCCAAAATCCTGTTGATATGTTACATATTCACAGAATGGTTTTGTCATTCTGTGGTATTATTAGGTAATACCTTTTTATTTTCACTGAGCGTTTTGCTTGCTTTTATTATATAATGTGTAAAGTGCACAAATACTTCAAAATGCATCAGCTTTTTTCGGGCCATAAATGACTGTAGTTTTACTTACAGGTCAATTCTGTTGCTCTTAATATTTCAGGTATAACTAATTTATGTATAATTAATGCTTGTTAATATGTTGTTACTGGATGCCTTCCACTACACATATGTCAAAAATCAAATAAGGAAGAAGCTAGATATTTGATGTTTATTCAAAAGCACATTGTAGAAAGAATTGTAGTAAAAGGGAAAGGAACAAATGGATTCCAAAACCAGGAATCATTATTTACACAGTGCCATTTCACACAGAATATTAAGAACAAAGCAAGAGTATGAAAAGTCAATTTATTTTTGTATAGCACTACTCACTGAGTGCTGTAAAATGTTTGAAGAAAAAATGTAAACATCACAAATTACAAAATGCACACATATAAAAGTACAAATTAGTTTAAATACACAGTAAATAAAACTGATTAACACAAAACAATCCAAACAATATATTATGGCAGGTTAATAATAAAAGAGAAGAGAAGAAAAACTCCAGTCAGCAGCATCTCTGGAGGAAGGTAAACCTCTGGGGGTCCACACTCAGTTATAATACAAAGTCAGAAATAGTCACAGTCCTGGAGACCAACTAACACCCGTGCATTCTATGATATTACACAAGTTTGTGCTGGACAGTCTAATAAGAAGACAGAATCCTTCCATTCTTGATTGTAAGAGTCCCAGCATTTCTGGTGTCACGGCAGGATACTAAAAGTGAGACAGAAAAGAGGAGTGTTAGTAGCCATTCATAATTATTCAAATCAGGGTCAGCGCGACTAAAGTAGTGAGTCTTCAGCCTGGATTTAAAAACTGCAATCGAAGGGGCATCTCTTATTTAAGCAGGCAGATCATTCCACAGCATTTAGGGTCCTGCAGCTAAAGGCTTAACCTCCCACTGTTGTTTTATTAATCCTTGTAATCCTTAGTAGACAGACCATCATCTTGAGATCTTACTTCATGTGCTGGTTTGTGTATAATGATAAGTTCAGGTAGGTAAGTAGGGCCTGTATGAAAGGTGGAAGGTTTCGAAATCGGCCTTGTGCTTAATTGGAATCCAAGGTAAAGAGTTGAGAACAAGGTTATGTAGTCATACTGTCTAATTGTAGTAAGGATTCTTTCAGCAGCATTTTGAATGAATTGAAGGCTGTTTAAAAGAGTGTTTGAACATATGTATAACACATATTAGTAGTCAGTTCTCCTATAACTAAATACACAAATTAATTTCTCAGTATCTTCCAAATTTAGAAACCCTGTTAAATTTCTAACATTTTTAAGCTGGATGTTTTGTAATGTGTGTTTTAAAAGACAGACTAGTGTCAAAGATAACACCCGTTCTCTAAAAGTAATGTTTAGACCTTCTGGATTATACAAGAGGTAAAATATTGTCAGCATCATTCCCACCAATAAAAGGCATTTCTGTATTTTTTTGCATTCAAAAACAAGTCATTATCATTCATCCACTCCTTCAATTCTGTGACACAATTAATTAAGGATACAATGGAAGAAGCGTCATTTGGTCTGATAGAGAGGTGTAGTATGATAAAAGTGTGAGGAAAGTCAAAGCTATCAATATAGCGTACAAGATCATTTAAATCAAACATGAATACAAAGCACTGATTAAGATGCATGGAGAGGTATCAAGACAGAATATAAAACAGTAAACTGAATGTGAGCAGTGTAGGAGTCTATTGACAGTAACAATTGAAGGACAGCACAACAGATTCAGCGCCAGTATAGGTGGAAAATATTTATACAGTATCTTTGTGGGTGTTAAGTGTGTGTGCTATATAAGAATAAACCAGAATGAACTAAATTCAAATTTTGGACAGCAGAATGTACTGTATACTTATTCTAAAGCATGACAAGAAAATCATTTTTTTGCCAAAGGACATATAAAAGGTATTTGGTCTGGTCCCTTGAATCTCTTTATCAGCTAATTCGAGGCTGACTAGATATTCTTCATATTCTGACAGGCTCTCCTGGTTTTCTTCCTAGCAAATATCAGGTTCTGTAATAAAAAGGTTAGGAATACCAGGTCCCTTGTCCAGCACAAAAAAAATGTATGGCCATGTTTTCTCCTTATTCTTGTATAGGGAGATGCTGCTGCTTGTTTTCACTTAGTGCTTGCAGGTCAAAGTACCTACAGTATAGAATACAGATGTCTTCATACCACAGCATCATGTTGTGTCTTAGGGTGGCATTTAAAATAAAAATCTATTCATCCTGCCGAATGCAGTTGTAATGGATGACTTTAATCTCTTATGCTCTAAGCGATTTTTGCACTATTGAACCTAAATTATATACCCAAAAATGAATGGTTATGGTTCTGTTTATGTAATAAAGGAGCTTCAGATTACTGAAGCATAGTGAGTAAATCACTTAAAAGTTTTAAAGAAAGTCTTTATATGAATAAAAACCTTTGTTTCACACCAATATAAACTTAATAAAACACCGCAAGTTAGGCCTTTCAGGATTTTTTTCTCCAAAACACTGGATTTAACAGTAAATAACCTAGACCTTTTATGTGCACAACTCTTGGATTAATTTTTGTTTGTGTCCCAATCTGTCAGCTCTCATTTTACCAAGTTTCGATGTCATATACTGTAGATGTTATACTGGTTGGCACAAGGTGTCTTACCCATTTGGGATCATTTAGACTCTTACACCTGAACAATCTCTCAAAACAAGTATTGCAATTGCATTTATATTTTTTTAAAGGAAAAAGAAATATATGCATAGTTTACGTATACACACATACACACACACTTTATATATTACTCTGAAGGAACAAGTAAACAATTTGTAACTATGTATGTAAAATTGTGTACTCATCCAAACCTTTACTTTGAACATTTTTTCCATGACAAACCTTTAAATGCCTGTAATTTCTGTTTACAAGAAGACACAGAACTACATTCAGTGTTTTCTTTTCATTTGTTTTTTTATAATAGATTGGGGTTTTATTGCTGCAATTCACACATCTTCTCCTTCCTTCTGTTGCAGTTTTCCCACAATGGTTTGGTGGTTTCTTTTCCTGCATTCCAGGTCTTCCAGTGCTGGTGTCAATTCCTTTCCCGGCTGCCCTGAGTTCGGAGCAGGAAACAGCCCCTCACAGGGCACACACATACATCTGAGCCATTCACAGAGTGTGCAGTCAACCTAAATAGCACATTCTTGGTATACAATTCAAAAACTGTCATACTCAGAAACAGTGGATTGGACAGTGACATTCAGTCAAAGTTAGAGGAGTACAAGGAGTTCCCCATGTGAAGCTCCTAGCAGCAGCATGACACAGCACGGCACAATTCAGTGACATTCGTGTGAATAGCAATCCCCAATGAAAGTTTGCATATAGTGATTCAGAGATATTAGATGTTCCTGACATGAAACTGCGACTAGTGGCGTTGCATGGAGCGATACAAATACATTTGATCAAAGAGCGGCCCCTTGTAACAGTTTACATGGCCAGTGACATTCAGTCAAGGTGGAGGTTGGGCAGAGCTCCGCATGTGAAACGTTGAGCAGGTACAGAAAAACGGTAGTGACTGGTATGCTAAGAAGTTGAAACTAGAAGAGCACCGCTCCGAAAAACTAACTTAGGGGGAACATGCAGCAGACAACAAGGTAAATGAACCCATGGCAATGGTAAAATTCCACACTGTGACATTTCAGCATTATGCAAAGCAGTACAGTAATCCCTCCTCCATCGCGGGGGTTGCGTTCCAGAGCCACCTGCGAAATAAGAAAATCCGCGAAGTAGAAACCATATGTTTATATGGTTATTTTTATGTTGTCATGCTTGGGTCACAGATTTGCGCAGAAACACAGGAGGTTGTAGAGAGACAGGAACGTTATTCAAACACTGCAAACAAACATTTGTCTCTTTTTCAAAAGTTTAAACTGTGCTCCATGACAAGACAGAGATGACACTTCCGTCTCACAATTAAAAGAATGCAAACATATCTTCCTCTTCAAAGGAGTGCGCGTCAGGAGCAGATCATGTCACAGAGATAGAGAAAAGCAAACAAATCAATAGGGCTGTTTGGCTTTTAAGTATGCGAAGCACCTCGGCACAAAGCTGTTGAAGGCGGCAGCTCACACCCCCTCCGTCAGGAGCAGAGAGAGATAGAGAGAGACAGAGTTTGTTTTTCAATCAAAAATCAATACGTGCCCTTCGAGCTTTTAAGTATGCGAAGCACCGTGCAGCATGTCGTTTCAGGAAGCAGCTGCACAAAAGATAGCAACGTGAAGATAATCTTTCAGCATTTTTAGACGAGCGTCCGTATCGTCTAGGTGTGCAAACAGCCCCCCTGCTCAATCCCCCTACGTCAGGATCAGAGAAAGTCAGCGCAAGAGAGAGAGAAAAGTAAGCTGGGTAGCTTCTCAGCCATCTGCCAATAGCGTCCCTTGTATGAAATCAACTGGGCAAACCAACTGAGGAAGCCTGTACCAGAAATTAAAAGACCCATTGTCTGCAGAAGTCCGCGAACCAGCAAACAATCCGCGATATATATTTAAATATGCTTACATATAAAATCCGCGATGGAGTGAAGCCGCGAAAGGCGAAGCACGATATAGCGAGGGATTACTGTACTTACAAATCAAGCCTATCATTGAGTCCTTCAGCAAACGTGTCATTCTCAATAGCGTCAAAACTGTGACTCAGGGTCTTCATATTCCGTTACACTATCTTTTCAGAATTTTTCTAGGGCTTCCTCAACCGTATGTTTTCTTGTTTTTGAAGAAGACATTTCCCTAGTTCAAACTTTAAGTCTTATTGCACATCAACCAAACAGTCTGCATGCACTCTCACAGATGCTTGTGCATAACAAGGTGTAACAATGTTTAAAGATTAGCTGTAAAATGCACAGTGTTTCTTACCTTTTACACACAGCTGTGACATGTACAATGGTCCAAATGACCAACCACAGACAGGTATACATCACTGAAAAGGTCTGAAACTCAGTTATCCAATGTTAATGAGTCTTCCACTGCATGTGGCTCAACATAGGTGGAATCTTTCATGAAAGCAGATTCAATCAACTGTGACAAACTGCTCGCCTCTTCATACTCATGTGCAAATAGCATATTGTACTAATTAAAGACAGCAGACAACATAGAAACTTATGATTTCTTAAAAAGAAGTCACCCTTGACATTGGACATACAATAAAAGTTCCACAGTATCCCCTAATAAACTATACCACTTGCATGATCCCAGGTTTGTACCTGGCATTTCCAAATTAATATCTTTTGCCTGTTTATACCAGATTGTATTTACTTATGATTACCAGAAAATGCTTTATCTGGTTAGGAATTTGGGAATGCGTAATTAATTAATGCCCATTGTACTTAGTTCATAAGCAGGGACTGTTCCTGCCTTGTACTCTATGCCTGCTGGATTAGGCTCCAGCCATTTCCCATTCCCATTAGATTGGTTTGCATATCTATTAAAATGTTTATGTGATACTATGTGTTTTGATTTTTTTATGTGGCAGCCGCACAACAAGACAGATTATTTTGGTATGCATGTGCATTTTACTTGCACACAAGAGGTGGTAGAAAAGTAGTGTTGATCCAAAGGGTTTTTTCTCAGTGAATATGATGATTTTGGTGGTGGCCTTGTTCACTGAATATTTTTCTGCAAATTCACTGTGCAGCAAGTGAACTGTTTTTTCCCAGTGCCCCATGATGCTTTGCAAGACCTATGTGAGATCACAGAGCTTTAGCAGCCAATGTTGGAAGGGACGGCCCCTCAAGTATGTAATGCTGATCATAGTAGTAGTGGGCTAAAAATAAGCAGGAAACTTGTGAATACATTTAAACACAAACTATGCATGCTGAAGGAAACTGGAAATGTGCTGAAATCTTTGTGTCTTAAAAATAATGTGTTTTATGTGACCTGCATATAATATGTGAGCCTACCTCTTTAATAGTATTGCTCAGAGTGTTGCTTAGTTGATGCAAACAGGAAGGAGGGAAGTAATCACATGCTTTAGTGTTTCAGGAGGTAAAAAACAAACTGTACTTTTTGGTTCATGAGAGGCGAGTACCTGCTATTGAATCTATGGAGGACAAGCCTTAGCAAATTCATGTTTCCTGTCTGCCAGTGTTTACAAAACGTTTTACTGTTCTGATATTTAATTCTATTATTTTTGTCTCAACAAGGCAGAGTGATGCAGTGTTTGGCACTGCTACCTTGCAGCTCAGGCCACATTTTTGGCCTCAATAATAATCTGTCCAACATAGTTGGCAGACATTTCTCCAGCAGTCAGGGACACTTAGAAGACCATGCACTATTATCAAAACTAGTTCAGTTTCTCCTTTCCCATTGACTTCAATGCATGTTCAGCGAAGATCCCAAATATTTTGCACTACACTATAGAAAAGTGCCGTCCAGTTAACTTTTGCTTAAACTATACCATTGGAAGTGTTTTAATCTAAATACTGATTCTGACCTTCCACAAAATTTTCCAATAAACTATTGCCTTAATTGTTAACATACTGCTATTCAGACACCCCTTCACTCTTTATATTAGAGCACTGTGTTTATCATGGACATATATTTTATGTAAAGTGTACTTTAAAATGTACTGTATGTGTGTATATGTACTGTATGTTTGCATACATAGTAAATAAAAAATAAAACATGCATTGAGAATGAGCAAAATATGGTTTTGAGCATCAAAAGAGTCTGGGACAGGAGCTTACACCTTGTAGCAATATTTGTCCAAGCACAGAGAGAAGGACAGTGAAAGTGTACATGCGGTCTGAGGTTAATGAGCAGAAAATATAATAAACATACCCAGTTTTTTTTTTTTTTTACAAAACTTCACTTTTCATCCCAGATGCAAGGGGGAAAGGTCCTAAAATTAAAGGCTTCTCTGGCCATACCGGAAATCTAATATTTAAACAATAAGAACTGTTTGGTATGAACAGACCGTCTTTACCCCAGATTGCTTAGCTGTTTTGTCTTATTCCAGGTGTATATGCTCCATACATGAATTGTCATAAATGGTGAATTAGGTTTGGTTTAGAATTTGCTATATAGGGCTATGGCTCCAGGACAATATCTGAAAGGGCTTAAAGTGTACCCTATTTTGTAAGGCTTCACCTGCTCTGAATAAGGAGATTAAGGTGCCATTCAATGAACTGCAACTAAATCGGCTGATTCTTGAGTGTCCCAAACATTGTTGGGCGCATCAGCTGGTGAAGTATTCAGTAGATAATATGCTATTGACAGTCTTTTATACAGTATATTGGTATATAAGAAAATTAAAAAAGACTGATTAGGAACATTCTTTCAATGTATGAAACGCATCATTTGCAACTACATGGTTATTATTTTTTTATATAAAATTTAAACTTATTAAAAAAATAGTCGAAATATCAGTGTTATTTTGTTGCACACATCAAGTGTTCTTGACAGATATGCTGAATCCTTAAAGAAAAAAAATAATGAAATCTGGACCTTTTTTTAATCCTCCAATGTCAGAAGATTTAGGAAAAAAAATAATTCAATTACTCCCTCTGGGAGGAGTAGCACTGAAGCGTATTTATTGATCTCTTTAAAACCCCATAGCTTTTCCTCTATTGCTTTGAGATTTTTTTTTTCCCACAGAATTCCTCTGAATGAGCATTAAGAAAGCACACATATTTCTAATTTTTTTTCTTTCTCATTTCAGCAGGCTTCTAGTGTAACATTTTAATGTGAAAATAAAATCCAAGGAAGGCCACTTAAAAAGCACTTCTTTTAACGCAACATAAAGCAGCATTTAGTCAACTTGAGCATCTATTTAAAAAAAATAATAAGTAATGTATGTGGTGCACTTATTCTTTCCATTGTGCCTTGAGTTGTAACATGGAGCAACAGTCACCTAGCAACCGGCAGCACATTGTCTCTGTGCTCTGTGATAAAAGCAGGACAGCTGTTACAGCTTTTAAAGCACACTGTAGAGTCGGATGATTAAATCTAAACATGTGCAAAAATAGGAGAAAGGGGGAAGGGACTTGGAGAAAGATGACAGCAGACCACGCTGAATGTGTCTTAACACGAACATGCACCTCATTGTTATTAAGAATGCGGGGTGTTTGTGCTGACTACATCTTTTGAAATGTTGTCCATTTTCTATATACGTTAATACAGCTGCTTTCATCGCCAAGAGTGTATATAGACCAAATAAGTACCCCTCCTCCATACGCATCTTTGGTGTATTTTAAGAAGAATCATGTTTTATTTACAGATTACATAACCCATCTTTTTTAACCAAATAAAAGAGAACAAATGTCATCTTTGCATGGCTGTTAAACACGATGCTTCTTTGACGTATTACAATAGGTTTAATTTTATCTTCCTCATTTTTATATTGCATTTTCCTAGATTACCAACACCAGATTTCAATTTAAATATGGACTTCTGGCCTTGTATATTATTAGAGAGTTGCAATTAGGCAATGAGATTAAACCGTTTAAACACTATTGATGCATAACAATGTAGTTTGTACAGTAATTTAAGAGTAAGGGCCCATTTGAAATACGGATTTGTTCTCTTAACTTTTTCATAATAAAATGATTGTACTCCTTATCCTGGCACCCAATTTTGGGGTTTCTGAGTTGGTTTAAGAGGGTTTGAGAATGTCTGGTTATATCTTTACAAGTTAACCAGTAATTATGACATTTCTGTTATGAATTTGCAATGAGTAGCTTTTCTGTTTGGATATCCTTTTATTATCATTTGGACACACTGCACTTTGAATGGCAGACCAAAGCTTTGCTTTAAAGAAAGTAGATGGATGGACCTGCTGAGGGTCCACTGCATCTTTATATGTCCTGCAAGAACATTCCAGGGACACCAGGAAGCGCATGAAGAGTGACGGAGAGTTGGGCTTGTGTGGTAGCTTCCTAAAATAATTTTGTTATGGTAGAATGCAATTCTCAAACTAATTTGTAACTCACTTTGTGATAATCAAAGATATATTTTGTTTCTTTACTGACAAAGGAGAAGTTGCATCAGGACAATGACCCATTGTAGACAGTGTTCGGTTTACACAGCAGCCCTTCTCTTGATTCAGCCTCTTCAGATGTCAACTCCCATTAATATCTTTATTGACACCAACCATTTAGTATTACTTGTTATACGCATACTATTCTACACCATAACAGCAGTCGCTCCCTTAACAATAGTTTATCTCTCTTAGAAATGCAGAATCTGTGTTTTTGACACCTATTTTCCCTATAATATATAGACTAGACACCTAGGCAGCCTGTTTGATTCCAGTGAGAAATGCACACATGAAGAATTAATGTACATTGCCATTTCATAATGCTCACCCCCTGTAGTGGCTCTTATTCCCTTCAGCTACTGAATATTACAAGCATAGCAGCGTGGATAGTGGTATTTCCAATCTTTTACAAAATAGCCATTTCTAAGCAAATTACTATTATTACTATTTTTTTTATTTATATTTCGTTATTAAGAATTATTTTCAAGTTTATGGTGTACTGCCTAGTTTGCTTTTTCTACAGTTTTTAGTTTTGTGTTTCATGTGTGTAACTATATATGCCTTTAAAAGCATACATAGAAAGCACAAATGGACAACACTGAACACTGTTCCAATGCATACTTACCATGTCACCATTTTTAATAATTCTCAAATCTGACGTTTCTATCAGATTGAACAGGTTTTGCTATTCCTGATTGGTAATGAGGGTATTTCTACATCCTCTCTGGTTTGGGTAGTATATTTGTTTTTTACAAAGTAACTCCCAAATTGGAAATTTATTTACCAAGTCACAAAATAAAATTGGCAAGGTTGGCTGAAGTGTCTGTCACATATTCTCTAAATGCATGTTTTGCCTGAAAGTGTCCTTATTTATTGCATAACGGGAGTATAGAAAATTAATGCTTCCCTGTTAAATTCATAAGTTGATTTTACATTTTTACTTTGTACAGTGGCTACAATAAATAGTGTAAAGCATTTAATGGTCACTAAATGTGCCTCTTTTTTCTTTATGTGACATTGGCTGATAATAACTGGCAGTTACTTTCTTGTTTTGCTTGATTCCCACACTACCACTAAAAACCCCTTTCCCTAAATCTTCTGATTGAATTACCTCTGTGAGGTTAGGCAACAATAGAGTACCATCTGTTCAAACAAAAGTACCATAGACTTGTACAGTACTGTTAAGAGGAAGCTTGCAAAGAAGGCCTCATTTGCTTTTGCTTCTTCAAGTGAAAAAGACTTTGCTATTTAAACAGAGTTCCTTATGCAGACTGTGGCAGATGCACAAGACTGCAGTGAAAGCACAGAATTTCATGTGTACCATAAAAAAAGTGCTCTGGATTTTTTGACCCAGATAAAAAACTCATAATGGACAGTTTTAAACTGGACTGTGCAGAGAGCTGAGTGACTGTTACCTAAAGAAGAATGAAGAATAAAGCAGCCCTATAAACTATGCCGTAAATTTAATTTAGGTTCCTGAAAAAAACTGACTACTCTAACATATACTATAAAATTTGATAAAATCAAGATATAATAATAATAGCAATAATAATGATTTTCATATAAATAATAAGCAAATGGTTTCTAATTAAATTCTGAAGAAAACTGAGCAATGTTACTTTCCATATAAGGCCTAATGAATAGGTTGGCAGATTTCAGTTCAGAGTGAAATATCTTGTCCAGAGACAAGTCAGTTAATATTTAATATGGTCAGTGGCAAGGATGAATTTGGAAGTCATTTGTGCCTACAAAATTGCATACTGACATTTTTAACTGAGCAGGAAGAATGAAATATTTGCATATTAACTTCTTTGTACGCTTCTGCATTGTTATACTATGATACATATAGTTTTGCTCTAATGCTGTATGACGGCTTCTAAAGCAAACGTAGTAATGTAACGTTTTTATAAGTCCTAAGCTAGAAACTGTGCATATGCCATGAAACTTCAACCCTTAAAAATATGAAAAAATGAGACTATAGGATTGAGAGCACATCTATCAGAGGGTGCCCAGATGACCAATACCATATAATAATAATAATAATAATAATAATAATAATACATTTTATTTGGTGGTGTCTTTCATGACACTTAGGTGCCCTTACACAACTTAAAATCAAAAGTAATATTAACAGTAACATTAAGAATAAATATAAAATAAATGAAGCGTAATAAAACAACTTTGTACCATCAGAAAGACAATTCAAAGTTCATGAGCCAACTTAAAGAAATGAGTTTTAACAACAGTTTTGTGTCTTGTAATAGAGTTCAGTAATTGAATGTGAGGAAGAAATGAATTCCAGAGTTTGGATTCAGCGTAAATAAAGGTCCCAGTCCAAATTATACAAAGGTTATAGTTTGGGGTAAAAAGTAAACCCACTGATGAAGATAGTAGGCACCAGGAGGAAATGTAAGTCTGAAGAAGATCTGTAAGATATGTTGGAGCAAGGTTATGACGATCTTTAAATGTTAACAGTAAAGCCTTAAAGTGTATCTGATAGGACAGAAGAAACCAATGAAGTTGAATGAGTAGAGGTGTAACATGTTCAGTGAGCTTAGAACATATAATAATCCGTGCCGCAGAGTTCTAGATGAGTTGAAGGCGGTGAATATGTTTATTGGGAAGACCAGCCAGAATACCATTGCAGTAGTCAATGTGAGATGTGACCAAGGCATTGACTAGAAAATCTGAGCTGTGTTGTGTTAAAGCAGGACGTCTTGAGATGTTTCACAAATGAAAAAAGACAATCCAGGAAGCATTATTTATGTGAGCAGTAAAAGAAAGATTGGGTTCATGGCCTGTATAGAAATGGGTATGGTGCAGCAGCTTTGGAAAGATTGAAGCTGCATGTCTTGGCCAGTGTTGATTTAGACCCAGTAAGAAGTAACTCGGTTTCACTGCTATTAAGTTTGAGAGAGTTGGTTGTCATCCATGTGGTAATGTCATCAAGGCATGAAGTAAGAGTACTTGGGGAGAATGCAAGTAGGTTTAGTGGACATCCAGATCTGCGTAACACCAGCATAACAATGAAAAGATAAATATTGCATTGCTGAAAAATATTGTAAAGACAATGGAAGCTAATACTGTAGTAAAGAACAGTGGCCCCAATACTGAACCTTGTGGTTCTCCATGGCAAATTACAGAGCTCTCTGACGGATAGTTCTGTATTTGTCCTATCGGTGAGACATGAAGCAAATCACTGATGAGCAATACACTATATATTTTGTTGGCCATATTTTTGCTATGTTCAAGTATTCAGGCAAACATAAGATTGAGTTGTTCTAAATTTGTATTTAGATACTGAATTCTTTATGTTAGCCTGAATATTTATAATAAAATCATGCCATTATAGAAAGTTGTGGGAACTGGCAGAAAAATAAAACCTTTCTAATTTACATGTACAGATATTTACAATTTTATCAAAAATAACTGTATACAGTATTTTTCTGACTTGACAACAGTCAGTACATGTTGTTCTATATATCGCATCAGATTTTGCACGGGGGATTTTAAAATGGACTGTTTGTTGCAGGATTTTATGTTGTGGAAGCCAGCCTCGGACATAGACAGACCGACACCTGAACGTCTACAAAAAGCACACATATATTTACACCAAGTCCATACAGCACACGGTGCCCCTGCACCACACACCCTCTTCGAGGCCTTCAACCACCTCCTCTCCTCTCCACTGAGCTCTGTCTTCTTCCTCCTGACTATAGCTCCTGACTGGAGGGAGGCAACCCCTTTTATGACCACCTGGATGTGCTGCAGGTGCTCCCTGATTGACTTCCTGCGGCATCTTCCTGGTGTGGCGGGGTGTGGTACCGGGTGTCCTCGGTATTCTTTCCGCCAGCACCTCCGAGTGTGGCGGAAGTGCTGACATCCGAGGCCGCACAATCATCCGGGTGCTCCCTGGCGATGGCCACGGGCCCTGATAGGGTGGAGCTTCTAGAATAGAATAGAATGCCTTTTATTGTCACTATACACATGTACAATGAGATTAAACGCAGCTCCTCCAGTGCAGACATATATGTAGAACACAACAAATAAATAAACAAATGGTGCAAAAAGTTGCAAAAAAAAGCTCTATGCTCGAACCCCGTGGCCCCCATACCAGGCTGGGCGGCTGCCCTCTCATGATCCTGGGAAGGCACAGTCCCTCTCCTGGTCCATCCAGGCCTAGCGACTGGGCACAACCCCCATCTGACCACCACAATGTTTAATAAAAAAGTTACAACCCTTAACTGGTTAGAAAAACACTTTTACTGTTTTTTATGCTGTTGTGATGACAGAGATTAAGCCAGTTAATCCATTTCAGGGAAGCATGCTGTCAGTCACTATTCAACTTATATTGCATGCATATATATTAACTCTTTCAGGGCTGATGTTGACTTTTGTCAAAAGGAGGATGGTAATCGACTGTAAACGGTGGCAAAACCAACATTATGTTTTAATTGGACTCTTGTTGCTAGAAGGAAAGTTAGATTCATTGGTTTGACTGAGATTTCTTGCGCTCGCGTGAATAGCAAGGCGCAAACAACAGCCGAAATGGGACTGACATCTAGTGAGAGATCAAAGCGAATGCGTAAAGCAAAATACTCCACGGACGAGGTTTTGCCTATTATTATCTCTGAACTGGACTATGACTTGTCGGATTATGATTTTTGATACAAGTGATTGAAAACGAATGTGAGGTTCCAGCTTCAGCTGACTGGTCCCCAGCTAATCGTGGTACTGACAATGTTCGCCAGGTAGGACTGCCGCTTAACAATGATAAGAGGTAGAAACCAGATTGCAATGCATTGCGACCGTGACCGCTGCTGCTGCCCCAGCCACGCAAAGACAGCAAGCCTGCTGCACATTCTTGTCAAACTGGCAGCCACAGCATGCAGCAAAAGAGATTTTATGCTGATTTCTGTGTGAAAACATTGCTTTTCAGAAACTGTCTTTGGTAAAAAATATTCAGCCCTCAAAGAGTTACGAATGAAATCATATCGAATAAAACAGTTAAAACCCCAAAAACTGTAATGTCACCTCCTCTGCTTACCAGAGATTTGTAAAAACTTTCCAGTCATTACAAAGCAACCCTTGCTCATTGCTGCACCCTGTAAACTTTTGATGTCATGGACTTGTGATGAGATTCAGTTCAGATTTCTGACTCCGTGACATCAGTGTGTTTTATTTTAAGCCACTGACGTGTTGCTCTGTCAACACTAACTCTGTTATCAGCTTTGCTTTTTCTAGGGTTTTGGGTGTCATTTCTGCTGCCTCATAGCCGTAGAGCCCTGCATTCGAATGGCAGCCCTGACACCGTTGGTGTTTTGCAGTGTGTAGAATCTCTGAATATTCTGCTGGAATAGGCTTTGACCCCCGTGACTGTGAACTGGATTAGGTGTGTCTGGTAAACACATCTATAGATGATATCATTAGTTTTAAGATATCATAGAAGACATTTGGAACTATCCTTAAATTCAAATGTTGCTTGCTGCATTATGTATTTTATAAACTAAAAGAAGAAATAACTTAAAAGCATTATGCAGTAAAACAAATTCTGCTAAAGGAAGTACCCTTAAACATAAAAGAATATTGTTAGCCAAAATAAAGGAATTCAGCTCACACATCAACATCAATAATATGCAATTAATAATTTATTTCAAATTAAAGAAAAGAAGGGGACACTGCAGCTTAAAGTCCAAATTTAATACTGTAATGGAAAATTGGTATCAGAACAAATGCAACATTTTTCATGTGTGTTTTCCAAGGACGTAAATGGCTTTGCATTTCTGTCACTAGTGATTTGTAAGAGTGTGATTCACTGTGATTCATAGTAATCATCACTAAGGAATAAACCTCAGTGCTGTACTTGTATTTCTTTATGTAATTTCCAGGAAACACAGTTATGTTGTTCCCTAAAATTGAAGGCAAACCAGCATAATCACTCCTCTGTTTGTTGATGCTAGCTTAACATTTCCAATAATAAATCTTACTCATTTTAAGCACATAATTTAAAATGAGTATAAAACAAGGATTTGTTCTGAAGGTTTAGTTCAAAGCTGCTCCTATGACTGTGATGATGGCAAGGTGGTTCCATAGTGATCCCTAGAGCTGACTTGAAAGGACACTTATGATTGTGTAAGGGTTATCCTTAGAAAATTGTGGACAATTAGACAATAATCACACTTATGATTACTCACAGTCTTTAACTTTACGGAGGATCATTTCAGTATATTACAAAAATATTGCTGCTGTCTGGTATGATCATGTATGCCTGTGCTTCAGTGGTATATCAACAGGAAGACTGAGCACATGCTTAAAGTGAAATCAAGTGACAAGAACTGAACAGATGTTATAGGCAAGTATTGTACGGATGTGTTAGTGTTGACAAAGTGGTAACCCAGAGCTGTCATTCCTGTCTTACGTGGCCTGCTTGAAGGTTGCATATTCTCCCCATGTATTTATGGACTGATTGGTATCCTTAAGGTTCAGTGAGTTTAGTCACTCAAAAACCTTGTCTTCAGTTACCCTGTCTTCAGTTGCTGTATCCTGAGCCAGAGGAACTCAATTCGATAGTTGGTTTGTGGAGATCCTGTCTGTCACATCATGATTTGACTCTATTGCACTCTCGTTTCACTTTGTTAGTATTTTTTTTTTATCATGCAAGTGTGTGCCACACCATGAAAAGTGCATTATGGTGAATATTGATTGGCACCATGAATCTAGCATTGAGTTGGTAGTAGCTTGTCTCTAAATCTAAGGCTTTTATAAAAAATGTAATGTAGTGTCATTAGTTCAGTTCAGAGCTATTCCTGTTTATACAGAGTACAATGAAACTCTTATGTGTCCTCTCCACCACCAACACTGCCACCTGGCATGAATGTTCTACCGCTGGCTATATAAAATAACAACACAGAATGGAATAGGGGAAAAATATGTGTTGTTTTGGAAAAAGATAATTAAATGATTTGAAGCACACACCTGTCTATTGTTTCAAGACGTAAGCATTGAAAAAACAGAATTTCAGAGACAAAGCTTTGGAAATTTGGGGGTGGGTTTTTTCAAGACTCTACCCATGATGCCCGCTGACAGCAGGCAAGCAAACAAGATATACAGTATCCTTACCTCGAGAAAATAGTACCATGAACCACATTTTTGGTTTTCATTTGTTGTCACAAGCACACCTCAGAAACACTGAAAGCATATTTTCTTAAATTGAAGCCTTTGCTGTTGTTTTCACATATTGACCTCAGTACTTTTCACATTCATTACAAAAGGCAAGAGCCAGCTAGGTATTTTTTAAATTTTTAAAAATGCTTTACTTTAGAGTGCAAATTCATGTTGGAAAGTAACATATACCTTGATAGTAATAATTCCAGCTTGAAAAGTACTGAACTTATTCTTTAAACTTGTTTAGTACAGAGTTGTGCTTTACGTCAAGGATAGTTAAACATGTCTTCTGTTTGATTATACTTGTCTGGTTTTAAGATGCCTCAGCAGAACTGACACATAAAGTATAGATAGCCAAACAGTTGAACAATATTGGGTTGCTTGCAAAATTCAAGAAGTCTTACAGAACTGGTAATCATACAGTAATTGTACATAAAGATTTTTAGCCTGGTTTTAATGTGTCCTTAGTTTCATAACTTCCACCAGTTTTAGTAATTCAACACAATTAATTTCACCCGATCAATACCCACTCTGAAACGTAAGAAAGTTGTGTGTATGGTAGAGTATAGTGATATAATATACTGCAGCTCTAAAACATTTGAATTGTAATTATAGGAGTGTGATCAGTGTCCTATATGAAATAACTCATCCCCATTTTTCAACCCTGAACGTGCTTCCTACTGCACGAGAGTGGGACTTGACTGGTAAACCTGAACTGCTGCTCAAATTGGCTCAGTGCAGGAATTATTAGTACAATACTCTTAACAATCCTTCATTATCCAAATGAGATAAACTTTCCAAAGGAAGTAGTTCAATAGTTGGAAACTGAGCTGTTTAATAAACTAGTGTTAGTGATCTTTAAATAAATGTAAATCTATGAATAAAGTGAATAATTTATATAAAAATTTGAAAAAACAGTTTGAAATTCAATTCCATATCCTTACTTTATTTGTATTATACTTGCCCCAATGTTCGAAATAAAATCTTTATGACTCAGTCCATTGTGGTAAATGCAGTGTCCACCAGTATAACTCGCCATTTCTGAGCCATCATCTTTAATTTTTTCTTATATTCATAACACCAAAAAGTAGAAAATATTCCAATAATATACAGAAGAATTTAAAATCTGATTATTAGAGTCAGATTTCTTCATACTTTGATTACTCTTGTTAGCAGCACATCTGTGCTCCATGATACAAATTAATATAGAAAGAAACTACTGTTAGAGCATACATGACAGCAGTAAGCGTAGTATAAACTTTTGCAGTTGAACATGCTCAAATACAGCATAATGTGGAGCATGAAAGAATAAATAAAATATCAGTTTCATATTAATTTTTAACCTACGTATTTATGGAGATCTCTAATATAATTTTGTAAAACTCCACATGGCACAAGCAATCAAGGAAAAGTTGCTTGAATGTTTGAGGACATTTTGACCGCAATTTGTTATTTAGAAAGACACTAAAGCTGTTATTGATTGTGTGTGTGTGTGTGTGTGTGTATATATGTGTAAAGTAAGGACCTGGCAGCCCTTTCAGGGTAGGCTTCTGGATGCAGTGCTCTTTCTAATTCGTGAAGTACTAGAAAAAGTCATTTCATGTTTCTAAACCACTTAATCCAGACCAGGGTCATTGGGGGAGTATCCTGGAGCCTACCACAGCTAGCATAGGTGGCAAGGCCAAGAACAGACCCTCAACAGGGTACCCAATCCATTGCAGGGCAAACACACACTAGGGCCAATTTGACTTTGCCAGTTCACCGAACCTGCGTGTCTTTGGACAGTAGGAGGAAACCAGAGCACCCAGGGGAGACTCATGCATACACAGGGAGAACATGCAAACTCCGTGCAGGGAAGACCTAGGATGCAATCTCGGGTCTCCTTCCTACAAGGCAGCAGTGCTACCCTTGCACCCACTCGAAAAAGTGGGTTTAGAAAATCACTGAATGCATAGAAAAGATGTGCTCCTTTGTTAATTTTGAATTTTTGGAAAATAAAAAATACAATGCTATGGGTTGAGTCCAAATATGCTTAACTTAAATTTTAGGCTGAAAAATATTTATTTTCCCGAACCTGATATTGAAGTAGGTGTTAATATTTTCTTGGGAAGATACAGTATATCAGTGCTGTTCCTTCGTTTTCATTGTAGTGTAATTTTTAAATAGTTGCAATTTCAAAACTTGACTTGATGTTTTTTTGGAAGAAATAAGTGGATAGGACTGGCGAGCTTTGTTGGGCTGAATGGCCTGTTCTCGTCTAGAGTGTTCTAATGTTCTAATTCAAAATTTAGTTGTACAATATCGGTCAGTGATATTCCATTTTTGGAAATAAACCTGTTAGACAAAGTGAAGCAGATATAACAAACCATACTAACCGGATCTTATTTCAGTTGACCCAAGTTATACTCTAAGAATGCCAATTCATAACTTACCAATTTAAACATTTTTTATAAGAAGCAATGCATAAACAGAAGACGGAGTGATTACAAAAGGGTACAAAACGAAGAACTTTTTTTTTTCTTTCGTAGGAGTACACTCACAAGGTTGTCAGGGCTGTTTAACTGTTAGTTTCTCACAATTTACATCCGTACATCTTTCTCCCTCTCTGTACTGTGAAAAGCAAACTTCTTAAAGGAGAACGACTATTGTTTAGTTATTGTGGGAGTCAACTGTTCATTTTGAGACTGGCCTACAACACTTTAGTTTTTGTTTATGTTATTGAAGAAATACAGTAGGTATTTGTGATAGTCTGGGTTGACTCCAAGTCCTTGGTAGCTCATGGATGGTAAATGAGCTGGGCAAATGAGGACACGTACAGTCAAGAGGTGGTGCAAAGTGTGTAAAACGTGCAGTGCCATCTTCAATTAATAAGTAATCCATTAAACCACAGAGAGGTGGAGGTTAAAAAGTCAAGTGAATCAACTATAAATATTATAGTTTAATAATATAAATAACAGAGTTCTCCTTGTAAATTACAACTCTCAGATGTTGCGGTCTCAAAGAACTCTGGTACCTGAAAGGTCTATTTAAGACCGCTGCTTGCCGCCAGCTATACACTTTGGCATTGTATTTTGTAGATTCATTGTCTAGTGTGGGTGGAATCAAATGGCTTACCTATGCGGCACAGCTTGTGCAATGGCAACGGCGTATATCAGAAGGTGTCTGGCTTGGCCAAAGTGCATATTACTTATAGCTGGTTAAAATGACAGCTTCTCTGATTCAGTAACATTTATTTTGTTATGGTAGCACTTGCCTAGCACATGTCCAATGTAATATAGCATTCACTGACCTGCTTAGTCCAAGTCAATGTTGTGGCAGGCCAGAGCCTTTTTCACCAACCCTGGGCACATAGCAGGAAGCAGCCCTGGACAGTGTGTCAGTTAATCACAGGATCCATTTACGTATATGCACCCACTCAAACTTAAACTGGGACCAAATTGGAATTGCCAGTTCCTACATGTCTTCGGGAACGTGTAAGGAAACATGCAAACATAACATGCAAAATCTGTTCAGCTGAACTGTGTCTATTCTACAGTAAGTATCTTGGGACTACTGAAGGCTCAGAATGCTACACTGAAATAAAGAGAAAAAACAGTCACAAAATTGTTTATTCATTTGTGTACTTTCACTAAATTTATTTGGGGAACAAAGACAGAGAATAATGTTGTATGCTCCACCATGGATAAATCATATGCTTACTATAGATTATTTAATATCAGAATTAGAAAATAACCATTTGAGATTTTAGAGCAATAAAAAATATGAACACCTGTTTTGAAGCCCTTTCAAAGTACAGTATATACTGGTACAGCTCATAATAGCCTTTATTTGGAATAATTGAGAAACGCTGTATATGAATGACTGCTGAGCAAAAGTCACCAAAAGTTCTCTTCTAGAAATCTGTGCAGGTTTTCAAAAGTCCCATTTAACAAAACAAATACCTCATAAAAATACATTTCACGTAGAATTAGTATATGAAAAAGGACTTTCAGAAATTATTTTGCAGAAGAATAATTTGAGGTAAACATTAATAATCCCCACCTTTATCACAGTTTCCTAGTGACTGGTGGCGCAGTGGGTAGTGCTGCTGCCTCGCAGTTAGGAGATCCGGGTTCACTTCCCAGGTCCTCCCTGTGTGGAGTTTGCATGTTCTCCCCGTGTCTGCATGGGTTTCCTCCGGGCGCTCCGGTTTCCTCCCACAGTCCAAAGACATGCAGGTTAGGTGCATTGGCGATCCTAAATTGGCCCTACTGTGTGCTTGGTGTGTAGGTTTGTGTGTGTCCTGCGGTGGGTTGGCACCCTTCCCGGGATTGGTTCCTGCCTTGTGCCCTGTGTTGGATGGGATTGGCTCCTGCAGAACCCCATGACCCGGTGTTCAGATTCAGTGGGTTGGAAAATGGATGGATGGATTTCCTAGTGACTATGACACAGTTTCATTCTGAGTAAATCAGGAGTGTGTTTCCCAAAAGCATTCACTCTTAGCAGTTAACTTTATGATGCACAAATGTAACATACAAGCATCTTTTTCATACGTTTTCCGGAACCCCTCTTAATTGGCAACTGTACAATTAAGAATAAAGTACTAGTTTGTTGCCCCACCCCTGACATCGATACACAATTTTTTGGTCCTTTGGTGGGACAAATTAAAGTTGAAAGAACAAATATGAAGTCGATGTAACATCATAATTAAGACAAAGTGTATATGTAAGCACAAATCAGTCACGTGTTTCTTGGATGAATGCAAAAGAAATTAGACATTCGCCGTAAAACAAAACCCCAATTTTCTAAAGCAGATCTTGATTTTTCAGTTGACACCACAGTGCTAGTTGTTTACTAAAGAAAGTGAGACAGTGAAGAGAACAAGCAGCAGCAAATCACAAATGAACTTTAGTCTCTTTTAGAGACACACACCACCTCGATAACTTAACCAATTTGTCAAAAGTTTTACAACACCTCAGTTTTTATGGAAATATATACAGTTTAATGTCTTAATATTACATTAAATCAAGACATAGAACAAATAAGCAATAACAAATAAAAAAAAAAACATAAGTCAAGGAATCATTAAGTGTACAACAATTATTTCAAATGTTTGATTCATCTAAGAAGCCACCGTCTACTGATATGACGTCTAGTCTGTGGTAACCCTTTTGATTCAGAATGCCAGTCATTCTGTGCAAGTCACCAAGGCTGCCTCCAGCAAAAGAACCCCAGACCATCACACTTCCTCCTCCATGTCTGATAGTTGGTGTCGCACACTGAGGAACCATCCTTTCACCAACTCGACAGCGTAAAAACACCCTGCATGATGAACCAATGATTTAAATTTTGATTCATTGGTCTATAAGACTTTCTTCCAGTCTACTGTACAGTAGTCCACAGTCCAAGGCCCTATTTTGTCCTTTAAGGAATGGCTTTCTTACTGTCACTTGCCCTGTCAAACCTGCAGCACAAAGTCTCCTCTTCACAGTAGTAACAGAGACGTGCTCTTTTTCTTGACCACTGTTGAGCTGCGCTTGAAGCTGTTGTGCTGTGAGTCGCCTATCACGCTTGCTGGTGACCCTCATAAACGTGTCTTCTGATTGTCCTTCCCTGTTCTTTCTTCCCATTTCTCCTCAAAACGAACTGTATTTCCAAAAATATCTCCATGAAAGCAAAGATAACTGCAACCTTATGGCACAGTATCTTTACAACATTTAAATAAGACATAAATATTTACTATAAATTTTTAGTTATTAAAAGTTTATATTATTTAATTTATATTGAACATATAATCCTACTAATGCATTAATGTGTTTCACCATGAAAATCATATTATTTCAAGTGTAAATCTTAGTATTCTAGATGTTCAGAAGACGGTCATGACATTAATTTAATGTGATTTCTGTCTGTCACCACAGTCAGCACAATAAGTAGCCAATTTAAGAATAACCTAGTGATTAACAAGTGGGCCGGGGAGGAAGCAGGTTGCAAAACATTTAGTTACAATGGGTTTTGAGAAACACCCATAAATTAACAATTGACCTTAAGATTGGGTTTATGATGTTGCTTTGTGGAAATTCACCCCTGACTAATTACATCCTGCTGCTCTGAACAGTCCACCTTAATTAATTATACATTTAAAAAGTATTGAAATTTGCTTAATATATTCCATGTGCATTAAAACATGCTAGCTACAGTGTTATCTTAGATTTGACATACCTTTTGTATTGTAGTGGTTTCTTAGTCATTTCAATAATCTTGCCCTAGAGCAGGGGTGGCAAACTCCAGTCCTGGAGGGCCGCAGTGGCTGCAGGTTTTCATTCTAACCATCTTCTTTATTAGTTTTTGCTGCTAATTAACTTCTTTTGCCTTAGTTTTAATTAACTTGATTCAGGCCCCTTAGTTGTTTCTTTTTCTTTAATTAGCTGCCAAACAATAATGAGACACAAATCAAGGTGCCACATGACCAACTCACCCGTGCCCATCACACAATATCAGAAAATAAAGAAAGGTGAAGGTCTCAGTAAGGTTGATCTATCAGGTCCCCAAAACACTTTGACAATGTTCTTAGAAACAACAGAAAATCAACAGTTATGGAAATGTCTGCTGTGTCAGAATGAGAGCAGCAACAAGCCATAGAATTAAATAACAAGTTTAATTAACAGCAAGAATTGGCTTCTTATTAAGAAACTGGTTGGAGTGAAGTCCCAATTTAGCTGGTCAACTGTTGACTTGTTTCACATTTGATTTCTGTTTGGCTGTCATTTAATGAAGAAAATAATTAATTCAGAGCACTGAATCCTTAAAAACAAGGCTATTAAAATGAAGGGAAAAGAAGTTAATTAGCAGTGAAAACTGGTCACTGATTAGGAAAAGGGTTAGAATGAAAACCTGCAGCCACTACGGCACTCCAGGCCTGGAGTTTGACACCCCTGCCCTAAAGTCTAGTTTAACGTGCCAGTAGCCCCCTTTTTACCAAAAATACTAATTTTAAAACTTAGTAAATGTATTCATTACTAAGTATTTATCTTAATTTATTAATTATTTTATTGTTTTTATTGCATTTTCTTTCCAAAAAATGCACACATAACATATTAATGCCAATATCCAGCCAATAATACAAAGTTAAGTGCAATATCTTGGATCAACAAGTTGAGCTGCATTTAGTCTTGGAGCATTTTACAACTTATTTATACAGTATAAGTATGTGGTGTCAATTTACATCAGAGTGCGGTGTTCTCCTGCCGGAGTCTTCAAGGAAACCTTCATACGGCTCCATTACTCCAGAATACCAGTGCACTCATGAGAGTTTCTGAACATGCCTATTTCTTAACAGTGGCAAGGAAATATAAAGTTTATAAATATAATGCTGTCCCTCTGTGAGTATTCTGGTTTATGTAAATGTGTTGAACTGAGCAGTGTATTGAAATAAGCTTCATGACTAATATTACCATTTTGGTTTCTCCTGTGCAACTGTTTTCCCCCAGCTGTTGCTCTTAATGATAATGAAAACAGTTGTATCTGCTGCATTGTTTTAAGTGTTTCCTTTGAACACGTGATTCCGAATCAGAATTTCAACATTTTTATTTGTTTTTGTTTACAACAACATAACGTCCCATTTTCTTTCTGGCTTATAAATTGGTATTGAGTGTACTCTTTATATTACTTTATCCACATTGATACATTCAGCATACCCTCTTTTCATTTCATATAAAAGAATATAGTCTTTAATATATATCTTCAGAATGGTATGTCACAGTTTTGTGCATTCTTCCAAAGTTTTTGACAGCTGATTTCCTAATTTGAAATGCGTTATTGATACAGCATGTCCTAAATAACCCACTGAATCACCTTTGCATATTGTCTTCCTAGTTACACCTTTTGCTGATGTACATTGTTGCTTATTAAAGTAATTAAGATTTGTGGCCAAAATTTGTTCTTCAGCTGCTTCAGTCATCCTGTTTCCCTGGATTATTGTAAATGGAATATCTGCTGTTGCAGATTGGAAGCAATTAAGAGAGTGCACCAGGGGAATTAAAATTCCATTCAATGTAAACCACATTATTGCCATGATAATTATGATTTACGCCTCATTCTGGATCATTTTTGAGCCACCTGCTTCATCTCAAAACTTTGTAAACACACAGCTTTGCTGCAAATCCACTTAATGACATATTTAATTATTTTCTGTTCTTCCAATGACTTGTACCGTTTGTGTGTGTGTGTGTGTATATGTATGTATATATATATATATATATATATATATATATATATATATATATATATATGTATATATATATATATAAAATTTATACACTACTATAATATATACTATAATAATATAAGCAATATATAGTATAATTTTACGTGTATTTTCAATGTTTTTATGAACAATATATTAATATAAAAGTTGCAAAGTGGAACAATATTTCTGTACTAAAAGCCTGTCAACTTTGGGAACCTGAGTTCACAAAGTATCTCTCTGTGTGGGGATGGCAGGTTTTCTCTGTTTCTGCGTAGATTATGTTTGATTTCTCTAAATTCTTTTGCTAACATGCTAAGGATTTGTAATTATATGGTTAACTTGGATCTTTAAACTGTCCCATTGTTAGGGGACATGGATAATCTACAGACACATATATTTGAAGCAGAAACCTTGACAACCTTTCAGAAGTATCTGAGTCAGATATTTTGGCAGATTACTTATTAGCTAAACAAACTTCAAATGTTTTTTTGTGATGATCATAATAATGGTCTAGTAAAAATCTAAACTTTGACAGGCAGATTGCTCCAGTGACTTCAACCTACAAGGCTGCTGGTTCAGTTCCTACTGATCCATTTCAATTGTGTTGTGCCTCTGAACTTGTGAATTACCCGAGGATGGTGCTTGCTATAGGATAGGTACTTTGTAAAACTAATGTAGGTTGGTTGTGGTAACAAATACCAATTTGAGCAGGCAGTTTATTCTCCCTGCTCTCATTTTCACCAGTGACGGTACATAAAGAATCTTTAGTTGTAGCTTCATTTCCTAATAACAGCAAATTTGCTCTATTTTGAGCGACAGACTACAACTTTTCAGTTCATATCAGATTCAGATGTGAAAATAAATGTATAAAAAAGTGGAAGAAACAAGAAATATGGAGCTTTACATTTTGCAGTTAAAATTGGATATTCATTGCGGGTCAGGTTTGCTGGGCTCAGAGGTGGTAAAGCTGTAAATCCATTGAATAGCTGGATAGCTGACCTTTTTAGTGATATAGTTGTCTATATATTTGTCACTTATGTCACAGACATGCATAAAAAAACAGGAAATACATTGGTTATGCGTCAGCTCATCTTTACATATTTTTATGCATTGTTATGCCCAAGCTTCTCTGAGAATGCATGTGGATTGTTTAGTTGATGTGCTATAAGACTTGCAGTTTGTACTAGGGAAATGTCATCTTCTTCAAAAAAGAAAGCATATACTGTAGTTGAGGAAGTCCTAGAAAAGTTCCTGTATGCTAGTGACGTGGAATTTGAAAACCTTGAGTCACAGTTTTGACTTTCTTGTGAATGATGTGTTTGCTAAGGGACTCAATGCTATCCTTGATTTGAAAGTACTGCTTAGTATAACTTAGCATCACCAGTCTGCTCCTCGTAGTTTCATGTGGGGAACAATTGTGAGAAAAAAAAAAAGCTGTTTCAGCTAGTTCTTGTTCATGGTTTTATTCCCCGACCCCGTCCTCCCTCTCCACAGAAGGAATAGATAGCTCCTTTCAATATTTTTTACCCCGCTTCTAATCACTATTATTTCACCAGTTCCCTAAACAAACTAAGTAGAAGGTAGAAACTAGCATGATTACAAATGTGAAATAAAATTGTAAAACAGCCTTTATAGAACACTGGTTGAAGCAAGTGAATGGATGAAGGAAACACAAAGAGAGTCACTGGCTTAAGATTATACCGTTAACATGTTTCATGTGCTCGTGACACTGCGATGGGACCAATCCAAGGCTGTTTCCTGTCCTGCGCCCAGAGCTGCCAGCAAAGGCATTGTTCCTACCCCCATAACCCATCACTGGAAGAAGCTGATATGTAACTGTATACATGTACTTATATATATATATATATTATATTATACAGTGATCCCTTCTCGATCGCGGGGGTTGCATTCCAGAACCCCCCGTGAAAGGTAAAAATCCGCAAAGTAAAAACCATATGTTTATATGGTTATTATTAGATAGATAGATAGATAGATAGATAGATAGATAGATAGATATTTTAAGCCTCTTATAAGCGCTCCCACTGTCTTATAAACATTTCCCGCACAGTTATACAGCATAAACCCTTTGTATACTCTTAGATATTAGGTAAGATTCGTTGAAATTATGTATGTAAACACACTGTTTATATACAGTAAAACCTAAATGTTATTTTAAAGATATCGAGCGTCTCAGATATAACATATATTACAGCCATTACGATAGACAGGCCACCAGCAATAAATACGTACAATGCAAGAAAAATTGTATGCAGTAAAATTTGTGTACAGTGACACTAAACATACGTACATGTATTAAGTACTGTACATAGAAAATTAATTATGGTTACTCACCAACAATGACATGACGACTTGTCCGATAACGATGAGTTTAATTTTACTGCACAACAAAGGAGAGCGTTACAGCTCTTCTAAAGGAGCCTTTTTCGGCGACTGTGTAGCACCGCCGTTGTTCTTCTTCCGGCAGTCTTCAATCCAAATCCCTAAAGCAGATTCCATCTGGACTACCACCTTATTACGTCCACTTACAACTCATTTTGCACCCTGGTTAAAGGACACTGCGGCCATAGATCTTATATTCTTTTACTCCTTTTTAAATAAAAAGAACAGTGGACTAATTGATGCAGTAATGGCATCCTACAGCGGCGTAGCTGTTCCCTTCCTTCAACATATCCAAAACCTTTACCTTTTCAGCAATCGTTAACATCTTCCGTTGGCACGGCCCCTGAAGCAGTAACAGGAGCAGATCGTTTTGGAGCCGTAACGAAGGGCTTGACTATGCACAAAGATAAACACAAAAGAGCACAAAAGTTAACTCTTTACACAGCGAAACGCATTGATGCTGAATGAGCGAGATGAGATTTCCTGGTTAATGCAAAGCGGAATCGAATTTGGCGCTCTGTCGCTGAGCCAATCAGCACCCAGGAACTTAACCGCGTGCTCTGATTGGGTAGCTTCTCAGCCATCCGCCAAGAGCGTCCCTTGTATGAAATCAATTGGGCATACCAACTGAGGAAGCATGTACCAGAAATTAAAAGACCCATTGTCCGCAGAAATCCGCGAACCAGCAAAAAATCTGCGTTATATATTTAGATATGTTTACATATAAAATCTGCGATAGAGTGAAGCCGCGAAAGTTGAAGCGCGATATAGTGAGGGATTACTGTATACTATATTTCTGATTTGAAGTGCAAGAAAAAAACAAGGGCAACAAAAAAATGAACAGCGGAAAACACACTAAACTTATATGAGGCAACTGCAACAAAATGCAGGAGAAAATGAGTGAATTGCCGCGCAAAAACTCCAATCTAGTATAAAAAATGGAAGCTTCCTATGTATCTAGTGGTAATTGCTCCAAGGACTGGCATGAAAAATAATTTTGAAATGCAGGTTTCAGTTAGTATGTAATTATACATACATACATTATACATACAAGGCGGAGTGGTGGCTCTGAGGCTAGGGATTTGCACTGGTAATCGGAAGGTTGCCGGTTCGAATCCCGTAAATCCCAATAGGGACTCTTCTCTGTTGGGCCCTTGAGCAAGGCCCTTAACCTGCAATTGCTGAGCACTTTGGGTAGAGAGAAAAGCGCTATATAAATGCAAAGAATTATTATATATACAAATTGTTTACTTGTTCCTTCAAAATGATATAAAGTGTTTTTTCCAAATAAATATGTAAAACATAACTGCTACCACAATACTTGTTTTGAGATATTGTTTAGGTGCAAGGGACACAATGTTTCCAATAAGGGAGACACCTTATGCTAAGCAGTACAACTTTGCATTGCTAGTTTAATGCGGATTCCAGGGCTGTGCATCATAAAATGCCTTGGTTATGTTCAACGTTGTGAAATCCAGCATTTTGAAAACAAATCCCTAAAGCACAATTTTTTTGTGTTTTATTCAGTTGATATTGGTGTAAACAAAGGTTTTTAATCATATGCTTTCTTTTAAAAATTTGATGTACTCTTCAGTCACTTTCAGTTTTCATGTCAATTTGTAACCCGCTTAGTCCAGACCAGGGGTGGTGGGGGCTGTACCCCAGCCCAGCTAGCACTGGCCACAAAGCAGCAACAAACCCTGTACAGGGTGGTAGTCCATCTCAGGGCAAACACACACACACACACACACACACACACACACACACACACTATGGCCAATTTACCTAACCTGCCTGTCTTTAGACAGTGGGAGGAATCTGGAGGACACCTTTGTCGACACAGGGAGAACATACAAACTCCACACAGGGAGGATTCGGAATGCAAACCTTGTCTCCTTTCTGTGAGGCAGCAGTACAAATGTCACAAGAAATGTCATTTGAAATTTTGATTTGAGTTTATGCAAGCCATCAATTGAGAGCAAAGAAATACAGTAATCCCTCGCTATATCGCGCTTCGCCTTTCGCGGCTTCACTCCATCGCGGATTTTATATGTAAGCATATTTAAATATATATCGTGGATTTTTCGCTGCTTCGCGGGTTTCTGCGGACAATGGGTCTTTTAATTTCTGGTACATGCTTCCTCAGTTGGTTTGCCCAGTTGATTTCATACAAGGGATGCTATTGGCAGATGGCTGAGAAGCTACCCAACTTACTTTTATCTTTCTCTGTCTTGCGCTTTCTCTGATCCTGACGTAGGGGGATTGAGCAGGGGGGCTGTTCGCACACCTAGACGATACGGACGCTCGTCTAAAAATGCTGAAAGATTATCTTCACGTTGCTGTCTTTTGTGCAGCTGCTTCCTGAAACGACATGCTGCACGGTGCTTCGCATACGTAAAAGCTCGAAGGGCAAGTATTGATTTTTGCTTGCTTGTTTTTCTTTCTCTCTCTCTCTCTCTCTCTCTCTCTTTCTCTGCTCCTGACGGAGGGGGTGTGAGCTGCCACCTTCAACAGCTTTGTACCGCGGTGCTTCGCATACTTAAAAGCCAAACAGCACTATTGATTTGTTTGCTCTATCTATGTGACATTCTGTGCTCCTGACAAGCACTCCTTTGAAGAGGAAGATATGTTTGCATTCTTTTAATTGTGAGATGGAACTGTCATCTCTGTCTTGTCATGGAGCACAGTTTTAAACTTTTGAAAAAGAGACAAATGTTTGTTTGCAGTGTTTGAATAACGTTCCTGTCTCTCTACAACCTCCTGTGTTTCTGCACAAATCTGTGACCCAAGCATGACAATATAAAAATAACCATATAAACATATGGTTTCTACTTCGCGGATGTTCTTATTTTGCGGGTGGCTCTGGAACGCAACCCCCGCGATGGAGGAGGGATTACTGTACTTATATTTTAGCTGACTCAACACTGGAAATGATCCTTAGTTATGAATTGACTGGTGAATGAAAATGTGGGTAATTTCAGGAGGTCTACTTTTTTAAGAGACAAATTTCTACTGGTCAGTGAAGTCTTCTTAATCATTAAGAAAATTATCCTGACCCTGTCTACTCTCTTATACCCAATCAAAGATTATTTGTAATTACCTCTATTCATATTAGTTGTGGATCTTGATTATCAAACGATTATGTACCTGCAGCAACACCTTGACAAACAATAAGCCCACCAGACAAAGCAAACATTCAGCCACTTTTGATCTGATAACTTTATATGCATTGGAGGGGATATCTACATACCACAGTTTTTTAAACAACTTTCCAGAGATGGGGCCATGAGGCAATACTCAAAGCTAAAGTCTTAATTCTCAAAGCATTAAAAACCTTTCTTTCTCTCCCTTTTCCTCCTGCTTGTCCAAGCCCATGGCATCTGCTCAGTCGTGTGAGAGTGTGCTGTAATGCCAATACATACACAGTGGGATACAGACCTGGCAAATGTGATAACCACATTTGTAAAGCCGTGTAATCGGACTTGAAAAGCATTTGACCTTAGCAGCCTCTGTCTGCTGATCTGATTACTTGGAGTGTAATTGAAGAAAGAACCCCAGTTTCCTAAAGGTTTTCATGCTTTAAATGACCCTTTATTCCTAGCCCCCTACTATTATGGTGTTGATGATGTGAGACTTGTAAAAGAAAAATGATTTTCTCTCAAAAAAGAAAAAAAAAAAGTCAGCCAAAGGAAGAAAATGGTGTGTTTCAGCTTTGAATGCACTCATCTTAAAGTAGCTGAAACATAGCTGATGACTGGGGGTATGCTGACTGCAGTAAAGAAGTAATTCATTGCACAAGATTTACAGCTCCACATGTCTACTGCATAACACGCTGTTGATATCCTAAAGCCTTTAATGTGAAAGAAAAATACAAGCTTAATCATTCAAAACAGCAAGTAACATTTAAGGGTATAGATCAAGAGAAAGGCTTGGATGAACCTCAGAATACCACATCAATATGGATTATTTTAAAGTCAGTTTTAGCAGTATGATTTTGCATTCAAAACGTTGTTTCATTAAGGGGCATGATGGCACCACAGGTAGCATATTATTCCTGTGTTCACACAAGTCTCTTATAGGCTTTTAGTTACTGTACAGACTAAAACATAATGAATAAATTGGTAACATCCCTGTGCCCAGCTGTAATGGAGAGAAAAATTATACTCTTGAATGAAGATAAGTGAACTAAGTTATGGACTGCACAAAAAGCTTTTGTGATAATTATCTGTATAATGTCTGTGACATTGTGACCTGTAGTGATAGTAGGGAGCAGGTTGAGGAGACCCTGGAGAGGTGGAGATATGCTCTAGAGAGGAGAGGAATGAAGGTCAGTAGGAACAAAACAGAATACATGTGTGTGAATGAGAGGGAGGTTAGTGGAATGGTGAGGATGCAGGTAGTAGAGTTGGTGAAGGTGGATGAGTTTAAATACTTGGGATCAACAGTACAGAGTAATGGGGATTGTGGAAGAGAAGTGAAAGAGAGTGCAGGCAGGGTGGAATGGGTGGAGAAGAGTGTCAGGAGTAATTTGTGACAGACGGGTATCAACAAGAGTGAAAGGGAAGGTCTACAGGACGGTAGTGAGACCAGCTATGTTATATGGGTTGGAGATGGTGGACTAACCTGAAAGCAGGAGACAGAGCTGGAGGTAGCAGAGTTAAAGATACTAAGATTTGCATTGGGAGTGACGAGGATGGATAGGATTAGAAATGAGTACATTAGAGGGTCAGCTCAAGTTGGACGGTTGGGAGACAAAGTCAGAGAGGCGAGATTGCATTGGTTTGGACATGTGCAGAGGAGAGATGCTGGGTATATTGGGGGAAGTATGCTAAGGATAGAGCTGCCAGGGAAGAGGAAAAGAGGAAGGCCTAAGCAAAGGTTTATGGATGTGGTGAGAGAGGACATGCAGGTGATGGGTGTAACAGAACAAGATACAGAGGACAGAAAGATATGGAAGAACATGATCTGCTGTGGCAACCCCTAACGGGAGCAGCCAAAAGAAGAAGTTTGTATAATGTCTGTAAAGGGTGAGTTTGAATTGGTTGCTTAAAAGAAAGAAGCAGCTTTTTGGCAGTAAGAAAAACTTTCTCAACTCACCACATACCAGGGCAGAACCAGTATAAAGTTTTTTCCTAGCCCTAGGATTACAGTGAAAAGCTGGGTGGATGAAAGTTTCAAGGACATAAATCATGCCTAAACAGGACTGGAGAAAGGGCATGCCTGAAAATAACAAGGAAGTTACCTTACACTGTGATGTCTCATTGGCCCAAAGAGGTACATCAAGGAAGCACAAGGCAAATATAAATTCAGGTCTCTGTAATTCCATCCATCCAGAGGCAATGCCAGATCAGTCGCTGGTTGTCTCTCTTTCTCTCTCTCAGCTTCCAGAGACCACAACAGATGAGTAATCAATTAGCTTATTAAGAAAAACATCCACCATATTACCTTGGCAAATTGGATGCATAGACTTCTAGCAAGAAAAGCTGCTACCCATCCAGGTTGTATTGGTAATATTTTGTCACACTCCTATTACTCTGCCTTGGTTTTGGGCATATTTAGGAACCTTAAGTTAACAATGAGTGAATCAAAGTATAAACCTTCTTTCCTGCTTGTTTTGGTACACTATCTTGTCGCCCTGGGTCACATATATAAAAGAAAGGGTGCAGTCAGCACTAACAGTGACAATAAATAAAGCTACAGATTGCAGCAGCATCTTTGTGATGGGCTGGTAAGAGTAAACATAAAAGAGCTAAAGTTGAAATTTGGGGCACTTTGTTCAGGTCTACATAATAAGTGAGAATAGAGTCAATCCTAGGACCCTTCCATGATAACCCAACTAGAGATTGATTTTGTTGCTTTGTGCCTGAAAAAACATGTCCAGGTTTCTACAGTCATGTATGCAAAACAGTAGTTTTAAAAAATATTAAGGCTGTAATATATTATATGAAGCATCTGTTAGTTTCAAGTGCTTTGTGTGTGTGATTTTATGTGCTGTATTATGCTCCTGAACCAGATATGTGTTCTGGTTAACCTTAATAGTCGATACTGTAAGGTAAGCAGTGCTATTCCTTGCCTTGTGCGTAGGTCCTCCAGCCCTAAATGTGTTTAAATGGGTTTGAGATTGTTCTGTGATCCATGAATTAGAAGCGCCAACCAGTGCGCCCCTGTGTCTTCCTGTACTGAAGACATAAAACATAATTATAAGTTAATCAATGAATGTCTGTAAAATTAATATTATTTGGAATGATAGCTCATGCAGCCTTAATTGATATAGTTTAAATGAATATTCAAGAAACATCAAGAACATTACGTACAGGAAGAATGTGCATTTACATTTTTGTGTGGAGTTCCTTTTTGCATTCAAAAAAACTGAATAACCAGCCACAGCCGTGGTTTTAGTTCAGTCTCTTCTGTTTTTTATTTATTTATTGGTTATAGTCAGAATTTGAGCTTAGTGAGAATGTTTTTATAAGAGTGGAAACAGCAAGAGATGCAGGAGGGTGATGCTGTCATGGAAATCCATGTTTTAGGGTTAGGGTTTTGAAGACCCAGAACACCTTCCCCATGTTTCAGAGTTATATATTGGTTTTATAGTGCTGTAGCAAAGTTTAATTATGTTTTGTTTTCACACATCTTCATGTACCTTTTCAGAAAGCATAGTAAAACACTCAAAAATTTAAAGGGGATCCTGTTTAAGACATCACCTGGATTGTGGGCCAATGGACAAAAGTGACACCTCATCACAGCATATACTGCTTAGATAATTAAATATGCTCAATCTACTCTGCAGTAGCTGTTTAATTCTGAACACTACTACAGTGATTTAACACTGCTACATTTTTATTACAGAGTTTTTAAAGTGTTTTAAATTATTGGAAAAAAAATATCTAAACAGTAATTGTATGGTGATTTGACCATCAATCCAGATTCAGCCTTAACACATAAAACACAGGCTGACAGTTTCATACTGTATGCAGAGATATAATAGGCTAGCATAAACAAACACATAAATTGAATACTTCAACATATACCACCACCAGAAATAAGCACTCTTTTTGTGCTACTGCAGTAGCTTCACACACAATATAGGAATGGTCATTTTCCCACTTAGCTACTCACCTAATTAGGCCTGTTTTGTTATTTATCTTAAAGAAACTTAAAAGACTTACAGTAGTCTAAAATGTTTCATAAGAAGAAGCTAAGAGGGGCAGAACTATTCATCTTCAAAGATTCCCATACCATTTGTAATTCTCATGTGCTCCTCTTACTTACCAGACTTCATTTCTTGGTATTCTTGGCAACACATTGCTGATGAGTATAATTTCCAATGAAGAAGCAGGTGTTCTCTTGTTCTGAGCTCTACACCTTTAAGAAACAGACGGCAGGGTAAACTCTTGTTTTATCCAGACTTTATGGTCTCCAGATTTTCTCCCAACCATTCAGATCTTCCCATTTATCTAGTATTTATCCCATTTTTTTCCCATTTATCTAGCCTTCTTTCTGTATAATATTGTAGCTCACTAAAAACTGCTGGCAAATGGCTATAAGAAAATGGGACCATTTACAGACTTCCTTTTACAATGTCATAAATTATATACAGTACGCTAAATAGTAGTATAAATATTGGAATTATGCTTCAAATGCAATTTTTCATCTTAATCAATGCAAAAAACAGTATACATTATATGGACATAGTGACTAATATTTTTTAACAGAGAGCAGCTACAACAGCTCAGAGCAGCTTGCTGAAGCCCAGAAAAGAAAGTAAGGAACTTTCATGTGTAATCGTGACAGACCTTCAGGAGAGATCGAAAATTAGAAAACAGGGCTAGATAGCTTAAAGAAGAAACTATAATGTAAATGCCGACAGATATTCCAAATTTTCAGTTAAATTATCAAGTGCTCCGTGTGCACTCCTCTCCAGAGTCTCTTGCAGTATTGCCCTCCTCTCTCTGTATTGCTTACTTTGCTTCACTGCCCGCTGCTTATGTAAGCATATGATAGATGATAGATATCATTCCACCCATGTTCTGACCCACTTATTTATTTCAGGATTGCGGGAAATCAAAGTGGATCTAAATAAAGGGATGAGCATGAGACACAAACCAGCCATAAACCCACACATCATCACTCTCACAAATGCTGTCTCCTATTACTATAGATATATCAAGGGTTGTTTCATAGAAGAGTTGAGCTGCTTACACACACTTTCAAATGATGGCCCCAACCTGTGGCTGTATGCACGCTTGTTTCCTTTTCCTTTATTAAATCAACCCAACCTCTGAACCCTGCCTAATTTCAATTTATTTACAGCCTATCAAAGTAGAGTATCGTACTCACAGTTGTTTTCTTAGACTAGTCAAGGTTTAGTATAATGATTTCGACAGTTGTTTCCTTCTTAACCAAGAAGTCAAAGAGTTGGTATAATTTTCAAAGGTACTTCAACTCCAGGCTTTCCCAATTCAAAGTGATGAAATACTGGGCCGTCATGATGTGCAATAAACTCATATTGCATATTTTCAAGCCATCGCTTGAATTATTTTCTTTTTCACACTAAATTCACACAATGTTGTATCCTTTCCTGTCATGTAAAACCAGAGCCTGCCTTGTTATACTGTGAGAAAAAAGATGATTTTCTACCTTAGCCTCCCATTACCTGCTCATTTCATTAGATACCATCCATACCTATGTTGTACCCCCCTTCTTCTTTTTTGAGTGCTGCTAATTTCTTTTGCTAGAGACAAGCTGGCGCAGCGAAAAAAATAAAAATTCAGCCAATTTCTAATGCAAAAAGATGTGACACATTTCAACTCATACTCTATGTAGATACTCAGATTATGAAAAAACACTAGAACGCTCGATAAAATAATGTGCAGTTACCTAATGATAGATCTAAATAATTTGATGCAGATTAGGGTTTACCAAGAAAGATTTGTGCTTTTTGTTTTGTGTTCTTCTCTTTCATGTTTTGTGAGTAGTAATAACTAAGAGTAAAGAGAAGAGGTTAATTATTTAAATAGTTCTACTTTGTAGCTTCCTAAAAATCAATCAGACCCAGCTGCACTGAGGGAGGCATTTGCAAACCTCCTGTATTAAGCCCCGGTGACATCTTGAATTTAGGAGGACAAGAAGGAAAGGAAGTGCAGCAGGGATGCTGATCAGGGAAGTTTTCATGGAGGTTGTGAGATATTTCATTGGTTGAAGTGGTATTTTTAATTAGCTACATTTTGACCAGTGTTTAATGCACTAACCTTTGATTTAGCAGCACTTAATACGAAAGAACTTGTGGTGATTTATTACGTTTAATACTAAGAATTGTTGCTGTTGCATATGGATGACCTTGATGGCTTATGTGCTCAAATGTAGGATAAGGTTTTGTGTAATGTTTTACTAAACATCTTTTTTAAATTGTAATCTAAGCACCAGTTAACATCTTTCATTTTTATATACCACACAGTCACTGTTAACCTGGTAACAGAGTGCAGTAAAGTCCAATCATCAAGCTTCTGTAGCAGTTATTAAAACCCAGCGTCTGGTTACCCTGGCAGCAAATTCTTACCAAGTAGTACTGCACACTTCCTCTTTTACTTTGTGACGTAGGAGGCAGCACAGCTGCCTTTCATGTACTGTAAGCATGCAGCATCAGTATGGCCATTTTAGATCATTGCTGAGAAGTGCAGGAATGGGCCACAGTTGGCACATTGCCGTGTATTTTAAGACACCTGCAATGCTGTAAATAGCATGCTAAAAAGTGGCACTGCAGCACTTCTCAATGCCTTTTTTCTGCTATCAGCTTTCAGGTATTAACACTAGAATTACCAGAGTCTACGAAAAAACTCGTAGATCCGGCCCACCTTAAAAACATTCTCACCTCTCTTTTGTCTTCTAAATATGCTGATTAAGACGAGCAGCAAAAAGCCGGCTATTCCATCCCCCACCATCGCAAAATGTTCACTAAGTTTTCCCAGCTCATGCCTTGTTTGATTATCTGGGAGTGACTGAACTGGAGTTTTAGAGTGGAAATAATAGATCATTATTTGGAACACACGCATTTCATGTGTGTTCCGTTTCTACAGTAATCTGTGTAAACACATTGTTAAAACAGAAACTTTTTCATTTTTTAGTAATAAATGTTACAAAATGTAGGCATAAACTATAGAATGTGTGAAGCCTGACGGCCAAACATCAAATAAACACTTTCACAAAAGGTTCAAGGCTGTAACAACACCTTCTGTGGCATAACGCTGAGATTTGCTGACTCAGAGCACGGCAGCCCTGCTGCACCATACAAAGTTCGATCCCCCGCTGGGGAGGAAGTGTTTTTTTTTTTTTTGTAGCCTCAAATGGACATAAAATTTATAAATTGGTATGCACTGTAAATCGTTAACTTTAAAATGTCGATCGCGGTTATTTCTGTTGATTTAATTCATGCTTTTTTACTTAGAGTCAGAACAGGTGCTTATTCAGCTTCTGATCTAACTCTAAGTAACAGCGCCAGTATAAATCACACCCAATCTGACGCTGTTCGTTTTCAAATAATATTGCATTACTTCGACAATGTTTTCTGATTGGTATGATTCACGTCATAAAATGATTTCTTCAAAACATCACATATATTTGTTTTGAGATAATGAATAGAGCTGCAAATTACAGGTGCTTGTTCAGTGTAATAAGAACCATAGCAAAGACAGGTGTGTACAATGCAACAAAAGTCGTAAATGTAGGAAAGGCGCTCCTTGAGTGAGCTATAGCGCATCTTGATGTGAAAACAGCAGTGTCAGATGGGGAGTGTCTGATGATTGCATATAGCGCTGAAGTTACTGCTCTTTACTATGCTTTCCTCTGCACGTCCTGGAGTACAAAAGAAACAGCATACAGCAACATGTGGGGACTGGCAAGATTGGGGGAAAAAAAACACGCAGTCGTATGTATCGTGATACACTGCAGAGCTATAGCGCGTCTTTATGTGAAAACAGCAGTGTCAGATGGGGTAGGGAAGGATCCTGAATGCGACTGAGAGAATGAAAAGTGAATAAAAAAAAAAAAAAACAAAGTTAACCTTTACAAATATCATAAATTACACCGGCTGTTACAGACTGAAATCAAATGTATCTTTTTATTCTAAAATAGTAAAAAATAAGAGCAGTTCACTTCTCTAAAGGGAGTCGAGCAGGATCGAACTCATGACCTTTTGAATCCCAGTCAGCAACTGATACTGTTGCACCACGGGGCCGTCTTAGTAAATAAATGTCAATGTCGCACACTAAGGCGGCTTTTTTTTCTGCAGTTATATTTTTGAATGAAAGCGCACTTCTTCTGTTATATTTGTATCTTTCGTGAAAGTGTTTCTTTGATATTTGGACTTCAGGCTTCATACATTATATAGTTTATGCCTACATTTTGTCATTTACTACTAGAATATGAAAAACGTTTCTGTTTTAAAAATGTGTTTACACAGATTACTGTAGAAATGGAACACACATGAAATGTGTGTGTTCCAAATAACGATCTATTATTTCCACTCTAAAACTCCACTTCAGTCCCAGATAATCAATCAAGGCATGAGCTGGGAGAAGTTCGTGCACGTTCTAAGTCGGTGGGGGGATGGAATAGTTGGCTGTTTGCAAATTGTCTTTATCTGCACATTTAGTGGACAAAGGACGCTGGCGGAGAGGTGCGAACGGATTTAAGAAGCGATTTAAGGTGGGACGGATCTACGAGTTTTTTCGTAGGCTCTGGTAATTCTAGTGTTAAAGAGGCGTTTTTAAAGTTAGATTTTTTTTCCACAAGTTTACGTTATGCTGTGTGTCAGCAAAGTTTTTAGGAAAAAAAAAAGTTATCTGTACATCAATGAGTGCGTTTACATGTGCTTTAACAACCTGGTTATTCACAAAAACTTGGTTTCTAAAATGCCATGTAAACCCTAACATTGGCAAGAGAAACCAGGTTAAAAGATTTAGATTTCTTCACAAGTAACTTGGTTATTTGGGATGCAAACCATTAACCGGTTTACAGTTCAGGATTTTGTAGTCTGCGCATGTGCGTTGCACTCTTTTTGCCTGTGCATGTATTAGCTTCACACACGCTTTCAGCAGCCACAGGCAACAGTGTCCTCAAGTTAAATATCCTGAGGCAAGTGCTCAGATGATCACATTATTGCTTCTCCTGGTTAAAATAATCTGTCTTAATATTTCATAAATCACTAAGTTTATGTGATGAGCTGAACATTCAGTGCTAAGCTCAGTTGCAGATTCTCAGGAGCAGTGTTACAAGTAATGCATTAACAGTGTAGAACAAAATGGGCATTGCCATTTTGCTAGGCTTTAGTGACACACCAGGCATGTCAAGACAGCAGATCTAGCAGACATCCAGCTGCGCCTTCTCCCACTTACATTTCAAGATAGGTGACTGAATTCCAGTTTGTACCAGGATGTGCCTGTACTTCATCTGAAAATTACAGTTAAATGGACATCTTTCCTGAGGCCCCTCTGCAGACGTTTGGAAGTGACATTAATCCAATCAGAAGAAGTTATACATTCCCTTAACTTGCTGCACCATCCTGAAGACTCTCTCCAGTCCCTCTCAGGTAGTCCTTTCAAGGAAACTCTCAGGAGATTCTCAGGGTCAGTCCTGAGAACATTTTACTCAGAATGACCATCTGAAATCTGCTCATTGAAACTAAAAAAGCTGTTCCCCCTCCGAGGGGAGTGAAACTGAGCATTTTCTTTTCTTTGTGGACCTGAAAGTTGAGATCAAGAGGGAAACTTCATCATCTAAACTCTTGTGCCAGAAAGAGTACTGCTTTTCCCTGTGAAGTTGCAGATGACACAGCATAGGCCCTGCCTGAGAAAAGCACTGCACACCACGGACAAAGGATCACTCAGCAAGACTGCACTCCAACGCAAGAAGAAATCTCCACTTGAACCCAGAACAGCAACAAAGTAACAACTCTACATCAGACCACACCTTTAAAGACTTGGTATTTACATTATATATTGGTCTGTCGGTGTCTTGTCTTATATTATCCATAGATAGAAGTGTAGTTATCATATTTCTATAATCCTTGTGTTTTTCAATAAATTGTATTATTCTGTTTCTTTAAATGAGTGTGCTTCAGTTACCTTGTTTATACGTCTGTAGGCCAGAGACCACCTCAGAGAAAAGTAAAGTAAATAAAGTAGGAGTCTTGCTGAATTATTTAGTCAGTTACTGGCACTACAGAAAAGGCAAGACTAATAATCGAATCTCTTCTACTTCTCACATTATTTTGACTGTCCCTGGGTTGGCAAATTAAAATTCATTTTTCCATTGCTACAAAAATAATGTGCCTTATGTAGCCCGATTACTTTTTAACTCTTTTAGGGCTAATTTTTTTTTTGTTTCTTTTCTCCCAGGGCTGAATATTTTTCCAAAAACTAACATTTTTTAAAAAAGAACACAAAGCAATTGTTTAACATATCAAATCAACAATATTTACTTTTGACAAATGTTACTGTCTTGCATGTTGTATGAGCCTGAATTCTCTATGTGTTGTTTTGATGCCTATTTTTCAATTGTCTGTTGCTGCATTTTCTCACATATATTGTTAGTGTGTACTGTAGAGAGACAAGTCACCCATTTGCCATCGTGCCATGCCACTGCCACCAAGTTTTCTGCCTGCATGAAAACCGTATTGTCACCTCTTTTCATCTTCTGAAACTTTATGACTTTATGTATGGCATTATAGCCTGGCTCACCCCATGGGATTTGCTTCTGTTTATTACAGAAGTGAATAAAACTTTGCAGCAGCACGTACCTAAGCCACCCGGGGACAAAACACGTTTGGACCAATGCTCCCTGAAGTTATCTCACCAGTTCTGTCCCATCTCTATTTGTAATGCCACAGCGCGCTTCATCTCGTCTTTCGTTGTGGGTTTCCACTTTGAATAACGAGAATGCGATGCAAAGGCAGCCCGCGATTCAAAAAAATCTCTGCCTACCTGTTTGTCTCGTCTGACAGTAGCTGAAAAGCAGCACCAGGAGAGAGCAGCCTGAAGTACAGTAGCTGGTGATCTGTCGTGTCCAAAAACAAGCCATGCCGTCTTGTAAACTCCGGTAGCCATATCGGCTCTCAACGGATCAATGTCTGTGTATGTATCCCATGCGAACCTTGCCGTACATGCATCGGCTGCGCGAAGGCACTCAACTGGCAGCAGATCCGCTCGCGCGGCATCGGCTGGTGTCTGATCAGCTGATGCCTGCTTCTAACTCTCTTGCTCGATCTCCTGATCACTGCCAATGAAGTCCGATTCTGAAAAATCAAGAGTCCGACTCCGCGGTAATGCGCAAAACAACGTCTGCCAAGTGTTTTCTTTTCTGCACTTGCTTCGCTGCCTTTTCACATGTCGGTGCCATCTTGCCATAAAGTAACGAGTAACTCCTTTGCTGGGCTCGGTTGTACTGCAAAGCAGAAAAGAGTGTGCTGTATGCAATCAAGTAACAGAAACAAATTATTAAAGTGTCAGTTTAGTTTTCATCCAGCTTATTTGCCGTAGATATGCTGGAACGATGTAATTGAGTGATGCAGTGGCCAGCACTCATCCCGTGATTCATTGTTGGCTCAGGTAGAGTATGTAAAAGGGGGATGGATGTCATTTACTTCACAACACCTGAAGGACAAAATGAATAAAACACAAGGAAATTATCACAGGCTTCTTGCTTGTTTTCAGATTCACAGCAGATGACGTCTAACTCTTTTGTATGTAGTTTAATGACGACTGAGGTTTTTGCCGAAAGTTAGAACTCCAGAACGGTATTTTCGTATGTCAACTGAGGTTTCCTTCCTTAACCAGTCTACTTCTCTTATCCCTGTGTTCTGTGTGCATGTAAATGCACTCAGTAGTTGCTTAATGAATGTTTAGTCAGAGTGTTCAGTTCTCTGTACGGAGAAGATGTGCAGCAGGAAAACTCTGGTTTTATGAAAAAGAATAATAGTTAAAATTAGGTATAATTTGGGAAAAAAAATATCGTACAAAATAAGACATTGCCAAGATGGTGGCAAAACACTTATCAGTACTTCTTCACAATACCAGGATACACAAGCTTCAAATCCAAGCCATGATCACCGTGTGTGGAGTCTCCATGCCTTACCCTCATGAGTCTGATGTAGCCAGGATAGGTTCCTACATCTCTGACCCACTACTGGTACACATAATTAATAGATAAATAGGCAATCATTTTAATTAAAAATTTGCAATCCCTAATAGTCTTTGAGCACATTGTTTTTACAGTACAGTACAGTAGCTTTGTAAATAGCAGTAATTTAATTCCAACTCTCTGGGGGAGTTTAGTCAGAGTTCTGTGTGATCTTTAGCTGGCACATAGTCTCCAGTTTTTGGGGTAAATTCAGCACTCCATATAGCAGCAGTCTTTGATCACTAAACATGAACCCTGAGGGTAATCATTAGTTGCCCCGTTTATACTAATGTCCCCCTTATCTGGGGCAATGCTAGAAAAAGTCACAACTGAATTGTAAAGTCCATATCATGTTATATATGTGTTTGTATGTTAGTATGGGTTACCAATGGCAGATCTGTACTTGACCCAAGTCAAGTCTAACTAGTAACATATGGTGAGGGTGGCAGGAAAATCACTGTCTTACCAAAGCAGCCCTATAAATGATGCTGTAAATTTAATTTAGGTTCCTAAAAAACTGACTAGTCTAATATATACATGAAATTTGCTGAACTCAAGATATAATAATAATAATAATAATAATAATTTCAGTTTACTCTGTCCATGCCAAGAAAAAACAATTACTATCTGTCATGGTTTAACTATGGCTCCACCTCTCGCTCAAGTTTCTTTTCCTTTTTTTTTTTTTTTTATGAATTATTCTGTTATTGAATTGTTTTTCTTTTTTTAATATTGCATTTAATATTTTGGGTTTTTTTTTACATTTTTCACGATGTAATTTAGATCTCTTTTGTATTGTTTTCGAATTCTGATTGATGTAGAATTGATTTCTACTATCCATCCTTATATCCTCTGAATCTTTTTATCCAGCACAGGGCTCCGAGTCAGCTGGAGCCTCTCCCAGCAGTTATTGAGTACAAGTCAGGAACAGCATCTGGGTAAGGTGCCAGCCCATTGCAGAAATGTACTTTGTTATGCATTTCTTTTGTGTCTTTTTTTTTAGAACTTTTTAAATTTTGTTATGGTCACTATTTGTAGTGCAGCATTTGATATCACCAACATGACCATTTAAAGGACCGCTCCAATGGTTTTCAGGTCATCAAAGAAATAAATTGTTGGTGTGTATTATTCACTCTGCCTGCTGTTTTTAGGATAGAGAAAGACGTGACAGATACCTGATTTAAGATGCATCAGCTTAGTCCTGAAGTATTTACTGTAGCTATCCTACTCCCCCTTTAATTACGTAGCTGGAAACGTTTACATCCTGCTTGTCTTTTTGACCTTTTCATCTTGATCTTCTGGTTTTTATCATTTTTTTTATTCTTGTTTATTGGTTATTGCTTTGGGATTCCAATTCTGGTCTTTCTCACTTTATTGGTTGCTTTTTTAGGAGGCTTTTGATCTCTGTATTAATTTAGCGTAATTTTTTTTTTGTTCTTTTTTTCACCTTATACAATTTCTTGTATTAGGAATTTGTTAGTTTTCGCATACCCCTTGGGGTCAGAGCGCAGGGTCAGCCATTGTACAGCACCCCCAGAGTAATTACAGGTTAAGGGTCTTGCTCAAGGGCCCTGCCGAGTAGGATCTCTTTTTGGCAGTGACGGGGGTTCAAACTGGCAACCTTCTGGATACCAGCACAGATTCTTAGCCTCAGAGCCACCACTCCACCCAATTTTGTGTATTTTGAATTTTTCACCTTTACACCTTAATTTTTGGATTAGTTAATTGTTTTGTACCATTTCTTTATTTAATAAGTTGGCGTTGTAGCTGGGGAGTCCCTCTACAGCACATCTTCAACCTGAGCATGGAACAGGGGAGAGTCCCGAGGCTTTGGAAAACATCTTGCATCACCCCAGTCCCAAAGGTATCACGTCCTAGTGAGCTGAACGACTACTGGCCTGTCGCTCTGACGTCACATGTGATGAAGACCATGGAGCGGCTGCTGCTTCACCACCTGAGGCCACAGGTATGCCACACCCTCGACTCTCTGCAGTTCGCATACCAGGAAAAGGTGGGAGCGGAGGATGCCATCGTCAACTGGCTGGTGTCCTCACAGACATCCTCAACATATCTCTGAGCCAGTCATCAGTCCCAGCATGCTTCAAGTTGACCACAATCCTACCAGTGCCGAAGAAGTCATCAGTGACATGCCTGAATGACTACTGACCAGTTGCACTCATGCCAATCATAATGAAGTGCTTCGAAAGGTTAGTCATGTCACACATAAAGACTAATCTCCCTGTCTCTCTTGATCCTCTTCAGTTTGCATACCACTCATACAGGTCAACTGAGGATGCCATATGCTCTGCCCTTCACCTCTCCCTGACACATTTGGATAAAAAAGACACATATGTCAGGATGCTATTCATAGACTTTAGCTCTGCCTTCAACACAATCATCCCTCAAAAGCTGGTTGTAAAACTGAGCAGGTTGGGCCTGAACACCACCCTCTGCAATTGGATCCTGGACTTCTTGACAGAGAGGCCCCAGTCAGTTTGGATTTGCTGCAACACTTCCAGCATCATCACACCGAGCACTGCAGGGCTGCATACTTAGTCCACTGCTCTTCACCCTGCTGACTCACGACTGCACAGCCACGCACAACACCAACCACATCATCAAGTTTGCAGATGATACAACGGTGCTGGGACTGATAAGCAGGGATGATGAAACAGCATACAGAGATGAGGTGGAACAGCTGTCTGCATGGTGTGAAGACAACAATCTATCTGTCAATGTCGACAAGACGAAAGAGATAATCGTGGACTTCAGAAAATCACGTCCTCCCCACATCCCACTCAGCATCAATGGTTTAAATGTGGAGACTGTTAGGAGTATCAAGTTCCTCGGTGTGCACATAACTGAGGAACTTACGTGGACACATAACACCTCATCACTAAACAAGAAAGCCCAGCCCAGCTACACTTCCTGAGGCGACTGAAGTGAGCAAGTCTTCCCTCTTCCATCCTCACCATGTTCTACAGTGGCACCATTGAGAGTGTTCTGACCAGCTGCATCACGGTCTGGTATGGCAACTGCAACATATCCGACCGCAAGCGCCTACAAAGGATAGTGAAGACAGCAGAGACCATTATTGGGGTGCCTCTCCCTTCACTACAGGACATATTTTACAAACGCAGTGTATGCAAGGCTTGCAGCATTGTGCAGGACCCCTTACACCCCTCACATGGACTTTTCACACTTGTGCCATCCAAGAGAAGATACTGCAGCATCAAAGCCAGATCTGCCAGGCTGCTGGAGAGTTTTTACCCCTAAGCTGTTAGACTCCATAACACCAGACTGCCCCCACGGCCTCAACCACCTCTAAAAACAGAACTTTTATACATGTGAGCCACTGTCCTGCAAAGATGAGTGTGCATGTAGAGAAGAACTGAAATCTCCTACTGACCTTTAAGTATTTTGACACTCTTGTTATCCTTCTGCTGTGAAACATTCTGACCTGTCATTGTTTGCACGTCTTAAACACAATTATCATACACTGATAATTTCTGTATTATCTATATCTATTATTTATTATTTATTTATTATATTACATATCTTACACATCAATATTGCTGCTACTTCTTTGTCTTGTCTTTGTGCAATGTCTTGTCTTGTTTGTGTTTTAATTTTAACTAGCCAACCCGCGGCGTAACATATGCCGCATAATTATGTATTGATGGGTGAACACTTGCTGAACAACACAGTTGTCCAAATGGGGTGGGTTTGTGGATACCAGTGTGAGTGAATGAAAAGATGGAACTCTGGAGAGAGCAACATACAATTGTCTGTGACTGAAAGCGGGATCATCTGTGACGATGGAGGCCACGCTGGTGAAAGTTACTTCGTCGGTAGGGATAAGTTTCAGCACTTGTTCATTAAGGTGTAGCGAGTCTTCGTTGTTGACGCTTAATATAGCTTGCGTACTGAGTTGTTCCGGAGTCACAGTTGAGAAACACTTTTTTAATGTCTTTTAAGCACAGGGAAAAAAAATGAACATGTGAAACATCCGTAATGTAATAAGCCACCAAGAAAAGTAACATTGCAACGATGCACGCTACGATCCGATCGCTGTAAACAGAAGTGAAAACAAAATCGAGGCCGGTGCATTCTTTAACTGCCTTGTAGCGCAATGGTAGTGCTGCTGTTTTGCAGTAAGGAGACTGTGGAAGATTTTGGGTTTGCTTTCCGGTTTCTCCCTGTGTGGATAGCGCTTTGAATACTGAAAACACCGGTATATCAATGTAATGAAGTATTATTATTCTTATGTGTCCAGCGCTCTGTCTCTCCCGCGCCTGTATGCGTGTGTGTGTCGCTCGCTCTCTCTCGCTCGCTGCACGTGTTCCTGCAGGGATACCAGTAAGTGAATGAGAAGATGGAACTCTGGAGAGAGCATCATACAACTGTCCGTGACTGAAAACTGGTTTTGGCAGATACATGCACATCTTTTTGAAAGTTTGGCCCTGTGCCTTATCAGTTGTCATCGCAAAGGCAAATCTAACAGGAAATTGTCTTCGTGTTAAAGTAAAAGGCAAATTATCTACGACAAACAGTTTTACACGCTGCATACCAACCCGTGGCGTAGTATACGCCGCATAATCACGCCGCTTTTTTAATGTTTTTTAAGCAGAGGGAAAAAATGAACATTTGCAAAATCTGTAACTCCGCTTTCAGTAAGTACAATTCACACGTGTTTAATTTGTCAGCCACTTTTTGCCAGCCGTCTTTTCTGGTTTGGGCTACTTTTGCAGTATTACCGCTTGTGCATATTAAATCTTGAAATCCTTCGAGTAACTATTTAACTAACTAACACCCACCCACCCACCCAGCTTGTGAGAAAAAAATGTGCCCATTCTTTCATCATTCTGTTGCAGCCTATCAAAGACTTGTTGATCATGTTTTCTAGACTCAATATACTGTGGAACCTCAGTTCACGACCATAATTCGTTCCAAACCTCTGGTCGTGAACCGAAGGAATTTCTCCCATAGGATTGAATGTAAATACAATCAATCCATTCCAGACCGTACGAACTGTATGTAAATATATTTTTTTAAAGATTTTTAAGCACAAATAGAGTTAATTACACCACAGAATGCACAGTGTAATAGTAAAAACATTGAATAACACTGACACAAACACCCAGGCTCCCTGCTCAGCTGCATGGGCAGGCTCTCTCTGTCTCAGCAGCAGCCACCCCAGCCCCCCCCCCCCCCCCCCTCTCTCAGCAGCACGCGAGCCCCCTCCCCCTCTGTCTCTCAGAAGCACGAGAGTCCTCTCTCTCTCTCAGTAACATTGCAGCAGTTGTATAAACACTTTTTTTTTAAATGAGTTTTAAGCACAGGAGGAAAAAAAGGAACATTTGAACAAATCCGAACTTTATTTAAAAGCCAACCAAGATAGTAACATTGCAGGAGTTCACCATTTTTAATCAGGCAACTGACAGTAGTGGAGTCAGGCACAGAGAAGGTCAGCTGCTGAGAAAGCGTCTCGACTGTTGTAGGGCGGTGAAGCAGGTGAGACGCTAATGAAAAAGAGGCACAGGGCTTATTGGTTTTTAAAGACTGCTTCCTTCATTGTGTTTTAACCTCAGTTTTAAAGGATTGCGCTGCTCTCTCTGTAGCGCTGCCTGTGTGTGCGCGGCTCTCTCTCTGGGGCTGTCTGTGTGTGCCTCTGTCTCTCTCTGGCGCTGCCTCGTGGCTCTGAGGTGCATGTGGATCGTAGCAGGGAGGAACTCGACTAACGTGGTGATTGGTGAGTTTTTGCGTCCGGGTTGGTGGTCGTGGCTCTAGCCAACTCAAGGCATATCTTACGCCGCATAATTATGTATTGATGGGTGAACACTTTCTGAACGACACAGTTGTCCAAACAGAAGTGAAAGTAAAATCGAGCATGGTGCGTTCTTTAACTGCATTCTCTGTCTTGTAGCGCAGTGGTAGTGTTGCTGCTTTACAGTAAGGAGACTGTGGAAGATTTTGGGTTAGTTTGGGCTGCATTTGCAGTGTTACCGCCTGTGCATATTAAATCTTGAAATCCTTCGAGTAACAAATTAACTAACTAACACCCACCCACACACACACAGCTTGTGTGAAATAATGCGCCCGTACTTTCATCATTTTGTTGCAGCCTATCAAAGACTTGCTGCCCCCAACTCAACATGGCTCAGAGGTCCATGTGTAGCGTACAACAGATGAACATAAATGACGCCGTTTTTTCCGAGGCGTTGCATCCCAGTTAGTGGGCGTGGCTCTGCGAGTTGGCGTCGTATCCAATGGTCATAGAGTTGGTGGGTGTGGCTCCTTCCTACTTGTCAGCGGCTTAGTGAATCCACGCCCCTTCCTGCGTGCTTTCATGGGTGTCTTGTTTTGGTGTGCGTGCTTTCATGGGTGTCTTCCCCCTCCTGCGTCGACTTTGTGAATTATATATAGAGATTTAAATTTTAATTCTATTTTTAAATTATTATTTGCGTGTCATGTTGCTACACTGTGGACCCTGAGCTTCGCAATTTCATCTATCTGTATACTTGTATATGGTTGAGATGACAATAAAGTTCACTTTGACTTTGACTATATGCTACACCGATCCCTCTCCCACTTGGACAGAGGCAGTGGTGCAGTAAGAATTATGTTTCTAGACTTCTCTAGCACCTTCAACACCATCCAACCTCTGTTCCTTAGGGACAAGCTGACAGAGATGGGAGTAGATTCATACCTTGTGGCATGGATCTTAAAAACAGACCTCAGTATGTGCGTCTCAGGAACTGCAGGTCTGACATTGTGGTCAGCAACACAGGAGCGCCGCAGGGGACTGTAATTTCTCAATATGCATCGGACTTCCAGTATAACTCGGAGTCCTGTCCACATGCAAAAGTTCGCTGATGACACTGCTATCGTTGGCTGCATCAGGAGTGGCCAGGAGGAGGAGTATAGGAACCTCATCAAGGACTTTGTTAAATGGTGCGACTCAAACCACCTACACCTGAACACCAGCAAAACCAAGGAGCTGGTGGTGGATTTTAGGAGGCCCAGGCCCCTCCTGGACCCCGTGATCATCAGAGGTGACTGTGTGCAGAGGGTACAGACCTATAAATACCTGGGAGTGCAGCTGGATGATAAATTGGACTGGACTGCCAATACTGATTCTCTGTGCAAGAGAGGACAGAGCCGGCAATTCTTCCTTAGAAGACTGGCGTCCTTCAACATCTGCAATAAGATGCTGCAGATGTTCTATCAGACGGTTGTGGCGAGCGCCCTCTTCAACGCAGTGGTGTGCTGGGGAGGAAGCATTAAGAAGAAGGATGCCTCACACCTAGACAAACTGGTGAGGAAGGCAGGCTCTATTGTAGGCATGGAGCTGGACAGTTTGACATCCATGGCAGAGCGACGGATGCTGAGCAGGCTCCTGTCAATCATGGAGAATCCACTGCATCCACTGAACAGTATCATCTCCAGACAGAAGAGCAGCTTCAGTTTCAGACTGCTGTCATTGTCCTGCTCCACTGACAAACTGAGGAGATCATTGCTCCCCCAAACTATGCGACTCTTCAGTTCCACCCGGGGGGGTAAACGTTAACATTATTCAAAGTTATTGTCTGTTTTTACCTGCACTTTTATTATCTTTAATTTAATATTTTTTTTTTGTATCAGTATGCTGCTGCTGGAGTATGTGAATTTCCCCTTGGGATTAATAAAGTATCTATCTATCTATCTATCTATCTATCTATCTATCTATCTATCTATCTATCTATCTATCTATCTATCTATCTATCTATCTATCTATCTATCATATATATTTTAGAGGTTTTGATTTGTTCTTTGGCTGCAGATTTTCTCACCCATTTGGAATGTATTGGCTAAGTCTGTTTGAAATTCAGAATCTACGTTTTGAGTAATATTGTAGTTTCAGGCTTTTCACTAATTTTGTGGGCCCAAACTCACACCACCGTCCACTTAACACACAACATCAAACAGTTTGTCAAACAAGAAGCCAACTATAGAAAAATTCTTAATGAGCCTGCAGCAAACATGACAAGTGTCATCAATCAATTCATAGACAGTAGTGATATTGGGACACCTTAGCTAAGCAAACAAGCTCGGTGAACTGAATAGTTTCCAGTTGTTTGTCAAATGTATTATGCTTTTAAATTTGTAAGGTTTTAACAAAACTTTTAATGTATGAATATTTGGGAGATGCTAATATTTTCACTTTTAATTAAATCAGTCTTTAGCAATTCCATCAAAACCTAGAGTTTCAGTCATGTTGTATTATTAATCATTTAATTTAGTTTTTCTGTGTCTCTGCCTCCTATGCTACGCAAGTTGGAAGAGTTTATTTTATGAAACAAATACAAGTCTCATGCAAATAATTCAAACTGGTCTTGTTATTATTATAAACAGTACCATTGTTCCCTAAAAACCTACCGCCTATAATACTTTTCAACAAATATTCAAAACCCCTGCTCCAGTCAGTTTTTAATGGTTTATTTACAAAAAGGCCTCAGTGCTGCTGATTCTTTCAACATGAATGATCAGACTCTGAGCTAAAGCGATCAGTATTGTAAATGGTAGGCTACTGAATGTGGCTAAATTCTTTATGCTGTAGTATATGACTTCTGACAAGTCAGTGCCCATGCCTATGATATGCTATGTTTGCTAGGTTTAAGAGTAAAGTGAATGGATAAAGAATGGGGCAAATATAAATAGTATTTATTCATCATCCATTTTTACATTACCCCATTAAAGGAATCACCAATGTCTGTTTTCTTACCTTTGACATGATTTATCCATTGTCTGACACTGGTAGCATCCACACAGGTGTCTCTGTATGCACACTTAAGTCTTGCATAAATGTTAGCTGTGGGACTTTCTTTATTTATAAGAAATTCAGTTGCTGCACATTGTACAGATATGTAAATGCAAAGCCCTCAAATTTGCTCTAAGTCTGTACAAATCAGGGTATTATGTAAATTCAATTTTTCTGATTCATTACCATTTGATCCTGATCCAGCCATAGTGTAAATCTGCCTAATATCTCACTGCTTGAGGCAACAGAGATTTGCAGATAACATAACAACCTCATTTGTACAAAGTAGGATAGGACTGTCTCTACTATTTATTACAGTTCCTATGCTTGTTCTATAACTCCTTGTCCAGTTGTGAGGGAGGCCACTTTGGAAGTGATGTATGTGGAGCAGTGTGGCAGAAACAAGAAACTGTAATTAAAAGTGAAAAGAAAGCAGGCATAGCTGAAGAGGAAATTAGGTCAGGCAGTCAGGTTAGAGTCTGCTTTATCCCTCAGGAATTCGTTTTTAAATTTAATACAACTGAAAACAGAATGTTCTGAGACATTGCATGCTAACTACAATTTAAAGTTTGTTGATTTTGTGTCAAAAACAAATATCAGACCAGATAAAATTGTGAAAGCCCAAAATAATGAAAGTTAGTATGTACATAAACATATGATGCATCATTCTTGTACAGAGTAGAGAAGAGAACAACAGTAACCCAGGATATTTTTTTTTTGCCCCCAGACAGCAATTTGTTTCACTGCTGCATTTTATAGTCCAAAAACAAAGAGTCAAACAATCCACATATATAGGATTCAATTTACCAATAAAAAGTGAGCAAATAGCTTAAATTAATTTAATAGTTCTTCAAAATCAATCTGAAAAAAATTCTTTGTAAAATTAATAGCAGCTATGAACATATGAGGCAAATTCTCCTCTGAAAGACCAAGTAGACAAAGCTTTCTTCTCAAACATGGACTAAAGTGAAACCTTATCATCCTCTTGTATGGTAGTGAAGTATGGAGGATACTGTTTAAAATGAACTATGAAATGAGTCCATAGAAATTTTTCATTTTGAATTTTACAATGTGCTTTAAGAAGCAGGTGAGTTCCAAGTCTGCACCATTCCAGCCTATCACCATGATAGACAGCTGTTTCAAAAGGGGAATCAAATGAACATAAAACTGCTTCATATCACTGTTAAGAATAAAATATGAGCAATAAAAAGAAAAAAAATCAATACTGATATAGAAGTGTAGCACAATTGTCATTGGATCGCTAAAAAAGTCAATAATTTAGAGGACTATCAGACTATAAAAATGAATATGGGCTGGAATAGTGCCTTAGTAAACTCAAAGACCCAAAGGAGAGACAAAAGATGCCATTGGTAAACTGTGACTCTAATTACTTGCTGGTATCACATTCCTTGTTCCATCATATGTGGAAATATCCTTCAGTGTGAATGAACTCCTACACAATAAATGCAATATAGTATGAGAGACATTGAATACATCCCTCAGACTGCACAGAAGAAAATTGCTACATATTCCCAAAAATAACACTATTAACAAGAAAATCATGTTATATGTTTATTTCTGGTTTAGTTATGTAAACCCATTATTGCTTTTTAATCATTAATGCTTTGACAAAACATGACTTATCATTTTAGTTATAAAGCCTATGAATTTAGATTTGTAATGACAGGGAGAGAAAGATAGAGATCATCTCAGGAAGCAAAACCGTAAGTGAATGACCGTGAAGTTAGGGTTAGGTTTGTTGGATTTGTATGGAACCTTAACCATATTTATTTTCAAAACCAAGGTGATAACGAAGTCGGTTGGGATTGTCCTGTATATGGCAAGACAGGAAGTAAATTCTGACTTGGCCATTTAACTTGTACATATTTTTTCTCCTATGATATATACTAATTTTGCTGTTTATATAGACTCAAAAGCAAAACCCATTATGTAGTTGAAGGAAGTGATAAAGGAACATGGGTTTTGTTTTGGAAGGAGAATCTTGAAACCAAGGACTTCAGTGAACAGAGTAGATAAGCTAATTAACTTTACCGGTTAATTTGTTTTGTTGTGGCTTATGGGGGTGGGGGAGGGTCATGTCTTGGGATAACAACATTTCAGTAAAAATGTTTGCCTTGTGACACAGTCATGCCTGGACAATTTCTCCCTTAATGTCAGAGAGTCTGTTTACAGGCTTCATGAAGCAGTAGGCAGATCACACTCACATCTACATCACAGAGAGTTACAATCCCCGTTGACCTAACCTGGACACAACACATCTTGGCTTGCATGATGAAAGCTCACTAATGGGTTTACTTCCTCAGACCTTTGATTAAAGCCCAGGTATCTCCATTTGTGCTCAGGAACATGTGCAGGTGAACAGTGGAGTCTGTTGTTCTTACTTATTGCATAACATCTTAGAGAGGCAGCTGCTCATCTTAGTTCTGCAAAGCGCTGCCCAGTCAGCTCAACATATTGCTGGCACACAGATACCTTTGTTTCAGGACATGTATAGTACAGTAATCCCTCGCTATATCGCGCTTCGCCTTTCGCGGCTTCACTCCATCGCGGATTTTATATGTAAGCATATTTAAATATATATCGCGGATTTTTTGCTGGTTCGCGGATTTCTGCGGACAATGGGTCTTTTAATTTCTGGTACATGCTTCCTCAGTTGGTTTGCCCAGTTGATTTCACACAAAGGACGCTATTGGCAGATGGCTGAGAAGCTACCCAACTTACTTCTCTCTCTCTCTTGCACTGACTTTCTCTGATCCTGACGTAGGGGGTGTGAGCAGGGGGGCTGTTCGCAAACCTAGACGATACGGACACTCGTCTAAAAATGCTGAAAGATTATCTTCACGTTGCTACCTTTTGTGTGCAGCTGCTTCGTGAAGCGACATGCTGCACGGTGCTTCGCATACTTAAAAGCTCAAAGGGCACGTATTGATTTTTCACTCTTTGTTTTTATCTCTGTGTCTCTCTCTCTCTCTCCCTGCTCCTGACGGAGGGGGTGTGAGCTGCCGCCTTCAACAGCTTTGTACCGGCGGTGCTTCGCATACTTAAAAGCCAAACAGCCCTATTGATTTGTTTGCTTTCCTCTCTGTTTCTGACAGGCTGTGCTCCTGACGCGCACTCCTTTGAAGAGGAAGATATGTTTGCATTCTTTTAATTGTGAGACAGAACTGTCATCTCTGTCTTGTCATGGAGCACAGTTTAAACTTTTGAAAAAGAGACAAATGTTTGTTTGCAGTATTTGAATAACGTTCCTGTCTCTCTACAACCTCCTGTGTTTCTGCGCAAATCTGTGACCCAAGCATGACAATATAAAAATAACCATATAAACATATGGTTTCTACTTCGCGGATTTTCTTATTTCACGGGTGGCTCTGGAACGCAACCCCCGCAATGGAGGAGGGATTACTGTATTTACTGCCTAACAATGGATAATAATATTTTTGGTACCCTCAGCCATCCTACACAATCACTTTTTCCACTCCTCCAACCAGGACGATTAGTACGCACACCATAAATTCACAAGTAGTTTTTATATACAGTACAGTATATTTCTATATAATAATAATAATAATAATATATGTACATGTAAATATATGTATCAGTTGAATTTATTCTCCTTGTTGTCTTTTTGATTTGTTGCTTGTATTATCCAACTGTAACTAGTGTGTGGTAGACATGCGAGTCAGAATCTCATTGCACTGTGTACTCATTTTGCATCCAATAAGGAAATGTTTTGCATCAACTGAATACATTTTGTGTCAGCCTAGGAAATTCAGTCTCCCCCAAGCAAAATTGGTCCAATTCCACACAGCCATCAAGTCCATTTTAATATCATCTATAACTGTCTGGTTTGGTTCTGCCTCTGTTCAGGCTTAGGCCAAACTGCAGCCCATCATCAGAGCCTATGAAAAGATCACAGGTTGTAATTCACCTTACTTTCAAGTCCTGTATGAGTCCAGGGTAAGGAAACAGGCTGAAAAAATCATTGCTGATCCGACTCACCCAGAGGATCACATATTCCAAAAACTTCACTCCGGCAAACATCTTTCTGCAGTGAAAGCTAAAACAACATGTCACCTGAACATTTTTTTCTTGAATAATCAGGTCTTAGCTTCTACTCCGTATCAATTATATCTGCATGCTAGACTGCCTGGACCTTTTAAACCTCCTCTTTGTTTTTTAGATTGCCCTGCTATGCTGCATCATATTTTTTCATTTTATGTTTTATCGTATTTGTATTGTTTGTATTATGTGTTGTCCTTGTATGTTGCACCGATAGGATCAAAACAAATTCCTAGTACACATTAGTGTACCTGGCAAGTAAAGTGAATTCAGATTCTGATGACAACAAACTTGAAGTGGAATTTGAATTAAATTTCACCTGTCCTTCCTTAATCCTGAACTTGGACACACAAAGTGATGTAGAGTTCTCAAAAGTTTAATGTTTAACATCTTGAATAGATGGATATAGTCCTGCAAGGTCAGAGTGTAACCACTGTATTGTGATGTATACTCCGTTCATAAATATTAGGTTACCGATTTGTAGAAGCAAGCAGTGAGTTCAAAACCCCCTTATGTGATCTCCGAAATGTCTTTAAATGCGAGCTAAGCAAAATTATATGAATTAGTATCAAGAGTACATTCTATAAATGCTGTTCTTCTGACTTATCCAACTAAATATAGATGTAGGTTATGAATGAATACACATATGAAAGATCCTACCAGGGTTTATTCTTTCTCAAACGTGGCTTCTTCCTCTTTAAAACAAGTACATTTAAAGATGACAGCAGGAGACAATTAAGCTAGAAAGGAAAGAACAGTACAGCATGTAATGCAGATTACTTTTTATATGTTCTTTCCTGTATTGTTTGGACTTTAGAAATTATTACAAAATCATGTGAAAGTCAGATTTAGCAGGTGCTATATGAATAGGGCAGGACAGCCTTGCAATTTTTACAATTCTCAGTGACTATTGGTGTAGGTAGGTGGGAATGAAGTGTGGGGTGAATTAATGGCAAAAAGAAAGATCAAATTACAAGAAATCTTCCAGAATGGACATGGTCTGAAACAAAGCCCCTGTGCTTGGTAAAGTTACAAGTTTGCAAAATGTCATAGAGGCTTTACTTTTCAGTTTTTTGTTTTGTTTTTTTAAGTTCAGGGCTATCATACAGTGATGGCATTTGTGTGCAAGGTATGATGGACATGCATCTTGTGAGGAGTAAAATCATGGCAGAGATGAGGCAGACACAGAAAAACAGCACATGGAATTTCCATCCTTCTCTTGGTGAAAATAAGTCTTAGTCATGTTATTCTTCTAAATCAAATGCACAAAAAAAGCAGCATGTGATGTTCGATGGGCAGCATCTGTTTAAACGGCACAATCACAAAAAAGATAATTGTTTGACAATGCAGTCATTTAAAATTAGAAATATTATTGATATATTTCTGCTAGAATCTAAAGATATGTCAAATTACAGCACTGGGCTGTCCTTTTGCTTTTTCAGAATGATCTCCTCAAAGAGCTTTTTATAGTATAGTCTGTAATCAGGCTCTTTTAATACTGTATATTGTGTGGGTGTACATCAGCAGATGCCACCTCCGACACAAAATGACACAACTGAGGGCCAGGTAACAAGGGTGATTTATTGGGTAAAAATAAATGATGTGACACAGAAGGAGTTGGTCAAACCATAATAGTCCTAAGGCCTATGTCATACATATAAGCAATCCTGTGTATTCGAGGGATGTCTGCTCCCACATCCTCAGTGTTAAGCATATACAAAACAATCCTTAATGCCACCCACTCTGGCTTCTCTTTGCCTGCACTCCTCACCTGATTCCAAACTTACAGTATGTGCCTGCAGGCCTTTTAATCTATTTCCTGTTAGCAGTTCTTGGGTCATTTCCGGTCAACTCAGAACTGTTATCCTGTAAACCTTGAGGGGTTCTTAAATGGATTCTTCCAGACAGTTCTTCAACGCTTTAGGCTTATGTTTCTATAAAATACCTCGGCAACCTTGCAGGGGTCTGAATGCCATAGGCAGTAGGAGGACAGAAAAGATCCTGCTGCAATATCTCAGCTTGGGGAGCTTGTGTGTTATTTAGCTTTGTCCCCCACTATACTTCCACTAAGCATTTACGCTCAGAATCAATATGGGATTTTTCCCTTATTTCTAACATTGATATCCCTGTCAGGACTAATTAATATCGGTGCGCTGTCCAGGATACCATCTGACAGATTATGATGCTGCTGCAGAGAAGACACCGTTTGGCATTAGATAGGCTTACGTGTGGCTTTTTGATGTCTGCAGACTGCCATAAGAAATGCAGTGTAGTTCAATTAATGGCATTTACAATGAGTTGCAAGATGCTTTTTGAATTTTTTATGTCAATGTCAATTTATTTATATAGCACATTTAAAACAACATAGGAATGCTGTGGCCAAAGTGCTTTACAATAAAAGAAGAAAAAACATGCAGTTAACATAAATAGACATAAAATAAATGAACATAAATAAAATAAATAATAAATAGAAGGTCACGGAAAGCAAGTGAATAGAAATGAGTCTTTAGTCTTGTTTTGAACAGTTCAATAGTAGATGATTCCTTTATGTAATGAGGTAAAGAGTTCCACAGGGGACGAGCAGCAGCTGCAAAAGCCCTGTCCCTCTTAGTTTTACACTTGGTACGAGGGACAACAAGAGACAACTGACCAGAAGATCTAAGCACTCTAGATGGCTGGTGTAAAGCACACAATTGAGATAAATAGGCAGGAGCAAGCCCATGTAAAGATTTAAAAACTAGCAAGAAGATTTTAAAATCAATTCGAAAACTGACAGGCAGCCAGTGTAAAGAAGCTAATATTGGAGAAACAGAGTCATGCTTTCTTGCCCCAACCAGAAGTGAGTGGCAGCACTCTGGACCAACTGTAACCTGCGTATCAGGGTTTTTGCTAAACCCCGAATACAACTAGTTGCAGTAATCAAGGCGAGAAAAGATAAAAGCATGAGTAGCTTTCTCAAGATCCCTAGAAGTAAAAAAGGCTTGATCTTACCTAAAAGCTGAAGCTGGAAAAAGCAACTCTTGACTACAGAATTAATCTGTTTCTCAAAAGAGAGGTTACTGTCAAAGATAACACCAAGATTGCGGACTTGAGGTTTGCAAAAGACAGAGATAAAGCCGAGAAGTCCAAGACCAATTTGGGCTTTAGCTGATGGACCCACTATAAGCACCTCCGTTTTATTTTGATTCAGATCAAGAAAAGTATGAGCCATCCAGGATCTTAGTTCAAAAAGACAGTTGTGCAGTTGATTCTTTGCAGAGTTGCAGACGGTAATATAAACCTGAGTATCATCAGCATAGCAGTGAAAAGAAATGTTAAATTTCCTAAAAATAGCTCCAATAGGGTGAAGGTATATAGAGAATAAAATAGTACCCAACATGGATCCCTGAGGAGCAGTAAATGAAAAAGAGGAATTTAAAGTCACTGAAAAGTGTCTACCGATTAGATATGACCTGAACCAGTTAAGAGTAGACCCTTTAAGCCCAACAAGATGTTCAAGCCACAGCAGCAATATCTCATGGTCAATAGTGTCAAAGGCAGCGGACAGGTCAAGGAGGACAAAGGACTGCAGCACCACCTGAGTCAGTAATAACAGAAATGTCATTGAATACTTTCAGGAGGGCCATCTCAACACCATGATAACGCTTAAAGCCAGATTGGTAGATCTTAAATAAATTATTGGAGTTAAGGTGATCAACCAATTGATTATAAATAATTCTTTCTAATATTTTAGCCAGAAATGGCAATTGGGAAATTGGGAGAAAATTGGCTAAAACTCCAGGATCTAATTCTGCCTTTTTTAGACAGGGACGCACCACAGCATGTTAAAAAAAATGAGGGCACAGCCCCCTCACTAATAAAACTATTGATAATTGCTAGTAAAGATGGACCCAAAACATCAAAGGCTTCCACTAAGAGGCGTGGTGGTACAATGTCAAGAGGACTGACAGTAGGTTTAAGGGTGTCAATAGAACTTTTTAACAGTGAAAGTGAGAGAAGATCAAAAGATTCCAAGACAATGCCATGATTAGCAGTAGGAAGTTCATAGCCAGTTGGAACAATGCCACTGAGGATTGTATCAATTTTACTGACAAAGAATGAAAGAAACTGCTCATGTGAAAGAACAGTACTACTGTATTTAATCTTGTCACAAAATGAGGGTGAATGGCCACATTAATTGAATTAAATAAGACCCTGGGATTCTTAGAATGATGGGATACTAAATCAGCGAAGAAATCATTTTTAGCTTTCTTAACTGCAACCTGGAAGTTGAATAGAGAATTCCGCAGTTCGAGAGGCACGGTGTAGCGGTCGCATAGTTTCATTTAGCCAGGGAGCAGGTCTTCACTTATTACAGTGTATCTTGAGCGGAGCAATTGAGTCTAAAACCATTTTACAAAAAAAATAAATTATAAAACAGAATCATCGATACCATCATATTAAACATGTACATCAAGACTAGAGAATATGGTTTTAAAATCGGATATAATAGAAGAATTTAAAAAGCGAGAACAGCGTGGAGCACAACTAGTAGTAGGAACATCAACAGTAATATTCAAATCCAGCATTATAGAAAAGTGATCAGTAAAAGAAACATCACATAAATCAGTATTATTAACTGAAATATCACGTGTAAGAACAAGATCAAGGGTGTGACCAAGAGAGTGAGTTGCAGTATTAATATGCTGGATAAAATCAAATGGGTCCAATAGTGATAAAAAGTTATTAACCAAAGGTTTTGATTGACAACAAACGTGAATGTTAAAATCACCAACAAATAAATACTTTCTCATGGGAGAGGGTAATATCAGCCAGGTGATCAGAGAATTCAGAAATGAAGATATCATAAATTACAGGAGGTCTATAAACCACAGCTAACAACAAAGAAGGGGAACTGCACACTTCGAAAAGTTTCAGTTCGAAGCTACTAAACAGACCCCTTGTAAGGCTCTGAAACAAGAACATACTTTTAAAAACAGTGGCACTGCCCCCACCACAATGAGTCAGCCTAGGAGAGTTTAAAAGTGAATAACCTGATGGTACCAAGTCAGTAAAACATGAAGAGTCACCATTTACAATCCAGGTCTCAGTGATGAAAAAGAAATCCAGTTTATTTGTGATAATAAAGTCTTGCACTGATCTCACGTTCAAGTGAGTAGCCTTAATAGAAGTAGAAGAGCTTGCTGCAGGACGAACACGGGTGAGCATGCGAAGATTACCAGGGTTTACTCCCCAAGAGCACACCAAGGAAGAGTGATGGCACCTTGAGATGCAGAAATTAAATCCGGTATCCAGCGCTCATGGACCAGGGATGGAGTCCTGTGCAGGAGAAGATGGGTCATAGACGACTCACAGGCATCGGGAATCTAAGCTCTGGGACTTGAGTCAGCGTTCTTTAACAGCAATACCAGCTCTTCTTCTACGGCGGCGGCAGGTGCGTTTGCATCTCCGAGAGGCATTCAGCTCACTGATACAGGTGAACACCGGTGTCCAGGTGAAGTCAGGAGATGAATAAAACAAAGGTGGAGGTTCACATAATATCCCATCAAGAAAATATGTTAAGTAAAGAATCACGATTATAGGACAGTGGCCATTGAGATAAACTAATACATAAAAACGAAGTTAAAATATAGATCAGCGAGACGAGCAGACGGCCAGCCACACCAGTCGGTGCCATCTTAGTGTTATATATATATATAGTACAGTACTATATATACTGTGTGTGTATATATATGTATTTATATATATATATATATATATATATATATAATTTTTTTTTTAGCTATATTTTGCAGAACGTAACAGGTTGCTACAGCTTTGATCAGTGTTTATTTGAAGAAGAAAGTTAAAAATCTAATCGTTTTTAAATATAATGATAAAATAGTTACTTTTGAGGGTTATTAGCCCAACAGTCATATCTAGATGTATGATTACATGACGTGAAATGAGCAATGAAGTATGATAGCGGCAGATAAATTACAAATAACCTATATATATAATATAACCATAATATATTATGAATAAATCTTGAAACAGTGTACTGCTTTGCTTTTGAAAAGTTTTTGCCATCTTGATATTGAGATAAATGAATTCTGTAATATTGTTTTAAGTATAAAATCAGTATCTGAATTGCCTCATTTACAACATACTGTATGTTTCTAAATTTTATGGCTAGCTTATTTACTGAGCACATGACAATGGTGCCAAAGCCAATGATCTCTGACAAGCAATGGAACAGTTTGTAGCTGAGTGTAGCGCAGTTGGGAAGCGAATTTGAGCATAAAATTAGGATGCCCATTGGCAACTGTGATATACTTAATTATTGGGAAATCTCCACATATATTAAACATTTTTAGGTTTATAGACATTCCAAGTCATGTACAGTCTCTATGTTTTCATCTACTTAACTGCAAAAATTGACTTCTGAGTAACTAAGTAAGTGAGCTGGAAAGCACTGGCCACTGCCTATTCATATACCTTGAAATCATTTTTATGTTTCAATAACTTTGTGTTTATAACACTGCAGTTTTTATAAATCATTACCTGGTGCAGTGAATGTAATAAACAACCTTCACTTAACAGTCAGCTTGCTTAATAATAAGGCACATTGAACTATTTTTGCATCCCATATATATATATATATATATATATATATATATATATATATATATATATATATATATATATATACAGTAATATATATATATATATATATATATATATATATATATATATATATATATATATATCTGTTCTCAAAAATCTCTCAAATTCAGTTCACAGGGACTACCAGTACGGTGAACAATTCGGGAAACACCCTGTACAGGCCACCTGTCCATCGCAGGTCACAAACACACAATATAGAGTCCCTAGTCCACCGACCGCATTGAAAAATTTAGATATCTGGAGGAAAGCAGACACTGGGAGAAAATGCAAACTTCACACACACTACAACTGTGTGCAGGGTTCTAAACAAGGACATTAGATCCATGGTGCAGCAGTACCAATCACTCGGCCGATATAGCACATTTTGCATTACAGTAATTCATGCTGTCTAGTACTTAATCTTCTGAGACATGACTAAATTAAATGCTTAAGTCATAATTTTTCACAGTGTATCGGAAATCAGAGGATGACCTTTTCTGGGTTTAAAAGTCTTGGTTTCGTTGGGCAGAATGGCCTGTTCTCATCTAGACTGTTGTAATATCCTTCAGTCATTCCCAGTGCAGCATAAATGTAAAGCTATTTTGCAGTGTTGTATTTAATAATGTATTTGGCTTAAGGATGAACATTATGTTTTTAAGACAAGAGAAAATAAACTTTACAGTCATTACAGCATCGTTTTGCTTTTAGAGTTTTATAGTTCTCATATAAAACGAAAGTGAAAATGGTGAACTTACCATGTTAAATAAAAATATTAGATGAAGTGAAAATAGTGTGTTCTTGGAGTTAGTACTCTACCTGCTTAAATGCTTATTTACCAGCTAGCTTTTTCCTTGTTGAAAAAGAATTTCTGGATTGCCTTATGGGAAACAGACTAAAACAAAAGAAACATCCAAATAAGGCTACAGATAGTAGTAATAATAATGTGATATTCCAAGCCACCTTCAGGTTTATTTCATTAAGAAAATTGACCAACTAGCATCAACAAGAAATATAAGGAAAAGTTGCTTTTGAATATTCTTGCATTTTATTATTTAGAAAAAATGACATGAGGTACAAATTATTGAAACTGTAAAAGTCGTAATATGAATAAAACTGATTGAGAAATATGTTTGTAAGCCCATTGGCCAGAATTTAAAAATAGCAGTAGTGGTAGTAGTGTTGTCACATGCACAGACTAGAAGTAATCTGCTAATCCTGATGACTCCCTTGTACAGACAGGACTTGCATGAAGAATCTGAAGGCTATGCTCTGTCTGTAAAAAGTATGGCTTGAGTTAGATTAGCAAAGAGGGCCCATGGTTCATTATAAGCAGCATTTTAGGTCATTCAGTTTACACAATCATCTTTTTGAACTATCAAAGGATAGTAGTGGTTAACCTTGTGAGCTGGAATGTTAAAGGCCTGAATCCCAAATTAAAGAGAAAGAAAGTATTCTCTCACCTAACAGGTCTAAACACTAAAATAGTATTTTTACAGGAGACCCACTTATTAAGCAAGGATCAAGTCTGGCTGCAAAAAGACTGGACTGGCCAAATGTTCCATTCCAACTTTACAAAGAAAACTAGAGGTGTGGGAATTCTTATACATAGAACAGCCTTATTTGTAGTATCAGATGTAGTATCGGATCCTGAAGGGAGAAACATGTAATTTATTTAACTGTAAGTGATTTTGATAAATGTTTATGCACCCAATGTGGATGATAGGGAATTTATGCAAAATGTATTTGCATCCATTCTCAATGTGAACACTCATAAAATTATAATGGCTGGGGACTTCAATTGTGTTTTAAATCCAGAGCTAGACAGGTCTCCTGCGACAGGGGTGATGACATCTAACACTGCAAAGACAATTACACAGTTTGTAACTGACCACAACCTATCAGATCCTTGCAGATTTCTAAACCCAAACTCAAGAGCATATTCCTTCTACTCACCATTGCATCATTGATACTCAAGAATTGATTATTTCTTTGTAGATAACAATTTTTTCCCTACTATTAAATCTTGCAAGTATGACGCTATTGTTATTTCCAACCATGCCCCTCTGATCTTGGAGATAAAATCATTATGCCCCACATACTGATCTCGCAGATGGCATCTTAACCCACTTTTATTAGCAGATGAGAACTGTACAGAATTTATATCAAAACAAATCAGTTTTTTTCTAGAGACAAATACATCCTCAGAGGTCTCTGCAGGAATACTCTGGAAAACCCTGAAGGCCTTCTTAAGAGGGCAGATTATCTCATATCTTTCCCACAGAAATAAATTGGAAACCAAGAAGGTATCAGAGCTAACCAGCGAAATTACTAGAATAGATCAAGAACATGCCAGGTGTCCAAGTGAGGCTCTTCATAGGAAAAGACAGGCTCTGCATTCAGAGCTCAACCTCTTAACAAGTAAAGAAACTGAACAACTCATTTTTAAATCAAGACATCATTACTATGAACATGGAGAGAAAGCTGATAAGCTCGTAGCTCAACAAATCCACAAGCAAGAAGTTCGCAATGTAATCCCAGCAATCACCAACACAAACGGAGACAAAATCATTCACCATAAAAATATAATGCACAGATTTAGAGACAACTATAAATCCTTATATTCTACTGAGTTTAAAGAAGACAACACACAATCTAATGTGTTTCTGGATGCATTACTGATATCACAAATAGATACTCTTAGTGCAGAGGAATTGGATAAACCTGTCAAAATGCTTATGAGATAAAGGGGATTATCAGAGAAGGACTTGAACAGAAAATTTCTCTATATGCAGATGATATGGTACTGTATATATCATACCCACAAAATACTGTGCCTGTAGTCCTAACAGCACTGCAACAGAACAGAACACAGCAACAGAATTTCAAAAGATTTCTGGTCTCAGAATTAATTTGACTAAAAGTGTGTTCTTTCCAGTGAATTCTCAAGCACACAATATTAGTTTGGACACCTTCCCTTTTATCATTGCAGATCAGTTTAAATATCTAGAGGTAAATATCACAAGTAAACATAAAGCTCTTTATCTTCAAAATGTTGCCGTCTGTATGAAAAAAATTAAGCAAGACTTGCATAGATGTTTAACCCTTCATCTCACTTTAGCTGGAAGAATTAACATTGTTAAGATGAATATCCTTCCTAAGCTTCTCTTTTTATTTCAAAACATTCCAGTATTCATCAATAAATCATTTTTTAAGAAATTGGATTCAACCATAACCTCATTTATTTGGAATTCAAAACATCCACGTATCCAAAGAGCGACCCTACAAAGGCCAAAGGCAGAAGGTGGCATGGCTCTACCTAACTTTCAATTTTTTTACTGGGCAGCAAACATACAAACTATAAAAACCTGGACATGGACACAAATAGATGAACATATGCAGGCTTAAGTCTGCACTAGAAATAAAATCCTGCAGTTCCTCTTTATATTCCTTGCTTTGTGCCCCAATAAATGCAAGTTATCGCCAATATACTAATAACCCAATTGTGCTTCACTCACTCAGAATATGGAACCAATGTAGGAAACATTTTAAGATAGAGAAGCTTTTATCTGTAGCACCTCTGCATGAGAACCACCTTTTTCCACCCTCTCAAACATACGCAGTTTTTAATATCTGGAAAACATTTGTGATTAAATCACTTAGAGATCTGTACATAGACAACGTCTTTGCATCCTACGAACAATTACATTCCAAATTTAACTTTCCAGTAACACATTTCTTTCACTATCTTTAAATTAGAAACTTTGTTAAACAGAACCTGCCCAATATTCCTCACCTCCCATTTCCCTCTATGCTGGAATTTCTGCAATATATAAAACCATTTTACCGTCCCTCCCTTTCAAAGATCCAAGAGGACAGTGGGAAAAGGATCTCTCACTCAACATCTCAGAAAGGGAGTGGAAAGCAGCAATGCACAGAATTCATTCGAGCTCCATATGTACAAAGTATACAATTATTCAACTCAAAATTATATGTCAAGCACATCTGTCTCATTTAAAATTGTCCATAATGTCTCCAGGGCAATATCCAACCTGCGAACGCTGCAACCCAGTTCCAGCCTCACTGAGTCACATGTTTTGGGCCTGCACCAAATTAACACCATTCTGGACCAAAATTTTTAAATGCCTTGGTGTCACAATCCCCCCTAATCCATTAACAGCTGTGTTTGGTGTTCTTCCAGATGGGCTTAAAGTGGACAAACAAACTGTGATTGCCTTTACTACACTATTGGCACGTACGTATACGTATCTTGCTCAACTGGAAGAATCCTAACTCTCCTCTTTTAAGTCAGTGGGTAACTGATGTTTTATATTATTTGAAATTGGAAAAAATCTAATTCTCAGTTAGAGGATCTGTGCAGAACATTTTCAAAACCTAATGAGTAACATTTTAGAATAAGCATTTAAAGCACCGAGGAAGCAGAATTATCTCCCCATTTCTTTTTCTTCTAGATTTATCTTTATTTACTTATTAATTCATCTATTTACTTATTTTTGCTAGCTTTTTAAGTTTTACTCTGCTGGCCATGCTCTCTTTCTCAGGGGTGTGGGTTGATTTGATTTCTATCCTATTTTTGTAAAATTTGGATCTATTTGTATGGAATGTTGTGTGATTACAATAAAATCAATAAAATTATTTTAAAAATCTGATATGATTTAGTTGTCAGTATCTGCAGTGGACAAATTGACTTCTCATTTTATTTTTATTTTAGCAATTTGGTTTTACGTGCTATACATTTCCCAGTATACTCATCGTACAATTTTCAGTTTGTTTTTTTTTTAATTCTTGGATGCATAATTTCACTTTGTGTACAACTTTTATTAAACGTTGCTCACACTAGTGCAATTACTTAGTTGGACCAAGAAATCATTAAATATTACTATTGTAAGTTATTTGTTAGCAATGATTGCAATGCAGCATTTATGCTCCACTGAATTTCATCTTGGGTGGGACGGTGGTGCAGTGGGTAGCGCTGCTGCCTCGCAGTTGGGAGACCTGGGGACCTGGGTTCGCTTCCTGGGTCCTCCCTGCGTGGAGTTTGCATGTTCTCCCCGTGTCTGCATTGGTTTCCTCCGGGCGCTCCGGTTTCCTCCCACAGTCCAAAGACATGCAGGTTAGGTGGACTGGCGATTCTAAATTGGCCCTAGTGTGTGTTTGGTGTGTGGGTGTGTTTGTGTGTGTCCTGCGGTGGGTTGGCTTCCTGCCTTGTGCCCTGTGTTGGCTGGGATTGGCTCCAGCAGACCCCCGTGACCCTGTGTTCGGATTCAGCGGGTTGGAAAATGGATGGATGGATGGATGGAATTTCATCTTTTGTGGCTTCATAGATAACAGTACAAAATAAATACAGTAAAATCATTTCTTTTCTAGGGAGCTATCTTAGTTCCTGAAGATGGTAAAGCAATAGGAACTTCCCTCAGCACCTTTCCTCTTTTTTTTGAAAATTTGTCATTAATACAGTATGTTTGTGAAGGTGTATCTCTAGGTATCAAATTGTTCGTCCATATCTTTAACACTGAAATGGATGGCATGTTAGAAAATGGATGGAGAGATGTATGGGTTATACTTGTATGAATATGGGCCAGATGGTGGTGCAACAGTAGTTATTGTTGTTTTATAGCACTAACATTGCCTGTATAAAGTTCCTGTGTCTGTGTGGGTTTTCTTCAGGTATTTTGGTTTCTTTTCTCAAAATAGCTGAGTATGAGAGACTGTATTCTATGATAGATTGGAATCCATTTCAGGGTTGGTTCCTGTTTTGTGTGAAATATTACCACCATAACTTTTGCCTCTTCCCCACCTATTTTTTATGACATATAGATCATAAAAAGGATCAGATGCCTCTCTCACAAAATGACATAAAAATGAGTAAACATGCAGTAACTGCAAAAATTTAACAACTAAGTATGTGTCTAAGTAAAAAGTACTCTTTTAGGGTTAAAACAGAACCTTTCACAATACGCAGCATTAAAAAAGTAGACTAGAGCACACACAAGTAGAATGGTTGTGTTTAAGGTAATTATTTTTAAAATACTTTTTAGGACTTAACTCTTTAACAATTATTATATACTGAAACTTATATACTATGTAACTCTATGATGAAACTCAGCAAAATGTATACTGTGAGCATGCATATTGAATGTAAACAGTACTTAATAGCATTAAGCAGATGAGATTTTAAGAAGTCCATAAAGTGGTTCCTGCCTTCCACCTAACGCTGCCAGAATACACTCCAGCCCCTCACTGTGACTCCCAATTGGAATAAACATTTAAGCATATGGCATAAGTTTGAAAGTATAGAATCTGTTGTTTTTTTTCTATATGATGTGTATCTTTTTTCCCCACAGATTGTATGTACCATTAAGAATGATTCATGCCCTAACTGGCACCTAATAAATTATAATAAATGACACAAAAACACTCAAACCCTAGAAATAGGCTGTCATTCACTGTGACAAAAACAATCAACAGAAATGTGCACAGCAGAGCCGTGAAAAAAGTGAGGCAAACAGAGGAGTATACATCCATCCATCCATTTTCCAACCCGCTGAATCTGAACACAGGGTCACGGGGGTCTGCTGGAGCCAATCCCAGCCAACACAGGGCACAAGGCAGGAACCAATCCCAGGCAGGAGTGGTGGCGGAGTGGTGGCTCTGAGGCTAAGGAGCTGCGCTGGTATCCCGAAGGTTGCCGGTTCGAATCCCTGTCACTGCCAAAAAAAAAAGGCCACTGCTGTGCTGGGCCCTTGAGCAAGGCCCTTAACCTGTAATTGCTCCAGGGGCGCTGTACAATGGCTGACCCTGTGCTCTGACCCCAAGGGGTATGCGAAAACTACCAAATTCCTAATACAAGAAACTGTATAAGGCGAAATAAATAAAGAACAAAACAAAAAAAAAAACCCACCGCAGTAGGAGTATACATCTTTACTAGAAATAATTTTGTTAGACCCTCTGCAATTTTTTTTTCCAATGCTTTAGTTTTATGTTTAATTGCAAATCCGTGTTGGGAAATGTCAGCTCATTGTGCCGTTTATGGCTGGTCATGGATTCTGAAACACATTAAAGCATACAATTAGTTAATACTTTTAAATTTTGCACCTTCTCTGTGCAGTTTGTGTGTTGGACATAGTAAGATGAACTTTTAAACTATTGACTCAGCCTCTGTTGATTCTGAAGCAGTATAAAGCAGCTTGTAACAGAGCTTAGCGACACTGGACTCCAGCTTTAATATTGCAACCTGCATTGGTTTCAGAGCTTATTTTCAAAGACATGGATTTTGTGGCTTTTTTTAACCCAATTTTAATGAGGAAAATGAGACTGCAACTGGTACAGTGTATGATTAATAATTATGCATGCTCATTATAAAAAAAGAGAAGAATGTACAAAATTACTAATAAAAATGAAATTCAGTAATCCGCTGCCCCTCTGCATGGCCAGTTATTGTGTGTTGTGTCATGCAAATTGGTACATGTGTTTTCTCAATTATATTTTTTGGCATAACTGAACTTTATCAGTACTTAATCAAAGATAAAGACCATGTTTCATCTTTATTTTTCATTTTCAATGTAACAGTTAATATACTTTCTTATCAATGCAAACATAATTTATAATAAATGCAGTTCATTCCTGTTTTAAGCAATTTGCCCTGCAAGTTTTTTGTGTAAATTTAATTTATTATTAACCACCAATGAGGAGCCTGAATTCTTTTGATGCCCTTCATCAGTGCATGCAGTTAGGTGTGGGAGATGTGCAGATAGCTACAAAATAATAATTAGGAGCGATTATAAAGAGCTAGGCAGACATTGGCTTCTTTAGTCTCACTATACCAAGTTCCATTAGCAACACAAGACATCTATAAACTTGTATGATGATTTTGAGTCTTGCTTTTAACTGCTCTTATTAGTTCCTGTGTCTGACTATAATTTTTGTCTTATGTCATGCCTCTGGTTACGTGACCTTTTGGTTTCTCATTCTGTTGCTCCATGTCTTGACTGTGGTTATTATTTTATGTCCTGGACCTTATTCTGATCTCATTCTGTCTCCTGATTCTTTAAATTGACTGCCAACCCATTCAGTTCTGTACAATTTGACTGAGTCTCAGTTTATTTTTCTTTAAGACACATTATAGCTCCACATGCAGCACCATCATTTTCCTTGACTTTTATTGAATTTTGCCTGTTTCATCACTTAATGATACTGACACATTTCATTAGATCAATTGAAGTAAAAATGTTTTTCTGCTGATTTTCATTTGTATTCATCACCTGAAATGTCTCCTTTTAGTGTCCAACAGTAGTCAGCCAGTATTGATGGATTCCATTTGCTCTGGTACCGATTTTCCATTGTTGCAATGTCCTGGTGAAATCTTTCACAATGTTTGTTACTGAGTGCATCAAAATTAATAGGAAAGAAGTCAAAGTGTGAATACAGAAAATGTATTTTTAGCGACATGTTGCACTTCTTTGTTTTTTGTCAATCATCAGTACAGAGTTTAGTGCTCTGTGGATGCCAGGAGATTTGTCAACAACATCTTTGAGGACGTTTCATGCGATTTCCTCCAGCCCCACTAACAGATCTTCAAACTGTTTGTCATTGATGACACGTCCAATTTCTGAACCAACAAAAATGCCTTTGTTAATCTTAGTATCAGTTATTCATGGAAACATCTGTCTCAGTAGTGAAATGCTTCAGTCTCCTTGTATATCGCTTTCACATAGTTTTTCATTAGCCCAAGCTTTATATGAAGAGTAGGGAAAAACATCTTTGCTGGGTCCACAAATAGTTTATGTGCCACAACATTCCGCCCTGAAACTAAAAACTTTTGGGGCGGTCAGTTCTCTTTAATGTAATGGATATCCCATTTGCAAAAGAAACAGCAGTATTTGGTATATCTGAGCTGCATTGCTACTAGCAGTGCCACTACCTTCAGATCACCACAAATGTTCCAGTTGCAGTTGCTGGACAGTATAGTTATATTTATAATATGTTAGGAAATCAAAAATAAGCGACTGCACTATAATAATACATGATCAGAAAATTTAAAGATAATTTTTGTGATCAGCTGGTCAGATTCCATAAGATTCCTCCAAAAGTGTTCAGGAAGAATAATCTTTGTTGTCCCATTTTATTGTTGATTTTTTGTTATTAATTAAATACGCTATGCATATGAACACATTATCGGGCTAAAAGATTATATTTTGGCAGTAGCTTATTCATTAAGGAACTGAAATGGTATCCCATCAGTTTTCATTTTTTTTTCCTGCAAGAAAAGTTAATAAGAATTAAACACATTTTCTGTCTTAGTCCCTGCATGATTTTGGATGTCACTGTTTTCTCAGACTGGACATGGACTTACTCAGCAGAAATTTTAAACATAAATGGTTTGAGTAAATATTTACTGAGTATAGTAATATAAAAACATTTCAGTTATTTGCCATTTAAGAATTTCAGTGACACAGGTAAAGCTGTGTAATATAGAGCTACCAGAATATAAATTGTTATACCACTTACTGCTTTCTATTAATGCATACAAGTGTGTTGCCAAAATAAAGCATATCTGAACATGTAATATTTAAAGACCAGTAGCGGCGCAGTGCACGTGAATCCACTTGACTTGAGCATTCCTAGTTTTCATCCTCTTTCTCTGTACATTTAACATTCGTTTACTCAGAGGTTGTTGCGCTTGCTGCTTCCCGAGCAGCTTGTCTTTTCTCCACTCTAGCAGCCCCCTTCTTCTCTTCTTTCGTCAGCATCTTTTCACGTTAGACCTGATTAAGTCAGTGGTTGTGTTGCAATTACTTAGTACGTTTTCTTTAATTTTTCACTTAAGTGCCTCAATCTGCCTCAAGAATGATTTTAAGATATGAAGAGGTAGGAGAAGTGACGGCAAAGGTGGTAGGGAACGAGAACCACACTGCACGGCCACCCTGCTACCTGTTGCCGAGAGTTGATTCTACAATATAATAAAATAACAATAAAAAGAGGAATAACCTTGGAGGTCAATCATCACCCCAAAAGCAGATAGTAGATGTCACATAGCATATGTGTACCAAACGTCAGGTCAATAGTTCAAGCGGTTTGCAAGCTACAGGTGATTTAATATTCTGGACAGACAAATGAATAACCACGGTAGCGTATTATATAAGAAGATATTTTGAAAGAGTGCTGTACTTGTGTTGAGAAAACCTTTAATCTTTTACCTTGAACCCAAGCCCATTTTAATCCTGACATTGTGAGAAACCCTGCCCCAGTTTTCTTACACATAAAAATGTAGTTTCAGAGTGCTTACGCACACACATAAACAAATATACAAATGCACTTTTTCTTTTTTTAAATTCATTAGTTTAACCTTGTCTATGAGAGTGGAAGTGTGGAATACACTTAAATAAATGTTCATTCTATTAACCAACAGATATTGTCATAGACAACAAAAGGGATGGGAGTATTTGTGTACACGTTGGCCCCTTATACTTCTGTGCACTGTTTCTTGTTTCTTTCTTCTGCAAGAGTGGATAGAAACATGTTTGAATCACTGTTTATGGTATAAACTCTCTAACAAGTAGTAATTCCGAATGGAAATTGCTCTGTTTTTCACCAGATTTACAGCTAAGACGGGGTATGTCACAAATCATTTCAATGATGTGCTTGCCGAGTCATATAAAATTAAGTGTTTCAATTTCTTTCAGCAGTTCCTCAGTTTATTGCACTCATTTCACACTTTCAGTTCAGGTCATCCCAGGGCTAACTAAACACCACTTTTTTCAAGTATGAAAGCACAGCAGACTCCAAACTGCCTTACTGCTTGACACAGTGACTTGTCTTGAATTACTCTACATTGGTTTTGGCAAGTGCACTTTGAAACATATGCACTAGATACACATTTTCAACCAATTAAACATTTTTCAGTGTGCTATATTTTGTACTATATGCAAATTTATATAATCTTTTTCTTTTTAATTTTGAATATTGCTTATTTGTTTGCAGTATGTCTCATGAACCTTTTTGATAGTCTGAATGTGCAGTATAATATCTAAATACAGTGATTAGTTAGATACTTCATGTCATTTTGTAACAGGGGTTAAATGCAGATGTGCCAAGGAGACATGACTTGGGAGCAAGGTGATGCATTCACTTTATTCTGCACAGTATCCCCATTAAGTACTGACTTTTGCTACTCACCTATCTCCCACTTTTGTTACAATTTTGGTTATATGCGTCCACTTCTTTACACAGCAATCTGAATGTGGACTGAAGTGAATGTAGATTAGTATTATTGTTAAAAATTTGTAAATATGACAAATTTTAAAAGAGAAGAATATCTGAGTAGGAGTGGCTTCACGTGTAAAGAAAAGTAAAGTGAAGGAGCAGAGATTAAAAAACTTCTACCTACAGCACAGAAGACAAGGGGCTGCTCTCAGAAGGGTAGCTGTCTGTGCTGAATCTGCTGGATGATTTTTTGCTTCTTCACCATGTGCTGTAATCATTTCAACGCGTAAACCTAGATAATGTAATTTATTAAAAAATACCATTAAAATCTCTTTTGAATATTGCTTAAAGCTCCAATTCTGGAAAGAACAATTAAGTTGCTTTTTAGCAACATATACTGTATGTGCAAAGCCAGTTCCATTGTGGGGAGGATCAAAAAAACATCTTTGCATTCGGTGAGATTTTAATATTACGTTTTTGATTCCAGCATACTTTTTCAAACAGCAGATAATAAATGTAGGTTAATAGAGTACCTAGCTGAAATAGGTAATTGAAAAGTTGACTAATTAGCTGTTTATGACATTGTATTACATGTGAATATTGTAGAAAATCATTTTATAGCTGCAGGTACAGGAATAATGTTAAAAGAATGTGCAATACTTTCACAGTAGGCTGAAAATTAAATATTTTTCATTCATGTATTCACTTTCCAAACTGCCTTAATCTAATATGTGGCCTTCATAATGAATATATTATTGGCTAAAAAGAGTTTGTTTCTGCAGTGCTTAGTCATTAAGGTGTTGAAATGTTATCCAACTCTTTTTTCTCTTATTTTCCTGTGGGAAAAATTAGTCTGTCTCTGGATCTGGATATGGATTCACTAAGCCTGAGTGTTGATACATGAGTAACTGCAGTAGATGTTGTTTACGGAGTACATTAACAAAGAAGCAGTTTAATTATTCACTAGGTTGAAATGTCAGTGGTTACAATGAAGCTGTATGAGCTACCAGTATGTTAGTTCCTATACGACCATACTACTATAAATAATCAGCCTAGCATACACATCTTTAAGTGGTGAGAAAACCGCAATTGTTCAAATTGATATACACAAAAAATTAACATCAGGAATTCATTCTGTTTCAGACACTTACTTTCTACTCTGTGACCTGTTGTGATTGATTACCCAACTCCATAAACATGTCAGGGAAAATCACCTCCCAAGGACACCACTGAATTAGAATTGGGCAAAAGAAAGTTCCATAGGAAAAATCCAAAGAGTAAAATCCACAACGAGATGTCTTGTACTTACCAGTGTGTGTAGACGGGGACCATTAGAACATAAGAAAATAAGAAATGTGATCTTTCAGGAGACCATTCAGTCCATCAAACTGATTTGTTTAGCTAATAGCTATGCTGTCTCAATATCTCATCCAGATACCTAATGGATGTCAAAGTTTCTTCTTCAAGTACAGTACATGCCTTGTAGTTTGTTTCTGAGTCCAACAGCTCTTTGCATAAAGATGTGCTTCCCACCTTCAGTGCTTAAATGCACTTCCTCTTAATTTCCACTGATGTTCTCCAGTACGATTCACCCTTAAACTGAAAGAATTAATTCAGCTGGATCTACTTTGTCAATCCATTTAATAATTTTAAAGACCTGGATTAGGTCCCCACGCAGTCTCCCCTGTTCAAGATTAAGCAGGTTTAATTCTCTGAATCTGTCAGAGTAAGGACATGTCTTTAAGTGCAAGGGTGTTCTTGGTTACTCTTCTCTGCACAGCGTCAAGTGCTGCTGTGTCTTTTTTGTAGCGTGGTGACCAAAACTATGTGGGGACAGAATAGAATAGAATGCCTTTTATTGTCACTATACACATGGCAATGAGATTAAAAGCAGCTCCTTCAATGCAAACATATATGTAGAACACAACAAGTAAATAAACAAATAAACAAATGGTGCAAAAAGTTGCAAAGAAGTTGCAAGAAAGTTCTGCGACCCTATATACATATGGAAAGAATAATAACTATTGCACTATTGGGTTATTGCACATCATTTAAATACTGGAAAGAATAAATAACTATTGCATTATTGACTTATTGCATATAATTTAAATATTGCACAATAATGATGATCATGTGCAGTGAGTAGTGGATGTTGGACCCTGAGAGTAATGATATTGTACAGTATACAGATATTGCACAGTTATTATCAGTACCATTTAGATATTGGATATTGCACAGTTGATGGATAGAAGGAAGTCCAGGGGTTGGGGGGGTTAGACTGTGTAGTCAGTGCATGTGTGAGTTTAGAATGGTTATGGTTTTTGGGAAAAAACTGTTCTTGAGTCTGTTTGTTCTTGTTGTGATGCACCTGTAGCGCCTCCCTGAAGGCAACAGGTCAAACAGATCAGAGCCAAGGTGGGAGCTGTCCTTGATGACGTTTTTTGCTCTGCTGAGGCAGCGGGAGGTGTAAATGTCCATCAAGAAGGGGAGAGGGCAGCCGATGATCTTCTGTGCTGCCTTTACTACTCTCTGAAGCCTCTCCCTGTCTGCATGGTGAAGCTGCCGTACCATACTATGATACAGTACATCAGCAGGCTCTCGATGGACGAGCGGTAGAAGGTCAGTAGCAGTTTGGAGTCCAGGTTGTGCTTTCTAAGGACCCTCAGGAAGTGTAACCGCTGCTGAGCCTTCTTGATGACTGCTGTGATGCTGTCTGTCCAGGAGATGTCAGCGGAGGAAGGTATGGACCCTCTCCACACACTCGCCGTTGATGTAAAGGGGAGCCAAGTCGGTGCTGTGCCTCCTGAAGTCGACATTGATCTCCTTGGTTTTCCTGCCTTCAAGCATGTTGTAACAGAAGTGAAACCTCCAAGAGCACTAGAGGAGAAAAGAAAGAGTGCCACACCAGGAGTACTAAGCAGATTCTAAGCAGACACACTTAACTAAAACAGACAGTGTGTGCATGAGAGAGAGAAACATTGAAGGGGCCACAAGGCTTCTCCGGCACTAGACAGACTTATTGTGATCTGGTTGCAAAGGAAGCTATGTCATTCCTTTACAGGTAAACCAGAAAGGATTACAGTCTAGCCATTGTGGAGCAGCAGAAGGTCTCTGATGAGAATCAATGGAGCTATGTTGTATGGATACAATTGGGCAGCTGTCTCAGAGATCAAGCCCTTCATGAGAGCAGAGGTAAACAGTGACACACAAAGCCATTTAACTGGAGATATTTATTTAAATTAAGAATCAGAGATGTCTGCGTCAATCACAGAAGTGATTCTGGGGCTTGACTGGTAAAGTTTCTTAAAGCCATTTGTGGCCAGAAGAAGGATTGAGTCTTATTGCGATTCCTAATATTATTCTGTTATTTATTGCTTTTGGTAATTTTTGGGCACTATTATTTTTTCATTTTTCAAATGTTTTATTAATTTCTATCATTATGATTGTGACATGAATTTACAGCTATTTTGGATCATGTTTTTGTTTTGTGATAGCATTCCTTGTGGCGACCATGCTGTTTTCAGCAGTGATGGCTGATGCTAATCTCATGCCCACCAACATCCACATGAAATAGATGCCAGGTGGAGAATGTCTATGAGAACTGCATGCTCCCTCATGCTGCTGTTAGGTGGCAGAATCCTGTGGCTGGAGCAGTAGGGCACTCTGGGTATTGTAGTTCCAATGCACAACTAAGAGCAAGCAAGCAAGCAAAAGATACCAAGATACTTTTATTGTCAATGTACAGTACAATGAAATATCGTTTGGAGCAAGCATTTAGATGCCTTAGATAAAAGTATATAAAAGTAGACAATACACTAAGTAAAACATTAAACTATGAGAAGCACAGTTACTATTAATAGTTCCAAACATAAACAGAGTAAACATAAAGGTAAATATGTGTTCTCAAATGTTCAGCCAGAGTACCGCGCTGTAATGCAGTACATGATGACAGACTGTGTGGTGTACCTGTAGAAGTTAACTAGCAGCTGTTGTAAAAGTTGTGCTTTCTTCAGGCTCCTCCAAAGACCTTTCTTGGCCATTGCTGTCATGTTTGTTGTCTATGACAGGTCCTGGCTGTTGTAGACTCCCAAGAATCTGAAACTCTGGACGGTCTCCATTTTCTCTCCATTAATGCTAATGGGATGGTGTCCACTGAAATCCAGAATCTGTTCCTTTGTTTTCTTGGAATTGAGTACAAGGTGGTTGTTCTAGCTCCAACTCTCCATACTCTTGACCTCTTTTCTATGGCTTTCCGTGTCATCATTAGAAATCAGGCCTGTCATGGTGGTGTCATTTGCCAACTTTATAATGATATTAGTAACATGGGTAAATTTGCAGTCATTTGTGAAGAGGGAGTAAAGGAGAGTGCTTAGCACACAGCCATGTGATACCCCAGTGTTCAGTATTATGGATAAAGAGAAGTGCTTACCCATGCGCACAGTTTGTGGTCTGTTAGTGAGAAAATCGAATCTATTCCAGTTGGATCAGAATAACCGTCCTTATCCAGAGTGAGGTCCACGTGACTCGAAAGCACTTCCTCCGTGGGTGGTTGCTGCCTCTGGAAGTGCATCTGGCTCTGGCATAAAATGGATCTAACCTTCTTCATGAAAGGGGGTCAGTCAGAGTCAATGGACAAAATCTGAGAGGGATCTGGATAGGAAAGGAGTGGGGGGAAAAACAGGAAGTAGAAAAGAAAGAAAGGTTAAAGAAAAAGAAGACATTTACAGTATATTGTGTTGTGAACTTCCAATTGCAGTGGACGCCATGTCAGGTATTTTTGTAAAAAAAAAACCAGTGATTTTAACATGGAACTGTTATGGGAAGTTGTGTCTGAGGGGTTTGGGGCCACTACTTTGTTTACTTAGTTTCTACTACTTTGTCCATGTGCAGGCCCTGTGTGTGGCTGTCATTAATAGAAAGAAAATACATAATACCAAATCTCATCTACGTCTATACTATGCTGCTTAATATGAACATATTCTTTTTTAATCATGCCAGTTTACCAGAATTTTAAATCAATTTTTATATATCTCACTTTTACTACACCAAAGAAATCAATAACACTCTCCTGAATTAAACCAGAACTATTCACATAACTCATTATAACGTACAGCTGTGCAGGATATGAAATGCCTATTGTCTCATGTACTTGCCAAGCCAAAATATATTTTGACTTTATTCTTGACCTCGTACAAAACTGTAGCTTTAGCAACAACAATAAAATAATTTTGTGTGGACTGCCAGAATTTCAGAAACACAAATGGTGACAAAGTGAGCTCTCAGCCTATGACCATACTTTGCAAACTCCTATGTAAGTTCTCTAAACATCAGTGCTCTCATCATGACTCTTGGCAACACAGCAGTGATGTGTCTCTGTTAGATACCTGAGAACAGATCTGTTCTTTCTCTCTATTTCATTCTGTTTTGCCACTTGACACCGGGCAGTGTGTACTCTGAACCTCGATTAAAGGTGATGGCTCAAAACAGTTGAATGTTCAAGTAAGTGAAAAATATTATTTGTTTCTGTCAATTTCAGTATAAATTTGTCTACTCAGCTAGATATTTGTTACAGTGAGAATCTTAAAACCACCACCTTGCTCCCACCACGCAACTACCGTGAGACCCTCAAGTTAAGAACCCTTGACTTAAATGCTCCGTTGAGTTTTGGTGTTTCTTACATGCCCTTTTAAACACGTATTTTCATCTTATCTGCAGCATTTTTCTCCATATATAAAGCATAGTAAAATACATTCTGGCAGAGTTTGGAAAGTGTGTATGTATGTGACTAGATAATACTTTGGAGGTGCTGCTAAAAGCACTTGGCCTGGTATATGAACACTGGCGAGAGTAACAAATAATCTTGACTTGGATTAGTTTATGAAAATGGTTAAGGTGAGTGCAAATGTCACTGCTTCTGACACCAAATGAGTGGTGTGAGGGGGACCCTGTGATGTGAATGTGCAGACAGGCAGTGCACAAAGCAGATCACAGTACTTGGAAACAGCCTTGGAAGATTGGAGGAGTACGGAATGGCAACCAACGCAGGAAAAAGAAGTTTCAGTTTGGGAATAGCCTTTAGGTAAAAATTTTCCTTGCTTAACACTACAAAAACCTCATTTTAGTGAGTAAAACATAAATCACCCTTATTGATTTCAGTGTGCACCGAGTCATGCTAATACAAATTTCTATTAACTTAAGCATTAAGTTTTATGGCAGGTACAAGTACAAAAAAATGAATGGTATTGCTGAAATAAAATAAAACTCCTTTATTTTGGTCATTTATTACAGGAAAGACAAAGTTTTGCTGTCCTTGGTAAATTGGCCACGCTCTGTGTCTATAAATAAAATAAGTAGATGCCAAAGTCTGCATCTTTAAAAATGGATGTAAAGAAAAGATTGTCTGGTGTTATGGAAACAACTGTTGAAACCTTACATTTCCAATCATCTTGAGATCTAATTTCATGGGTAAGAGCAGCAACTTGGCACTAATTTGCAAATCAGTTCCCATCTCCTAAAGACATGAAGGTTAAAGTAATTGAAATTTAAATCCAGAATTTCCATGTTTGAGAGGGTATGTCCTGAGGTCTACCAGAGACCCATCCATGATTACTTGTTGCCTTGCACACAGTGCTTCTGGGATGGGAGTATGCTTATCTCAGTTGTGAAATTAAATGAAATTGTTTTTTTAAGTGGATGAATAAACAGATGAAAACTGACAAGTATTTTCTGTAATCCTGAACTTCACAGTTATTCTGATTTCAAACCAATTTTACTACATTTCGTGATGCTAGAACAAAGGTAATGTCTACATAAATGTAGTTAACATAGCAAAATCAGACATTATTAAATGTTTTTGTTATCATAAAGTAATATCTGCAAATTAAAAATGCAAAAAAAAATGAAAGCTAAGCTTTATAAGTACTGAGCTCAGAGTAAATGAGAACCTCAGCATAAGTGAAAGTTACAGTATATTCATGGATCTGCCACATAACAACAAATCCATTATAGCTTGCTTTTTCTATTGTAGTCTTTTCTCACATGTAATACTGAATTTAAAACCTCTTAAGTATAGGTGAGGCAGAGAAACCCCTTTAAGAGTGGGTGGAGTGAATACTTTGGGATTTACAGATACAAAAGTTAAAAAGGTTTATTAAAGCATTTCTGATGATAAACGTTTTATAACAATATTTATTGAAAAAAGAGGTTACTTGATTTATTAAGCAAGTAGTGAATATTAAGCTTATAAATGTCACAATGTTAGCTACATTTATTTAATAATTATTTACCTAGTATGAATGATTTTGATGTCATCCCCAATAAGTGTACAACTTTCATTTTTTAATCCATCAAATCACTTAGGAACTTAGCAGTACTTTAGACTGTAAACTAATAAGCAATTACGGTTGCTTACTAGTAGTGTGACGAGATCTCGTGGTACGAGATCTCGCGAGATCAGATTTGTCTTGTGAGATGCGTCTGGTCTCGCGAGAACGTGACGATATCCTTGCGTTATTGGCATGATGGAGTGTGAGGGAGAAGTAAGGATAGAAGATGCGCCCGCGACATTTAAATCGTTGGTGTGGCAATATTTTGGATTCCTTGTGGAAATAAGAAACGGCAAAAAAATGACAGACAAGACAAAGACAATTTGCAAACACTGTAAGAAATTAATACCGTACACCTCTGCTAACACAAGCACTATGCAAAAGCATTTAGAAAACAACCACAGCTCGTTACTAAAAGCTGCACCTGTGAAGAAAACGGAAAGCAATTCAGTTCGCATGAAAGGGCAAACAACCATAACAAATGCCTTTGCAGCTAAACTTCCACCATCCAATGCAAGAGTCACGGCAATAACAAGAGACATTGGCGTTTTCATTGCAGCCGATATGAGACCATTTTCTGTGGTGGAAAATCTGGGATTTCGGCGACTCATCCACACACTGGAACCAAAGTATGCCATCCCGTCACGCGCACATTTTACTCGCACGGTGGTCCCAACCCTCTACAGGGAGTGCAAGGTAAACGTTGTACAGGCTCTGAAAGAGGCAGAAACCATCGCCATAACTACTGACGGTTGGACTTCTAGGTGTACACAGAGCTATATCACAATTACAGCCCACATTATCAACAGTAATTTTTTGTACTGCAGACACGCCCACTTTTTCAATCACACACAGGGGCAAACGTCGCTGAAGTTTTACAAGAAGCTGTCACACAGTGGGGTCTTAAAAAGCCAAACCATTGCATCGCTATTGTAACAGACAATGCGCGTAATATGGATGTGGCTGTGCGCGAGGCAGGATTTGAGCCGCACATCAAATGCTTCGCGCACACAATAAATCTCGCTACACAGGCTGGCCTCAGTGTTGCGCGTGTCGCTCGTTTGCTCGGGCGGGTGAGACGTGTAACTGCTTTTTTTCACCGGAGTTCGACAGCTGCCGCGGTACTGACGTCTAAGCAGAAGCTGCTACAACTGCCACCGCACAAATTAATAATGGACGTCACCGCGCGATGGAATTCATCATTGGATATGCTGGTTCATTACCTGGAGCAGCAGGCTGCTATAGCAGCAGCGCTCACCAGCCCAAAAATAAGACAAAATGCCCGAAACATTGACACACTGGATACCTGCGACATTGTCAATGCCGAATTTCTTGTGAAAAAATGTAGACATGCTTATATTCTTAAAAAAGAACATGACCATATCTTAGGCTGTTCTGTATAGGTCATTACCGCATTACCTAGGTCTTAGCTCTTTTTCCATGCTTAAGAAAATTTTGTTCATTGTTTTGCACTCTGAGTTTTAAGACAGCACTACTTTGATAGTTACACTAATTATGGTTAATTGCACGTAAAGGGATATTTGTGTTGTTTATTATTTATTTTTATTTATACTATTTAATTTTATTGTGCAATTAATTGCCTGTCAGTTTGTGGCAAAATATTTTGCAGTGTTTACATGTTATTACTGCATATCATTCATCAAAATAGAAGTTTTATTTCATAAAGTTGATTTCAAAATGGACATGCATTTTTGCATTTTGTGTTTTTCAGTTAAATAAAAGGCTATTTTTGCTATATATTTAAACATTAAGGATTTCTTTAAAAAAAATGTCTAAAAGTCTCGTCTCGTTCTCGTGAACCCAGTCTCGTGTCTCGTCTCGTCTCATGGGAAAAGCGTCTCGTCACACCCCTATTGCTTACGCTTGAACGTCTAAAATGGCCTTCATCCTTTTTTCACAGTGTTCTCTTTGGACTGTTGACCTTAATGAGTTCTGTAAGGTGGCATGGAATAAAATGGAATGTTAAATTCACTTTTAAACTTAAGTGGCAGCCAGTTTGCAGAATTAAATAAACTGCATTAGTTTTTGAATAGTACTGAAGCATTGTACTAATCAGTTTTATTTGATAAGAAGGTTTCAGCATCTCTAAAGTAAATGTAAACCAGTGCAGAAATGTTATAGTTAGATAGGTTTCATTTTTCTAAGATTACAGCTAGTTGTTAATGATCAGAGTATAGGTTATCCAATTGAGCAATTAGGTTTAGGGAGAGAAACTATATATAAATCCTCTATGTGGGTGTGTGTATATGTCTACAAACTAACCTTATTGGTTCTTTTCTTAATGTAGGATAGAATGAAATGTCCAAAAATCAGCCATATACATTTTACCTGTATCACTGTCCATATACCCCACATATTCAACCCTAACAGAACCTCTAATGGCAGGCTGCTTGCTGACTGGCATTGCCTTTTATTTCCAAACCTTTACTTCAATCCAGTATTACCACCAATAGAGTGATTCTCAAAGGCTTTGCCTTGAGCGCTTAGGGGAATACAGCTAGACAAAGAATGGACAATCCAGCCCCTTGGCTCACTGGTTATAATATTAAACAATGGTATTAACTTTAAGCTTTTCCTTGTAAGTTATATTTATTTGCATTAAGACCAATAACAGCATATATAAGATGATGCCTGGGTGCTTTAAATCTTCATCCAGTCCAAGCAGAAGTAGTAAAATGCTGATGATCATTCCACTCCCAGGTGTCTTCTTTTCTTGCAGGTTCTGTGCTCCCAAGTAAAGCAAGGACATTTTTAAAAATAGTTGAGAAAGGGAGGAGAAAGAGGGGCTCTCCAGTATCAGCTTTGTAACTCTCACCCCAGCGTAACCCTGATAGCAGAGCATATTGACAATGTCTGTTTCAGCTTCTTACACCACATGAAAATGGTTCTTGCATTGGTATCAAAAAGAAAGTTCAAGGTTGGTTTTCTAAGATTCACAACTAAGTAAGCAAAAGCCTAGTCTCTATTATAAAAAAAAATTTTTGGAATGGAGACGAGACGTGATCTTCTCGGAAGACACTTAAAAGACCCGCAAGACGAAAGAGATTGGCCACGGAGCGTCTCACAGGGGACCTTAAACATGAGACTTGGTGCCAAGAGATTGTCCTAGGACCGTCTCACAGGGACGTGGAACATGAGATTCTTGCAAGTCATGCACTACTTACAACCATTTTCAAATAAGACCACGGTCATCAAAACTCTCAGTCGTGTAAAGGCTTTTAGCAGACACAGATCCTGTGCTCTCAGCTCATATAAAGCGTATAAGGACAATACGTCCTAGATGAAACGTCAACGACTAAGCGAAGAAAAAAGAGCAGCCCGGAGAAAAGAGACCCAAAAGCGTTGGAGAAAAAAAAATGCAAATAAGAAAAATAATAATCTATGTACAAATTCAGAAAATAAGGAAAGTAATAATCAGCCTGGAACAAGTGGAACTGAAAAAAAAGCAGGTCCAATCGGGCTCAGAAATAAAAGACAAAGAGTAAAGGACAAAGTAGAACTTCATAAAGACGTTCGAAAAAAGGTTGGCGCGAGACACATGCAGAGCAGATAAGAGATTATGAAAGCAGTAGAATTCGAAAGGCTCAAAAAAAACGATGGCGCGATACACATGCAGAGAAAGCTAAAGAATATGAAAGCAGTAAAATTCAAAAGTATCAAAAAAAAAAGATAGTAAAGATCGCATTAGCGCAAACAAACGGAAATTATTACTCAAAAAAGGGAAAATAATCATCATGGACCAAGTGTAATTGAAAAAATAGCAGGACAAAGCGAGGTCAGAAATAAAAGGCAAAGAGTAGACAACAAAGTAAAACGTCATAAAGAGGTCCAAAAAGGAGGGGGTGAAACACATGCAGAGCAGGTTAGAGATAATGAAAACAGTGGAATTCAAAAGACACAAAAAAAACGTTACACGTGCAGAGCACGGTAGAGAATATAAAAGCAGAAAAATTTGAAAGTATCAAAAAAAAGATAGTAAAGATTGCTTTAGCGCTAACAATGAGAAATTATTACTCTGTGAAATAACGGAAAGGTGGTAAGAGATCGAATATATGGACATAGGTGATCTGTCAGAAGTATGGAAATATTGCAAGGCTTTGAAGTTTAAGTCAGAGACTTGTAGATCTTCTAATTCGTGTTGCCATCAGGGAAAAGTAGTGTTTCTACACAATGAGGAGGCGTATCCAAGAGAATTAAAAGATTTGATGTTTGGGGAAAGTCAGTCAGTCATTTCCCAACCCGCTCTATCCGAACACAGGGTCATGGGGGTCTGCAGTTAACAATCCCAGCCAGCACAGGGCGCAAGGCAGGAATAAACCCCAGGCAGGGCGCCAGCCCAGTGCAGAATCCACAAACACTACAGGCAAAATGTACGAGTCTAAAATAATCTTTTCGCCTTTGCATCATTCAATGCTCAAAACGTAGATTTACACAGTAATGAACCATACACTATGAGAATCTGTAGATCCACAACAATTAAAGCAACGACAATTTTAATTTTGAAGAAACCACAATTCGGTCAGGTGTATATTTATGATCAGTAATGTAGTATATATTCCACGATTAACAATAGTCACCAAAGGAGACCTTAATATGCCATTAGTATTAAAATGTTTACGGTTTCCCATTAGAATAGCTTTTGCTATGACAATTAACAAATCACAGGGACAAACATTTGAAGAAGTCGGATTATTTATTAGAGAAAAAGAAACGGTATTCACTCACGGGCAGTTATACGTTGCGTTGTCATGATATAAGTCCAAAAACGAAATCATAATTCAATGCGATCTTGAAGAAAAGGTAATTCCAAATATTGTTTTTACTGAATCTTTAAAGTAAAAGTGCAAATAATGAAATTGAAACAATTCCAAAGAAAAAAAACAAGCTTTTAAAATTTTATGTCTGATTAACCAAACACGGGGGTTGGCGAGCGAAGTGAGCAGGGGGCGGAGCCTTCTAGTATTATCATAAAAAGAAAACTCTGAAGTCCTGTTTAGTGTTCCAATCTCCACTGCATGCACTGCATTTCTGTTCATTGACAAGACCTCAGGCTAAAAAGTCAAAAGGCCCCTTACCTGAACAGTTTAAATTATTTCCTGTACAATGTGTAACTCAAATGTTTGAGTTTTGTACTTTGTATGTGTGTTTAGATTTGTGTGTGACTGTACTATAACTGTAATATTACGGATATTGGTAAAATGTAGTTGAATGTATACAATATCTGGAAGAGAATTCTAAACGATTGCCTTTTTTTGTAGGTTTTAGGGAAATAATGTTTATTCATTAATAGAAAACATGACCAATGTGATAATTTGCAGAAATATAGTGCAAAATATAAATTCACATAGGGCCATTGTAATTTATTATTTGATTGCACTCCTTTGTTATTAAAGGTAGCTCCATTTTTAACACAGTTTTCTGTTCTTCTCGCCTCAAATTTTCTCGCTCCTAACTCATACAGTTTAAGTAACATGTGCTGATTTTTTGAGACCCAGTCTCTGTAGTTTTGTTCTTGTTTATGCTAACGAGTGAATTTAACATTTGTTTGACCCAAATACATTAGATTAATGGTGTTTGGCTGCACAGTTTGTTAAACAAATAAAAAAAAACTCTAGTCATTTACTGACTTTATTAGCCTGAATTGCTTATGTGAGTGTATGTGATATTTTGAATCCAATCAGATTACATAAATATATTTAATCAGTGTCAATAAATGTAGTGTAATTGTGAACGAAATTAATATTGATACATCGGAATAAAACAAAAAAATGTTTCTAGTATCTTCTGACTTAGTTTATAATGATTAATGTTTTAGAAACCTGATAAAGTGTATGTACTTCATTTTCATTAATGGTGACAAAGCTGAAAATAAGTGTCATGCCATTTAGAATGCCCCTTTCTCACATATACTGTGATGGGAAAAAAGTTTACACCTCCTTGGATTTGTTTCTCATGTTTTGTTATTTTGCTTACTCAGAATAAAACAAGATTTAAATGTGATATGTACCATATAGATATATCATCTCTAATTAATTAATTGTTAAGTTCAAAGTAGGTTCAAAATTCTGGATTTTTCCATGCAATTTAAATTGAGAACCTGACATATCTTGATTTTATAAGTGTATCTTGTGGTATGTGATTTAGTATGTGCACCTTTATTCTTCATGAAGTTCTTCCAGATGTTGGTCACTTCACAAGGGGACCTGATTACAAATGGAATGCATCTATTTACATAACATCTCACAATTAACCTTCTGTCTCAACATTTGAGAGGAGACAGGGTATACAGTAGATTGGTACAGAATTTCTTTGATGATGAAAAAGCCTAGGACCAGAGCCAGGTCCTCCATTAATAAACAGGAAGGATGCTGGATATGCCCGAGGTCTCCAGAGCATAAAGTGTGTACTCAAATAGAGCAACTAGGCAAGAAGGACATTGGGCAGAAAAGTGGCCAAGACCCCACTGAGGATCTTTCCTGAACGCTTTAATTTAATAGACTAAATCAGTCAAATTTCCCCAAGGACAACAATGTTTATAGTACTTCAGCTTTCAGTTTCTCAGAGAGATTTGGTAGATGAAAGCCAATCATGAGATAATTCTATATACTAGCACACCTAAATTTCACAAGCTACATGCATTTAAAGCACTTGACAAATGAATCAATGGGATAGTGAAACAAGAATGGCGTCTGTCAGCCACAATGCAAAACTGCTATCTTTGACAAAAACTGGCCAAACATAATCATCTCTGTATAACATCCATATTACTAACCGAGAATAAACCGGATATGGACACAGGTACACGGCGATGGGACCATGAGACGTACTGCGCAGGCACCTACAGCGCGCGTCTCATAAACCGCAAGCGAAGTTTTATCCACCGCGAACGAAGGAGTCACGGCCCAAAAACAAAAGAGCTCAACTAACGTGAATGAGAAATGAAGCAACAACGCGCCCATAGCTATCGACTAACGACACAGCCACACAAAAAAGAGTATTCTGCACTGCACCCCAGAGTCAAACGGAAGAGGCTACGGAGGCCCCACAGGTCCACAAAGATAGTATGGAAGGCGCGGGAAAGTACGAAAGGCGCAGTCGCCTACAACGCGTTTCTGAATAGGACATGAAGCAACAACGCGCCCATAGCTCTGCACTGCACCCCAGAGTCACACGTAAGACACTACGGCATCCGCAAAGGTCCACAAAAATAGTACGGAAGGCACGAGAAAGTACGAAAGGCCCAGGCGCCTACAACGCGCTTCTGAACTAAACGTCCACACTACACAGCACGGTCCGGGTAATGAGAATAAACGAACTCTCCGTATTAAACGTACGGCATCCTCACACGTCCTAACCATATAGCATATGTGAATCACATTACAGTGATGCATTATTAACGGTACAACCACAGAAAACGCTTCGTATTAACAGTAAGTGCAATTATCCATATTACTAACGGTAGACAATGGATAACTAATGGAGTCACGGTCACGGCTCCAAAACGATCCAGCTCAACTAACGGAGCTACAAAAGCGAGCCCGCATGGATAAAAACAATAGACGTAGGCGCCTACAACACGCGTCTGAAACCGCGGAAGCAAAACTGTCTCGGCTCCAAAACCTAACAGCTCCGCATGAACAAATACAATGTACATAGACGCCTACAATGCGCATCAGAAACTGTGGAAGCAAAGCAGGCATGGGTTCAAAACGAAAGACCACAACTGACGGAGATACACACACGAGCCCGCCTGGATATAATCAATGAACGCAGGCGCCTACAGTGCGAGTCTGAAATGCCGCAAGCAAAGCAGGCACATATCGCATACATTCATCAATCTATTTCGGGTTACCCAACACCGGGGGTAGGCGAGCGAAGCAAGCAGGGGGCGGAGCCCCCTTGTTTTCTTATAGTGAAGGATGGAAAGGCAGCATCATTATACACAGTAAATTTAGATTGTTGAGATATAAGGCACATGAAATTCAATGGGACAAACCCCTTTAGTCTGCAGAGATCTTACTCACAATAATATAATTCACAGTTTAAGAGATCAATGATATCAAACTTACAGTAAAAGCAGCAATGCAGTGATTTCAGACATCTAGGGAAATGCCAATACTGTACAAGGCTTACAATTAAATGTATATGGAAAAAATGATAAATTCTGATCATAAAGGTATCTGCAAGTACAGCATGTATCCAGAAAAGACAAACCTTATACTGTATAGTCCAAGAAGGCTGGAATCTGTTTAAGGTTCTGATACAAAGCATTGACTCAAGGGAGATAAAATATTCTGTTGGTGAGTCAAAAAATCACTTATTATATAACCTTAAGCTTAATGAAATGACTTAGTAGACAAGTAAACCCATCCATCCATTCATTCATTTTCTAACCTACTTTACTGATAATACTTCCTAGGGAAACAGGGTGATAGTGTGATTTGTACAGCTACCTCGAAGTTAGTTTGTTGTATGTGGTGTTTGTACATTCCCCTGCATTTTCACCTTCTTTTTCTATTAGCACTTTTATTTTCCTGTCCATTCCAAAGATCACATTTAGTTTAATTGACAAATCTGAATTTGCTTTTTGTGACTAAATGTATACAAACTTGTGAATATGAAGGTGTCAAGTTATAAACTGGTGCACCTCATACAGCCTGGAAATCTAGGTCTGTGCCATCCTGATGGGGTAAAAACATATTTGGAAAACTGCGTAAAAAATGAGTTAGGAATTGTTTATATTTTCAAGAAGGTGTACGTTGTCATTTCATGAATTCTTGTCTCCATGACTCTCATTTCTTTCTGGTAGCTTGGTTTACATACATTTTAGCAAAAGTCACGAATATACTCTATGGATTTACAGCATTAAAAACATTTTAACGAGAATAGGCCATTCATTCCAACAAGCTCTTCAGCCTTCTAGATTTTCCAAAATAACATCAGTTCGAGATTTGAAGTTTCCCAAGTTCCCACTCTCTGCCATACTACTCAGTAATTTATTCCATGTGTCTGTGGTTCTTTGTGTGACAAAAAACTTTCTGACATGTTTGTAGAGTTTGCTCTTAACAAGTGTCCAACTGTGTTCCCATGTCCTTATTGAGGAATGCATTTAAAAGTTACAGCAGGGACCCACTGTACTGATCCCCTGTCATAATTTAAAACATTTCAGTCATGTCACCTCTTTATGTCCATTTTTGTAGAACTAAAAAAGTTAATGTCCTTCAGTCTTTCCTTGTAGCTCATACCTCTCAGTCCTGAAATCAGCCTAGTCACACTCCTGTGGACTTTCTTTAGAGCTGCTATGTCTTTTCTCTTCAGAGCAACTTACCTACAGTATGAAATACACCTCTTCTGATGATACAACACAATAGTTAATGATATCATTTCATTAGATTACATGGTAGAGATGACCGTTATCTTTGTGATTCTTGAAATCTTAATTTCAGTTTTTGGGTGCCACTCTTTATAAGTAATCTTGGTGTATTATAACAATTCCACTGTATGCTATTTTTGGGATTCTTCATGGCTTCTTTTTACCCATTTTTACAATAATGTAGTTTTACATTCACTGACAATATAAAATTTATCAGTATATGTATTGACGTGTGCCAAAATGTAACCATAAATGGCAATTATTTTTATAGCATAGTCATATCTTGCACCTTAGATCTTGCATAGTGCTTAGCTGTGCCACTTGGCATATGCCTAAATAAAAAAAAATATTAAGTAGTCAGTTTTAGAAGCGGTCTGCTAACACAAGTGCTTCATTTATTCTCTACTTCTGTTTAATTACTTTTACCAATAATTGCAATTGATGAAGTCTTGTAGGTTTGTACTATGGCTCTCATTGTATTTCTTTGTGTTATGAGATGGGAGATGAGTTTGTGTTCTTAGATTCTGCTTTCTTTGAGATGCACCATGCCTCCTGTTGCATGGTATCATCATCCTCTTTTGATAAACTGTTTTGCTCACTTGCCAAATCAATAGCACTTTATTGAATTTCTATAGTAACAGTCAAAGAAAGCTTTTCAGGGCTTTGTGAGTCTTTTATTCCTGCGAGGACTGAACTGTTGTCCCACTGTCACTCACTTGAAGGCTAGAGGACATCTTTTTATTCACCTCGCACTCATCCATATTCAGAAGGCAATTGCTGAGTAAGAAAAGTGTCCTACTAAATCACCTACATGGCGGAGTAGGGGGTAAGCCACCTTAGCTCCTGCTGGGCATACTCTCAGACTGGTGAGAACAGGAACACTCGCATGATGACAGCCTCAGCACAGAACATGACCTTTCTGTTGATTGTCACTCACCAGCTTGTCACTTTGCCATCTGCCTTAGTGTGTTCAAGTGCACGTAAAAAAGCTCAGTAGACGGGGCTTTAAAACAGATGGTGAAAACCAGCAAGGACGTGCACTGCAGTTGAGTGGTTTACCTTGCTTCATACAAATGAATGAAACATTTATTTTTCATTTCTATGTATTTAATAAGATTGTTAAAATATTAAATCTATCTTTCTTTATTCAGTATAAAAGAAGCAGCCTCACTCCAATCAAAGACTAAGGAAGCTTTACAAATGCCGGCCTGTGAGAAGCCTGTAGCACCTTAAAAGTATCATAAATAAACAATGACAGTGCAAGCGTCTTACATACCTCATTATTAAGATCACATATGCCCCTATTGGTTTTGTCTTTAGATTGCATTTTGGGACTTGTTTCCATAGAACTGCCTTTTTAGACAACTCGTTTTGCTATATTTTCTATTTTTACTGCTGACTATGCCAAATGTTTTACTGTGAAAGTGTCTGCATAAAGCACTTTAACCTCCTAAGGTTATTTTTTTGTTGGTGGAAAAGTTAATCCTGGAAATGCCTAAATGATACTCCTGAGCTTACTAACCTTTTGTACGGGTACTCTTCACAATACTTACCTCTGACATCCTTTGAAAGGATTTAACACTTAATTTTTGAATACCTTAACAATGGCTAAGACTAATCTTACTCTTCGTGTTTTACCACTGCAAGGGCTTATTTATTAAGATGCCTTTTGTGAACTCTCTCTTCAAGCCAAAGGTTTTTCATGGTTTCCCTTTCCCTTGAGACGTATCTAATATATTCTGGAACGTTAAAGCCAGTTTCTCCATTTTTGGGTCTGATCTGACCACAGCCTCAAGTAGTAAGATTGCGGCTGGCTGGCTTGAGGTGAGGCTCTTTAGGACAGGCCAGCAGAGATCCTGGCATACTCTGGTGGCTGATTGTACGACCTCACACCCTTTCTCGTTATGACCCTGACTCTAAACCATAACAGAACTTAACTTAAGATCAGTATCTGAGATTGCTTATTATGTTACCAATTAGGCTATTTAATAGAAAAGGGTCACTTAGAAAAGACAGTGCCTGAATTATAAGATCAAATTTCTGTACATTTTTATTTATGTGATGGGTTTGTAATGCATATAAGCAAATGACCTTGAATAGTAATTTCTTAGTCCAGTAAATTGTGTTTAATTAAACATTTGTTTATATTCCTGTTTTACAAGTCTAATATTTAAAAGTCCATTTTCTTCTCTAACTTACATTCAAATTGTTAGGCTCTTTGTTAGTTCTGTTAACTATTATACCCTCAAAAAAGTGAACAATTTCCTTATATCTGCTATACATTATCCTATTCAAATTAAAGCCTTACAAACTAATTTAAGAGCCTGAAAGTAACAGCAGTGCATAAAACTAATGAATTACATATTTGCATCTCTTAATATACAATATACTGTACACTATGGTTCAGTTTATCCATCACTTCTGGAACAATTGTAAGAGTTGTTCAGTTGGTGATTGAATAAGTAGTGATCATGGATTTAACCACACAGAAGGCATTAAATGTAACATTTAAGGTAAACGCTCTCAGGTCAGGAAACTTTGTTGTTTTATTCAGTCCTGAGTTGAAATCCCGACTGTCAGTGTGGAGTGTGCTCATGCTCTTTATGTACATGGGATATTCTCAGGGTACTTTGGATTTTTCCCTCAGGCCAAAGATGTGCAGCTTCGATTGATCTGCAATCTTAAGTTGCTCTTGTGTAAGCGTGAGTACTGTGCTGCAAACTAGTACTACGTTTAGGGTTGTTGATTTGAACCCAGTGTCCTGAGGGTGACATGTCACTCTAATATGATCTAGTATAGAAAAGCAGAGTCTGAAATAAACGAAACATTGTAGTTATATATTTTATTTACTAAGTTATAAAAAAATGTGATCAGTAAATATGAAGGATGTTCCGTATCATTTTCAGATTTCAAACTATGTGTTGTTCCACAACTTTACCAATGTCCATTGAATAAGTCACAGAACAGGCCTCAATGTAGCTCAAAGTGCTTTTACAAGATGACAAAGAGAAAGTTACAAGAAAAGAAAAACAATTAAGATTAGGCAATAATATTAAAGAGTAAACAACAAAACAAGGTAAGGTCAGATGTCCGGAAGGACAGAAAAAAAAAAAGCTCTAGGTAGGCTGGAATAAAAAAAAATCTGCAAGGGTTCCAAGGCCAAAAGACCACTCAGCGCCAACTGGGCATTCTACCTAACATAAACGTTCCTAAATCAAACCTGTTAGTTTTCGTACTTCACATGATAGGATTTCATGAAGTTAGGCTTATGGACAGCTGCGACACTCGCCTTTATTCCATCATCTCAGGGGGTTGCATGGTGTTTTAATCAGGTGGTGGTGGCACAGATCCCCACCACAGAAGAACCGGAAAAGAACGCAGAGAATAGTACAGATTGTGGAACCCTGAAGAATATGATAATTCTATATCCATATAGTCTAAAACTGAAATGTAGCTATGAAACAGCCATTTTAAAATAATAGATTTTTAGCAGTTTTTAAAATGTTCCACAGCATTGGCCTGGTGAATTTCTGAAGGAAATGTATTCCAGATTTTAGGTGCATAACAGCAAAGTCAGCCTCATCACCTATTTTAAGCTTGACTCTTGGAATTACAAGCAGGACTCTATTCAAAATCTATGGTTACGACTTGGAGTGTTAGGGGACAGATATTCCAAAATATAGAACAGAGGAAGATTATTTAAGGCTTTGGAAGCCATTAGTAGTGTTTTAAAGTCAATTATGAATAACACAGTTAACCAATGTAACGATGCTAATACTGGTGAGATGTGCTCAGATTTTCTTTTTCTAGTTAAGATTCTGGCTGCTGCATTCTGCACTAATTTCAGTCGATTGATGTCTTTCTTGCCAATGACATTCTTGTTTAATTTTACATTCTTGTTGCCAACATTATCCCATTGCAATCCTGTAAAGGCAGGAAGTTATGGCATGTGGTATCACCAACCCAACAGTATTTAAGATGGTGGTGCACCAACAACAATGTCAATTGTATGAATTTGTGATTAAAACCTTTTGAGAGCAGTTAGCATTTCAAGAAATTTGAGGAATTATAACTTTTCATGTATTTTGACTCTTGAGTAACGCTGGGCAAAACTGAATTTTCAGTGAAACTCAATTCTGCGCTTCAAGAATAAATTTGCAAAATATGTTGTGTTTTGCCTCCTGTGAAAATTGTGCCATTCACACAAGATGAAAGTGCTTTTTTGCAATAAGTCCACATACATCTTTGGTAAGCTGGGCTACAGGGCATGATATGCTGGCAGAGAGCATTATTGTGAACTCACCTGTTTGTGTGTAGTGGTGTAGCGGCAAGGTGCCTGGAGGAAATGGGCTAGCTGCACAGAGTTGTGCTGCATTGAAGCCAACGGGCTAGATGTGTGCGTGAGGGGGCAAGTGCCATGATCTTGGCATATTGCCAGCGCTAAGAGGATGTGAAAGAATTGTAGTTGTTGGCTGGCTTAAAACAGAAGCCAAGAGACAACTGAGTGCTCTGAGTGTAACAGTGAAGGGTTACCTGTGCTCTGTTCAGGTAGGTGTCTGGATGCAGCTGGCATGACGCATAGGCATACACATATGCGTGATTGGATCTGCCCTAATTATAAGTGTTGCAGCTGGATCAATTACTAAACTTCACAAGGGTGATGAAGAACAGCTTCTATTGGTGGGCATCGATTTACATGTGCTTTCAGGATTAGCTCGAAGAATCCCACACACGTTTAAAAACTGCCCAATTGCAGTCGCTAGTGAAGCACAGAGATCAAGAATAGAGTGGGGTTTGACTCTGTCAGTTCTCTGATTGTTCTGATGACCTTCTAAGTATTCTATAAAAAAGAAGATATGGCAGTGTCAGTAAAGGGAGAGCCTATTGATTTAATGAATCAAACAAGGTTGGGTTTTTGGCCATTTTTTCCTGAGAAGGAGTGTGGTGAGCTGCAATTGAAGCTGTGGTCTATTTTTATTTTGAAATAATCGTTTTTTGTAGGAAGGCAGAAGGAAAGAAGTCTGGAGTATTTTTTTCTTTGTATTTTAATTTAGTATTTTTGTCTTTAATTTTTGCTGCCTGAAACCACAAGAATTGTATGATAATTAGTTGTTTGGCACTTATTAGTGAACTGATTGAGCACTGTAAATAAAAAATATATATATTGTGATGGAGGGCTGGGGCCCATGCCTGGCCAGGATGCCCCTTCACCACATTTGCCAGGGGGACAAGGGTGAGAAGCCCAGTATCTCCCCCTGGATGCTAGATGGCAGCCTCCCTGGGTTGCAGCGGTGCCTCGGACTCCCCCAGGACTTCATGGGGATTGGAGTTCTGTACAGCTCTGTGGGGTTCCGCATGCTGAAGTACTGTGTAAACATTGTAAATATGGACAATAAACATGTGTTGGTGTTTGAACCATTGGTGGAACAGGAGCGGCTGGCCCCTTTTGGGCACTGGTTTCACCTTACCCGGAAGTGCACCCGGATGTCACTAATCAACCACCTGGAGCACGTCCGGGTGCCTGATAAAAGGGAGCCAGCGACCACCACTCTGCGGCCAGAGTCAGGTGGAAGGAGGACAAAACTGTGGAGGAGTGGTGGTGAAAGAGAGAGGAGTGCTTGGGATTGTGTTGTGGCTGGAGGGATTACGGGGAAGACATGCCCTCCAGCTGAAGTGTTTTGTTTTATATATGCCTCCTGTGTCAAGTCTGCGCCGGGTCGGGCGCACTATAGCGCCTTTCTTACAATGTATATATATATATATATATATATATATATATATATTGTGGCGGGCGGCTGGGGGCGGTACCCAGCCAGGATGCCTGGAAGGACCGGGAGAGGGACTACGCCTCCTCCGGACCACGAGAGGGCAGCCGCCCTGGTTTGTATGGTGGCCACAGGAACAGAGCATGGAAGCTCATCCCTATAGGGGCCCGTGGCCACCGCCAGAGGGCGCCCAGATGCCTGAGAAGCCCTGGACGTCAGCACTTTTGCCACGCCCAGAGGTGCTGGCAGAAGCTCATCAGGAGGCACCTGGAGCACGTCTGGGTGGACTTAAAAGGGGCCGCCTCCCTCCATTCGTTAGCTGGAGTCGGGTGGAAGAAGAAGGAGTGGAGGCAGTAAGGACAGGGCAGAGAAGAGGCCTGGACTGAGGGTGCTTGGTGCAGAGGCACTGGGTTGTGTGCTTTGGGACTGTGTAAACATTGTAAATATGGACAATAAACATGTGTTGGTGTCTGGCTGTCTGTGTCAAGGCTGGTCTCCACAATATATATATGTATATAATTTTTAAAAAAATATATGTATTTTCTATTGTTCCTTTTAGTCTGTGATTTGTCTACCACAAGTTTATCCTCTGGTATCCCCGTGGTATGGCTGAGCCAGTGGCCGATGATATTGTCCATTGTTAATTGGCCAGACACATCGGTGATGCATTGATGTATGTATAAAATCATCGATTGGCACCAAACTGCAGCCATCACTTTTTTTTTATTATTGGCACCAAACTGCAGCCATCACTTTTTTTTTTATTATTCTCTCATGTCTCACAAGAAAGCTGTCAGGCACTTGCATTCTCAGTAGGAGGTGTCCGAGGTTCTTGTGCTATGCTAGTATAGCAGGACTATGTTGTAGCTGATGGTAGTGCTCACAGGCTTGCAGTGTCCATGGTTTCACGGCCCTTTACATTACTCTTTTAATTAGCTCGCTGTTCTTTCAGTGATTGCTCACTGTGGTTGTAAAAGTTGGAATTCTTTTTGCAACTTTGGCAGGTTTGCCCCTTTTAAGAGAAAGTGAAAGTGATCATTTGCGTAATGGAATGTCAACTCATACTGTGGTTGACTTAATTCCCAGGCTAATGCATCTTGTCAGCAACATTACAATATTTTTCATTCATCATTCGTTTTTCTACCATGCTTATCCTAGGAGATTTGCAGCCTATCCTTGCCTGAGCCTATCCTTGGTGTTGTATTTTACATAGCCTATCCAGTGACATTCGGACGGCAAACAAGGAAAGTGGCCACGTGGTGGTGCTTGTTTGGTCTTGTGGTGAGGGCTTGAAATGGCCTTGTACCAAAGGCTGGAAGGGGACCCCTCAGCAATCAGTTGAATGTTAGCACATCAGAGTGCTCATAGATCGAAGAGGACTTCCCCTTCTATATCATATACCAATATATACACACTCTGACCTAAAAGGCGGAGTGCTGCTAATAATTTGTTTTCACTTCAAGTACTGCTTGCAAGTAAATAGGAATGTAACTGTATTGTGTACATGAGATAATAAATCTGAAGTAAACGGACTACACTCTATATCAAAGCAGTGTCTTACATTTTTTTTTATTTATTTTATTTTTTTAATTCAGTGCCATTGTCCTCCTGCATGCACATCGTACATTGCAAGCTCACAATCAACACTCATGTTATGGCATGTCGTTTGCTCACACGGTAAGAAAAAGCAAAATATGCACTATGGCCAAGCCACAATGAAATACAGTAATCCCTCGCTATATCGCGCTTCGACTTTCGCGGCTTCACTGTATCGCAGATTTTATATGTAAGCATATTTAAATAGTATATTGCGGATTTTTTGCTGGTTCGCGGATTTCTGCGGACAATGGGTCTTTTAATTTCTGGTACATGCTTCCTCAGTTGGTTTGCCCAGTTGATTTCATACAAGGGACGCTATTGGCAGATGGCTGAGAAGCTACTCAACCAGAGCGCGTATTACGTATTAAATAAAACTCCTCAAATATATTGTGAGCACGGGGGCTGTTCGCACCCTTAGAAAATACGGCCGCTCCTCAAAAAACACTGAAAGATTACCTTCACAGTGCTCTCTTCCTTGCTGGGCTTAAATGTGGCTGTTTTGTCAAGCGATATGCTTCCTGCATGGTGCTTCGCATACTTAAAAGCTCGAACGGCACGTATTGATTTTTAATTGTTTGTTTTTCTCTGTCTCTCTCACTCTCTCTGACATTCTCTGCATCTGATGGAGGGGGTGTGAGCAGGGGGGCTGTTCGCACCACTAGACCATACGGACGCTCCTCTAAAAAAATGCTGAAAGGCTACCTTCACATTGCTCCCTTCCTAGGAGCTGCATTGTCCAGCGGTGCTTCGCATACTTAAAAGCCCAAACATTGATTTGTTTGCTTTTCTCTCTATCTCCCTGACATTATCTGCTCCTGATGCGCACTCCTTTGAAGAGGAAGATATGTTTGCATTCTTTTAATTGTGAGACGGAACTGTCATCTCTGTCTTGTCATAGAGCACAGTTTAAACTTTTGAAAAAGAGACAAATGTTTGTTTGCAGTGTTTGAATAACGTCCCTGTCTCTCTACAACCTCCTGTGTTTCTGTGCAAATCTGTGACCCAAGCATGACAATATAAAAATAACCATATAAACATATGGTTTCTACTTCGCGGATTTTCACCTTTCGCGGGGGGGTCTTGAACGCAACCCCCGCGATAGAGGAGGGATTACTGTATAATGAAGTGCAATTTTTTTATACAGGGTGGGCCACTGAAAAGTAGTCCACCTCCAGCGATAGTATGACAAGATGAACAAGCAAGTGGATTGTTTTTATTCACTTACAGACAAGTTACAACAGATGCTGAAAGTGGTCCTCGTTCAGGTCTATGCACCTTTAGGCACGTCGGAGCATTTTGGCTTGTAGCTCTTCAACAGTGATGCTGCAGATAGTGTTTGTGATGTTTTCCTTGAGTTCATCCAGGGTATGTGGATTGTTGGCGTACACTTTCCACTTTAAATTTCCCCACAGATAAAAATTGCATGTGGACAAGTCTGGGGACCGTGGTGGCCATAACCCCTTGCTCACAGTTAACTCCTCTGGAAACAGTTCCTGAACTTGTGCCAGTGAATCACGTGAGGTGTGGCATGTTGCCCTATCTTGTTGGAAAAAGCAGTACATTTTTTTTCTGATGTCAGTTGGTCGTAAAACTGTTCAAAGATGTCCAGGTAAACCGCAGTATTGGGCCCACTATTCATGTTCCTGACACTGCGCACCGAAAGCCAATTTTCTGGTCGTGAAGTGGCTACGGCATCCTCCAAAGAGCTTGGCACCGGTATTGGATGGTGGTAGACCAAGGGAGCCAGGATCTATGAGTTTTGATGTATGCTGGTTGGAAAAAGAGCCAGTGGATAGACTGTAATCACTGGCATCTGGTATGTTTGATGTGCTGTGTGAATAGTGTGAAATGGGAGATAGAACACTGGGAATGAAGAGGAAGGAAGATAATGCTAACTGTGCTTTTATACCTTTTTTTTTTTTTTGCTTCTATTTATTGGATTTTAACTTCCTCATCTTAGCACTATTTTTATGGATTATTTTTTTAAACTAACTTAGCATTAAGTATAAAAGGTAAGCTTATGGAAACTATAGCTTATCATGGAAATTGTAAATAGTTATGGTGGTAAAAGTCACATACCTGTTGTTTTAGTGCCCCAAAGAGGAACAGTGAAATGGCGAAGAAATGTCGCACCAGCATTAGAGTTCAGGGCTGCTCAGTGATTGTTTGCATGCTTACAAATGACTCAACAGAGTCTCTCCAGATTCAGACTGGCCCGACACGGGGACACCTGCTGTGGGAGAAAAAGTTAACAGGTGTAGTGCTCTAAGTTTATAAAGACTGCTGGCAGGAACAAATGTGTAGAGAAATTAGGTTGCAGAAATGGAGTTGAAGTGAGGTGGAGCAGAGTGAGAAGAGAGTGCTTGATTTTTGTATATATTTGCTTTGACAGATTTACTTCCATCTATGAATATTTTTGGTGGAGGTAATCTGTGATTATGGGTGCTCATTTTGCATTATTGTCTTTTTTTCACTTTTTGATTTAGATTGTTTTTCTCTCCGCCCTTTATGAACTGTCTGAGTAGAAGGAGGAAGAAGAGTCTTTTGTTTTATTGCTTTGGAGAAATTGTAATTGTTGTATATATCACCTACATTTATTTTTCTTGTTTTTGTTAATGTTCTTGCTTTGAATTGTGTCCCTCAGGGATTAATACAGTGTTCCAAATACCAAAAAAAAAAATGTATAAACCATTATTGTAAATCGTTTTTGGCAGTCTTAAATAAACCAGACGTTGAACAGTTTATTGGGTCTGTGTCTCAATTCTTCAATCCCCTGGTCACTCGGTTATGGATCCAGGTGCCCAGAGTCTGAAAGTGTTCATTTTTGGCAAGTACTTTCACCCAAAAATATATACAATGAGAAGCAAATCCATTTAAGTGAATATCATCAAAAATCAAGTACTTTTCTTTCTGCTCCACCAACTCAGCAGTGTAGAAATGTTTATAAGTCAGAAGACCGGTCAAATGACAACCCCTAATGGTTTCGACTACAGTTTTATGTGGCTAGCCCTGTCGTTTAGTCAGTCCCCACTTGCATCTTCTGGAGATCTCCAATAATAAATGGCATTTAGTTGTGCACTGTGCATCAAACTCAACCTCAGGTGTAGTTTTAATATTTCAGTCCTCCAACTCTCGCGCACACATTTACAATAGTGCATCACTATCTGCTCATTCACCTCAGTAGTAAGTTTCGCAGGGAACTTACACCTTACTTTAACTCTATCTTTCCAAACTAACTCCTCTGTGCACAGTTCTTGCCGGCAACCATTTTAAACAGCACAGTAACTTCTACTTTGTTCTTTTGCATTGGTTACTCATGGGTGACCTGACCTCAGGCCGGTTTAAATCTAGAGATATTCTGTCAAACCATTTGTAGACCTACAAACAACCGCCAAGTGGCCCTGAACTAAAGAGTGCCAAAGCAACAGGTAAGTAAATTTTAACACTATAACTATTTGTAGTTTCTGTGATAAGCTATAGTTTCCATAATGTACTTTTTTAAACAAAATGCTAACTCGGCTTATCACATACTCTAGTCCATCCTCCGTTATGACATTTGATTTCCCAGGAAAGCCAAGTGGCCCATGGCTGTAGGCATCCGGGGCATTACATTTTAATATATGAGGTGTGATCAAAAAATACGGTGAATGTTTTAAAAAAGAAACGTGTATTGCAGTAAAAGATTTACAACTACTAGTCACCCTCAAAATACTCTCCTCCACTTCGAATGCACTTATCCCAACACTTCTGCCACTTTGCGAAGCAGTTCTGGAAATTTTCTTTCGAAAGTGTCTTTAGTTGGGTTGTTGTGGCTGCCTGGATGTCCTCAGTGGATTGAAATCGTTTGCCTTTCATGGTCATTTTCAATTTAGGGAACAGCCAGAAGTCGCACAGTGCCAGATCCGCGAATAAGGTGGATGCGGACACAGCGTAATGTTTTTATTTGACAGAAATTGTCCTACTAGAAGGGATGTGTGACAAGGAGCATTGTCATGATGAAGAATGAAACCGTTTCAACATTTTCCTCGGTTATTGATGTTGAAGGACGCCCTGAACTTTTCACGTCTTGAACCGAGTTAGAGCCATTACAAAATCGATCAGACCACTTGTAAACAGTCTTAACTGTTGATGCAGTGTCAACATAAACCAATTTTAACATCTGATGGGTTACCTGAGCTTTTGTGAAATGTGAAACAAAATTTCATGTTAATGTGTTGCTCGATATCCATTATTAACAACAAACTTGAAAAACACATTTGAACTCAACAGTGACTCACAAACAACAGACAATATCAAACAAGTTGAAACTTGTCACAAACTAGGCTCTAGGATGGACATGTCAGAACCTGCATTGAATTGTTTTGTGTTGCTCTTGGATGGTGCTCTGCATCAACATTCACCATACTTTTTGATCACAACTCATAAATAAATGACGTTTGGTTGAAAACTGATGTGAGGACAGCAAGAGCATTATAATCCCTAGTAGCCCATGTGAAAACAGTAAAAATGTCACCAAGATATACTGTGTTACTTAACTAAAGAATTCTCTAAAATCCTTCTGTTGCAATGGGTTGGATTAGAAGTTAAGACAGGAATCAAATCCGGACCTGACACTAGTCTACCACAAGGCACATTCATGCTCACACCTACATTCACTCATACAGGGCCAGTATACACTCACAAATTACCCTAACATGCCTCCCACTTTGCATTGTATAGGCGTAGCCCACTGAAAATAGACCTAGGGGCAGAAAGATTATATCTCTTGTCTGGCCTATTAATGCCTGTGAATTAGCTTGAAAAAGTTGCTGAAGATGATGTGCTCTTGGTCTGTTGCTTTTTTGCTGTTGCAAGCCTTACCAGAAAAAACAGATAGTAAATGAAGTAAAGTGAAATCCAAAATTTGCATCTAGGTGCCAGGGTGATGCCGTAAAGATTAGATTACTGCCTGTACTTAATTTCTGCACACAGTTGTATTGGATACTATGGGACAGTGTGGAGTGAACTGTTAAAGACAGCAGTTTGCTTTGGTTTACTGAGAGTTGTCCCCAGTATCAGTGGGAACCTTAGGTTGGATCAAATGAGATTTGCTCTTTACACAGAGTATGTTTCCATTGGTTCTGTTCCCAGGAATTGTTGATTCGATATACTATAGTGACTTTGAATGTGCACTGCTCACCTACATGAGTCAATTGAGATGATGTGCTTGTTTTCCATGACTCTTGCCCTAAGGACAGGACAGAGAAGAGGCCTGGACTGAGGGTGCTTGGTGCAGGGGCACTGGGTTATGTGCTTTGGGACTGTGTAAATATTGTAAATATGGACAATAAACATGTGTTGATGTTTGAGCCATCGGTGTCTGGCTGTCTGTGTCAAGGCTGGTCTCCATAATATATATTGTTGCCCTAACTTTAGAAATCTGTTGTTCTGTTGCCTCAGCACCTGGCTTAAAATAAGTTCTCAGTTTCCCCTGGATCATTGTGAAGCACAAAATGAACAGCATCAGCAGAGATAACTGTCTGCTTTAGTCTCCCTGGTTCAATGACCTGACAACAGTTGCCAAGTCAGTACTAACGGATGGTTAAATAACATATTCATTCATTTTGATTGATTGTGTGCAGCTGGTTACATTATATTGTTCTTTTGTGTCATATATCGTTTAGGGTTTTGAATGTTTTATGTGGCCTTACACTGCACTTTTTTCATTATTTTTTTTTAATGTTTCATGCTTTTACACGGGGCAAACATGAGCAGAATTCCTTTCTCCTAGTGGTATATGGCAAATAAATGAAATAACTTTGCCACTGTGTAAATTCCAGTTTAAAAATGTTTCATAGTTGGCATGGCAGCACAGCTCCCTGAGACTTGGTTTGAATCTGTGGCTGGTCATTGTCTACATAAGGCTGGCATGAGATTTTTTCCTTCTGTATAGGGTGGCTTCCTGCTTTTATTGTGCTTTCCTACTAGGTCAATGGATAGATTTAAACAAGTTCAGAAATATTCTTTATTGCTTTCTTTTTAGTAGTGTTTACATTTAACATGCAAAGAACCTATGATAGCCAGGTCTATCTGTATGTCTGCATTAAACAAATTGGCCCCTGGAAGACCAATTTTGTTGAAATGTGGCACACTTACTCTTCAAGAAGATTGTCAAGGCTATTTTTTCATTTTCCAGATTGCACTGTACACAGTTTTAAAAAATCAAAATCTCCCATTGAACAGCATTGGTGAGTCTGCGGACTTGTATATCTTAAAATGGAAAAATGTTCTGTGTCACCACAACTGCAAATTAGTTTACTGTCTCAATTTTTCCTTGACAGCAGTTAAACCAATTTATACATCTTGTGTATTTTATTGTTTTTCACCTCCTATAGCCGCTGCTGATGGCAAAATGTTTCTGCTTCATGAAGTCACCAGTTGTGTTTTACAGAGTCCTATGTGACCCTGTTTTTCCCTTGAATACTCTTTTATTTGTTTGGACCTTAACAAATTGCCTGAAATCGCATATTTTTTACCTTCATATTTTTCAAAACCTGTTATACCTACAGTATGTCCTCAGGCAACAAGATAGAGCAATATAACAAATAGGAAAGAGAGTTACACTGTCAATTAATTATCTGCTATAGATAATATATCCAAATTATAGGCAACATGAAATGAGTGTGACTAAAATTCCATTATAGTCTAAGTAGCAGTGCATCTTGTGTCCATAGGCGGCTGTTGGTTTATCTTCAGTCTAGCTTGTTTTTCGCTAGCACATGCTTGTCTCAGTACGGCTGCTGCGATAGAGTTGTCTTATCTTCATTTCTGAGCCAAAGGATGCGGGCAACTCCCTCGATTCATCAAGTCCTAATTCGACACAACTGGCCCAATGAGGTACAGTAAGGCCAGTTGTAAAAAGCCACATTTTAGTCCAAAAGACCTGCTTCATATCTGTTTATGGCCTTCCTGCAGATTATGGCTTAATCATTCATGTGATGTCTGAACACAGTCACCTTAAACAATCCGTTAGATGCATGTTCCCAGCCCTCCTGACATACATTACACTCACTAAAGCTTTTTTCCTGAAGTGGGAAGCTAGATGTTGTGATGTGAAATTTTGCATACAAGTTGATAAATATTTTGTATGTCTTTATTTGTAACTTAGGCAAAGCAATGTAATATTAGTGTTACATTAGTGAGAATTCATTCACCCCACCCCACCCCTACCCTTTTAGGAATGGGTCTCTTTGAATTTTACGACAGGGTTTGGGGGGGATGTTTCTCAAACAATTTTGTCAAGTGTTTCTCTGCTAAAGTCTCTCTCTCATCCCCCACACAAAGCCAGGCTGCCTAACTGCCAAGCTTTACCTTAACACATGGTTTGGAGGGCAGGTGTGAAGATGTTCTATCACCCCATTGGTCTGAAGTATGGCTGTTTGGAACTGGCTTGTACCAGAAGCCTTTAAGTACCATGACGCCCTGTTGGCTGTAGGGGTTGGACAGAAAATCTATAAATTTGCTTGCTTTACCTCACCCTCTCTGTCTTACAAACAAATGATGAATGAGCATCTCACACCATGAACTGAAAAGGACAACACAATGAAGAGCACAGCCTGGCAGCCATATTGAGATGGGCGTGCGACCTGTTCTGAAGAAAGCTGACCACAAATGATGCCTTAACTAGAGACATTTTAAGTAACTAACAAGTATGTGTGCCGCCTGAAACTACATATCAACCTTTATCAGGTTGTATGGTTGCCAATATTCAAATGTACTTTGCATATTGTTATTATTTATCTGCCAACTATAATGAATCCTTATTTCACCGTCACTAGGGTGACCAGACATCCCGTGATGGGGACAGTCCTGATTTCAGCCTATGTGTCCCGATAAATAACTGAAGAATATCAAAATATTCCGGTCTTAATAGACTGCTAATCTAATAAAACATTTCTCTGCTGAAGCAAACTTCCTCATAATACGTTCACAACAGCACATGCAAAACTCCAAGGGGCCCCCCATATATCCCTCCCCCTTTGATATAATGTACATATAAAAGCATGGTCAAAACTCTTGACAGGTAAAGCTTGATTAAGAATTTGTGTTAAATTTGAACAGCATTCATTTATTTGTGTTCATTTGTGAAAGTGTGGGTTTTTTTTTTTTGCTTGTACCCTAATCCTTCTCTGAAGATGACGACATAAAGTAGGCATTAAAAAAAATGAGGATGTACTTTATGTGCGGGCATACATGCTACAGGTGTCCTGATTTGGGATTTTGGGCACTTTATAATTTTCTATCAGAGCGCCACATTCACAAGATATTTATAATGGCCACTTGCTGTAATAAAGTTGGCCTTTCACTTTTGTTATTATCTAGCATTTGTCATAACTGAATAGCTGTGCAAATCTCATCTCATAAAAATTACAAGACTCTGACATGCTTAAGTCAAGAAGGAATTAATTACCTTTTCTTAATTTAGATTATGTTAAACTCCTAATGGCAGCACGGTGGCGCAGTGGTAGCGCTGCTGCCTCACAGTTAGGAGACCCAGGTTCACTTCCCGGGTCCTCCCTGTGTGGAGTTTGCATGTTCTCCCCGTGTCTGCGTGGGTTTCCTCCTTGTGCTCCGGTTTCCTCCCACAGTCCAAAGACATGCAGGTTAGGTGGATTGGCGATCCTAAATTGTCCCTAGTGTGTGCTTCGTGTGTGTGCCCTGTGGTGGGCTGGCGCCCTGCCCAGGATTTGTTTCCTGCCTTGTGCCCTGTGTTGGCTGGGATTGGCTCCAGCAGATCTCCGTGACCCTGTAGTTAGGATATAGTGGCTTGGATAATGAATGGATGGATAAACTCCTATTTGTCACTGTGTTTGAATTTTGGGTGGGTATGTGTGAGTGACAGAGTGAGTGTGAGTTGTCCCTGTGATGGACTAGAGTCCTGTCCAGGTCTGTTTTCAGCCTTTTGCCCAGTCTTGCTAATATTGTCTTTGACCCCCACAATCCTGAAATGGACTGAGAAAGTTCTAGAACCTACCCCCTGATCTCAGTCCTTTGAGCTCTATGGTGTCTGCGCAGTCCTCAAACATACCAGAATGTTACGCCATGCATAGAGTACATTTTCCCACTGTTTCTTTTTGGCTTGGGGCAGCCTTGGATTCTTTTAAAGCACTGTTTTATTTGTTATGTTAACCTTATTTTTTTGATTGACTTTTTCGTGCCCCTACCCTGGATAAGCAGGCAAGGAAAATGGAAGGATTGATGGAGTTGTGTTCTTTTGCGTTTGTTTTGTTCTCATACAAAGGGGGGGTGGATGGATGGGTGGATGTTTAATGCTTTAGCTCTTCCACTGCATTATTGACTGTACTCTGCATTTTTACTATGGTACCATGCATACAGTACTTTCTATTCACGTTTACTGTTGATTTGCTTTAATTATCCCTTCCCTATTTTATGTTTGGATTCTATTATTTCTTGGCAGGTTATGTCAGCTATTACTAAAAGGCAATGAATATTCTTCTACTTTCACTTTCTTGTCCTAGAGTTAATGTTTTCACCAGAGGCCACCGATCAAAACGTATCTTTTAGCTGTAGTTACTCTAATTGTATGGAAGAAGCTCTGTACTCTATATACACTAAGCTTCTTTTTTCATTATGTAACAATGAATAATTTCTGTTGCCTTGGAAACCTTAAGTCACAGACCACCAAGGAAATATATCTTTCTAAAGTTGTTAATGTTCATTGTTTAACACTGATTATTTAAATTCGTAAGAAAATGTGTTATACCATGAAATGAATATGCTATATGGACTTTTCCTATTAAGAAATATTTACTTTAAACCTTTATGGGTGCATTATAGTATAGACTCAGTTACAGTAAGCAACCGATTTTATGCAGTCAGAATGCAGGGAATGGAAACACGTGTTTATATGCCAATGGCTCCTCAGATATTGTATGCCAAAGGACATTATACAGTAGGGCCAGTTCAAGGAGCAAGCCAAAGAATGAATAAGTGAGCACAGAGGAATATTAAAATGCAAAAATGTTTTAAAGTAAGATGTCTAGGAAAGTGGATGTGTATTGCTGTGTTTGCTCAATAAGTCACCGCCTTATGGTGCCAGCATTTATGCCTGACCTTTGACCCTGTCCCTGGAGCAATCAGCTAATCAATAATGGTTCCAGTTGCAGATCACATTTGGTGGTAGTAAATAATAATTCACTGACAAAGAATGGCGGGAACACGTTTGCGCTTGAAAGACCTTGTAAAGTTAACATTTTGAGAAACATATTGTGCATGTCAGTCCCTGATGGGCATTACATCATCTTTTGTTTGCTTGTATTTCCCTTGTGTTGTCTTTGCCCTTCTGTTAGTCACCTTGGGTATTGAAGCGCCACATTTACTGTTAACACACGCTTGCATATTTATTTAGATCCTGAGTCCAGTTGATTATGTTTTAAATGTTATTTACTTACACCCGTCCATTTTTTGTACCCTCTTATCTAGTGGCTTTTTTGTCATGAAAGAATTTTTGGGACCAAATGGACTTGATAGGGGCACTGGCAGAATGATTGGAGATTTCCTAAGAAGCCGTGCGGAGAATATATGTGCGTGTGTGGTATGTCTGTGTATTTGAGTGGGAATGGCTGGGTGTGACAGAGAGAGAGACAGAGATGATTAAGCACTTAAAGAGCAGAACTTCTGAGAACTTTTCCTCTGCTTGAATCCACTGGCCTGGAAATGTGGATTCATTCTGGCTTGTGTCACCTAATGGATTTGTAAAACATTGAGTGCAGATGGTGTTGACTCTAACTCCAAGTGAGCAGTGTAAGGTGAAGCCAGCAGCATGAATGTGCAGGCAGTGGACACAATATAAAAAAGGTAATTTGAGCAGTATGGAAGGAGCCATGGAAGATCTGAGTGACTGCAGCAGTGTTGACGGTGGCTAGGAACCGACAAAGAGATGCTGCATTTTACAATATATTAGGCTTTCAGCACTAGTAATGATAAAATGTTAGCTGAATAAGTTTATAAAGAAAATCACACAAAGATCTATCAACATCTTGTCATAAAGTACAACCACCAAAGAACAGCATTAAAAGATATGTCAGCATCAAATGTTCAACACTGAAAGCAGGAATGGAAATGAATATTAATAAATGTCCCATTTTTGTTCAATGTGTAAAGTACAAAATGGTATTTTGCATAAGTAATTGATAGCATTCATGATGATAACAGCTCCAAAATTACAAGATGTACAGTACAAGCTGACCATCTCTTTAAATTGCATCACAATTTGTCACTTAAAAGGACATGAGCCTTCAAGCCCCAATGCAGAAATGAAATGTTCAGACTGTACATGCACACGCATGAACAAAGCTGTGCCGAGAACACCGTAGGGTCGAAGGGCCTGTCAAGGCAAACTGGATAGAAGCTAGTAGCAGGCACAAACAAAAAATTCATGTACTACAGAAAGAAATTTCTAGATAACAAATAGCATTGAGCATATCTTGAAAAATGGTAAAATGTGGTTATCATGACCAAGGTGAGTTTGTTATCAGAATTTTACCAATACTTTAAATTATTGTGGCGAGTTTACTACTTATTTGATTTTTGCATAACAGCGACATCTGGTAGAAGATATGGAAGCAGTATCTCATTTAACTTACTGCAATTAACACTTATCTGATTCAGGGTCACAGGACGTGGCGCCAATGCCTGAAGGATCAATCACAAGGCTGGAACTATTCTTGATAGGCCAGTCAGTAGTGCTGTCACACTCACTTCTATGGGACTTATTTAGAGTCACCAGTGTATCATGTGTAATACGTCTTTAAGATTTAGTTGTAATTCCAGAAGACAAGGAGAATGTGCCACTTCATACACTGACCAGACTCTTATTTAAGCCAAATTGTCTAGAGCTTATTATAGCAGCACTAACCTCTGCACCACCACATATCCCCTATTTACTTCTGATTGCCCAAATTATTGACACATTTAACATTTATTTTTGATTCTGTTTAAGGGAAAATAAATCTGATTCATTCACAATTCTAGCCATTTTTGAGTTTGATCATTTTGGAAAGGGGTACAGAAAATTTCAATAGTGCGAACCTTGCCTTAGATGCAAGTATTACAGGGTAACATTAAAATTCAACTTCAAAATTTCCATTTTTAACACTAGAATTACCAAAGCCTACAAAAAAACTTGTAAACCCGACCCGCCATTAAATCCGTTCGCACCTCTTCATTAGTGTGTTTTGTTTTGTAAATGAGTCAATAAGCACAAGCAGCCTGCTATGCCACCCACCCCCAGCACCCCAAATCCCCCCCCCCCCCCCCCCCCCCCCCCCCACTCACCTGCACAGAAAGGGCAAAAACCTTTCCCAGCTCAAGCCTTCTTTATCAGGGAGTGAGGTACCTAGAGCTGTATAGGCTAAAAAAAAATATTGTTATTTTGAACACATGCATTTCATGTGTGTTCTGTGTCTACAAAGATCTATGTAAGTATAGGATGACAGGAAATGCAAGTAATGTTGAACGCATACCTAAATGTAGACATGAAGTGTATAATGTGTGAAGACTGAAGTACAAATATCAAATAAGCACTTTCACAAAAGATACAAATATAACATACTCCCAGGCCCTATGAAAGATACTGACAGTGAAGCCTCATCTCAGAACAGCACCCTGTAGTGAAACTACCCTGAGATAAATGTTTTATATTTAGTATTCCCTGAATAAATTAAAAAAAAAAAGAAATGGAAATTAAGCTCCAAAGGTTGATGAATCTGTGCAGTACCTAATGTGAGATTATTGGGACTCCAACCCAAAGTGTCCCATCCCTGTATTTGCGTAACTACATCACTGTATGAGTCTTCGAGATGGATCCCTTCAACATGGAGCTGCCTGCCTAATGTCTCATGCTGCTGAAAAAAGTACTTTGTGATTGTTAATAGCAAGTCAGTTCCACTTGCTAGAAATCCAAATTAACATCTTAGGAGAGACCTTGATAACTGGTGTTTGTGACGCTCACTCCTACATTGTCAACTGGCTGTATGTTTCATTAGACTCATTTGTGATGCTTATTCACACAGGTCTGCAAAGCAGTGATTAATGATAAAGTCATAGAACAAGAGGTCACCTTATCAGTTTGAAAAAGTCATAACTTCAAATATAAAAGTATGAATATAAACAAAAAAAATTCAGCAACCCAAAAAATGTACAAATTTAAAAAGTTTCTGGTTCAGTGTTCTTTAACTTTGTTAGCTACAACTTACACACATAGCTGATGATAACTGATATGTTAATGTCTCATAATATGTGGATAGCATTTCATCACAATAATTTCATCATAATGCTTCACAGCCAAAAAAAAAAGTTACTTTTCTTGATGACAGATACCCATTATTTCTACGCAAAAGTCTAAGCTTATCTAAAGATAAAGTTGGAGCTTATATTTCACACACACACAGACATATATACTGTGTGTGTGTGTGTGTGTGTATATATATATATATATATATATATATATATATATATATATACACACTAGGGCGCTTAGCCCCCTGCTTGCTTCGCTTGCCCACCCACCTGGGGCGCGCTACGCTCCAGCCACTTCGAGTCTCTGCCACTCTCGTTGTGAAGTGGGGAGGCTGAACACACGCTAAAGAGATGCGGACGGATCAGCTGCTGGCTTTCTGCTGCTGCTGCGGAGCTGCGTGTTCTGCTTGTCATGCTGCGCGTCGATCATTTAAAAACCTGTACAGCAGCAGTCCTTTTGTCTCACTGCCTTGTCTCGGTGGACGTCAAAGTGTCTTCTGAGAAGATCACATGTTGACCCAAGATTTTTTTATTATATATATTTATATATACACACAGACACAGAGTTTATTGTCATTATAGTGGAGAGCCAGGGCTGGCTTGGTTACCTTTGACCCTGTATACATCTAGAGATGATCCTACTTAGATGGAATACAAATGCAACCACAAGCACTTGTAGTTAAAGGTAACTGGTTATCATGAAAAGGTGTGTGAGGAATCCAAAGACCCCCTAACAACAGTCTCGCATATACAGAGGCAAAAGTCAACTAGAAACCTGGAGCTCAAACCCACTCACAGTATTTCAGTACAAGATTGTGAGAAACATCAGACGCAAGACGCTAATTAAACATGAAAAGGACAAAAGTCCACCAGAGGAATCACTCCTATTTGATTAATCATCAGTCTGCCTAACCTTCATCTCTTTAAGATGTAAGAAGAAACCCGAACACCTGGAGAGCTCAATGCATCCACACAGACAGTGCCAGGTCTGTGGTTTGACTCAAAGGCTTTGGAGCTTTAAGACAGCAGTGGTGACCACCACGTCACTGTGGTGCCTGCAGCACTACTCACTGCCTTTAATATAATTAAAAAGTAGAAAAATACCATAATATCTATTATTGAGTTAGTGTGATCTTCTGTTGTCTTCTGACCCGTTTAATATGCTGCTCTTGCACTTTTGGGTTAAAACTGCCATCTTCGGTGAAACAAGGGAAGCTGTAATTGAATGAAGTGACACAAGCTTCAGTATGTTTCTTTTACTAATTTAATTTTGTCAAAAATCTGCAAACATCAGCTGGGGGTGGGGGATGGTAGCAACAAAATAAAAGTGATCCTGGTTTACAAAATGATTATCCTAAACAGAATTATGAAGCCATTCTAGAAAAGATGATGGTGATCCAAAGAGACAGGTCGCTTTGCACTGTGGTTCTAACAGAAAGGGGCAGGCCTTGAGCTGATACAGTAGTGTGCGATTTCGCTTTTGCTTTCGGGTCAGTAAATTCAATGAAGCCTCCAAGAGACTTCCCCATTTTCTTCTTTTACAGTTGATTCCATTTGTTTTCTGAAAAGTTGTAATGCTATTATTAGCTCAAGCCTGTTTCTTCCATTAAGCGAATGAAATGCAGTAGACTGTGACATTCAGGCTTGCTTTATTTTTATATTTCTCAGGAGGATGAAGGGTCACAGCAAAATGGATTTCTGACTGATGAGATAATATTCTTAGAATGGATGAGGTTATTCTTGACTGATTCAAACACTAATTAAAATACAAAAGATAAGGTCAGAGATTTGGGGAATTTTGCTGTTCTCATGCTAAAATGTAAACTTTACAAGGTTATCGGGGTATACATTTCACTTTCAAATTTCTGTGTTGGAGACTGCTCCCATCCACAGACATTTCACAGGAATAGAAAATGACTAAAATTCTGACTTTTGAATCAACTGTTCCCTTAAGTTTCACAATAATTGTAGTAACTGAAAGGATAAACACTTAGTGTTCTGGTGTAACTGTTAAATGGGTAACTAGCTTAGCAGAGATACTTTTCTAGTATTTTAGATATTGTATAACTAATGCATGTAATTATCTCAAAAGGAAACTAAGGAGTGTGTACATTTATTATATACCAGATTTTTGTGGAATCAAATGCAAGCCAAAGCGGCCTTTGGAGATTTCTGTATTGACCTATGTTTTGATCTGTTTTTGAGTTCAAAAATATTGGTGTGATCTTTTATGGTGTACACAGGCTGAATATTACACATGGTACTTGTAAAAACACAGGGTTATAAAAATAGCAAAACTCAAGCAGAATACTTGATGGTAAAGTGGCAGTAATTATTGCTGTTTATTTATCTTTGCAAAATAAACTCAATATCAGGTCATTCATAAGAATACTGTATAGCCTTGGCATTTATCATAAGCAGCAGCACTAGTAGCCGTAGTAGTAGTACATTTATTTAATCCCATTAGAGAAATTGTAGTAGAAAAAAAAGTTTGATGCAATATCTAAGTTAGCAAAACAATATTCTGACCTTATACTTTGGATTTGCTGTACTGACATAATTCTGTATTAATAAATAACACATCAGCGTAATCTTGTTTATTATATTTATAATGTATTTCCACTCTTGAATAAAGATGTTGATAAAGCTGTTTCAGTTCTGTGGGAAAAATTGGACTGAAACTTTTCCAAAATAGGTGATGCAGTCGATGATGTGACTGAAATTGCAACACTACCATATTTTAAGGAACTTTCGAAAGAATATATGTAAATGGCCATAAGGAAAAATAATATAAAGAAGCATTTACTAATTTTGGATCTTTCCTAATGTACATTTTGTACAAGTTAATTTGATTGATTATAGTTTAATATTATACTAAATCAAACATTTTTTTCATACACTGAGGCAGTTTTCTTTCTTTAATATTAGATATGAATTGAGCATAATTTTTTTTTGTTAGTTTTTCATAAAACTGTAACTAAAATCACATTGTGGCAAGAAAGTAACAAGAAATTGAATTGAACTATAAATTCATTGATAATTGACATATCAAGATCAAATTTTTAATTAAAGAAAAAAATTGAAAATTCACCAGGACAAAGTACCTTCCAAAAATCATCAAGTGACAGTCAGAGTTGTGAACAGTGCTGGCTGGCTGACACACCTTCTCGCAGCTAAATGCCAAAGGAGAAGATGTTGCTCTTTAAACCAAACACTTTTTTCATGCAGTGTCCCTTGTGCTTGTATTTCCATTCGCCATTAGGTCGTTTGTGTGCATCGATAGGCTCTCACTGTTTAATTGTTGGAAGGAGAATGCAGATTGGACTAATCTAACACCCCCTGTGCATTGTGTCTACTGCAGCATGCTGGGCTTCCACATGCCACCATGCAGTTAGTGTGTGTTTGCAGCGTACAACACAGTGAAGGGGACAATCAGTGCCAACTCAACCAAGCACAAATGTTACAGGAGCAACTGACAGCACTGCATGCAGACAGAGGCAATGAATTGATTTTTAAAACCTCGCGTTGAATGTTTCGATAAAGCTAAACAGCTTTAATGGCATGCCTGCAAACATGTACGCTTAAACACACATTTAGTTCATTTCAGTTCAATTTATTATCACAATACTTTACAGTACAATGAAAGGTATGTCTTGCTAGTCCCTCTGGTACAGAGAAAATACTGTATAGGGTACAACAGCACAGCAGGCACAAATTACCAAACAGAGCAATAATAATATCAGTAACGTGCAACCATATGAAACCAAAAATGAATTGATGTCAGAAAAAACAAAAAGGTAATAAGCAGGTAATCCAAGCAAGTGAACTACTTGTGGTCAATAAAACTGAAACAGAGCTGCAAACTGATTGGTAGTGTGGTCTTTTTCACAGGTCAGGCAGGTAATTGCCTGGCAGTTAACAGTTTGTTTGCCCACAGATAAAAAAAATGGTGAGTCTGTAGGTAAGGCGTTCAGTGCTGTGGGATCTCTCGCTTGGTGCCCAGAGGGGGGCAAATAATGTAGCTAGCTTTTAAAAAACTCTCTTTCCCAAAAAATCCATGAGCTTTGGTGTGAGGTTCATGGAGAATCCTGATTTTTGGCATGGATCTCCTCAAGGAGATGTGAAGCAAGAGATAGAGAGAGAGCTGTTAACTGAGACTCTATTGACCAGTGGGAGACTTTTAATTGGCATGAGTAATGGACACAGAACAGGAGAACAAAACTGGGTGTGAGAGAAAGAAGTGGAATCTTGCATCAGGATAGACTTATGTTAATGAAATGCGAAGCTAAAGTCAATAAATGGCATTTAAACGTAAGTGCTGCTTTTGTTAAGGTGGATTAATGCTGCATTGATTGCTGTGGAATTTATATACTCTGTTGATATCTATTTGTGCAGTAGGCAAAATGATGCCAGTCTGGTAGGTAGGTAGGTAGGTAGGTAGGTAGATAGATAGATAGATAGATAGATAGATAGATAGATAGATAGATAGATAGATAGATAGATAGATAGAATGTTGGTAGGCTGGAATTGATATGTGTTATGACCAACCAATTGAAATGTTTCATGGTAATCAGGATGAGCAGGATCATTCAGACATGTTCCTGTATATTTATTTGTCACTGGTAAAGGTGGTTATCTTAAGGGAAGTGGGCACTGTAGCCTGAGCTAGGGATATTTTGACTGTTTTATATGAGGATATTGACAGTCAAGGATGCCGTCTGTACCTACAGCTTTACAAGCATTCACTTTTGTCAGAGAACTGCAAACTTTGTTTGCCTAGTCATCTGATGGAGCCATGCTTCCATTGGCTTTTATGTGTGTTGTTGAAATCCGAATGAACATAGATGGTGTTACGATCATCTGGTTACTGCACAGATGACTTTGTGGCACTTTCCCAAAAATGTGGATTATTCTTTCAAAGCAGAATAATTTGTCATTGTGGGACCAGAAAATGAAACTAGAACAAAATGAAGTAAGCGACAGGGTCAAAACCAATGAGACAAAGCAATCTTTTGCCAAGCCAGAAATATGAGACAATAATCAGAATCATAAACCAGAAAGTAAGTTAGAAAATCAGGCATGAAAATACCATAAAACGCACATTGTCTTTTACATTTATCCAAAACATGGAAACCTGGACAGCATACAGATGGCATTTTTTAAAGGGTCGCACCAATGACATCAGGGAAGAACACAGCCAGGGACTTCTTTTCACAAAACAGCACTGCCCAACAATATTCACAATGGTGCAGTAATAAGATGCTAAAGATATGGCAAAATAAGTACCTTAGTAAACTCCTCAACCTCAGAAACCTCACAACAGCCACCAAGAAGTGGCCATAAACTCCTCAGGAAAGTGTAAACAATTAATAAAGAACACAAGTCACAGTAATGCCCTAGTGAGGTGGGTGCATGATTACTTAGTTCACAGTTAGCTTTGTGCCCTTGATAGATTTTAGATCATTGTAATGTTGAAAGATGTGTGCATTGCATAGTTTTAAACTGAATATTGCCATGCTTTGGTTAGATTAAAGAAGACTGCATGTTTTAAATAACTGAATTCCACTCCTCGTCTGAGATATTAATTGAGAGGTTCCTGTCACATTTTAGTCTAAGATTGTCTAGTAGTTTGTGAAATTAGTTTTAAAAATTCTGGAAATACTGCCAGTATGTACATCATTACTAGCTAAAATACTGACAAAGGATCTGACTTGTATAAAAAAGAAGTAGAGTGTTACTGGAAGTCCACATTTAATTAAAGAATCCATACACATAGTCACTATTGAATCTCTCTATTTTTGTGTGGTTAGTGGGGCCCACTAGATTTAAAAAGCACCCTAAGCTAAACATACACACTCACACAGAAAGACCTTTCCATGCACACACTTAGGTCTTGATTTTCCCATTGGGATTAATAAAGTATCTATCTATCTATCTATCTATCTATCTATCTATCTATCTATCTATCTATCTATCTATCTATCTATCTATCTATCTATCTATCTATCTATTAGTGACTCCTGCACAGCCTATCACTCCTCAGTACCCCATATCGAGACTCACTAGCTTTGACGTGAGCAGGCCAGACAGTTGTCTCCTACCTACTGGAGGCTGATGAACCTTTATATTGACACCAAAGGTGCATTTTGTTCTCCCGTGCTATCACTATTGAAGGAGTACTTTCCCAGCCACTAATCATGTGCGAAGGAGGGTCACTCTACCAAAACTGTCCCCTGTATTTTCTTTATTACCTCAGTTACTCAAGTTTAGAGGAAAGCAATATTTATTGGCAAAAATTAATAATAGGAATATCTGGACTTAAAGTCCTAATATAAAGCAATAGATCATAGTTTCTTTTATCATTAAAGAGTACATGACAAGGCAGCTTTCTGAAATCATTAAACAAGGAAATATCTAGTAATGAAAGAGCACATATGGCCACACCACTCCTGCAACCGCAGAAGGCTGAAAGGTCTCCTCTCAGAGGCAGTTCTGAGCCATGTTGGCCAAGTTTTCCTTTACATTCATGTTACCTCCACAGCATCAGAGCACTTGTTTTCTGCTGCAGGAAATATTCGATCCGAGCATTAAACAAGTTTTAAGTCTTGAGTATGCTGATATGCTTACTTTCCTTAACAGAAATAGTGAATTCCTCTAAAAGTTCCATCCATCCATTATCCTACTCACTATATCCTAACTACTGTGTCACGGGGGTCTGCTGGAGCCAATCCCAGCCAACACAGGGCGCAAGGCAAGAAACAAACCCCGGGCAGGGTGCCAGCCAACCGCAGGGCACATACACACACACACACCAAGCACACACTAGGGACAATTTAGAATCGCCAACGCACCTAACCTGCATGTCTTTGGACTGTGGGAGGAAACCAGAGCGCCCGGAGGAAACTCCTCTAAAAGTTAATAAACTTAAAACTGTGTTGTACAGAGATGGTAAAGAGATCATTATAGTTTCCACTGTCACTTATTTCATTAGTGAAAGTAAATAATAATATTAGTAATAATAATTTTATAGTTTTTTTAAAGTACACAATTTTAAGAATTTTGTGCTATATACAGTACATATAAATATATACAGACAAATGGATAAATTTCCCCCTCAGGACTATCTGTCTATCTTGTTGCTGTTCAGTTAAGTAAATTTGTAATGTAGATCCTTAAAAAACACAACATTAATCAATTGATAAAATAACTGATAGATTAATCAGTTACCACTTTGATCAATAGTGACAGCTCTAGTTTAAACCAAGTAGATTCTACTAAGCAAAAACAAACCCAAAAGTGTTGGGAAGAAAAAGTAGTGCTGTAGATCACACAAAGTACTATAAATATGATTCAGAAAATAAAGTAGAAAATATACAAGCAAATAATAGATACAAATATTAATGGTACAAAGCATCAAGATTTATGTGTTTTTTCCAGAAAACCTGATGATTTTAAGCCTGTCCTCAGACCTCCCTATAAAGCAAAAAGGGTGACTGTAACATCACATGCCAGTATGCACTACCATCTTGGATTTTGGAAAACAAAGGGAAATCGCCAACAAAACAAACAACATGACATATAATAATAATAAATAAATAAATGACATAATTACAAAAACCAAGCACATACATATGCTGAAATGGCTGACACATCTGATAGCAGGCAAGTCCCATTACAGACAGAAGTGATCCACTACCAGTGTGCTTACCCTCAGCCCACTTGGTCTGTTTTTGTTTTATTGCTGCCTACTTCCTTACTTTATACATGTTGTCACTCTGCTTGTGAGTTTTACCAACAGTGGTGAAAAGCAAATACAGCCAGTAGACATCACAATCCTATCTTAATATTAATCCTTTCTTCTTCAGCTGTTATTAGTATTTTCTGAGAGAAGAAATTTCAAAGTGGGACATTTATCAGTGTGACAAACTGAATGTTTAACAAAATCAAGTATCGTATGACTAAGTGGAGAGGTGGATATAGAGGAGTTTCCAGATGACATCTGTGCTTTGGGAATTGTATTTATTCACAGTAGTTTCCTGCAGATACATATCATTATTTTAATATTGATCCTAATTGTCATTTTTCTTTTATCTTGTGAATGCCTAACACATGACTTTTAATGAAGCATTGAAATATATATAGCATGCTTGAAATTCATGATTCAGAACTTAAAGGAACATCTGACATATTTTCCCGCTCTAGTATCTGACTGGTTTAATTTTTTTATCATGCCTTAATAATAATAATAATTCTTTGCATTTATATAGCGCTTTTCTCACTACTCAAAGCGCTTAGCAATTGCAGGTTAAGGGCCTTGCTTAAGGGCCCAACAGAGCAGAGTCCCTTTTTGGCATTTACGGGATTCGAACCGGCAAATGTCCGATTGCCAGTGCAGATCCCTAGCCTCAGAGCCACCACTCTGCCCAGAATTTTTCCAGAACACAATGTTGATCAAATTGTCTAGCAAACCAAAATCCTGAACCTCTTCAGACACATCATTAGTGTACAATCTCAAGGCGAGTAATTAAATCTCTGCACAGTACTGCAAATTTCAAAGATCCTCTTAAGCTTCAAGATAAGCTTGGTACTGAGTTGCCTGTAATAGAAGGTTAATCAGCTAGAAGATAACTGCTAAAATGTCTGCACTGTAGCAAATTGTTTTGCCAAATATACTGTATTTGATAAGACTGGGACTCTTTGCATTGTGTCTCTTTCCATACTCCTTTTCAGTTCTTTACACTATGAATTATTGCACAGTTTGGTAATGAAGCTAAAAAGCTTACATGTAAAGAATGTAACCAAATCACATTATTTGTACACTGTACTAATATCCTAAAATATGAAAGGAGCCTATGCAAAATGTTATTCAGACAAAAGAGTTTATGGCTAATAAGATAGAAACTTGGCAGATAAGGTTTGTGCTTCAGAATGCAAGTATGTCTAGTAGTTCAGTGTCATTAGATATACCCAAAAGATGTAGTTTATAGATAGATAGATAGATAGATAGATAGATAGATAGATAGATAGATAGATAGATAGATAGATAGATAGATAGATAGATAGATAGATAGATAGATAGATACTTTATTAATCCCAATGGGAAATTTTATGGTTGTGCTCACAGCAGAATTAGTCTCAAGATACTCAAAAAAAGCATTACTTCTGCACAATTAAGCTAATTTGGAACATAAAAGGTACATGGATAAGTTCTTTCATTGTCAAACTTATGAGTTTCCATTGTTCTCCAGTCTTTGTAAAGTACTCATTTGGCCTTGTCTTGAAGAGTTTAGAAAGGGCTAAATCCTAGCCATAAAGACTAGAATGAGTGATTGTTTCAATCTTTTTGCATGTCATTAATGTTTGCCTTACTTTGCTACAAGTATTAGGGTTAGTTAACCCCTTAACTTTAGTGACATCAACTTGTCCAACATCATATTCCCCCAGGGCATAAATAGAGTTGTTTGTATGCATTGTAAGAGCATTAAGGGAGGGACTGTCACCCCAACTGGAATGAAGGGCGATTCCTGGCCCTGGACGGGATGTCATAATCGATGGACTCTCTATATGGCGATTAATTATTATCCTTGTAGAGATTACAGTAAATGGATGGGCTGGGGGAGATTGATTTTCAAGAGGAGTTTCTTCCCCAGTACAATAGATGTACAGTGCATCCGGAAAGTATTCATAGCGCATCACTTTTTCCACATTTTGTTATGTTACAGCCTTATTCCAAAATGGATTAAATTCATTTTTTTCCTCAGAATTCTACACACAACACCCCATAATGACAACGTGAAAAAAGTTTACTTGAGATTTTTGCAAATTTATTAAAAATAAAAAAATTGAGAAAGCACATGTACATAAGTATTCACAGCCTTTGCCATGAAGCTCGAAATTGAGCTCAGGTGCATCCTGTTTCCCCTGATCATCCTTGAGATGTTTCTGCAGCTCAATTGGAGCCCACCTGTGGTAAATTAAGTTGGTTGGACATGATTTGGAAAGGCACACACCTGTCTATATAAGGTCATGAAGCATGAAGTCAAAGGAATTGTCTGTAGACCTGCGAGACAGGAGTGTCTCGAGGCACAAATCTGGGGAAGGTTACAGAAAAATTTCTGCTGCTTTGAAGGTCCCAATGAGCACAGTGGCCTCCATCATCCGTAAGTGGAAGAAGTTCGAAACCACCAGGATTCTTCCTAGAGCTGGCCAACCATCTAAACTGAGCGATCGGGGGAGAAGGGCCTTAGTCAGGGAGGTGACCAAGAACCCGATGGTCACTCTGTCAGAGCTCCAGAGGTCCTCTGTGGAGAGAGGAGAACCTTCCAGAAGGACAACCATCTCTGCAGCAATCCACCAATCAGGCCTGTATGGTAGAGTGGCCAGACGGAAACCACTCCTTAGTAAAAGGCACATGGTAGCCCGCCTGGAATTTGCCAAAAGGCACCTGAGGGACTCTCAGACCATGAGAAAGAAAATTCTCTGGTCTAATGAGACAAACATTGAACTCTTTGGTGTGAATGCCAGGCGTCACATTTGGAGGAAACCAGGCACCGCTCATCACCAGGCCAATACCATCCCTACAGTGAAGCATGGTGGTGGCAGCATCATGCTGTGGGGATGTTTTTCAGCGCCAGGAACTGGGAGACTAGTCAGGATAACGGGAAAGATGACTGCAGCAATGTACAGAGACATCCTGGATGAAAACCTGATCCAGAGCGCTCTTGACCTCAGACTGGGGTGATGGTTCATCTTTCAGCAGGACAACGACCCTAAGCACACCGCTAAGATATCAAAGGAGTGGCTTCAGGACAACTCTGTGAATGTCCTTGAGTGGCCCAGCCAGAGCCCAGACTTGAATCCGATTGAACATCTCTGGAGAGATCTTAAAATGGCTGTGCACCGACGCTTCCCATCCAACCTGATGGAGTTTGAGAGGTGCTGCAAAGAGGAATGGGCGAAACTGGCCAAGGATAGGTGTGCCAAGCTTGTGGCATCATATTCAAAAAGACTGGAGGCTGTAATTGCTGCCAAAGGTGCATCGACAAAGTATTGAGCAAAGGCTGTGAATACTTCTGTACATGGGATTTCTCAGTTTTTTTATTTTTAATAAATTTGCAAAAACCTCAAGTAAACTTTTTTCACGTTGTCATTATGGGGTGTTGTGTGTAGAATTCTGAGGAAAAAAATGAATTTAATCCATTTTGGAATAAGGCTGTAACATAACAAAATGGGGAAAAAGTGATGCGCTGTGAATACTTTCTGGATACACTGTAAGTTCTCTGTCATGGCCCCAGTATGGACACCTGCAGGGATCCATTGCTTTTGTAGTCCTGTTGGGGTCCTTGGGTATCGCCAGAGTGCACACTGCAGGGGAGAGGACACTCCCTGTTTTGTGGGGTTTCTGTGTGACCCTGAATTGTTTCTGCCACTCAGTGTTATGGCACCAGAAGTACTCCTGGGTTCAACGTAAAAGAAGCACCTTGATCTCATCAAGGTGAGTTGGAGACATAAACGTAGATGAGGACAGGAGAAGAGGAGATATTTCATTGTGAGTACTGGTTTTGGAGGAAGAGCCTGTGAAAGGAACTTAGTGTAATAAAGCTACACTTAATTTGTACCTTAGACTGTGTTTGTGTACTTGTGTCTGGAGTTTCGGGCTTATATAGTGGAGCAAAATCCTAAAATATTTAAACTGCAGAATTTTTTAGGATAATGAATTGTAGAGATTAGATTAGTGATAGAAATTAAGAGAACACTTGAGAGGACTAGCTGTTTGCAGGGGAAAAGGACTGAATAGACCACAGCAGAGCAGTGAGGGTGAGGAGATATACATTGTAGTGTTGAGAGAGACAGAAAAGGTGAGCACGCATTTTGACCCATTTGTTCTGATCCTCAGCTCCACATGCATTAGTCAACAAGTAATCAGTGAATTCTTATAAGTTATAAAACAAGTTAAAATGCACCCATACATTTGACAGCATCCCGTTTTTTTCTGTTAACTACTTTGGGCATACTTGCTGCATTTTCCCAGGCAATCAGTTCCTCCCAAAAAAGTACAATAATTATAATAGGAATTCCTTGTCCTAGTCCCTGCTTTACATCTAATGCTTGTGGGACAGACTCCTAACTTCCCAAAACCCCTACCTTAAATTAAGAACATGCAAAATACATTCCTCATATCTTGGAAACCTAATGCAATACATCTATTTTATACCAACTCAAAGGGATGGATGAAGAGATACAGTAGTCCATGTTTGCTACTTTTTGACACTGCATCTGGATATGTTTTAAAAGATGATGAAGAACTTAAGAAATCCCTAAACAGCATGAAATGTGCTCTTCACATAGCATCTAAAGTGTGTTTCTAATGTATGAAGTGGCCATTTTCACAAACATACTATTGCCTTAAGCATGTTTTGGAGTTTTGAGTCTGTTAAGGCACTTTCTCTGTAGAGCACAGTGTGTAAGAACCCCTCCTTTGTGAGCACAAACATCATCTATTTTGCAGGCTTCTTACTCAAAGAGTGAAAATTAAAAAAACGAAACATCTGTCGTCTGACTTGTTTAATTTTGTGATCTGTATTCAGATTTAGGACTGAGCCAGTTAAAAAATGCTTCTTAGAGTTTAGATTCCCATAATCCCTTGTAATTAAGAAAGCCTGTTAACAGTTTTACATTGTTCTCTCATTAACATGAATTTAGAGAATAGAGATAAATAAGCTTACTTGTATCAGCATAAAAATGATTTTACTAAAGCTTGATAATCTTGCTGTCCTCTCCATGAATTATTAACCTTATTTACAAGTGTAGTATAATAAAAACAGACAAAACAAAGTCTATTGCTGTGCTTGACTGGTCATATACAGTGTTTACTTCTGAAGAAACATTAATAAAATATTATTAGTGGCTATTATTTCCGTAATCATTTATATAAAAAGTCCACACTTGCAGCACAAGTGCGTTACTGGCCGACAGGTAGTAAAATTCATAAAAGGTGAAATAAATAGCAAATTCTTGTAAAATTAATCTGAAAATAGAGTGAAATGCCAACATCATGTGTTCATCAGATGTGGTATCTACAGTATGTAACAATTTAAATTGGCTTCAGTTTTCAGACTTGCTGTACTAATTGTGAAGAGAAGGGGGAAACTTGACTAACTTACAGATGCAACACATGTGTAACGCCTCTTAGACACCATCGGGGAGAGACCAACACACAGCCACTGCACACTCTTTGTCTGCAGATATCTTAGCAATATTGTCTTGGTGGAGACGTACCAGAGTGCTAAGAGCTGAACATCAGCATGAATGAAACTTTATTAATTAGCTATTATTCTAGTGAACACCCTTATTTCAAATTCTTGAATAAGGTAATAAATATGTTAAAGGAATTAACATTTTCTTTCATATTTGAACTACTCATTTTTCAGTTTTTACACTGAAATAAAAAATAAACGCTGATATCTAAAGCCTGTACAGCAAAGGTGTTTTTGAGTTTGAAAGGAATAAACAGATTTGGCATTTGTTGTGAGTTCCTGGGCTCCTTTTCATTATGAATATAACAGCCATAAATGGCTTTTTCTTCATATGCTATGACATCCTCCATGCAGAATAATTTTTTGGAGAATGGCAAGCATTGATGTGCATCTGGGCCTATGAGTATTGGCATATTTACAGTATTTGTAAGGCAGATACTTCACACTCCATACTGACCACCTCTACTTTTCAACTCTGCAGACCACCCAGGGTATTGTCCACTATTTTTTTGATGGAGAGATCGTTTCTGCCATTGCAATTTTGACTTTTTGTGGATACAATTGAGGGATTCCCAAAGGACCTAGAGGCACATCTGGCACAATTACTGCACTCTCCACTTGAGTATATTGTGTTATTGAAAGAACTGCTGAAAGTTTCCTATGCTGACCTCATTTTCACTCCCAGAGTGGAGACATGTTGTACAGTGAAGAATGAGGTATCCATCTGGAATGATTCCTGAATTGCACTGCCATCTCCTGCAACAATCTGTAGTCACATCTAGTTGATGGCACTTGAGGGTCTGCTTAGTATTGTCAAGATGAAGCAGCAATACTGTGAAAGGGTACAGTGGCCTGGCATCCATCATGACTTTGAAGCCTGCTTTTATAATGGTAAGAGAGGATTGTCAGCTCCACTCCTTATTGATCCTTGGTTGGGCCTTCTCAACCACAGAAACATCAGAGAAGGCTGATCCATACCACTAAAGATTCTAATTGTGATTCATGATTTGTATTCCAGGTTAACTGAAGTTTTCCCAATCAGATGTATCATGTTATAATAGACATCTTTTTCATTTTGTTTGCTCTTTGGGGACTGCTTTGTGTTATCACATTAGACAGTAAACCACACTACTTAAGAAGTATTTTTTTTTTCTCCCTTGGACTACCCACAGTCAAATGGTGGTGCAGAGCAGTATAACCAGACTTTAAAGAATGGCACTCATGCCCATTGACCTAAGGGTTTCTCTGTCATTTAGTACTTCTTGAGATTCCACTCCACTATGGTACAAACCATCACTGCACTAGAGGTATTTCCCCATCATGTCTGATGCTTTCCTTGGACACACTGGAATCTCACTGCATGACCATCTCACTTCACCCCAGCAGTCCTTGTCTAACAGCAGATATCCCAAAATGAAAGACAGAGAAGAGATGACTTGCAGGGCCTGGCACACACAGATATATCTGCCACTTTCATAATGGAGGATAGTTCATGTAAGCTGTCTCAAGCCTGGTTTATGTATGACACATCCACACTCATCATAAGGCCCATCAGATGTTGGGACACGTCCCCTTGCATGGTTCTGGCTTGCTAGGTTTTTGCCATGCGCTACACACAGAATTCCTCCTGACAGCATCACCACATATCCAAAGTGTAGGGAGAGGTAGGTGGCAGAAGTGAGGCTATATAGTCACCTGTTTGATTCCTATCTTCTTGACCACAAAGATTCTCAGATGACAACAAATTCACAGAAGGAAATTGCAAATAGCACTGGACAAAACAAAGCAGTGTATAAGTAAACATGAACTCTCCACTTTCTCCCCTCTTAAAGCCTGTAATAACAGGCACAACTCTTCAACCATCACCAGAGTCTTGTCATTTTTTGCTGAATAATCATGTAGACAAGTCATTGCACTGCTGTTAAAGTTACATATGCGACATTGACCTAGCATTGCCACCTACTGACTAGGAACATTTGAACACACCAATTGAACGGGACATCACAGCGTTTGGGTCGCTGAGAACACATGCACATTACATCATGATGTGTGAGCAAATTTAACGAACAAACTTAAGTATAAATAGGGCTTCTGGAAAGTTACTCTTCCCAGTCAATCTATACCATGGAATGCAAGTACACAATCTTTCCAGTCACTTTTGATTGACAGGGATACAGGTATAAGAAACCCAAATTTAGCCGAGTCCTGTTTCTCTGGCCTTATTGTACTTCTTTTCCTTAACTTTTTAAACAGTGTGCCATATGTCATTTTTTGGTTCATGCTGCATTACTACAAATTGCAGTAAAAATGAATTGACAATTGGATATGTCTTTGTGAAATATAGGAAGCTGTGAGTTCAATTTGTTTATTTTTTCTAAAAATCAGTAGCATTTACTACTACTGCTTGTCTCCCCAGACTGCCACCCTGCAGTAGTGATTTGTCATTGTATTTTATTTTTCAATTTGTATTGTACTACCATATAGTCTCTAAATATACAGATTCATAGATTCTCATTACCTTAAAATTGCCTAGGTATTATACTGAGTTTACTGTCATATTTGTTTAATTTCCCCTTGTCCTCTTTTGAAAAACTGGGGCATATATTCATCTGTTTAATGTAAATCATGTAGTCTTACAGTTTATATACCTTAATAATGATAAGAACATATCCTAAAAGGTAGAGATTCAGTTCCAGGTGCAGAATCTTCTACATCTATGTTAGCTAAATCCAATCGCTTGCTGTTATTAGAATGTGCGTCATCTGCCGCTATGACACTGATGATTAGGAGTTAGTCATGGCTCCTTCTCATCACTTGCATCTTGTTATTATTACTGTTTACTTACTTGGCCATACCATTTTTGGAGGATATTGTTTGCACAGTCTTCACATACTTTATAACATATACATGGTGTGGTGTATCAGTCCATTGAATTCTCACAATTGAGTGAATTAAAAATACAAACATTTAGCAAATAGCCTGATGTAGATATGGATATTAAATTCTCCGTATACATGACTACAATTCCCTATGTGGTTGGCTTCTACTGTTCTGTCATAATTTCAAGTCTTATCAGTAACCTATGTACTGTTTCGATGGAAGCATTTGGTAGAATGTCAGATGAAGACCAGAAATACCTTAATAAAAATGATAGATTTCCTGCTTCTCCGTTTGATAATGATGCTTTTTTTTCCAAATTCCAATAAATGACTTTTGAATTCTACCCCATATTCACAATGTCACATAGAATGCTGCATTAGTCAAAAGATCTCTTGTCATCAAACTGGAAGAGTTAACCAGGGTTTTACCGTGAGGTCATTTTACATTTACACTTACATCTATTTGCTTGGCAGCTTCTTTTATCCAAAGTTACTTACAAAAGAGGTAAACATAATACCAGTGCTATTAGGTTAGGGTGTGTTTGATTAGCAAGTGTAATAGGACAGGTAACATAGTTGATTGTCACAAGTGAAAAGATGTAATAACTAATAAATTTACAATCATAGGTTACAATCGATAAAACAATAAAACTCAATCTAACAACAAATTAACCAACAACATAAAATATCACAGAACAATTTTTTCCAGTCAGTTAGATGGATATTCACAGAACAGATGGGCTTTCAATTGCTTCTTGAATACAGTGATGGAGTCAGCAGTATGGATGGAGGTGGGCAGTCTGGATTGAGACTTTATACCACACAGCAGACCATTCACAGGAGATATTATCTGTAATGACAGGGGCAAAAGTTCCTATTGTGGCATCTTATTCATCAGGTGATGTATGGAATTTAGTTTACTGCCTATATTATAATCACGTTTCAAATTTAATCATCCAGAGTTCTGAGACATTGTCTCACCTTATTAGATTACAATGAAGCTTAATTATTATTGTGTGTTTTGGAGTTTGAAATTTGGCTACTCATTATCAATAATATTTTCATTTCTTTTGTTGACTTTGTAAGTAGAGTTATCTGTAAATGTGTGTAAATGTGAGTTCAGTGCCAGGGGAGAGTCACAGCACCTCCTACAGCCGATCCTAAGTGCATCAGCTATCTTGATATCTGCAACTAAGGCAAGAGTGCATCTAAACTGTTGAATGGTAGCATTTTCTTCATAAGATCAGAATATTGTATATTCAGGTATGACCCCCACCACCCCTTTCCATATTCTGCATTGCTGCAAACGCAGAAACAATAAGTGTTGTGGAGGCACTTGGTCAAACAAACCTTAGATTACGCATAAGTTAACAAATCATAGAAATGGCTCTGTGTTAGTTTTCTACCTCCCTAGAGCCTTATTAGTAATGTATTGTGAAGTTTAATTCTGCTTTAATTGATCATCCTTATGTGACATTCACCCTAGCAGAGAGTTTTAGGCAAAAAAGGTTAAATGTATTTGTATTGATCTGATTAAAGAGTACATAGTGCTGTCATTAGCTGTAGCCACCCAGTCTTTAAAATGTGTTCCTTCATTAAAAATCTGATTAGACTGCATTGTGCCTTTATTGCATTGGAAGGCTTATCACATAGAATGGATTTGATCCAAGACAAATAACAAATGAGTAGCAATTTCACTCTTGGCAGGTGGTTAGTGAAGTGGCAGGAGCCACTTAATCTTTAGGCAAGCTTTACTTATGAAGTAGGCATGCCATATACAAGTTGGGGTTCTTGTGGCAACATGGTACAGTATACACTAAATTAACATTGCAAAACTTGCATTGCACTGTTTCAGACAAGCAAAAGCGATAAGATCAACAGAAAAATATAAGAAATAAACTATAAAACTGAAATCTACTGTATCACAGTGTAATGTTTACTTGATTAGAACAGTTTAGGTTTTAATGTAAGCAGCAGGATATGGGTTGTGTAATGTAATTTGCGTGTTTATAGAACTCTTAGTTTCAGTTAGGTTTTCTCAGCACTTTATTTTTATACAGTAGATACTTTATTTTTACAGTAACCCTGTGATTGTGGCTGTGTTGGCTACATTTTTTTTATCATTGCAGTAGTACCTGAGAATGCAATTTGCATACTTTCTTTGCCTCAGTTGTGAAATAAGTCAACAAAAAACCAGGAGAGAAATGAAAAGGAGAGTTAATATTTAATGTTGAATAAAAATGAACTTGATATACATTAACTGTAACTCCGTATTTGAATACTGTGATCTGTTTAAAAGTAATCAGTGACAGTGTCCTCTATCACATGGTTACCTCCTCTCCAAGTGTGCCAATCAGCTGTGATATTATGTTTGCCAAGTTTTTGTCAATTTGAAATTGAGGCAGTGCAAGATATCATCGTGTCCATTTAAGAGCTCTGTAATCGTTTTCCAGACCAAACATTCTTCATAAAATGTAGTATCACATAGCCCATATAATTGCTAAAAATTCTTTCTCATTGTTTAAACATTTTGTCTCCTGAGGAAAAAGTTTTTAACTTACATAACGTACAGGTTTTTCCTCTCCATCACATGGGCCGTAGCATTAAACTAGGAAATGGCTGTGAAAGTGCTCACAGGCTGAATGACACTGTGATGAAAGGACAGTATGAGGGCCCTTGTCCACTCTGAAGGAGAAATAAGCACAGGACTGTATTTAGAGTAAAGACGGTTGTAGTCACATTCCAATTTTGATCATTATTACTACGGTTTTGTGGATATTTATAATCAGTCACTTTTTCTCTTTGATGAGAACCTCTCAAGTTCTTTTTCCTGAAGCCAAATTGTATTTCTCTAGTCTTTATGACATTCAAAGTAAGATAGTTATTATTATACCAATTCACTAAATAGTCTGCTTGATTGAAAAATGATTTTCAGCTTTCCCAGTTATGCGTCTTATCACTATAATGTCACTTGCATACTTAATCATTTAATTGTGATCATTGTTGTGTCTCAGGTCAGTGGTATAGTGTATGAATTGTGACAGAGACCGAGCACAGTACTGAGATGCCCCCGCATGTGAGAATTTCCATTTGAGAAACGTTATGTTGTCTCTGTAAAGTCTTGAATACATAATGTAATATATGGATTAACATTCAATTTGTCAATAAATATATAAGAATGATTGGTTCTGAGGAGAAGTTCAGAAATTGTGCTATGACACAGAAATTAGGCTTATTATGAAAAGAGTTGCTATAGATAGATAGATAGATAGATAGATAGATAGATAGATAGATAGATAGATAGATAGATAGATAGATAGATAGATAGATAGATAGATAGATAGATAGATAGATAGATAGATAGATACTTTATTAATCCCAAGAGGAAATTCACATACTCCAGCAGCAGCATACTGATAAAGACAATATTAAATTAAAGAGTGATAACGATGCAGATATACAGACAGGCAGTAACTTTGAATAATGTTAACGTTTACCCCCCCGGGTGGAATTAAAGAGTCGCATAGTGTGGGGAAGGAACGATCTCCTGAGTCTGTCAGTGGAGCAGGACGGTGACAGCAGTCTGTCGCTGAAGCTGCTCCTCTGTCTGGAGATGATACTGTTTATTGGATGCAGTGGATTCTCTATGATTGACAGGAGCCTGCTCAGCACCCGTCACTCTGCCACAGATGTCAAACTGTCCATCTCCATGCCTACAATGTATTATATATTATATATATATATATATATATATATATATACTGTATATATTATATATATATATACAACGTATACAATACAATATATTGTATAAAATAACAAGCCTTGCTTCTTCTACTCTCTTGTTTGCCATGAAAGCAAATGTGTGTCTATGTTGAAAATGCTTGGTCTGTGTCATTAAAATGTTTTTCACCAAATGTTCAAAGCCTTTCATTGCAATGGAAGTGAGAACTACAAGCCTATAGTTGTTAAGATTTTTTTACTTAAGAAAATTCACAAATGAAAGGAGATCATTCAGGTCATCAAGCTTATTTGGTCAGCTAATGGCTAAGTTCTCCCAATACTTCATGCATATATGCTTTCAGAAGTCGTCAAAATTTCCACTTCAGCTTTATGACATGGCATTTTCTTTAGTTTATCATGGCCCTTTAAATAAAGTATGCTTAATGACTTCCATCTTTAAGTATGTGATTCACTATGTAAATGAAATAATTCAGCTGCAGTCTTTAGTGATTCCTTTGAGAATTTTAAAGACCTGGACTAGGTCTCGATATAACCTTTTTGCCAAAAACTAAAGAGGTTTACTTACCTTAACTTGTCAGAGTAAGGCATGTTCCAAATCACAGGAATGTTCTAAGTAATCTTTTCTGCACAGCTTTAAGAGCTGCTACATCTTCTTTTAGGTGTGGGAACAGAGCTGGACGCAGTACACCAGAAGTGGTCTCAGTAGTCATTACATAATCTCACAATAATATTCATTTGTACAGTGCTTGAGATGTTACTCATACTTAGAAAGGTTATTTGCTTTTCTTTTTGTACAGAATACACTTTTCCCCATCTCCCACCTTCCTCTATGCTGGAAAAAATATTGCTCAGTCTTGAGGACTCAGCCAGCATTTCTGCAATATATAAAATTGTTTTACAGTCCCTCCCTTTCAAAGATCCAAAAGGACAATGGTAAAAGGATCTCTCACTCAACATATCAGAAAGGAGTGGAAGGTAGCAATGCAGAGAATTCACTCGAGCTCCATATGTGCAAAGCATACAATTATTCAACTCAAAATTATATATCGAGCACATCTGTCTCACTTAAAACTATCCAAAATGTTTCCAGGGTAGGATCCAACCTGTGAACACTGCAAACAAGTTCCAGCCTCACTGGGTCACATGTTCTGGGCCTACACCAAATTAACATCATTCTGGACAAAAAATTTGAAGTGCCTTTCAGACAGCCTTGGTGTCCCAATCCCTCCTAACCCATTAACAGCTGTGGTTGGTGTTCTTCCAGATGGGCTTAAAGTGGAGAAGGACAAACAAACTGTGATTGCATTCACTACACTTTTGGCACACAGACTTATTTTGCTAAACTGGAAGAATCCTAACTCTCCTCTTTTAAGTCAGTGGGTAACTGATGTTATATATTATTCGAAATTGGAAAAAATCAAATTAGCACTTAGAGGATCTGTGCAGAAGTTTTTCAGAACCTGGCAGGATCTAATCAATAATATTTTAGAATAAGCTCTTAAAGCGCTGAGGACGTAGATTCTCTCCCCATTTCTTTTTCTTCTCCATTTATCTCTAACCGCCTGTTAAACTCATCAATTTATTTATTTTTACTATTTTTAAGTTTTAGTCCGTTGGCCATGCTCTGTTCCTCAGGGGTGGGGGTGAATTTGTTTTCAATCCTATTTTTTTTTTTTTTTGTAAAAATTGATCTATTTATATGGAATGATTACAATAAAATCAATAAAATAAATAATTAAAAAAAGAATACATTTTAAAACAGTTCGTGTAAAGTATGTCTCGGCAGGGTAGCCACATCTTCATAAGAGAGGCAGCACTAAACATGTTTTATGTTGATTCAACAAAGAGTACCTTTCCATCATTTGTAACATTCTACATTTGTTAGAATGACTATTGTTCACAGTGTAGTTTTTGTCCAGAGTCTTGTTAAGTCTTCCCTTATAAATGAAACAACGTGAAGTCCATCTTTTTCTGGCTGTAAATTTAACTCTATTTCATGGAAAGAATAAAAACCTCCCAGGTGAATTTCCTGGAAGTAATTATTCATTAATTACCTACTGTCCACAGTACATATTACTGAGCAATTTCTTTAAACCAAATTTTTATAACATGAACGGTAGATTTAAATGGAAGAATTTAATATGAATAGAAATAATTAACCAAAATGTAATTGTCAAAAAGAAAAAGGGATCCTAGTGTGTGCCCTACAGTACAAGTTGTCTACCCTCTAGGATTCAAAATTGGACAAAATAAAAAGATTAACGGATTCTGAAATAGATTTGAAAGAAACAATTGAAAGACTGTACCTAAAACATGATCTTAACTCTAAGAGCATACATGGATCTAAGGTATATGAGATGACTACAGCCAGATAATTGCCCCTTCATACTTTTTATATTGGCACACACCACCAATGTCACATAACTTCAGATTTAGGATCCTTTCAGGCTCCATACTTCACTCTCCTCCCACCAAATGGCTGCATATTGATTCTGAAGAGCGTTACACCCTACAGGCTAAAGCAGTTGACTAGCTAGCCAGAAAAAGCTACCATCATTGTGTTCCTTAGATCAGCTAGCACATGCTAATTAACTTCACTGCATGCAGTTATTACTGAGAAACAAATCTGCATTTGGTCTGCATTCCATTTCTTATTTGCTTTCTTTTTAATTTCTATTAATACATCTTGTAAATTTTGTCATCTGTACATGGTTTTATGTAGTCTCTGTCCTTGCACAGTCATTGAAAAATGAATTGCCCTGTTCATTCTGATTTATATAAATTTCTGTTCTTTAGTGGATTCTTGGAGAGGTTAACTAGAAAGACCATTACCATCCTCTGGTAACTTAGTATTATTGTTTTATGAAAATAATACCCATTTGTAAGTATTGCAAAAAGATTATTTACCCATGTTCTTTTCACTGAACTGTGAAAATATACTAAGCTAGTTTTGGACATACTGTAAAAGGTAAAATCAGTAGTAGCCGAGGTAAGGTTGATTCTGTACATCAGTGGGCTTGGGGCTTAAAACGTGAAGTAAACGAATTTTCAAAAGCCAAACTCAGACCCCTTCAATACCTTTTTTTTATATTGATATGAAATGCTCACACGTGAGCTTTCTCCCTAGTTTCCTTGGTTACAGAGATGTATTTATGCAACATTTCAGTTATTTAAACTCATTTCTTTATTTTTTGTGATTCTATTTGCTGTTGCATTGTGTTTAGTCCTCTCTTTTTAACGACCTTTGCTATAATAAGACTATGTATTCTGATAGGGGTAGCCAAAACTCCCACAGGAAAAAAGTCCATAGTCAGCCAGCTGGCCTGGGGTTGGTGGTCTTTTTACCCAGAATGTAGATCATCACAAAATTGTGGTGCTGCGTGGAGTGAAGAATCATGTCTGTATATGTATGTGTATATATACACAAAAGGCACCAAGATTTAGAACGTTTATAATATAAATTCAGGACATGCATTAAATAGCAATAATATATTAAATTTTGGAACCATCTGAAATTGGGACAGTACATCTAACTGTTACTAATATTGGAAAATCAACAGAATGTTCCAGTAGTTTCGTGAAGATCAATTAAAGTCATTAATTCAAAACTGGCAATTATAGAAATTATAGTTTTCACGTTTTCTTTTCATTTTAATATTCAAAGACATGCATTTTTGATACAGTGTCTAAAGACAACACATTTCCCTTTTATGAAAAGAAAATGTGTCATTTTTTTCATGAATGTTTTATATATTTGACCATTTGGATTTCACTTTAACCTGATGAGAGGCAAAACCTTAAGCAAGCAAATCCAGCTCATAATTCAGTAAACAGTGTCATATAGCGGAGGCTGGGGTAAAAGCCAGTAAATCTAAACATGAAGCACAGGTTAAAAAAAATAAAAACAGAAGAGAAACACAATGCCGAAGATCCACTACAACTGGAGCTTCTCCTTAAATACTAACTAGGACCAGTAACCAAGCTGCGTGATTTGGTGGCCCTGACTGTGTTGGCACTACATAAAGGAGATAGGGCAGATAACTGACAAATTACATTTTTTAAAAGTATAACACAAAAATACAAAATAATAAATTAACATAATACTAAAGAAAACCTATGGTACCAAACACAAAGTATGCAAAGTAATATTAAAAAAACAACAACAAAACGATTAAATAAACAAAACGTAATCTTAAGACAGGGCTGAAACCCTGACTGAAACATGATTTTTAGAATTTTGTAATCAGATCCAAATGTAAATGGGAGCCTTACTGTATACAGTACAAATCAGTTTTCCAAATTGAGAACTTTCTTTTCCAGTGTTTCTTAAATGAATAAAACAAATTGAGACACGAACTAAGAAAGTACCGTGGCACACTGATGAAATCACATGTACAGGTCACTTCATTTTAAAACCAATGAAATACGATCTAACTGGCTTTAGAATCCCAGTGATACAGTTAATGTGTGCAAGTCTTTATCTGTCCTGTCAGCGTTCTGTATGGGCATGGTTGCAGGCATTCATTAATACCGATTTCTTCATATAACTTACGAAATTCACAAAAGTGCTTAGCACTGCTATAGCTTTTCGTGCAAAGTAGTCTGCTCAATTCATTCATTCAATTCAATTTTAATTGATCCACTCTTTGAGACATTTAAGTTGTTATTGTTTAAGTAGCCATGGCACCTGTTGAAGACAGGTAATAACAAAGATCTCTTGCCTAACATGTACCTTCAGCACCCATCCTCTGCATTTGCATGTGCCTAAATCTGTCTTCAAAGGCCTGCTTCTCAGACTCTGTCAAGTCAAGAGACATGGTGGCCCTCCAATACCAGAGCTTGACACCCCTGCAATTTTTTTTGGTTAATGAATAAAATGAATGGCAAAGGTGTGAGCATATAGTGTTTGTTCCTGGTGCTTTTAAACATTAATATGAGAAAAAAAATTCTCTCTGAGTGAGTGCGCTTACAGACACAGATTGCTTTTTGACTGTGTCTTTTCTTGTCTGTCAGCATTGTTTTGGAATATTTTATAGGGCTAAACATCATTCAGAAAAAAAGGACATATGAACCAATGTCCTTCAGCTGCTTCTCGGGCATCTTCTGTTTTCACCTGCTGTAAATTCTGCACGATTGAATTATAAAAGGAGGTGTGCCAGAACATCCCACTCTGTCTAATGGAGCGTGAGATCATAACAGAGGGTGTGTAAGTGAAGCTGAGCTCTTGGAAATTGTGGAAATATTACTGGTATAAAAACTGATGATTTTTCTGAATGGTACATTTTGTTTCTAAATGTGTAACTTCAATTTTCTCTAGATCTGTAGTGTGCTTAATATATTGGATTTAAATTGTCATCTGGTTGCTCTTGTATTGAGTTAGATATCTATTGTATCAAATTTTCTCCTGCATTTTAGGCTTCATAATTCTGTGTTTAATATTCTTTATAAATTGCATTCAAAATGAAGAAAAGACATCATGCACATCAATGTAAGCTACTTTTACAAAGGTCTAACATAATTACAGCTAGAGTAGAACGAAGAGAATTGTGTGCTTCTAGTTAGCCTCTTCATGTGTACCCTGTCATAAATATTTAATTGTACTCAGACGTAGTGATCCAATTTTTGTTAAACCAGCATACAGAGTATGTGACATTTGGGTGAAAAAGATTCTAAACTATAGCAAAGGAGTTATTTATTAGCTCAGAGCAAAGCTTTGGGTGTCATTGGTGAGCAAATAAAAAACGTGACCCTGAGTAATGCTTACAGTCATCCTAAAACTGAATATATTTGTATGGCATGCCCACACCATGTTTTGTGCAACCATTTCTCCTGGGTGATGTAGGTGGCGCAGTGGTAGTGCTGCTGCTTTGCAGTAAGGAGACTGTGGAAGAGTGTGGGTTCGCTTCCCGGTTCCTCCCTGTGTGGATAGCACTTTGAGTACTGAGAAAAGCGCTATATAAATGTAATGAATCATTATTATTATTATTATTATTATTGGCCTCCCAGCATATCCCATGCATGTTCTGTGTAAATCAAGTCCGAAAATACAGTTGCTTCTAGGAGACAATTGATTTCATGCAGGTATTCCCAGGAGACGACAACTCTCTGTGGTCAGGTATTGTCATTTTGGATGGCACCAGGAGGGCACAGCCATTAATATTTTTTTTAATGACAGAGGTCATGATATCCTCAACTTTTCTAGCAAGCAGCAGAAGCATCAAGCTATCATAGATGATGTGATGGTGCTACTCACCATGTAACCTATTTTTGATGTACCATTTATAAATGTTGTTCTGATTGCACTTGTTTGTGACATCTCCATACTGTATGTCTAACGTATGCTGCAAGATGTGGGGCAGAGCACCCAGCCTCACACAGACTAATAATTCTTAGAGTGGTGGCAGCTCTGTGGCTAAAGCTGTGTGCTGATATCAGGAAGGCGGCTGATTCAAATCCTGTTACTGCCACGAGAGATACTCCATTGGGTCCCTGAACAAGGCCCTTAACCTGAAAATAGCTCCAGGGGTGCTGTACATTAGCTGAACTTAACTCCCAAAGGTCTTGCAAAAAGACAATTTCTTCTCCGGGATTAATAAAGTATATCAAATAATAATTGTCCATAAGCCTGACACTTTCTTGTGGTGCTCTAGCTGCAGTACAAGCATCCTGTGGTCACCATGGTATGCATCATCTGGTTATCACTTTTTTTAGCAAGACTGCTTTGTGCTGCCCCAGTTACAGCTGTGAGCATAACAGGCACAGAGGCCTAACCGTTGGCCTAGCTTTATTCAGTGATGGACAGATATTTTTTGCTGTACTATGTAATTTAAATGATTGGCATTGTACTTAAATAAATGCATTTTTGGTATCATACATTTTATATATTATTTTTTGACACTCAGTTGCCTAAATTTATTTAATCATTTTGTTACAATTATTGTAGAAGTCACAGTGATATTACATTTGGAAGTCTGATTAATTTAAAATCATCTCAGTTTTTCCTATCGGTATAGGAATATTTTTTAAGAATTAAAACTCCATTCATTTGGCAAAAAATCGTATCCAGATTTACTACTCTTCTACAGATGCAACTCTCAGCATGCTATCTGTGTGCATGCTTTGATCCACATGGCTTGTACCCAGTCATATAGATTACATAATCAGCTTCTTGAAGAACTGCTTTTTGAATGCATTGATAGAGCAATATTAGAGCAATGCTTGTTAAGGTAATACAGATCTAACCTAGACAAATGATAATAGCTGTGAGAAACTTATAATGAGTTACATGTCATCTGAGAAATTTGTAGAAGCAGAAGGCCACCATGGGACAGACATTGCTGGGTCACGGTGTTTGGCATTTTGGCTAGAATTACAGTAAATCAAATGGCCTACCCTCTGTATAGTCATTATATTTACTTTTAGTGTCTATATTACTTACACATGAAAATAGTATCAAAATATAGTGTTGCACAATTATATGACTATAATATCAAAGAACTTTGGAAATTTTTAAATTTTTACACTGCTACATTGTGCTTAAATAGTTTGGGTAATTATATTAAGCTAGAGTATCTACTATATAATAAAACACTAAAGTCCCTCAGTGCAGTCTGATCAGTTTGGCTTTGGTGACTCCCGAGACACCAAAGATTACCTGTACATCTGAATTAGCCCTGCGCTGAACCACTTTGTGAGACACACGAGGAGGAGTAAAGTGCAAACTGAGAGAGTCGCCTTCAAAGATGGAAAGTACTGTACTCGTATAAAACCAGACAGGAGGTGAGAAAGTTGCCTGAAAAATAATGACAGAGTCTGAGAATGGGGCTTTATGGGAACACTGGTAAACAGTTATTCACATACATACAGTAAATACATAGGACAGAGACTGAAGGTACACATTGGGCAAGAGATAGAAAATATTTTAATAATCTTTTAAGCTGTCTTTGACAGGTACCATGGCTAGTGATTAATAAACGTTGTAGGACTATTTGTTAGGCACTGGTGCCTGAAAGTCATTATTTGCACAAAGTGTGCGCAACATAACATGACGCCAGGCTGGAAGTAAGTGGCTTGGTGCTGAATGAAAAGAAATACAAAAGAAGGCAAAATCTTCTTTTTCAAGACAAGCTCTTTATTACTAGAGTTCCTGCAAGTCAAATAGATTGAAATAGAAGTACCCTGCCCAAGGCATTGTGCTAATTCAAACAGTATGTGATTGTCATGTTATTGAAATAAAAAAGAAAGAAGAAACCCTTATCAGTGAAATATTTCCAACACATGAATATTGGAATATGAAGTGTATAATGTACTGAAAATCACATGTGACCATTCTGAAATATGATTAATGCTCCAAACAAACTCCGTATTTGCTCAGTTTGAATTAATTAAGAAATTATGGAAGCGCTAACACACCCGTTGAGCATTTTGAGACTGAGTTTAGATTCAGTTTAGACTTTGTTTCTGGCCTAATTATGGAAACAATGGAGGAATGATTAAAGACTGCATTTCTGAGGAATTTTGTATGACTGGGAGAAAACCTGCCGAGTTTTGGTTCTTAGCTGCCTGACACTAGTGAAAGTAACATATATTAGCAGGTCTTATACAGTAGAACAAGCAGAGGATGGGACAATAGAGTGAATCTTAAGTAGACCAAACAAAGGACATGGTCAGTCTGCATAAGGCACATCAGGTCCACAACACTAATACAGAGGACAAGTGCCTGGTGTGTTACAGTTCTACAGGATCAAGACTTTGAAGCCAAAAATATTATTACATGGAGACAATGAAAAAGATTTGATGTTAATTTTTTTCTCCACGTTTGTGTGTACGGTGGTCTAATGTTGTGACTTACAGACATAATTTCTTTACTTTCTGTCAGTTTTTTGCTGTGGTATAAGCCATATCAGTAGCTATCACTCTACTAATTCTTTTACTGTTTACTTTCTAGTGGCAGCTACTATACCAGCTTGTCTATACTATACCAACTGTCTTTAGGGTGAGATGCAGGAAATAAAACTGTATTTCAAGTTAGAGAAGCAAGTAATTACAAAAGGAGTGTTTTGAGCCTGACTCTGTATGTTTTAAATCCAGCTTTGTGGTGAAATGTCTTTACTAGTATACAGATACAGGCAGACATTGTTTTTAAAAACTATTGATTTCTTGTGTTTAGGTAAATATGCAAGTTGTATAAGAGACAAACCGTGTTGGTGCATTTCATAAGAGTAATGTTTGTGCTGTGTTTTGTGATGGGTCTTGTAAGTATAAGCAGAGCAACTGAAAATTTGACAACATTTTATTTAAGTGTTTTGAATTGTTTTAAATTTCTTCCATGCAAAAATTGCATGCTGCAAAATGAAAGTTTTCTTCCAGATCTCATCTCAAACTTTAACCACTGTTTATTAGCAGGAGACTCTGTGCAAATAAAGTATAATTTGTTAGTGTACTACCATATTGCCTCAAAATATGTGAAGGCCTTGATTTGTAAGCACACTACATTTAGACAGATAGATACACACAATATGGTCTGAACAAACATCAGAATGACTAAAAAGGAAGAAAATAAAAAAAAAAAAAAAGAAAACGTCTGACTTGGCAGTCCCAGTCCCAGTGCGGCATTATGCAGGTGTATTGCTGCTGGTATAAAGGAGCCCCATTAGTGTTTCTTGACACACTTCCTGCTGAATAATTTGTTGAGTGAAAGCCCTCAGTGTTAGTGTTTTAGAGAGAGGATTGTGATGGTGCGGGTCAACTCCACACTCCCTGATCCATTTTAGGAACCTCTTGAACTCAACACCATCGATAGTCATGACCGGGATGAGCTGAGCAGACGAGGACAAACACCAAGCAAGGGGTTGGTGAAATGTGCTCAAGTGCTTTCTTTAAAATAAACCAAAACAAGTGAACAAAAAGTGCAGTGCTCAAAAACTCAAAAATAAACAAATAATCCATAAAATGTCAGTGAAGATGGAGGTTAAAATCATTCTAAATAAATATCCATAAAATGAGGTTAAAAACACAGGCAGGAGCCCATCTTTAAAACGCTGAACCTCGATGCCCCTTAAAAAAAAACTGACTTCTCTTTGGCTTGCCATCTCAGGACCTTGTAGCCCGAGGAGAAGTTACCCAGCAGGTGCGGACATCCTTCTTCTCCTGGCCCATGTCCCCATTGCCAATCGTACAAAGGAGCCCTGCTCCGTGCCCACTGTTGCCTTTCCAGGCTCCACCCAGCGAAAGCACACTCCGTCCTCTCACCGCTGCTGATCCGTTGGCCCCTCCTGGCGAGATCACATTCCTGAGCAATAATGGCCACTCCTCCTACTTGGAGCAACCCTTCAGCCCCCTCTTAAGCACTGACCGCACTCGCTCTTTCCTTGGGCTACATACTTGTCTGCCTACTTCCTTTCTTTGCCCCTCTCTCTCTCTCTCTCTCACCCCTGCCTCTCTTCTTCCTTTCTTTAACCTTCAGTCTCTCTTGTTCTTTTCTTTTTCCTTTTCTGATCTTGTTCTCCCTTTTCTATATGCTGGGCAGCATTTGCAGGTGCTATTGCCTGAGTGCAGCCCCAGGTTGATAATAAGATAATCAGGCTGTCCGCACATGCCGGCAAGGTAAAGCACGGTCAGCCTCACACCAACCCGGAGACGAGTTGACTTCTCCACAGATTGCTCAGACCTGCTCCACTCCCCAATGCAAGAGCATTCACTGTTTACTTATTAAAAACAGCCAGTTTTTCTGAGCTGCGGACCCGCTATAACACAAAGATGTGCAGCATTGTTCATAATGGCACTGAGTTTTCTTTTAATTCTGACATAATACTTCCTCTGGGGTTTGCAGAGTGAGCCTGCCTTTTGGTTAGCTTTGTTCATTCGGTGGGCCTCTCTGGAAAAAAACAGCAGGGGTCTGGAGGCTCACATTATGTGAATACAATATACTAAAAAGTGAGCACATCACATTTAAAGCTGAGATGTGTGATTCAGACTTTGAAACGCAGTCTGAATTACCATCTAGGAAGTGTTGTGTTATCCAGTTGATGTTTATATGTTGTTCATGAGAGCTTTTGTAAGCCTTGTGAAAGGCACTGTATTAAATAACATTTAATTGTCTTTTACATAACAATTGTAATAGGACACCTGCATTGTCATGATGATGATGGTGATGATGATAATAGCCAGCTTTCACTTGTAAAGAAGAGCATGATGTTTAGTTCATCTTGCAGTCTTTCCTGCCATCTAGCAGACAAAGTTAGGCAATACACTCTTGGCAACTTTTGTTGATGCTTAACAATGGTTTCAGCCTTCTGCCTACCCTTTCTTGATGAGTTATGTTCACAAAAGCTTTGAAAGTGTAAACATTGACCTTAAAGTTAGCAGCAAAATTTCGTTCTATATATTTTATTTGTGAAAAATGTCATTTTAGAATATACAGTACTTATGCTATTGTAGTGAAAGAGAGTAGAACAGATCGGGTGAAAATTTATGTTACTTGTAAAAGTTAGCTTTTTTCACTTTTATTCTCTCAGTCACGTTCATGCTCTCCCTCCCCTTCTGATCTGATCCTAACGAACAGCGCCAGCATAAATTTACACCCGATCTGACGGTGTTCATTTTCAAATAATATTACATTAGTGCGATGATGTTTTCTGATTGGTACTATTCAGGTCATAAAATCCATCCATCCATTTTCCAACCCACTGAATCCGAACACAGGGTCATGGGGGTCTGCTGGAGCCAATCCCAGCCAACATAGGGCACAAGGCAGGAACCAATCCCGGGCAGGGTGCCAACCAACCGCAGGACACACACAAACACACCCACACACCAAGCACACACTAGGGCCAATTTAGAATCGCCAATCCACCTAACCTGCATGTCTTTGGACTGTGGGAGGAAACCGGAGCGCCCGGAGGAAACCCACGCAGACACGGGGAGAACATGCAAACTCCACGCAGGGAGGACCCGGGAAGCGAACCCAGGTCTCCCAACTGTGAGGCAGCAGCGCTACCCACTGCGCCACCGTGCCGCCCCAGGTCATAAAATGACTTCTTCAAAATGTCACATGTATTTGTCTCTTTTTTTTTTCCCCCGGTGCTGCGCTGACAGCGTGCACCAGAAGGCATGAGCCTATTCAATGAAAGCAGGTGGCCGGTTGCTTGTGCTATAACAAGCTTGACTGGCGGTGATCGACGCACATGTACTGTGCAAGGCATGAATGAGTCCACTGAAAAAAGAAGTGTGTTCATGGCTAACCTTGCAGAGGAACATTCTTTCCTCTGCATGTCCTGAAGTCCTGTGCAGACTGGGCAAGATCAAGGGGGAAAAAAAATGCGGTCACTGATTACAAGCGCAAGAAGGTATGCGAATGAATATGAATGATGTTGCATCCGTGCCACAATGTTTTCCGAAATGTACTATACAGGTCATAAAATGAATAATTCCAAATATCATATATACCTATGTCTCTGTTTTTTTGTCAGTGTGGCTTTGACATCATGGACCATAAGGCACATACTAATTCAGCGTAAGCAGGAACACTCAATAAAACTAAATAAAAAAATCAAGTGACAATGAGATACGAATAAGGCAGATTCGCCAGCATTTGTGTGTCAGCTTTTATCCATCCAGATCAGAGAATTTCCAGTTCGATTGTCTCAAAACACCACTCATATCTACAGTTACTTTTTATCTGAAACTGGGAATAACATCGTCCGATCCCTGGGGGGCGGTAGTATGTATCATGATCGTGACTGAGAGAATAAAAGTGAAAAAAAAAAAAACAGTATTTTTTTACAAGTCCTATATGTTTACAGTGGCTGTTACAGACGCAAATCAAATGTATGTGTTTATTGTATAATAGTAACAAAAAGAGCACTACTCAAAACGATAAATATACGAGGCAGTCAAGATTGAACCAGGGACTCTTGATTATAAGTCAGCAATTCTTACCGCTACGCCACGGAAGCTGTTGTATTGTCCTTGAACCTTTTGTGAAAGCGTTTATTTGATCTTTGCAATTCAGGCTTTACACATTATATAGTACTAGTCATTAAGCCCGTTACAATAACGGGTGCTAGAACAGTAGTGCATAAACATTAGTAGGAACAGTCTATATTAAATGGCAAGGGACCTTGACCTCATTCTTTTTGTTGGTTGTATTTTTCTTTGTCTTTCAGCCATTCTTTTGTTGATGTTTACTTGCTGAGCTGACCGTTCTTCGTGTGCTGCCACCGTGTACTGTGTGTCTTTAATTTTCTGTGACAGTAATACCATCTTGTACGTCTGCTGGCTTGTATGTCCATAATAAACCTTTAATTTTCTCTGGCGGTAATACAGGCGTGCGCGTCGATAATATGCCTTTAATTTTCTCTGACAGTAATACTGGCTTGTATGTGGCTGTAATATGCATCACTGTATTGTGTACCTTTAATTTCCTCTCGCAGTAATACTGGTTTGTATTTCCATAAAACGCCGATAACTTTCTCTGACAGTAATATCTCTCATCGCACCGTGCCCGGCGCATGCGTACTTCACCAGAAGAGACACACGCACGGACACCTGCACGCACACAGGGATTTTATTAAAGAGGATATGTCTACATTTTGTCATTTTTTACTAAAATATGAAAAACGTTTCTGTTTTAACAATGTGTTTACACAGATTATTGTAGAAATTGAACACACATGAAATGCATTTGTTCCAAAAAACGTTCTATTATTTCCATTCTAAAACTCCAGCACTTCACTCCCAGATAATGAAGGCTGGAATTGGGAGAACTTTGTGGCCATTCTGTGGCAATGGGGGATGGAATAGCAGGCTGCTTGCTGCTTGTCTTGATCAGCACATTACCAAGACAAAAGACGCTGACTTAGAAATGCGAAGGGATTTAAGGTGGGCCGTCTTTGGTAATTAGAAATTGTTGTTACAGTTAGTGTGCAGTTTCCCTTCACATCACACAGTCCCATATGAGTGATTGTGCATGCATGCTAAATTTCCCACCACCGACCCAACTGTCTACACCACTTTGAAAATGGAAAGATGCTTGGACTGATGGACATTTGTAGAAGTGCTCATTACAATTAGAGAATGAATACAAAACCTTCTTTCCTTTATCTGACCTGTGTAGGACACTATTGAAAAGTGATTACATTTACCATGTCTTCATCTCCTCTTACAAATTTGTGAAACTATATGTTAAACAAAATTACATCTCATTGATTGGTAAATTTAATATCTATTCCTGAACTACATGATGAAAAGTAGAAATAATCAGAGTCAATGTAAGTGTTTTTTTTTTTTTATATAATTCCTACAATCGCACACTGAAATTCTCCTGAATCAAACTCAGAGCATTTCCAGATATGACCTGCTGATTTTCTTTGCAACATCTGTTAATGCAGTGCTGAATGATCACCATCGTGAGCTGTTTTGTTATGTATTTTTTCCCAAAAATTATTGTGCCCTGCAAACTAATTCTTCAACGTGCAGAGGTTAGGAGCATGCGCTGATAGTGTGGTGTCTCACCCACCACACAACTAACCACTTGGATTGGGACCCAAGTGCAGCGGGTGACACCTCAGCACCTCTAGAACAGTGTGAGGTTTTCTTACACTGGCTGGAGTGCAAATCCTGCCACCAGTCCCCAAGTTTTCCATTTAAGTTGAAGGACCTGCTTGTAGAGCTGAATGCAAATTAACGTCATACCCAGGATGAAGCAATTGCAGGTTAAGGGCCTTGCTCAAGGGCCCAATGGAGTGGAATCACTTCTGGCAATTATGGGATTTGAACCAGCAATCGGTCGCAGATCCCTAGCCTCAGAGCCACCACTCCGCCCCAGAGCTACCATTCCGCCATACCACCTTTTATTTGGTTCTACCAATACTACAAAAAACCTAGTACTACTGCACTTTCAGAGCTTTGGTATCAACTTGGTACAGAAGTATCCATTCTTGTGACATCCCTAGTTGCAGCCCTGTATGGGAGACATTTTGGCATTTGCAACATCTAAAGACAAACATGTCAGAAATTTTAATGCTGCGTTACAGTGGTCTCATGAAAGGGAAAGCAGGCTCAGACCTTGATGTATTTTAGAAATATTTTGCTAATGTTGTTGGCATAAAGGTCTAAATCAAACCCAGATCTTTCCCCATGCCTAAAACTAAGTAGTGAAAATAATGTCTATCATTAACACTTCATAATGATGTTTCTTAGTCACATTTCTTGACAAGTGTTGCTGGACACTGTCATCCGCAAACTACTGTTGTTTTGGATCCACAACCCTACATGCTTGAATTTTCCTTGAACGCTGCTTGCATCATGTTATGACGTCATTTAGCTTTCAGGGTAGCCACCACACACCAAAGTGGATCAGCATATTACAAGACCTATATTTGCAAAATGCAAACAAACCTGACAATTATATTAATAAAGCAAACATTTTTTTTGCATATTATAATTTTTATTACTTGACATTTTGAAAAGAGTACAGTCAGTATTTAATACACCCCAATTACACTTTCTCCGTGTCTCTTACATTTCCATAAGGTGGCCTTCGGGTCCTCTTCGTAAACCTGTCCAAGTGCGCAGCCTGTTTGAAATGCAGTCTAGACAAGCCGGCGTGTGGGTTTGTGTACATTGACATTTGTTGATAAATTTAAAATCCATTAAAAATCCTTTTATCTGATTTCTAGTGGCTACTGTCATTGACAAGCCAGATCAATTCTAATCTTGAATAAGACTAATACCTAGTAAATAAGTTTAGAAACAAAAAGAAAACCAGTGAGAAATATGGAGCTTCTATAAAAAGGCTGCTACTTGCACATCGCCTGGAAGTATACTATGTGATGTGTAGGCAAGGTGTGTAGACAAATTGAGGGTATGACTAAAAAGTGTTCAGCTTGACTCAAATTATGTCACTCAAGCAACAAAGGGATCAAGACAAACCACAAAATGCTCTGCTGTTCATGGCAAGCTTCAATGACAGCTCTGTTTAGGTGGAATAAAACAGGCCTTATCTTCATAGGGAGCTTCTGCAATAAATATTTCACACTCTGTAGACTTTACAGCAGCGTTCATTGAAAATGACCCACTTGAGACTGTTATATCACACACGAGATCCCAGTATACATGAAACGAGTTTTGGACTTTTGTCAGTTAGTAAGTATCTGTCAACGATGCAGCAAATACTCTGTACCTTAATTTTCATGATGTAAACTATGCAGATTGTAAAGACGTTGATGCAAACAGACCAGAGGAGATGAGATCCTCATTGTAGTCATTTAGGGTATCGCATCACTCCATATTACAATTTCTGATCCCAGTCCCAACTACTGTATTTGTGTCATCTCTGCTTTAGTTCTTTTCAATATGAACTGATAAGATGCCTTCAGTCGATGGCCATCATGCATGTAGATGCATGTAGTAGATCATGTAAGTAGATTCCTGCAAAGCAGGAATAAAGTTGGCAACAGCAAATAAGATGATATGATAAGTGATGTTTAGCAAGGAATGACACAGCAGTTGTGATCCATTGCTTTGTGTGTGTGAGAGAGAGTTATAAGGACAATACTAGAATGGCATCCAGTTTAAAGCATTATTGTATCCTTCAGTTGCTGCTGCCAGAACACTTTTTTGAGCCTACATGAAATATGGTCTGAATTTTCCACATAAATATTTTGCTGTAAATCTCTATTACCAGCACACTCTATTAAAACAGTTCCTACATTTAATCTGTAAAAATCAGCAATACCGCCTAGTACTTATTAATCGTCTTAGTTCATCTACATCTTGGAATATCTGCTTTTTCAATTTATTTTTGCTGTATAGTTATGCTATTCAAAACTCATTTTTTAAACACTGTAAGTATTAACATGTAATTATGGATTAAATTAACCGTGAGTTCTGTTAAATAATTAATTTGTTATGTTTAATTAATAATAAACAAGAAAGATTTGTGCATAATTGATTCTGGTATCTTAGGTAATTTAAATTAGCGGACAAATGAATTGTGTTTATAATATTCAATGAATATTTAAGTGCATATTTGAGAATAGGGAAACAATCAAATAATTAAAACCCAAAGGAAGCTGCAAATGAATTATGCGTATTTCATGTGCAGTCATTCTCTCACTCAAGCTTTACAAATGTATTACTATTATTACAAACGTTTTTGCATGTATGGCTAGAAATTTGGATAAATGAACAACTTTAAATCTGTCCATACATTTTTAACTGTTTAGTGCATTTCATGGTGTAAGTGCCTGGAGCCTATGCCAGCAGCATTGGGCACCAGCCCTGGAATGGGTGCCATTCCTTTGCAGGCCCCAAACACACACACACACCTAAAGGGCACATTTGTAGATGCCAATAAGTCTGCCCATGTTAACCAAAGTAGGCTAAAATACTATCCATCCATCCATTATCCAACCCACTATATCCTAACTACAGGGTCACATGGGTCTGCTGTGGAGAACATGCAAATTCCACGCAGGGAGGCTAAAATACTAGACAATCACAATATATTTAAAATCTTATTTAACACTAGAATTACCAGAGCCTACGAAAAAACTCGTAGATCCGTCCCACCTTAAATCGCTTCTTAAATCCGTTCGCACCTCTCCGCCAGCGTCCTTTGTCCTCTAAATGTGCAGATAAAGACAAGCTGCAAACAGCCAACTATTCCATCCCCCCACCGACTTAGAACGTAAACAAACTTTTCCCTGCTCATGCCTTGATTGATTATCTGGGATTGAAGTGGAGTTTTAGAGTGGAAATAATAGATCGTTATTTGTAACACACGCATTTCATGTGTGTTCCATTTCTACAGTAATCTGTGTAAACACATTTTTAAAACAGAAACGTTTTTCATATTCTAGTAGTAAATGACAAAATGTAGGCATAAACTATATAATGTATGAAGCCTGAAGTCCAAATATCAAAGAAACACTTTCATAAAAGCTACAAATATAACAGAACAAGTGCACTTTTATTCAAAAATATAACTGCAGAAAAAGAAAAAAGCCGCCTTAGTGTGCGACATTGACATTTATTTACTACGACGGCCCCGTGGCGCAACAGTATCAGTTGCTGACTGGGAATCAAAAGGTCACGAGTTCGATCCTGCTCTACTCCCTTTTGAGAAGTGAACTGCTCTTATTTTTACTATTTTAGATATAAAAAGATACATCTGATTTCAGTCTGTAACAGCCGGTGTAATTTATGATATTTGTAAAGGTTAACTTTGTTTTGTTTTTTTTTTATTCACTTTTCTGTCAGTCGCGTTCAGGATCCTTCCCTACTCCATCTGACACTGCTGTTTTCACATAAAGACGTGCTATAGCTCTGCAGTGTATCACGGTACATACGACCAAGTGTTTTTTTTCCCCAATCTTGCCAGTCCCCACATGTTGCTGTATGCTGTTTCTTTTGTACTCCAGGACATGCAGAGGAAAGCATAGTAAAGAGCAGTAATTTCAGCGCTATATGCAATCATCAGACACTCCTCATCTGACACTGCTGTTTTCACATATAGACGCGCTATAGCTCACTCAAGGAGCGACCCTTCCTACATTTACGACATGTGTACTTGTGTTGTAGTGTACACACCTCTCTGTGCTATGGTTCCTATTACACTGAACAAGCACCTGTAATTTGTAGCTCTATTCATTATCTTAAAACAAATATATGTGACTTTGTAAGAAATCATTTTATGACGCGAATAGTACCAGTCAGAAAACATCGTCGAAGTAATGCAATATTATTTGAAAACGAACAGTGTTAGATTGGGTGTGATTTATACTGGCGCTGTTACTTAGAGTCAGATCAGAAGCTGAATAAGCACCTGTTCTGACTCTAAATAAAAAAGCATGAATTAATCGACAGAAATAACCGCGATCGACATTTTAAACTTAACGATTTACAGTGCATACCAATTTATAAATTTTACGTCCGTTTGAGGCTACAAAGAAAAAAAAAACACTTCCTCCCCAGCGGGGGATCGAACTCAGGTCCTACAGCGCGGCAAGGCTGCCGTGCTCTGAGTCAGCAAATCTCAGCGTTAGTTTATGCCTACATTTTGTAACATTTATTACTAAAATATGAAAAAGTTTCTGTTTTAACAATGTGTTTACACAGATTGCTGTAGAAACGGAACACACATGAAATGCGTGTGTTCCAAATAACGATCTATTATTTCCACTCTAAAACTCCAGTTCAGTCACTCCCAGATAATCAAACAAGGCATGAGCTGGGAAAACTTAGCGAACGTTTTGCGATGGTGGGGGATGGAATAGCCGGCTTTTTGCTGCTTGTCTTAATCGGCACATTTAGAAGACAAAAGAGAGGTGAGAACGGTTTTAAGGTGGGCCGGATCTACGAGTTTTTTCGTAGACTCTGGTAATTCTAGTGTTAAAGAACAATATTTATTGTGTTACACTTTTTCAGATAGTCAAGACCAGATGGATTGCTCTCTGTAGACTGTTATGTTACTTTTAAAAAAAAATTCTCTACAGATTAGGATGCTGTTGATGGGAAATGTGTCTGTTTCCTGAAAAAAAATAAGCTAAAGCCAGAACAGTCATCATTTATATTCTGAACCCTATTAGGACCTCCCCCCACCCTCCAACGGGGCGGCATGCCAAAGCGCGTCTGTGGAGGACTGCTTCTCCATTGCCAAGGCAACCACAGGTTCTCAGCACAGCAGTAGAGTGTCGCGGAAACAACTACGAGCTGATTCAGATTGCGCTATATGCGCCTGTGGCCATTGGGTGATGCAAGGGACATTATAAATGCAGGGAACAGTATAACTTGGCCACTCACCTGGCTCCGACTATGCCCATTTGTTGTGTCTGTGTATAGGAGAGTGGTAGCTCCCGCTGCAATAAATAACTCTGCTGTTCCTGTTTCAAGTTGAATAAAGTTGGTTTTGCTAAAGTACTGAGACTCAGCCTTGTGTTTTGGGGTGCAAGACAGTGACTCATGTGTCACAATATGCTGGCAAGTAATCTTTTTTCAGAAAAAAGTTATTGCCTAAATTTTACAGAGGAATAACAATACTTGACTGGAAAGGCTTGGCCATTGTGTTTACTTAAATTTACACAGAGAAAAATTGAATTTTAATAAAAATCAGAACATTAAATTGAAAGTTAGAAGAATGATCCTAATTGCTGCCTAGGTCATGTAAATGCATGTTAAGTACATGTGGAAAGTTAAGGCACAGTAGCCTTTTAGTCTATATTTTCTTATTTATTTGCTAAAAAATATTCCAAGGCCACTTCCAAGGAAAGTCATATGGCCGCTCTCTCCACAGAAATTCCTCTGGTGACTCTAATTAGTATGAAGCAATATAATTGTGCTGTGAGTCATACTCTTAATAAAACACAGCAGCCAAACACAGCGAAGGATTGTGCTCAGCACCTATACTATTTACAGTCAATTAAGACAGATTTTTTTTCTGATTTGGAAACCGTTTAATAATTTGAGCAAATTGCATCCATTTTCGTTTTGCCATTTTAAGGAGTTCTGAGCAGAATGCTAAAAAGAGAAACAAAGTGCAAAACAAAACTGATCCTTCATAAGTATGCAGTATAATTATCAATGACATCAGTTTCTTCTTCCATTAAACTGAAATGCTTCCAATTACAAGTTTGGATGAACTCTTTGAGGCTTTGGTGTGATTCTCCTGTTTGCAAAACCAACTGTTGAATGTAGCCCTGATTGTGTGAATTTATTTTAGCCGTGTAATGAGAAATTGCTTTTTGATTAAAAATCCTTTCTGCTAAGCAGTGTCTTTTTTCACTTTTTCAGTACAAAGCATCTAATGATGAAAAACTTAGCAGGTCCTTTCAGAAACGTGAATTTTTAGTAACTATTACTAAATAATAATTATACTTGAAAATGTCTTATAGATTTGTGCTACTCTAGCAGAGTTATAGGTTATCACACATTACTTTTGATATCACTGGTGGCTTCACAGTACTTTGATTAGATGGTAATGGTGCGAGATGCCACAACTGAAAACCAGTAACGAAAACAGAGAATATGTTAGTAGTAAAACTGATCTTTAAAGTATAAGATATTGCATAATATATTATAATGTATTAGAACTGATACACTGCAGTGGGCTGGCACCCTGCCCAAGGTTTGTTTCCTGCCTCGCACCCTGTGTTGGCTGGGATTGGCTCCAGCAGACCCCTGTGACCCTGTAGTTAGGACATAGCAGGTTGGATAATGGATGGCTGGATGGGTAGAACTGATACAAAAAAGAAACAATCTTGAAAAAATGACATTAAAAAAGTGGGGTTCTAGGAAATTTTTTAAATATTCTATCATATTAGCTTGGCATATCTCTTTTGGTAGAGCATTCCAGGCTTTTGGTGTATAACAGCAAAACTCCACCTCGCCAGTTCTTTTATGCTTAGTTCCTGGAATAACAAGCAAAGATACAATCTTCTCAATATCATGCAAGAAATAAATCCTTTAACAAAGACAATCAGGATTTTGCTAAACTACTTTTTTCTCTCCTATGCCCAAGAACTGATGTTTTACTTTAGTCCTTTTCTATTTTCTTTACTCGATTAGAGATCCTGCAGTGCCCTGTGGGGTTTTTGCTGTGTTGCTGAATAATGCTTTATTTTTCCTGAATTATTTCTTAAAAAAATAAAGATTGAAGCCAAGCTGCTATGGAAGTGAGATGTAGCCAATGAAGATGGATAATAGAGCAAAGCTGGAAAGGACAGAAATGAGAATTATCTGATGAATGTGCAGAGTGATAAATGCTGTGTTAAGGGAAAGACATAGTTTGGGAGGTGATAGGTGTCATATTGAGTAGAAAAAAACTAGCATGGCAGAGCATACCTAGGTGAAGAGAAGCACCAAGATCGAGTTGGAAGGGGTGAGACCAAGAAGGAAGTACAATATAATACAATACAGTTTATTTTTGTTTAGCCCAAAATCACACAGGAAGTGCCGCAATGGGCTTTAACAGGCCCTGCCTCTTGACAGCCCCCCAGCCTTGACTCTCTAAGAAGACAAGGAAGAACTCGCAAAAAACCCTTGTAGGGAAAAAATGGAAGAAACCTTGGGAAAGGCATTTTAAAAAGAGACCCGGTTTCCAGGTAGGTTGGGTGTGCAGTGGGTGTCAAAAAGAAGGGGGTCACTACAATACAATACACAGAACAGAACAAATCCTCAATACAGTATAAAATAAAAAGTTTTTTTTTTTTAGAAGTAAAAAAAAAATAAAAAATTTAAGAAGTACGGAGCAGAATTTAACAGTAGATGATATCACATAATAAGATTTGGATATTTTTTAGAGTCCTGGAGACCTCATCCTTCAAGCTGCCTCCCCCATTTGGCCATTCCACGGGTGAAACAGTGCTGGGCCAGCCAATCCGATGAAAGGACCCCTCTTTCCCACGATTCCTGCGATCCTCCATCAGGAATGACTTTACCTTAGGCAGGCAAAACAACTTGGCAGGTGGGCCGAGGCACCAAGTACCACGTTTGAGTACTGAGAAGAGAAACAGAATAGGTGAGGGTTAGTATCCAATTCTAACTATCATTTTACTTATGTTTTAGTGCTAATGACTAACAACAGAGATGCAGTATGTACAGTTAATCAGCAGCTCTAGTCAGGATATGCTAAACTGGAGTAGTGAGTCTTCAGTCGGGATTTAAAAGCTGAGACCGAAGGGGCATCCCTTATAGTAGCAGGCAGACCATTCCACAGTTTAGGGGCCCTGTAACTAAAAGCTCGACCTCCCATTGTTATTTTATTAATCCTTGGAACCATAAGCAGACCGGCATCTTGAAATCTTAATGTGCGCTCTGGTTTGTAAGTCATGATAAGTTCAGACAAGTAAGCCGGACCTTGGCCATTTAATGCTTTATATGTTAAAAGGAGGATTTTGAAAACTGCCCTAAACTTAACCGGGAGCCAGTGTAAGGAAGTCATAGAAGATGTGGTCGGAGGGGGTGTCAAATGATATGAAAAGAATGAAGTATCCAGGGCCATGAAGAATGGAGGAAGCAGATTTAGGGGTCCATTGGCTAACCTGAGTAAACCTGGAAAATAGTTGTTAAACCAGTAATGATGATGATGATAATGGTGAGATCATTAACAAAAAGAAGCAATGCTGTTTGTTATTCAGAACTATAGCTAATTCATACCAGATAGTTTTCAAACTAGGGCTTTGTGTTTTCTCGAAGCAAAGTTCCGCAGATGAACTACATTTTGGAGTATGCCTGGTCCTTGTCAATGATTGACTTTTTTTCCCCACAAAATTTAAGGAAGACATGAAGAGTTTAAATATTATCTCTCCTTATAGCTACCACCGAGCTTTGGAAGTGAGCATTTTACTTAAATCTTGATTGCTTTAGTGGGAATTTCAGATTTAGTGTGTTCAGCAAGCACATCTGATAGCTCTTCATTCATTCACTTTGGTAGTAAAAATTTCCATTTTAAAAAAGTGTAGAAAATTAGTAAAATACTGTGGGCTGAATGAAGAAGGTTGGCAGCAGTCATTAGTTAGACTTAAACTCTTGTTATAATGTCTCACTATTGACATTGTCCCTTTTTACTGGGTCTGTCACTGATTTCTTCTTATACTGTATGCTTAGTCTACCTACCTATAAATATTTGACCACAATTCTTTCACCTCTTCCTACTCAAGATAATATTACTTTGTACAATGTTGTTTTTAAGTTCTATGATAAAACATTTGTAAAATACTTTTTTTTCATGTTGACATTTAATAATAAAGGAATATACGTAAATTAATTACCTTGTCAGCATATACAGTATATAAATGATTTGGACTTGAATATAAATTTTAAGATGGTTAAGTTTGCAGATGATACCAAGTTAGGTGGATTGGCAAATAATCTAGAAACAGATGTGTCGGTATAGCGGGACATGGACAGCATACAGGCTTGGGCAGATTTGTAGCAGATGAAATTTAATGTCAGTAAATGTAAAGTATTACACATTGGAAGTAAAAATGTTAGGTTTGAATACACAGTGAGCAGTCGGAAAATCGAGAGTAACACTCATGAGAAGGATTTAGGAGTCATGGTGAACTTGAGACTATCAACTGCCTGGCACTGTTCAGAAGCCATTAACACTAGAATTACCAGAGCCTACGAAAAAACTCGTATATCCGGCCCACCTTAAATCGCTTCTTAAAACCTTTCTCACCTCTCCGCCAGCGTCTTTTGTCATCTAAATGTACTGATAAAGACATGCTGCAAACAGCCGGCTATTCCATCCCCCCAACGACTTAGAACGTAAACAGGCTTTTCCCAGCTCTTGCCTTGATTGATTATCTGGGAGTGAAGTGGAGTTTTAGAGTAGAAATAATAAGATTGTTATTTGGAACACATGCATTTCATATGTGTTGCATTTCTACAGTAATCTGTGTAAACACATTGTTAAAACAGAAACGTGTTATATATTCTAGTAGCAATTGACAAAATGTAGGCATAAACTATATAATGTATGAAGCCTGAAGTCCAAATATCAAAGAAACACTTTCACAAAAGGTACAAAAAAAAGCCACCGCCAAAAAAACCCACCTTAGTGTGAGACATTGATATGAATTAACTATCATTTCTTCCGTGGCGTAACAGTATCAGTCGCTGACTGGGAATCAGAAGTTCATGAGTTCGATCCTGCACAACTCCCATTTGAGAAGTGTTCTAATTTTCACTATTTTAGAATAAAAAGATACATTTGATTTCAGTCTGTAACAGCTGGTGTAATTTATGATATTTGTAAAGGTTAGCTTTATTTTTTTAAAATTCACTTTTCATTGCCTCAGTCGCGTTCAGGATCCATCCCTACCGCCCCCCACCTGACACTGCTGTTTTTACATAAAGACTCGCTATAGTTCTGCAGTGTATCACGATACATACGACCGCTTGTTTTTTTCCCCCAGTATTGCCAGTCCCCACGTGTTGCTGTATGCTGTTTCTTTTGTACTCCAGGACATGCAGAGGAAAGCATAGTAAAGAGCAGTAACTTCAGCGCTATATGCAATCATCAGACACTCCCCATCTGACACTGCTAAAGCTCTGCAGTGTACTTGTGACTGCATTGTCGTACCAATGCTTGCGAACTGAAGTGTCTGCATGCACTTTTCGTGGCATTATACGTGTATTTTTGAGCATGCCCATGTAGCTCAAACACAGGAACATATGTTGATGTAAAAGTATAACAAAACAAGTGCACTTTTATTCAAGACTATAACCGAAGAAAAAAGAAAGCAAGTTACAGTAGGTGGAATGCTAAGAACTGCTGATTTCCATTCTGTGCTATATAACTGTTAACATTTGAATCTGATGATTGCATATAGCGCTGTCTGATTTAGTGTGCGCAAGAACATGCAGGTGGCCAGTTGCTGAGTGCTACAATGCACATTTTAAAAAAAGAAAGAGACAAATATATGTGACGTTTTGAAGAAATCATTTTATGACGCGAATAGTACCAATCAGAAAACATCGTCGAAGTAATGCAATATTATTTGAAAACGAACAGCGTCAGGTTGGGTGTGAAGTTATACTGGCGCTGTTTGAGTCAGATCAGAAGCTGAATAAGCTGAAAAAGCTCCTGTTCTGACTCTAAGTAAACAAGCATGAATTAATCAACAGAAATAACCGCGATTGACATTTTAAAGTTAACGATTTACAGTGCATACCAATTTATAAATTCAATGTCCGTTTGAGGAAAAAAAAAAACACTTTCTTCAAAGCTGGGAATCGAACTCGCGTCTCTGTGGCACAGTAAGGCAGTGGTGCTCCAAGTCAGCAAACCGTCCTTATAACTTATTTTTTTCAAGATCCATAACACACAGACAGACAGAGCACTGCATAATACAGAGACAGACAGGCAGAGATATACAAACAAACAGGGAAGGCACATGTACTGAAAGAAAAAAAAAATCAACATGCGCGTTGTTTCTGCAGCACTGAATAAGCTCCCCCAATCTGACTCTCTAAGTAACAGCGCAAGTACAGACACAAATCAAGTGCATGTGTGTACTGTATAATATTAACAAAAACAGCAGCTTACTACTGAAAACGGCAAATATAGGAGTGAGTGGGGATCGACCCAGTACTCTTGATTACACTTGGTTTGCGTCTGTACTTGCGCTGTTACTTAGAGAGCCAGATCTGGGGAGGGGTGATGTTAGAGCTGGTGAGCATGCTACATTAGCATTAGCATTACATTACATTAGCATGCTACGCCACAGAAACTGTTATATGGTGTGTGAAGCTTTTGTGGAAGTGTTTATTTGATCTTAGGAACTCAGGCTTTACACATTCTATATTTTGTAACATTTATTACTAAAATATGAAAAAGTTTCTGTTTTAGCAATGTGTTTACACAGATTACTGTAGAAATGGAACACGCATGAAATGCATGTATTCCAAATAGCGATCTATTATTTCTATTCTAAAACTCCAGCAGTTCAGTCACTCCCAGGTAATCAAACAAGCCATGAGCTGGGAAAACTTAGTGAACGTTCTGCGACGGTGGGGGATGGAATAGCCGGCTGCTCGCTGCTCCTCCAAATCGGCACATTTAGAAGACAAAAGAGAGGTGAGAACAGTTTTAAGGTGGGCCGGATCTACGAGTTTTTTCGTAGACTCAGGTTATTCTAGTGTTAAGAAGGCTAAGAGAATGTTAGGTTATATGACACAATGTGTGGAGCACAAGTCCAAGGAGGTGCTGCTCAAGCTTTATACTACACTAGTTAGACCTCACATGGAGTACTGAGTGCAGTTTTGGTCACCAGGCTGCAAAAAGGACATAGCAGCATTGGAAAACTTCCAGAGAAGAACAACTATGTTGATGCCTGAGCTAAAGGGGGTGAATTATGAGATTAAAATAGCTGAGCCTTTTCAGTTTAAGCAAAAGTAGATTAAGAGGAGGCGTGATTGAAGTGTTTAAAATTATGAAGAGAATTTGATTGGATTGAGACTGTTAATATTAAAATGAGTTCATCAAGAACATGGGGACACAGTTGAAAACTTGTTAAAGGTAAATTTCATGCCAACATTAGGAGTTTTTTTGTCGCACAGAACCAAAGACACTTGGAATAAGTTACTAAGTAGTGTGGTAGACAGTAGGGCTTTACTGACTTTCAAAACTGGACTTAATGTTATTTTGGAAGAATTAAGCGGATAGAAACAGCGAGCATTGTTGGGTTCAATGGCCTGTTCTAATCTAGATTGTTCTGATGTTCTAGTTACTTTTTTGCAAAAATGTTTTCTTTTTTCAAAATTAAGTTAGATAATATAAGATAATTTTAAGAGTTAAAATTGACCTGCAAGACTTTTTGGACATGGCACATTGGGTCAAGAGTGGCTAGATCTTTCACTAGAACTTCTCTTGCCCTAGCTAGTCCTGTCTTGTTGGAAATATGTGTTCCTCTCTGACTTGTTAAATGTTTTAATCAGAAATAGAAGCCCTATCAAGATGATCCTCTACAAACCGTAAGATTAATCTTTCACACCTTGTCAAAGATCAGATTTAGGCTAGCCAAAGAGAGCTTGCAACTGTTTTGATTTGTTTAATTTGGTGTTTTTTCTGGTATACTTAATTCTTAATTTCATTCTTTGTTTCTGGCAGGCCTTTCCTTTATTTGAGAAATAGAAGTGACGGTTTAGTGTGAGCTCCAACTTCCATTGAACATTTTTTTAATTAATGAACACTGATGATTTACTGTGAAATTCTTTCTTTTTCATTCTAAATTTTTCCAAAAACATTGTCCCATGTTTGCTTAAACTTTTTCTCATGTTTACTTAAGTTTTCATTTTCAGACCAGGGTATTTTTGTAATGGAACAAGATAACTTGTACTCAAAAGTGTAATTGTGTTGAATATACTCCTTCATTCTTTGAAAATACATTTTAAGTATCTGTTTCTACAGGTAAAATATTTGACCAAATATAAAAAAGTATGAAATTTTAATGTTGTAAATCAGGTCCTAGCAACATTATCATTATGTAAGGGAGGACACAAAGGTTAATACTGCTGCATAACAGCTCCAAGAGACTCAATTTGCTCCTCAGTCTGTTGCCTGGCTCGGTGGCCCAGTTCCACACGTTTTTCAGTGAGTACTCCACATTTCTCCCACATCCCAAAGACAGCTCAGGTTAATTAAAATGAAAAATCAGCTGCATGAAATCCGTGCATTATAACTCATTCATAATAAAATCAACAAGATACATACTACATCTATGAAGTCTTGCATACTGATTTAGAGGTCAAGTGGGGTTGTGGGGGATGCTGAGCCGGAGGAGTAATTAAAAACTAAGACCCATTCAGTTGTCTTTTTTTTCACCAAACAAGTTTTCCTGAAAAATTTTATATTGTTGTAGAACAATTTTAATTAAAAGGCTTTTAGTATGACATATTATTTGACTTCTGTCTTTCTTCATGCTTCTTAAATCTAAGCAACATGTGCTTCATTATTGTGGCTCACAGCATTGCCTACGGAAAGCTATTGACTCTAATGCATCGTAATCTTAGTGCCGTGCCAGCTGGAAACGTTTTCAGTAGGAGCCACTGGTGAGGACGAAGTGGTAGCAGCCAAGAAGAAACAGCAAGTCAAGTTTGGGCTATTAGGCATCACAAGTAAGAAGATCTTACATTGCAAACTGTTTGCTGGTGTGAAAATAATAATACAATCAGTTTATAACAAAGTGATCAAATTTAAGCACCTTAATAAGCAAGAATGTAAATTTAACAGTCTGACCATATGCCATAGAGAAAAGGTGTGATTTCTCTCTGGATGTCACTGTCAAACCTGAAGGAGCAATCAAATATGAGGAGGGTATCACTGAACTGTAGGGATAGGATTTGTCTGATGCTTTGGATGCCATTGTATGTAACTGGTTTTATGTTTGCTTTTTTAGTAAATGTACTTCAAAATTCTGTATTTTGATCATATTCCTCAAGGAGTGCACCATGGTGCTGAATTTAGCACATCTTGTTTTTGATTTGTAGTTTAATATCCAGCCTCAAGTTATCAAGTTATGAGACTTTCTAGTTCTAGTGGTGGCTGCCTCTGGAGACTCTGGTTTGCAAGTTCATGTTTTATCTGCCATTTTTAACCAGCATATTGTTTTGCAACCTTCTCCCACTGACAATAAAGAAAAATAAATAAAAAAGAGTAACAGTGGGCATGCGATACAAAGTATGTGAAAAGAAACAATACAAGGTCTATCAGTGTACAAAGTTCTGTGTGTAATTCAAAGGTACCATATGAAACTCGGTGTCCTCTGTGTAAAGATATCCTTGTGGTCAGAGCTTTCTCGTAGTACATCTCCTGAGTGTAGAGGTAAGAATGTCTATATCTAGGTTGGTATGAATGTTGTGATGAAACACAGTATATATTAAAGCAGTGTTTAGTGTAGATCTCTGCAAAGAAAAAAGCTGAATATAGATTGTCCTGGTGTAATTAGTGAGTGTGTTTGGGGGGATGATGAAGTCTGTACTCTGCATCCAATTCCCATTCCATACCTTCTACCAACAGGATAGGCATCTGCCACTGCTAAATAGAGACAGAAAAACACAAGTGTAACAATGACTGGAGAAACACAAAATGGACACACAAATCTCATAGCTCTAATTCATAAGTCCCGAAGCTACTAATGCAAAATGCACAGTACTGTGCAAAAGTTTTAGGCAGGTGTGAAAAAATGCTGTAAACAAAGAATGCTTTCAAAAATGGAAGTGTTAATCATTTATTTTCATCAATCAACAAAATGCAGTGAATGAACAAAAGAGAAATCAAATCCATATTTGGTGTGACCACCCTTTGCCTTCAAAACAGCATCAATTCTTCTAGTTGCACTTGCACACAGTTTTTGAAGGAACTCGGCTGATAGGTTGTTCCAAACATCTTGGAGAACTAACCACAGATCTTCTGTGGATGTAGGCTTCCTCACATCCTTCTGTCTCTTCATGTAATCCCAGACACACTCGATGATGTTGAGATCAGGGCTCTGTGGGGGCCATACCAGCACTTCCAGGACTTCTTGTTCTTCTTTACGCTGAAGATGGTACTTATTGACTTTGGCTGTACGTTTGGGGTTGTTGTCCTGCTGCAGAATAAATTTGGGGCCAATCATACGCCTCCCTGATGGTATTGCATGATGGATAAGTATCTGCCTGTATTTCTCAGCATTGAGAACACCATTAATCCTGACCAAATCTCCAACTCCATTTGCAGAAATACAGCCCCAAACGTTCAAGGAACCTCCACCATGCTTCACTGTTGCCTGCAGACACTCATTATTGTACCGCTCTCCAGCCCTTCGACGAACAAACTGCCTTCTGCTACAGCCAAATATTTCAAATTTTGACTCATCAGTCCAGAGCACCTGCTGCCATTTTTCTGCACCCCAGTTCCTATGTTTTCATGCATACTTGAGTCGCTTGGCCTTGTTTCCACGTCGGAGGTATGGCTTTTTGGCTGCAACGCTTCCATAAAGACCACTTCTGGCCAGACTTCGCCAGACAGTAGATGGGTGTACCTGGGTCCCACTGGTTTCTGCCAGTTCTGAGCTGATGGCACTGCTGGACACCTTCCGATTTCGAAGGGTAATAAGCTTGATGTATCTTTCATCTGCTGCACTAAGTTTCCTTGGCCGACCACTGCGTCTGCGATCCTCAACGTTGCCCATTTCTTTGTTCTTCTTCAAAAGAGCTTGAACAGCACATCTTGAAACCCCAGTCTGCTTTGAAATCTTTGTCTGGGAGAGACCTTGCTGATGCAGTAGAACTACCTTGTGTCTTGTTGCTGTGCTTAATCTTGCCATGACATGAAACTGTCTTCCACAACCTCACCTTGGTAGCAGAGTTTGGCTGTTCCTCACCCAGTTATAAGCCTCCTACACAGCTGTTTCTGTTTCAGTTAATGACAGTGTTTCAACCTGTGTGTGACATTGATGATCATTAGCACCTGTTTGGTATAATTGGTTGATCAGACACCTGACTATAATCCTACAAAATCCCTGACTTTGTGCAAGTGTACCTATAAGAATTGATGCTGGTTTGAAGGCAAAAGGTAGTAACACCAAATATTGATTTGATTTAGATTTTTCTTTTGTTCACTCACTTTGCATTTTGTAAATTGATAACAATAAACAATCATTATTTATATTTCTGAAAGCATTCTTTGTTTACAGCATTTTTTCACACCTGCCTAAAACTTTTGCACAGTACTGTATCTTAAAGCGTAAATGTCATGGTTTTGAAGATGTGGTTAAAACTGTTTCCCAAGCACAAATGTTTAGTTTAGTGAAAGATCATATAAAATTGCAAATAAGGTTTCCAGAAATTATCAAAATGCTGGTTTTGCTAGTATATCATTTAATCAACGTTGTGTAATGATTATGGCCATGTACTGTATACTATTAAACCATCAGGGCATAAGAAAACAGGAGGTGGACCATTCAGTCTATCCATTCTGCTTGCTTAGCTAATAGCTAAAGTGTCCGACATCTCATCCAGATACCTCTTAAAGGTTGTCAGGATTGTTCAGCTACATGTATCAGTAGTTTGTTCCAGATTTTCACAACTCTTTACTTAAAAAACAATTGCTTTAGTGGCTTCAGTCCAAAAAACACTTCCCTTTAATTTCCACTGGTGTTTTTGAGTACGTGATTCACCATTAAGTTGAAAGTTCCTTTATCAATGCCTTAGAGAATTGGTTCTCTTCTGCTCAAGACTAAACATTTTTAATTCTCTGAATCTGTCAGAGTAGGACATGTTCTTAAGTCCTGGGACGCACTTGCTTCTTCTTCTCTGCACAGCTTCATGTGTTGCTATGTCTTTCTTTTAGTGTGGTGACCAGAACTGGCACACAATGCTGTACTCTAGATGTGGTCTCACTAGTACATTATACAGTCTGAGCATAAAGTCCCTCGATGTTTTATAGCTTTAATGATATAAGCTAACATTTTATTAGTCTTTTTAATCTGTTCCCCATATTGTTTATGTGATGAAACTGTGTGTTAACATAACCCCCTAAATCCTTTTCAGAGTTTAGTGTCTCTTGTCTTGGATTTACAAGTGGCATTCCTTTAGTCCATTTTAACTTTAAACATTAAGACTAGATTCATGCTGCACAGTAACACAGAAAGTTGGTTCACTTTTACAGCCTAATGCTTGTTGGTTGGGAGTATGCGCAGATAGTGCGGTGTCACACCCACCACACCACCTGGATTGGGACATGAGTGTAGCGGGTGACACCTCAGCACCACACAGGAACTGTGCAAGATTATTTACAGTCCTGCTAATTCTGCCAGCAGCCCTGAGTTTTCCCTGTAAGCTGGAGGACCTGTTTGAGGGCTAGATGCAGATTAACGTCATACCCAGAACAAAGCAATTGCAGTTTAAAGGCATTGCTCAAGGCCCCACGGTGCTGAGTCACTTTTGGCAACCTTCCGATTGCCGGCACAAATCCATGGCCTCAGAGCCACCACTCCGCTAATGTCTGCTATTCTGCTAAATTAGTTTCCTTGTGGGTCTGGACAATAAAGTCCACTCAGGTGTATTGGTGTCCCTGTACCCACCAGGGAGTGACTGCATGGCCCTTAGCAATTCATTTCCCATGTTTTTAATGACATTGTAGAAATTCATAAACTGTTTTGCTTTTTCTTCAGATGGTGTTTACTACAGAAAAGTGCTGCTATAGAACACTTTATGGGTGTGCTTGTTCTCTGTAATCATGGAACTACAAGAGTACAAAATGAATATTTGAATTTGTGTTTAAATACAGTATTCAATATAGTTTGACAATTTTACTGTACTCTGTGCACATGGCAATAACAACCCTATAATCCTATACACATGTTAAAAAACCTTTGAGAATTGTGACATACTGAAGTATTAGGAAGGCAGGGAGGTACAGGGATTAACAACTCAGTTGCGTGGAGTTGTGGCTGTGAGGCTAGGGATCTGCACCAGCAATGGAAAGGTTGCCGGTTTGAATCCCATAAAACGCCAGATGATACTGCAAGCAGGTCCTCCACCTTACAGGTAAAACTTGGGGGTTGGTGGCAGGATTGGCACTCCAGCCATCATAAAAAACCTCCCACTGTTCCAGTGTGGTGCTGAGGTGTCACCTGCTGCACTCAGGTCCCAATCCAGGTGGTTCGTCGTGTGGTGGGTGTGGCAACATGCTATAAGTGAATGCTCCCAACCTCTTCCTTCTCCTCCTCCTCCTCTTCCTCCTCAGTTGTGCTCAATTTCTGTTCTGGTCCCTATCTAGGTAAAGTTTTCACCTTTTCCTTCTGTTGTAGTAGACTTCAGCTTCCTCTCACATTCTATAGGCGTTAATTCCACCATTATTTGTTAGCTTATACTTCCTTTCCTGCTTGTGCAGTTAGTCCACAGAACGTTAAATATGTAGAGTTTGGTGTAGCATACGCCGCATAATTATTTATTGATGGGTGAACACTTCCTGAACGACACAGTTGTCCAAATGGGGTGGGTTTAAGGGATACGACTGTGAGTGAATGAAAAGATGGAACTCTGGAGAGAGCAACATACAATTGTCCGTGACTGAAAACTGGGTTTGGCAGATACAGGCATATCGTTTTGAAAGTTTGTCCCTGTGCCTTATTAATTGTCATTGCAAAGGCCAATCTAACAGGAAATTGTCTGCATGTAAAAGTAAAAGGCAAATTTGAATCTGATGGGGTCAGGGATATCCGGGGAATATGGACAGTTTGTGAGGTAGGAGCTGTGATAGTTTTACACTCCAGTACATTGCGGTGAATGCTGGTAACAGTCCGTCTAGTGCCATCACAGAGACTTCTTGCTGGCATGAGGTTTCTGAGAAGCATGATGACTGAACCTATTTTAATTTTGAGTTTATGCAGAGGCATGCCAGTCAGAGTAAGACTGTTAAGAAATTGTTCGGGAATGAAACTTGATCTGCGGGATCGTCTGTGACAATGGAGGCAACGCTGGTGAAAGTTACTTCGTCGGTAGGGATAAGTTTCAGTACTTGTTCATTAAGGTGTAGCGAGTCTTCATTGGTGACGCTTAATATAGCTCGTGTACTGAGTTGTTATTGAGTCGCAGTTGAGAAACACTTTTTTAATGAGTTTTAAGCACAGGGAAAAAAATGAACATTTGAAACATCCATAATGTAATAAACCACCAAGAAAAGTAACATTGCAACAATGCACGCTACGAACCAATCGCTGTAAACAGAAGTGAAAACAAAATCAAGCCCGGTGCATTCTTTAACTGCCTTCTCTGCCTTATGCGTCCAGCCCCCTCTCTCTCTCGCGCGCCTGTGTGTGTGTCTGTCTCTCTCGTGCGCCTGTGTGTGTCTGTCTCTCTCGCACGCCTGTGTGTGTGTGTGTGTCTCTCTCGTGTGCCTGTATGTGTGTGTGTGTGTCGCGCTCTCTCTCTCTCTCTCTCTGGCTCGCTCGTTTGCTGCACAGGGAGAGACATGCGGAAATCATCGGCGCGCACGGCTGTTTAGTGAATTATTGTTGGTGGACGATGCTCTGTGAGTTGGCGGGCGTGGCTCTGTCTTGTGTGCGTCTTGCTTGCCATGGACAGTTTCTGAGAAGCATGACGACTGAACCTATTTTAATTCTGAGTTTATGCGGAGGCATGCCAGTGGGAGTAAGACCGTTAAGAAATTCTTCGGGGAATGAAACTTGATCTGCGGGATCGTCTGTGACGATGGAGGCAATGCTGGTGTAAGTTACTTCGTCGGTAGGGATAAGTTTCAGTACTTGTTCATTACGGTGTAGCGAGTCTTCGTTGGTGACGCTTAATATAGCTCACATACTGAGTTGTTCCGGAGTCACAGTTGAGAAGTCGATGTCGCCATATAGTTGTTGAACAGGATCATAAATAAAAGGAAAACAATGTGAAGGTAATGGACGTGGGAGGAGTGTTAGAGTTGGTGGGCGGGGCTCTGTCGTGTGTGCCATGGCCGGCTGCTTAGTGAATTGTTGGTGGGCGTGGCTCTGTCTTGCGTGCGTCTTGCTTACCATGGACTTAGTGAATTATATATATAGATATTGCCTGAAGAGTTGTTTTCTTATCTGAGAACATCTACCCAACAATTTCCATCTCCTCTTTTCTCGTGTTCTTGTATAAAAATTATTTCATACCAATTTCACTGTTGTTTCTTCGCCGATGTCATTTGCACGTTTTGACCACATAACATAATTTATAAATTCACAATGCAAATAATTGCTTTTACCTCAACAGAAACCTTGGTTTTGATGAATGTTAGTAGATGTTCTTTAGCTTGCACAGGCAAATCATTTATACAGCACATTGTTATTCAAAAGTGCTTGTGCCACTTCCCAACTACTCTGTGTAACCTTTTGAATTAAAAAATCATATACAGAACATATACATATGCCATATTATAAAGTATACTATAAAAGGGGAATTCCATGACACTTCTGTCCATTGAATACATGTCTGTAAATATGGTAAATAACAATTTCATTAACTGTTATAAAGAAACTCTTGACTTCAAGATTATTAGTGAAATCAATCATTTGTCAGAAATAAGATTTGAAGAGGGGCTAAAAACTAGTCATAACTGTATTTCTCACTGCACATTATCAAGATTGGATTTTATTTCTCTGAGTGAATATTCTTTCTTTATGTCCCATTTAGAATTGGGATGACACAATGCTGAGGGTTGTATGGTTCCATGTACTTAGGTTGAGGTCTCATTATGGTACCTATCTGTGAGGGGTTTTCCCAAATACTTTGACTACCTCCCCATCCCAAAGACTGGTGTTTGATATCATGGTGGTTCTGAATGGCCTGGATGTGAGTGAGAATATGCATGGGTATCCCCTATGATTGGTCTAAACTGGTGTTTTTTCTAGAAATAGTTCCACCTTTGTACCCAATGATGCTAGGACAGGGGTGGGCAGATTCAGTCCTGGAGGGCCGCAGTGGTTGCAGGTTTTTGTTCCAACCCAGTTGCTTAATTAAAAACCAATCCTTGTCAATTATATAATTGCATGGCTTGCTAGTGCTTTAACTCTGCCATGTCAGGTCATTCTAATATCCTAGATTTATTTTCCTTCCTAAGGATATCATCCAAATGATCTGAAGTCTAAAACAGATGAGTAATTCTCAGTGCTTCACTTTTTTTCTCTTCACTTTCCTTCCAAGTATTTAATTAAACCAAATAGTGCACAATAAATACACACAGGCGTAAATGGTAACAAGCTAAATGGAGAAATGCTGGTCTCTTTTGTCATTTGCATGGTATTGCTAATTAGGAGCAATTAAACACCAAGATTACAGCTGTTTAAGACTAAAATAAGCAATAAGGGTTCAAACTGTTAACGAGCGAAACAACTAAAGTGAAGCAGAAGTGTTACTTGAGCAATAAGGGTTTCTTATTAAGCAATTGGGTTGGAGCAAAAACCTGCAGCCACTGCGGCCCTCCAGGACTGAATCTGCCCACCCCTGTGCTAGGACATGTTTTCGTACTCTGCAAATTTGTAATGGAACAGTTGGTTCAGAAAATGGATGGATTTTTATAATAGGTAGTCACTGGATGTTTAGATCCTACATATATTTTAATAGACAATCATTGATACAGTGGAATAATGCTGCTCTTTTATGGATCCAGATCCTTGGCTTTGCCATCTCTTCTGAGCTTCTACATTCTTCACGTGTCTGTGTGAAATTTTCTTTGGATATCCTAGTTTTCCTCCCACATCCCAAAGACATTAATTTTAATTGGCATTTCTAAATTGGTCATGTGTGGGTTTGTGCATGTGATGGTCTGCTGCCTAGTGTTGTTCAAGTTCACACCTCACAAGAACTAGCTCAAATTTCAATTCACACTGATTAAAATGAATAAATTCTCATTCATAGTTCACCGTTTTAATTTTGAACTAGTTCATGTTCAGTTCATTTTGTATTTTTTAAGGAATGAGAATAAATGACCCATGAGTTTACTTTTTTCAATTTTGCATGCCTTATATTAGGCTACTAGCTGATGCCCGCCGTAGCATACGGCAGTGTAAGAATAGGAACAGAAATTAAGAAATCAAGAAGAAATAAATACTTCTTGAAAGACGCAGTGTGCATGTAGAATTTCCGGCCAAGCAGGATTACATGTGAAAATGATAAATAAATCAGGCTTTCTGAATTTACGTGCTATGGCGATGGCATCCTGATAGTTTTGTTGCATGTATCTTGGACTTCCTGGAAATGTGGACGGTAATATGATCATTTTGCCTACACGTACGTTGTTATTTTCAGCGTTTGCTTGCAGTTCATCTGATAGTTCCACGTGCAGATCTTGTTGATGTAATTGGAAATAGTTGAGATACGCGCCCTCTGTTTTAACATACGCATCTACGATGTGCTGTTGGAATAGTTTGCCACTGGAGTGCAAAATACTAAATGTATTCCTCATTGTTAATCTGTACGCATAAAATTGGCATTGAGTAAGCCTTATTCGCTTGGCGGTTCTTTTATCGGGAACATGTTGTAAATCTTTGTGCCAGCCAATGTCTCCATAAGGGAATAAAAGTGGGTAAACCATAGGATCGCAATTCATATTGAGTGTGGAAATCTGTTTACAGGAGTTGCCTATGGGATAGATGCAAATGTCCCTTTCGGCAGGCAGTTCCCCATCTTCTTCGGAGCATTGTATAGTCGTAAATCCTGCCTAGGGTTTTCCTTGAAAACCATTCGTACAGATGCTGTTGGATTGGAGTGATTTCATGCATGTGTTAGTATGATTTAGCGAAGGGGTTGATGGTTCCGAGAATGGAATCTAGCTGGAGAAGTAAATTTTCGCTGCATGCAGAGTTTGCTTTATTTTGTAAGCGTACTTCAGTAGCTTGCGCTGTGTCAAAAACATACAACTGTCCATATCCTGGAGAGGTAGAAGTGTTAGCGTATAGTGGAAAGATTTAGTAATAAATTTGCCCATGTATTTTAAAACAGTATTGTCCAGGCCAGGAGGTTGAGTTATCTGTGCACCCATGGAAGCAAAAGCTAGAGAAGAGTTGTATTCTCGAATGTGTTCAAGATAAGTTTTAGCTTCTGATGTTCGCTGTGTAAGAAGCTGTTGTAAAGACACAGGAGGCTCTCGTAAAGGTGGTAAAGCTACTTTACCATTGTGGCAGCACCTCAAGTACTTGTTGGATGTATTACACTCAGCAGGCCAGTATAGTGCATGACATGGAAGAGGACGAATAGGAATCGAGAAATGCCGTGTCGGCTGCGTGTGGGCGGGACCGGTTTTGAAGTGGAAGCAGGACAAACCAGAAGAGAAATACCATATTTTTTGCACCATAAGACGCACCTGACCATTAGACGCACCTAGGTTTAGAGGAGGAAAACAAGAAAAAAAATATTCTGAACCAAATGGTGCACTAATATGTTTAATAAAATATAGCAGAATAATATTTCAACCATGTAAATTCAACAGCGATATTAAGAAACATCATCACTGTCATTAACAAATAAGGAGAGACTTTAAGGTTCAAGCACTTTTCTAGTTTTATGGAAACCCCAAGAACTCCTCATCGCTAGTGTCAGAATTTATTAAGCTCAGTTGCTCACCATCACTTTGCAGCATCACGTACCTATCATCACGCGACATAACCTGTCCAAAGCCACCAGGGGACAAAGCACGTTTGGACCAATGCTCCCTGAAGTTATATCGCCAGTCTAGTCCCATCTATATTTGTAATGCCACAAAGCCCTTCATCTCGTGTTTTGTTGTGGGTTTCCAGTTTGAAAAATGAGAATGCGGTGCAAGCACAGCCCACGATTCAAAAAATTGCTCTGCATACCTGTTTGTCTCGTCTGACAGTAGCTGAAAGGCAGCTTCAGGAAAGAACAGCCTGAAGTAGTCCAGCGGCTGGTAATCTGTCGAGTCCAGAGTCCGCCTCAGTGATAATGCGCAAAACATTGTCTGCTGAGTATTTTGTTTTCTGCACTCGCTTCGCTCCCTCATGAGATGTAGATGCTATCTTGCCTTTGTTTATATTTGTTTACATTTCACAACTCACGCACACGCAAGGATTAGATGCCGAGTCAATGAGTCTAACATTCCTCCAAGCACAGAGGGAATGCCTGTAACGTAACAGTGAGTTTTGTCGCCCTCTACCCCTGGATGTCGACTTTTTTCAGGTAATACACATCATGGTCTGTGACGCAACATTCGCTCCATAAGACGCACAGACATTTCCAACCTTCTTTTGGGGAAAAAAAGTGCGTCTTATGGTGCGAAAAATACGGTATATGTAAGAGATTACAGAGTTCTTCAATAAAATACAATAATTATGAAGACTTTTTTATTTAAATACACTTTATTGAGCTATACCCAGCAACAAACACATATAACCATATATGCTAATATCCTCCTGGTCAAGAAATTAAATAGATGCAAGTATATATATAAATTACCGCTCTATTTCCAACCGTGTGACACAAATGGTGACTGTGGAACCAGCGTGTAGGTGAACTAACCTATTACATTGCTGGTCAAAATTTGCGTCACATATTGAATGTCCAAAGGGGAAAAATATAAAGTGGTCTCGCAAAGTACAACATTTTCCTGAAAGCGGAGCTTCACCACGTGCTTGTGTCAGCAAGGGTGCAGCTTAAGCACAAGCAGGCAGACACAGACAGTGTCTATTTGAGTTTACGTTATTTTTTTCTGAATACAAATAAATGGAAAAAAATTAGTACGAAATAAATATTCGTTAAAATCCACTATTTGTGCTTATCCGAATACCGTATTCAGATTCTGCTCCACCCCTACATTACAAAACTTTTAATCTGGACCTAAACCAGATCCAGAATGTCACATAAAACTGAACTAGCTCACATTCAAGTTCTTCACTTGCAAATACGTTACGTTAAGTTCACCGTTCCTAGAAAAATTAGCTTTTTCAATGAATGCGCTCTTTTGAACTAGTTCATGCACAACACTGCTGGTGCCACATATCCATAGATGGTATCACCCTGAAGTGGATTCTGTGTGTTTAGGAATGTTATGCTTATTTTTTTAGATAAGATACAGTATGTTAGATCCTCATTATACAAGCACAAAAACACCCACTTTAGTGTTAAACTCATTTTGTATGGTATGGCAGTTTGTAAGTGTAATCAGAGAAAAAGAGTTTGGAATCTTATAGAAAAAGACATTTTTAAAGAATCTATGAATGTAACTTATTCAGAAAGAAAAAGCCGAAATCTAAAGAAGTAGAGTTAATGTGTGAGCCAAGAATGAAAAGTTGGTTATTAATGAGTATTAAGAACTGTCACAAGGCCATATTTTTATCAGCAGTAGAATGCGCATTATAACACTAAATATATTACATTTGGTGAAACCTTAAAGATCCTTATTATTGTCATTTGTATGTGTATCATGTTTGAAGGTTTAAATTTCTCTTTAAAATACATGGAGCTACTTAACTTGCCATATAGATCTCTTTACAATAACCATGCATTGTAAATTTAAATGACGTTGCTTGAATGAAGGAATTGTTCTGTTCAGGTACTTTATAGTAGTGTCTTAAAATAAGCTTCTTAGTATACTCTGTAAATGTGCACCTGTTTGCACACTACTACTTCCTCAATTGCATTCAGTCATCTAAAAGAAATAATCCATTGCTCTCTTATTTATTGCCTGCAATGCACAAAGATACCTTAAGAAAGGATCCAGAGTTAGCACTTAAGCTTTATTACGACAGCAGGAGATTCTTGTATCATGTCGTGTTAATTTAGGAATTTGCTTCAAAATGGCCTGTTTCAAATTTTGCATTCCTGCACTTTCACATGATGTTCAATGTAGTTGTGTAAAATGACCATAATGAAGTTTGAAATTGTATTCTACTCTGACCTAGCTTGTCCACACAGTGAAATGGTTATGACATGTAAAGTGACATGTGACATGCCCATTTTTTAATCTGGCCCTTAAGATTTTCCTTGTCTTATCTGATTTGCAATAAGATATTTAAATAGTTGGGGAGTTATATAAAAAGATAATATAGCGATCAGTCATCACTTGTAAGTTGTATGGTCTATACCTGGACGTACAGTATATTCTCTGTGACTATTTCATAACCAGGTATTTTACATAATTATTCTGCTTCCATTTGTAGGTCAATGCTGACAATGTCGTCAAAGTTGGCCACCGGCAAGTTGTCAACATGATTCGGCAGGGAGGAAATCACCTGGTTCTCAAGGTGGTCACAGTCAGCAGGAATATGGATCCTGAGGACACTGCCCGGAAGAAAGGTAAAGGGTTAAATTTTAATGTTGACTGGCAGATGTATTTTGAAATAAAGTTCAATGTCAATGCAGATTTTTAATTTAAATGTGGATGGCACCTTTATTTTAAGGGGACTTACTGGATAAAGAGTCACCACACTTGTATGTACAGTATATTATTTTTATAGATGGAACTCGAGGATAGCTACATTCTTTGCTCAGGGCCACACAGAGAACCAGGGGTAGGGATTCCTCTGGTAACCTACTAACTTAAAGTCCAGTTCCTTGACTAGTACACCCCAGTGCCTACAAGTACTCTGTTGGACAACAGCTACAGGTTCATTTCCCAGCCTGTCTGTGGGGAGTTTACTTCTTTATCCACAAGTCTCTTCTCCTGGTACTTCAGTTTCCTCTCATATGCCAAAGAGGTGATTCTGAGAGGGATGGTGTCATCATGAAAGGCTGTAAGTGGCGTCATCTGAGGGCGGGTTTGAGGTGACGTCACTATTTGGCTGGTCCTTCTGCTGGTCTGTATAGGGACAAAAGGAGAGGTGGTTAGATGACAGCACCAACCCTTGGTCTGGCTGAGAAGCAACATTATTTGAGCCTATTAATCTTCTCCTGAGCACACGTGTGTGACTAGATAGATAGATAGATAGATAGATAGATAGATAGATAGATAGATAGATAGATAGATAGATAGATAGATAGATAGATAGATAGATAGATAGATAGATAGATAGATAGATAGATAGATAGATAGTTTTTTTTTTTGCTAGTTTGTGGCCATTTGATGGCTGCAACATTAGTACAGAAAGGAAAACAGCCAGGTGGATGCTACTTCTGCTGCTCCACCACCGCCGTAAGTACGCAATAAATAAAAGGCTTACAGCTGTTGTGGCCACTAGCTGCTGGATGTGGCAGTTTATAGAACGTTATTACCCTATTATTTTCTTATGCCCCTTGGCCATATGAATGGCCTTAACTTGGTTTACTGTAAATCGGTACATGACTGTATCTTATTATTAAAGAATTACTAAAGTGGTAAATAGATCTCCACAAATGAATGGTACTGCTAGTCAAATACAGATCATTCCACAGAACTTAAAGAAACAAAGGCAAATTTCGTAATTACAATTAGATGTATAGTTATTTATGTAAAGACGCCATTAAGTATTTGTAAGATAATTAGAAAAAAATTACAGTTACCATTAATTGAATTGACCTAATGATAGTGAAAAAAGTTGTGCAGAAAATGGAGTTGTAAGAGATTGCTGAAGAAACTTTTTATTTCAATTTGAGATGACAAATGGAACTGTTCATAAATACTCCACTGAGTACAGATTCAGAACACTTACAGACAGTTAACATTTTAATAAGATAAAAGTAAAGTAAACCCTACACCTTTGGCTTAAATAAATATAATTATTAATAACAAAATCAATGTAATCTCAATCTAATATCCCAGTATAAGAAATCAGATATCCATCCATCCATCCATTTTCCAACCCGCTGAATCCGAACACAGAGTCACGGGGGTCTGCTGGAGCCAATCCCAGCCAACACAGGGCGCAAGGCAGGAAACCAATTCCGGGCACGGCGCCAACCCACTGCAGGACACACACTCACACACCAAGCACCCTCTAGGGCCAATTTAGAATCGCCAATCGACCTAACCTACATGTCTTTGGACTGTGGGAGGAAACCAGAGCACCCAGAGGAAACCCACGCAGACACGGGGAGAACATGCAAACTCCACGCAGGAAGGACCCGTGAAACAAACCCGGGTCTCTTTACTGCAAGGCAGCAGCGCTACCACTGTGCCACCCCTAGAAATCAGATCTGATGAGTTCAAATCAACAAAAGTATAAACTGAACCAAATGGAGACGTTCTGGCATTAAGGTAGTAACCTCTGAATCCAAAGTTCCCATCAGCCTGATGTCTACATCTAGTTAGAATGCCTCAGATTTTTGTTCATAATGCCAATGTTTGGATTACTTTTAGTAGGACACTCATATAACACAGGGCTTTTGTAGATACCGCAAATTATCTTTATATTAATTACTTCAGCATTTAATGATTAATGCTTATGTCCTAAAAGCCCATTTGTGAAGTGACTTAAAGTGTGCCGCATCATTCTTAGATACATACGCACAGCAGTATATTCCAACACTGTTTTTTTAATTTCAATGTTTTCTGAACACAATGGCCTACAGCTTGGCTGTGCCAGATTCTTTTATATGTTTTCTTTTCCACTTAAAGAAGGCTAGCAGAATAATTTGCTATTAGTTTTCAAGACTGGAAAATTAAGTAATGAAAGTAATATCCAGACACTGACAGCTGTAAGACGACATTTGTTTACTTTCTACATTTGTAGGGTACATGCCCACTTATACCCAACCAATTTAGCTAATCTAACAAACACACCTCAGGGATGTATGAGGAAAAACAGTGTAACCAAATGAAAACCCCACAGACACATGACACAGGAGGAACATGGAGACTCCACCCAGTGGCTGGGTCAGGATTCAAACTGAAACTTCTGGGGTTGCGAGAAAGAAGTGCCACCCCCTTCTTCACACCCTTACTCCATATTGAAAGAGTAAGAGAAAGACAGACTTTAAAGACTGAATGTTCAATAAACTTTTTATAGCTTTTTTCAGATGAGTTACAGATAGGGTGGTAAACATTTCTGGCTTTGCACCATGAAGACAGATGCAAGATATCTAATAATTACAGTTTTCTTCTCGATAAAACATTATATAGAATGAAGGTTACTGACTTTTTTTGAACAGTCACGAGTGTAGCAAAAGCATCTAGTCATCGCATGATTGTTTTCAGATAGTTTTTTTATAAATTACAAAACTTTCTGGCGTACATATTAGACATAATAGGCTCATTTTGTGAGTCAGTGTATGTGAGTGTGTCCTGGGATGGGCTTGTGTCTCATCTACAACTGGTTCCTGCCTTTTAGCCAGTGCTGGCAGACTAGGGCCTCATGCATAACGGCGTGCGTAGAATTTGCACTATAACATGACATAAGCACAAAAGCGGAAGTGTGCGTATGCACAAAAAAATCCAGATGCATAAATCTGTGCAAACGCCAGCTTCCACGTTCTTCCGCTACATAAATCATGGTCTGCGTGAAAAGTAATGCACGTGCACACGCCTGCTGTCCTGCCCCAACTCCTCCCAGAATTACGCCTCTTTGAATATGCAAATCAAAATAAATAGCCCTTAAGATCAGCCTTCTATGAAAAGACAATGGCAAAAGTACGAGGGAAAATAGAACAATTTCAGCGAATACCAAGTGGAGGCAAAGAAAAACGTACTGTTGGTTTAAACAGTGGTATAAACAACAAAAGGAAGCTGATCGAGTGACATAGCGTGTTGGAGAAACTCGAAAGCTCAAGTTCACAAAGTCGCACAATGCCCGAAATAAAGTCAGATATCAAAGTCGCTGTGAAAAGGCGAGTCGTAGCCCACCGTCTGAGTGTGATATGAAAGCTTATTATGGTACAGAGAAAAAAAAAAGGCACACAGTGGAGAAAAAAGCACGAAATGTCAACTTTAATCTTGAAATTTCCACTTTAATCACGTAGTTTATTTTGTCATTAAAGTAGAACATCATAAACTTCATCTTACAATTGTTTAATTTACTAGTTTCTCAAATCCCATTGTAACTAAAGTAGCACGTTAAATGCTTTGTTTTGTATTTGATCTTCTATGTGTTCTATGTGTGTGAATCACTACATGCTTCCGGGCTTTCTCTTCCTCCGACAGGACACAGAATCCATTACATTTGTAATATTACAGCTCTCTGACTAATTAAAATACTGAGAAGTAAACGTGATATCATTTTCATGATGATAGAAGTTAAAGCATGTTATTAAACATGGGAAAACGGTGGTGCAGTGATTGTTCATGTCTCACGCAGGATGCTTGTTACTCCATGTGCAATCTTCAATGAAATACTTTATTACAGAAGTACTGTCTCTTTCAAACGTACTAACCTCCAATTCCTGTCCTTACTTTTCTTTCTCCAAATACCCAATCGCCACACAATCAGCTCTGTAATAGACTTTAAGCCATCTGTAAGCTTAGAATGCAGATTCTTCAAAAATTTTAAGGAACATTGAAATATCTTCATAGTACGTGTTTAATTATCCTATCCATCTATCCTTCCAGTGTCGCGCTAGCACCAGCAAGAATACAGCGCAAGGCAGGAACAATCTGTGAACACAGCTCCAGCTCGTCACTAAGCGCACTACAGTGAAGTAATTGTACTTATAAGTACAAACAGTTCTACAAGGAGCACTTGATGGACTGATTGAGTGCATTTAGAGTTCTTGGGATGAAACTGTTTGTGAACCGCGAGGGCAGTACAGGAAAGGCTCTGAAGTGTTTGTCATATGAGAGCAGTTCAATAGACAGCATGGCTGAGGCAGCGTGTGCTTGATGCTGTATACCGATAATTCTCTTTCCAATCAGCTGCTGGACAGCTGTGATTCCACACTCAGATACAGTGATATAAATACTCCGAGTGGTGCAGTGAGAGTAATATGGAAAAAGATGATCTGCTGTGGCAACCCTTAACGGGAGCAGCTGAAAGAAGAAGAAGAAGGTGCAGTGAGAGTAACAACGCTAAAGCATTTATGGTATTTGGAATAGTTTGACCATTCTGTGGACCATTATATTGTTACAGGTTAATTACAATCAGATGCATTAAACTAATAAACAATATGCAGTTAATTTCAGTGTATTTACAAAGCCACATCAGGGATGTGGATCTGAAAAAGAAAGGATAATCACACAGGAACAGTAGCACTGCTTTGACGCTGGGTGCTGCCAGTCTGCAAAACTGAGCAGAGAACTTGTGTATGATAGGGTTTGAGCTACCGTGGAAATGTGCGTGGCTTTATGGCAAGTTTAGGTTTTATACATCGCGTTTTAAGCGTGATAACGTTCTTATGCGACATTTTTGTGCATACGCACCTTTTATACATGAGGCCCTAGGTCCCTCATGACTCTGAACTCTTTGTGTCGGCATCTGAAAAGGATGGATGAAGTGCCTCAAAGTCCCCTACTGCATTGCAAAGAATGGCATGATTTTTTTATTAGTCATTTGAGGGCCTTATGAAAAAAGCTTGTCTAATTTTGCAAGAGGATGTGGTTATAAATTCAGTTAGCCTTTAAGAATACAGTGTTTGTTTTTTTACTTCCACAACACTCCCTGCCAGATTTTGCTTTTATTTGTTTAGCAGTATTTGCATTGAACAGTTTGCTGAGAAGAACAATGCTATATTGGGATCCAGTCATTTTTAGATCTATTGCATTAAAATATTATGATATGATTAATTATTTTGTGTTTCTGCTGCATAGTTTTTCAAGACTCTGTCTGCTGTTAACATTTGCTGAGGTATCATCTTTGTGTGAATGAGTCTCATGAGTATTTTCTGAGAAAGTGTAGAAGACAAAGCCTGCATTTCAAAAAGTATCAACATTTCATAAATGTGAGCTCTAGAACTACATTTTTAAGGGCATATGAAATACCTTACCCTATGATCATACACTATATATACGAGTATATATATATATACTGTATATATATATATATATATGTATATATATATATATATATGTATGTGTGTGTATACAGTATATATGAAACTGCAGATATACAGTATTTGCATTCTGCAGTATGTCTGCTTTTTATTTTTAGCTCATAATTATCAATTAATTAAAATATGAATTCAAAAGGGAAATATAGAAACAATTCTACTAAATTTGCCTGTAGCAAAGCAAAAAATACATAAGCAAATTTCCGTGTTTAGCATATTCTAATCACTTTTTAGATCTTCATTCTAAACTAAATACTTTGCTTTATTTTTTGTTTATATATTTAATAATTTAATACTGTACTCTAAGAACAGGCAGTGCTTATTTTAATATAAATGACTGTCAATTTTGAGACATCTTTATTGATCTACTTCAGAGGTAATTCAGTTAACTTGGAAGCAGCACAGAGTGAATGAATGTTCCTACATTTTAAATAACCTAACCCCCCCTTTTTTCTTTCTGCCTTATTATTAAAGCACCGCCTCCTCCAAAGAGAGCGCCAACAACTGCATTGACCTTACGGTCTAAGTCTATGACCTCGGAGCTTGAGGAACTAGGTAAGCAATTTTTATTTAATGAGCAGAAGAATAAAACCGGGTTTATAATCTAGAAGTGCTAATGCAAAGTGCAGCAATTTGACTGCACCATTCATCACAGGTTGCATTCAAATACAATGAGTGAGTCACAAACAGAGGAGTAAAAATGATCTCGACTTTGTGCTGCTGGTCTGTGTCTGTCCTTTGACTGTCTTGTGAAATTCATGTAAAAATATCAAGGCTTTCTGTACTTACAAACTACTTCACAAATAATGAAGGTGCTTTAAAATATTTCTGATTTGCGAGTTCTTCATCCTATTTCTATTTTAACAGTGTTTTTCTTTTTTTCTTTATTTGATGTTTCTCTCAATCAGTGGATAAAGGTAAGCAGAAACCTTTTTGTGATATTTTAATTACCACTTTATGTACATAGAAATTTTATGAAAAAAAGTTTAACTTCAAGCACTGAACAAATCCTATACCCTAAAAAGGTCTTATTATGAAATTGCAAAATAATGGTAAGCTGGAGGCAAATAAAGTTCTATCTATCTATCTATCTATCTATCTATCTATCTATCTATCTATCTATCTATCTATCTATCTATCTATCTATCTATCTATCTATCTATCTATCTATCTATCTATCTATCTATCTATCTATCTATCTATCTATAACCATCACAGAGGGAATAGCAGATGGGAATAGATGATGGTCCAGAAAAAAATATAAACTTACCTGGGGTTAAAGGAACAAAACTGGATATTTCATCCAAATTATTACCATTGAATTTCTTTACAAAAAGAAAGTAATGAGGAAACTTTCGATTTCTACCTTGAAAGTCGTGGTAGTTACCTAGATACAATTGTCCTCACAGGTGGCGCAGTGGTAGTGCTGCTGCTTTGCAGTAAGGAGACTGTGGAAGATTGTGGGTTTGCTTCCAGGTTCCTCCCTGTGTGGATAGCGCTTTGAGTACTGAGAAAAGCGCTACATAAATGTAATGAATTATTATTATTAATGTATTGTGCTTGACTGGATTTTTCTTTAATGTCCATGTGAAATTCTCAGGTTCATTTAAAATGACTAATGCTATTTGTTGATTATGGGTGACCATATGAAAGAGTAAAAACACATATCCTAAATTGCTAGCATTAATAAGACTCATTTTCCATGTTTTCCTGTTCTTTAATCTTGTTCTGTCTAAAACAATTAAAACAATGGAAAGTAGTATCTCCCATGTCAATAATAACTAAAGAAAAGCCTACAGATATCTGTGAATATCGTTCATTAAACAGCTCTTTTCAGGTTATATAGCACTGTGAAGACAAAATTAGATTTTTTTTAATCTCCTGAATATCATGAGCTAATGTTTGCAGAACTAAAAGTAATGTTGTAAATGATCCTCTGTTGTTGTTGTTGCTTGTGGGACTACTTTGTCTTCAAAGCTACTTTATAGATATGAATTGAGGAACACAGAGTGAGAAAACATGCCTGTGTTATCAATAACCTGCTTTTCTGAGGAAAATGTGATACATAAAATGTTTGTGTAGTGTTGCCATTCAGTTTTAAGCTTTGCAAGGGACTCTTGGGTTACAAGTCCGCTTAGGAAGTAAACGTGCCACCAAAAAAAGGACTTTAGGTACTGTATACCAATTAAATCAGACTGGGTCCAGCCGAAAGGAAAAGTGTTTCTCAAACAGAGGTAAGAAAGACATAGACAGTTGTAATAAAACGGCAAAAGTGAATAGTTTAACTAATTAAGACATGTGGAAACAGAAATGTTGTAAAACTTCCAAAAAGGAAAACTGGCGCCTGGCTTTCTTAATCAAACTTGGTTATTTATTTGGTGTTCTTACATAAATTAGGAAAATGGGAGATTCAAAAAAGTTCTTTTAAATGCATTGGCACCAGAAATTTAAAATACTGTTATGTATAGTTGACCATTTATCAGTCGCACGTATAAATGGCTTACATCTTATCCTCTGTGTTTTGTATATGCAGTGTCTTTTAAAGTCAGTTTTAGGCAGAATACTTAAATATGTAGTACTTGAGCTAACTGATGAACTTAAAGAAATGGTTACCCATATCTTAGTCTACTCATTGTGTTCACTCTTATGAGTCATAACGTACTCCACAGATACTTAAAATAAATATTAAAGATTTACAGAAGGAAAGTTTGGCATTGGCTGGCAGTCAGCAATGAAGGACATCATCATTAGGTCCCTTGTCGGAGAAGAAATCCTAAAGAAACAAGATAACAAGAGGTGTTTTAGGTCATGGAGTTGTCAGTATAAACAGTTTTTAAAGATGTGCAGTAAGAAAGACAGCTTGTAGCTAACACAAAGCTGCCATAAACTTCTCCTCAACAGTACACAACAACAATTGCATATGACAAGAATATATTTAAGCTTGCCACATTACCAACTTGCTCACTTCCACAAACAGTACGTTTTACTGTGCATGAAAATGTTTTTTTTTAACTTAAAAATCAAATTTGAAAAATATTTGATCCAAAAAGCAGTGGGTCAGCATCCTGTCTTTCATTTGTCTTTATCGTCTGCCTTATAATTCTAGAAAATAAATATGTTTGGACAGTACTGTGAAGGGAGATTGCTGTTTGTTGTCTGTTGTTAACTTTGGCAAGTTTTAATCCTGAATAATGTCAGCTTTAACCCTTCATTGGATTTCTGTGAACTCAAATATCACTGAGCAATCTGAGCAGAAGGTTATTTATTAAGATGTGCTCATGAGATGCCAGCATGCTTAAACAAAACTCTTATCAGACAAGATAAAAGACATTCTTTGGTGATTCCAATTACTAAATATTGTTACAGCAATTAAAATTAAAAAATATTCTTCAGTAGTGAATATTATAAGTTAATTATTATCTAAAATTCTAGACAAAAAAGTTCAACTCCTCATCTTCGCAGTGTTTTTTGGGATGTTTCTTTTTGAGGAAAATAGAATTTTCGGAGCTGATGGTGAGAAGCTAGAGTGTGTGCGCTCTCAGTATATTAGCTATATCATGGCAGCTCACAGTGATCTCTATTACTTGGTATTTTGCAAAAAAAAAAACAAAAGGAAAACATAAAGCAGCACAAAAAATGGTACACTGCATGATAATTCATGGAAATCCAGGCATTCTAAAAAGGTTTACAAATATTTTTCATGAAATCTGAATTACAAATTAAGTAAATGCCTGTAGGGAGCTGATTGAGGCTAAAGGCTAAGAAAGAGTATTGTTGTTGTCCATGTGGTGTAAACCAATCCCTAAAATACAAAAGAAACACAAAATCATACAAAGAAAAATTGCTTCATCTTAGGAATAGAAATGACCTATAACCCTCATGGTCCTCACAATAAGGGGTGTATGCACCACATGCTGACCATAGTATGAATATTCAGTTTATTCTTATATAGCACATTTCACTAAAGGCGGGCTCCTTGAAATTATGCACTGTAACAAAAGAAAACCGTAGCATAATCATGAAATTCCGCATTTGTATGCATCCATTTAAGTGCATAGTAGAGATCCAAAAAATGTGGATAAAATCTTACCCAAACTCTGCTAACAAAACATGTGTCCATTTGGCAGCAGAGGAGAAGAAGACTAAAACTACAGTTAACAGTATTAATGGAGAAGATCTCTGGGAGGGGGTCTCTCCCCTTCCCAGCCATCTTACAGCATTGTACAGCAAATGTTGCTCTTCATAGCTGTAGCATAATTTGATGGTCTAGTGCAGTGTCGGCAGTCTAGTGATGTATTAGGTTGCCATCCAATCTGAAATCTCATGTGAAGATCTGCAGTAGCAGTTTGGTCAGGTTTGAGACATATGAAAGGGATGACTATCAGTTACTTTTCTATGTGAAAAAGTTTATTCAACAGGTCTAACAATGGTACACTAGTAAGTTAGTAAGGGTGTAATTCCAGAGACTGATTGCATAACCATTATATGAGCAGGCTCATCATTCCAAAGTTTGACAGTACTGTAGCTAAAGGCCATAACTTCTAGAGCAGCCTGTTTATACTTAGAATTTTTGGAAGGGCAAATGGATATGGAGCCTGTCCCACGGACATCAGATTTAAATCTGAAACTACCTCTTATAGGGCACCAGTACATCCTAGGGGCCTACTCTGACACACACTCAGATGGGGAAAATTTAGAACTGCCAGTTAACCAAGTAAACAAACCTCTACTGGATATAGAAGGAAAAGAAAAGCACCTGAGGAGATATTCATGAATAAGCAAATTCTACGCAGATAGTGACGACTAAACATCAGCAATAACTACCGTGACACACCCCAGCATATTCTATGGAATGAGTTCTGGTAGAGGCTGTATATGTTAGATGGATATTTTTGAAATTCACCCTAATCCTAAATTGTAGCCAATTTGGAAGAGAAAGTTTTATGGTTAAGCTTCCTAGTTTTTAGTATAAATACAATATGGTCCTACAGGAAAGAATGTAAGGGTAAACATTGGCACAATGTTATCATCAGAGCTACAGTATGTGAAGAAGCAATTACAAAGGCAAGTAAAATATTACAACATAATGTAAAAAGGTGTTATGCTCAGACTGTTTAACACACTAGTGAGACTGCATCTAGAGTATTGTGTGCAGCTCTGGTCACTGCACTTCAAAAAAGACATCAGAACATAAAGCTGTGTAGAGAAGAACAACCAGGAGTATCCCAAGACTTAAGGCCATGTCGTACTCCAACACACTCAGAGAATTAAACCTGTTTAATCCAGGTCATCAAAATTCTTAAAGGCATTGATAAAGTATATCCAGCTGGATTAATTTGACTAAATGGTGAATCATGTACTCAAGGACAGCAGTGCATATTAGGGACAAGTGCATTTAAGGCTAAGGCCAGGAAAAATTTCTTGACACAGAAGAGTTGTGGGTATCTGGAACAAACTACCGAGTCATATAGTCAAAGCAGAAATCTTGATAACCTTTAAGAAGTATCTGGATGAGATATTGGGACAGCTATTGGCTAAACAAACAGGCTTGATGGAGTGAATGGCCTCCTTTCATTTGTCAGCATTCTCATGTTCTTATGTCATAGTAACACTAGAATTACGAGAGCCAACGAAAAAACTCGTAATTCCAGCCCACCTTAAATCCCTTCGCACCTCTCCGTCATCCTCTTTTATCTTCTAAATGTGTCGATAAGTCCAAGCAGCATGCTATTCCATCCCCCCACCACCTCAGAATGGGCAAGTTCTCCCAGTCCTGTCTTGATTGACTATCTGGGAGTGAGCTAACCAGAATTGTAAGGGAAAATAATTTGATGTGTGTTTTGTGTCTACAACAATCTGTGTAAACACATCGTTTTTCATGTTTTAGTAATAAATATCAAAATGTGGACATGAACTGTATAATGTGTGAAGGCTGATGGCCAAATATCAAATAAACACTTTCACAAAAAGTGTAAGTACAATACGACAGCTTCCATGGTGCATGGGTAAGATCCACTGAATTATAATCTGGAGGTCGTGAGTTCGAAACCAGCCCCCCGGCAAATTTACCGTTTTGAGTAGTGAGCTACTCTTATTGTTAATATGATACAATAAACACATACATTTGATTTGTGTCTGTAACAGCCGGTGTAAATTTATAGCACTTGTAAAAGTTAGCGTTTTTTTTTCACTTTTATTCACTCAGTCATGATATAACACCCACCCCCCCTCCCCAGATTTGACACCGTTACTTTTTATCTGAAACTGGGAATAGCTGTAGATGTGAGTGGTGTTTTGAAACAATGGAACTGGAAATTCTCTGATGTGGAGGGATAAAAGCTGACACACAAACGCTGGTGAATCTGTCTTCTTCGTATCTCACCGTCACATGAATTTTTTTTTATTCAGTTTTATTGAGTGTTCCTACTCACACAATTGTTATGCACCTTATGGTCCATGATGTCAAAGCCGCACTGACAAAAAAACGGAGACATAGGTACAGTACACCCCCAAAATTCGCGGGGGTTACATTCCTAGAGCACCTGCGAATTGTGAAAAACCTCACATTTTGGATGTGGTTAAAAAAATGCCTATTTTTATAGTTTAACCCCTAAATATGCCCCAAAAACACTTTAATTTCAAACTCAGATTAATACATTACAGTGTTAGAATGTAAAATACCGATGTTACCGCTGTATGTACTGTAATTCATGCAAGTGCGTTTTCATTCCCAGAATTAGAAGGTGCAGGGCCTTTTGGCGGCATCTTGGGGCTTTAACTCTTAAACTGCCACATACTTGGGGGTTAATGCATCCCTGGACGCCAAATACTTTTTTGCTGCACTTTAAGTAAATGTCACAATTCACAAAGAAAAAAAGTTAAATTTTAATGGAACACTTTTTTCATGCAAAGAGCATCACAATTACTGCAACACTGATCATTTCACACACTGCTAATGAACTGTAAAAACTATTTAAAAAACTACTGGAACAATATGTACAAGGTGCAACTGATGCCATGAATGAAATCACCAAGCCAACTGCACTTAAACTGGCTGCACGCAAGCACACAGAGGTAAGCGCTGATGATGGCAGGTTATAGTGCAGCCTATACCAGAGACAGTTGGGCTGCAGTGCTGCAGGGTGTCACGCTTGGGTCACAGAATTGCACACAAACACAGGAGATTGTAGAGACAGGAACTTTATTCACACACTTCAAACAAACATGTCTCTTTCAGAAGTAAAACAAGCTCAGTATGCAGTTAGTTATCGATTAAAAGAATAGGCAAACATCATAGGGGAACACAACGAGAGCGGGACCCGCAACAGGAACAGAAGTTGTTTTGGGGGTTGTGGTTGAGAGAGAAATAAATCAATCAGCCAAAAATGACACGTGCTGTTCAGGCTTTTAAAGTATGCGTAGCGTCACGCGAGAAGCATATCACACGACACAGCAGCCGCAAGTAAGGGAGCAATGTGAAGGTAGTTTATCAGCATTTTTTAAGAGGGTTTTTTTGAAGAACACTCAGCTGGGGATGCTTCACAGTCAGTCAGCAGCAAGGAGAAATGAATAATGCTGTAGTGGTCCGCTGCTGCTAAGATTCACACCGTCAGGAAGACGGCGATTTATTTATTTTTATGGTAGAGATTCCAGGGACGCACCCAGCCTTGGCCGGACCCGCACGCACTCACAAACAGACAAAAACAAAGCAAACCGGTAATCAAACAGCAAATAAAGAATGTAATGAAAACAAATGAAATAAATGAAAACGATACCACACCTGTTCCCCTTATAGTGATTACACATTAAATACAACAAAGCACAAACAAAACACACAGAGTAAATCATGAAAAACGTTCATGAAAAACAGCAACGGATTAAATGTAATGATGAAAATAGATAGTCCAGAGATCCGCACGTTGAATGGGAATGTAAATATAGTCCTACTGCTAGTTCCTGAAATAGTGAAGACAGGTGAACGGGTTCAGGAGCGCTCCTTTCTTTGCAGGATGGCCCTGAATCCACTTACAGTCCTCATGTACACAGGTAGACGGCAGACCATCCAGACACACAAAGCAATCCAGGACAAAACGAATAAGTACAGGTAACCCAACAGAAGGCAGGCGGGCAGGCACGCAGACAGGAACTTGTAACGCAAATTACATAAACTTTTTTTTTGGTTTTGGTCACCGGCCCCCTTTATAAAAGCCGCACTGACATCCTTTGACCCCAACAGCCCCAGCACCCTCAGCAGAAGACCAATCAAAGCCACTGCAGGGACTGCTGGGAGTTGCAGTTTCAAATTCTATTGGCTACTTTCACCATCCCAAGCCACGTTTTCTAATACAGTTGCTTCCTGGTCTCTCTACAGAGCAGTATTGCTACGATAAAAGACAAAAAATTGTGGAGGATATTTGCGATTTCCTCTAACAATTATCAGATAGGTTCTAAGGAAAAATCCACAAATGACTGAGGCCGCGAACTCTGAACCACAACTTTGCGGGGGTCTACTGTATATATGATATTTGGAAAAACTCATTTTATGACCTGTATAGTACATTTCAGAAAACATTGTGGCACTGATGCAACATTATTCATATTCATTTGCACACCTTCTTGCACTTGTAACCAGTGGCCGCATTTTTTTTTCGATCTTGCCAGTCTCCACATGTTGCTGCATGATGCTGTTTCTTTTGTACTCCAGGACATGGAAAGGAAAGAACAGTACAGAGAGGTCAGTTCTGCGCTATATGCAATCATCAGATTCAAAAGTTAACAATCCCCACACACCCAAGGACCGTCTTTTCTACGTTTACAACATGTGTACCTGTTGCAATGTACACACTTCTCTCTGTGCTGTGGTTCCTATTACATTGAAGGGGCTGGGAGGAGCGGCTGTCTTGGAACAGAAGCTTGTCGATGTTGCATCCTCTTTTGCTTTATCCATCACCTTTTCTTGTAAGAAGCGACGACGAAGTGTGTGAATTTATACTAGCGCTGTTAGTTAGAGTCAGATCAGATGGGGGTGGGGGTGGAGGGAGAGCGTGAACGTGATATACATTTACAGCTGATCTGACGCTGTTTGTTTTCAAATCATATTGCATTAGTGCGACAATGTTTTCTGATTGGTACTATTCAGGTCATAAAATGATTTCTTCAAAAAGTCACATATATTTGTCTCTTTCTTTTTTTCCCCGTGCTGCGTTGACATCGTGCACCAGAAGGCGCAAGCTTATTCAGTGTGAGCAGGAACATGCAGGTGGCCAGTTGCTGTGTGCTATAACAACGCACATGTACTGTACAAGGCATGCACAGGGACCACTGAGAAAAGGAGAGTGTTCATGGCACACCTTGCAGAGGAACTTCGTCTTCGCTTCTTACAAGAAAAGGTGATGGATAAAGCAAAAGAGGATGCAACATCGACAAGCTTCTGTTTCAAGACCGCCACTTCCCCCAGGAAAGCAAACTCAGTGAGTCAGTGTCAGGCACCCCTTCAATGTAATAGGAACCACAGCACTGAGAGAAGTGTGTACATTCCAACAGGTACACATGTCGTAAACGTAGAAAGGACGGTCCTTGGGTGTGTGAGAACTGTTAACATTTGAATCTGATGATTGCATATAGCGTGGAACTAACCTCTCTGTGCTGTTCTTTCCTCTGCATGTCCTGGAGTACAAAAGAAACTGCACCGTACAGCAACATGTGGGGACTGGCAAGATCGAAAACAAAAAAAACGCGGTCACTGATTACAAGCGCAAGAAGGCGTGCAAATGAATATGAATAATATGAATAATGTTGCATCAGTGCCACAATGTTTTCCAAAATGTACTATACAGGTCATAAAAAGAGTTATTCCAAATATCATATATACCTATGTCTCTGTTTTTTTGTCAGTGCGGCTTTGACATCATGGACCATAAGGTGCATACTAATTCAACGTGAGCAGGAACACTCAATAAAACTGAATAAAAAAAAATTCAAGTGATGGTGAGATACAAAGAAGGCAGATTCACCAGCGTTTGTGTGTCAGCTTTTATCCATCCACATCAGAGAATTTCCAGTTCCATTGTCTCAGAACACCACTCACATCTACAGTTATTCCCAGTTTCAGATAAAAAGTAACAGTGTCAAATCTGGGGAGGGGGGGTGGGTGTTGTATCGTGATCGTGACTGAGAGAATAAAAGTGAAAAAAAAAAAAGCTAACTTTTACAAGTGCTATAAATTTACACCGGCTGTTACAGACACAAATCAAATGTATGTGTTTATTGTATAATAACAATAAGAGCAGCTTACTACTCAAAATTGTAAATTTGCCGGGAAGCTGGTTTCAAACTCACGACTTTTGGATTATAAGTTGGCAGTTCTAACCACAACACCACAGAAGCTGTCGTATTGTACTTGTACCTTTTGTGAAAGTGTTTACTGTATTTGATATTTGGCCGTCAGCCTTCACACATTATACAGTTCATGTCTACATTTTGTTATTTATTACTAAAACATGAAAAACGTTTCTGTTTTATCGATGTGTTTACATAAATTGTTGTAGACACAAAACACACATCAAATTATTTCCCCTTACAATTCTAGGTAGCTCACTCCCAGATAATCAATCAAGGCAGGAAGTGGGAGAACTTCTTGCCCGTTCTGAGGCTGTGGGGGGTGGTATAGCAGGCTAATTGCTGCTTGGGTTTATCGACACATTTAGAAGACAAAAGATGCTGATGGAGAGGTGCGAAGGGATTTAAGGTGGGCCGGAATTACGAGTTTTTTCATTGGATCTGGTAATTCTAGTGTATAGTAATAACCTCTGTGTTCGCATATTGAATTAAAATGTAAAAAAAAAAAACAATTTGAACATATAAAACATTGCATTTTTCAGTGGTACTTAAAATAAATTGATGAATTAACATCATCAGTAAAAGGCCATATGCTTGTTATGATAAGTCAAATGCAAAAACATATCATAAGCTACAATGTTAATAGGTTTGTGAAGTGATTTTTAACAGTGGTCACTATTAAGCTGGTTAAAATAAAAAAATATTTAGCTGAATTTCAGGTTGAATGGTTTTCCAATTGTTTCACTAACATTTTTTTCTCAGTTTGCTGTTTCATTCTTCTTTTTAACCTCACCATTTGCCTTCTTAGATGGCTTCCTTCCACACTTCTCACTCCTTAACATTTTTGGCTTTGCTTCCCCCTTCCCAGTCCTCCTCTCACCAGTATACCTTACCTACTTAAACACACTTTAGCAGGACATCTGTTGGAGACACTAGTTGAAAGGTTATGTTTCTAACTTTCTATTTTCTTTTCAGTAGTAATTTTCCACTTTTGTTTCCTTCTGGAATACATTCTGATGCAGTTTTTCTTTTACTGAGTATTGTAATGTTCTTGTACAGCAAGATACTTCAAACAGTTCCTGCCTCAAAATAATAAAAAAGCAATAATATTTATTCTATTTTTAATGTTACAGTTTACAATGCCTTTTTTAAACTGTTCTGCATTTACAGGTTAAAAATATTTACCAAATATGTTTCATGAAAAATCTTTCTTTGTAATGCTTTTTTGTTCAAACATAATATCATTGCGGTCTAATAATTTAGTTCCCAAAAGGACCCAGTTATTCAAAGCCTTTGACGAAATACTAACATCTTGGAACAGATTGCTGCCAGAATTACCTGCAGTCCAGAAGTCCACTTTTTCCTTTGGTTCACCAAGCAAAAGCTTCATAAAAACAGTGTGTGCATCCTGCAGTCAAGTGTTTGCAAGTTCAAATCCCATCTGTGCCTTTTTTCATGTACTCGGGGCTGGGGGCTATAGGGTGTTGCCAAATTGGCCAGGCACTGAAAAAGAAGTGAGAGTTTGCCCTTTGGCTTCCAAGGTGACCAGCCTACTTCAGTACGTGTTGCCTGAGGTTTGAGAAGGAGAAATGAGGCTTGCAGATATAATCCTGCTGGAAGCTTCCCATCTGTCATCTGTGCCCTTGTGATGGTGTGAAATGTGGAGCATTGCAGTAAAACTTCAGTTGGCCTTTTCACTCTGCAGAGGTGAAAGGAGTATAATTGACAGTGTTTTCCCTTCCCATCAAAGAATCATTTGAAGACAGACCAGCAATTCATTCTTTATGCTAGTAGCTGAAGATTGGCACAACTGCAATCATGTATGAAAGACTACAGAGTTTATTAACTGCACAGGGATGCATCTGTGGCAGCGGCGGGCCTGTTCATCTTCAGACATAGTGTATAGCAGTGTGCAAGGCAGACTTTATGTTGTATAGGTATTATTATTTTGGATTTTGTTTTTAATTAGAGCAGCTTGGCAGCTTCATCTGCACCTGTATATGAACATATTTGAATCGTAAAAAATACACATATTTTTCTTGTTTTCCCTGTCCTGTCAAAATGCACTTTTCATGTTTTACTCAAGAATTCCATGTCCTGATTGGAGGTTAAACCATTTGCAGTTTATTCTCTTCCTGTTTTCTTAATTTTGGTTAAGATAAATATTATAGTTTGTTCCTTTTTTATTTCCAAGCCACAATGAGGAAAAAGAAGGGTGGTAAGTTTTTAAGACATTTTTGCAAGATTATATTAACACTATGCTGAATATAGCTTGTTTCCTAACAGTGGGCACACTTTTTTAAAAACTAATATGAATAAAATGAGGCCAACTTATGATTAGATGGAGTTGTTTTTTTTTTATGTGTTAGAGATTTATATTTTTCACTAAACTTTTATGTTGTAAATCGATCAAAGGGAGATATCTGATTGTTTGATGAATTGCTCTTCAGAAAGTTAAGTGTAGCTCTTTCTGTTAATTTCTGTTATTTCTTGTATCTGCAACCTCTGTGCCATTTAATGGATACTTGATGCTATTCTATTAACAAAATAGACTTGCTGTTAAACTGTGATATTTAAAACAGGGCTTGGCAAATTTCAGGCTGCAGGTTGCTATGGTGCTCAGCAATTTGATGCCAGTGTGTAAGATTTTTGAAGTTAAAATCACAGAAAATAAACGTATCTTGGTCTGCATCACAAATCATAATGTTTCTTGCAGATTATTTACAATGGCCTTATTTAGAGGAAACATATCAATCCCTTACTTACAGACTACTAGTATTATCATGACCCCATGTCCTTTGCGTTACCAAGTTCTTTCATATAGAGAGAGATCATATACAGTATGTGCCTTATTGAAGTGACGGATGGTGCGCTCTGTATAAATACCGTTATGTTATTGTTGTTACCATATAGATGGAAGCCTGGCCTGGATCGAGATTGCAGACACAGAAGTGTTACACAAGGCTGGGTCTCGGAAAAGTGTTCAATGGTTTGTAAGATGTATATTCCAGTTAATACAGACATAATGGCACCACCAGTGGTTGGTGTGTTTTATATCTAAACTAGGCGGCATGGAAAAATAGAGCCAGGAGTATGTTAAACAGAGGCAGGAAATAGGCAGCCTGAGTAGAACAATCCCAGAAGTCCCAGGGTGTGTGTGGATACCTGGTTAAAGAGCTGCAGTGACTGGAAACAAAACACCAGAGGTGGCAACTCTTCATAGCATCTGAAGGGCACAATGTCCTAAAAGAGCACTTTATGGGGCCATGCTGTTCCTCAGGTATATGGACATTTGCAACAATCCCAGGGAGTCCTGCCCCTTTAAGGCTAACAGATGACTCAGAGTTATGGAGACACCAGGAGCTACTAGAGTGGATTTTGAGCCTGGTGTCTTTGGAACAGATGTAAGGCTGTCACAGCCCAAAGACATGATTCAGTGGCATGGCTGGGATAGAATTCAAGGCTGCCTCTTAATTAGGGGTATATTGAGCTAGGAATCAGGAAGACAGAAATCACTGAGATCCCAACAATCAGGAGGATGAGTGACCAAAGAAACAGACAGAAAAAGATGGGAAGCAAAGGGAATGTCTGTTGTGTGAAACTCGGTACATAAATGTGGGCAAGTGAACCAGCCACAGCGCCAATAATTAGGGTTTATAAGTCTCCAAGTGTCGTTAGATGTTTTTTTTATTTTCTCCTTTACTTTGTATTGTGATTTGTTTCTTGTTCACCCCTTCCCTTTATTATTTAATAATCCATTTCTTTTGTATTTTCAGTTTGGCTTCCTTTGCATCATTCTCACATCATTCTCACATTCTCCCCAGGTTTATTGCGATAGCGATAAAAAAAAAACCAAATATAGTAGTTGCTTCTTGTACATTTTTCAAGTTTTTGGCCTAAATATGGATTGAATGTATTGGAACACACAACATTGCTTATTGTAGGATTTTATTTTATCATACTCTTAATTATTTTTGGCACTAAACTTAAGGTAAAGCTGCCACACCAGATAATTAAAGTGATGGACTCTGCACATCCGAACCACTAACTTCACAAGAAGTAAAAATCAAACTGTACCATGATGTTTAGTTAATCAATGCTATCCTGCTTCTGGTTTAGATAAATTAAACACAATATTAAATAATCAATTTCACATTCAGGTTTTTACATCTACCTAGGCATACCAATAATTTGTTTAAGAGTAATAATAAAAAAATAACATTTTTTATTTCTATAGCACTATGTCGTCATGATAAACTAGGACAAGCTAACTTAGCTTAGGGAGACAACAGAAGCATTAGTAGGACAAGTTTACAGGTCAACGTTTCTATCTGTGTTGCTTCCTGGGTGCGCTGGACGCAGTGCTGACAAACCTCTTTTGCGCTCTCTCAGAATAGCAGTGACATGCAAGTTTCTGTTTTTTCCACTTACAATTTTGCAAAGAAATTCACTTCGGTTTGGGAGACTTCTTGTGCAAAACTTTTCACACAGAAAATGACATATTTTCTTGTGATTAATTTTTTTTGTTGAGATAAAATACTAATGGAAGGACAAAGGAAGTAGAACCAATTTAACTCTTTTGAGGGCTGAATATTTTTTTCCAAAAACTCAGTTTTCTGAAAAGCACACAAAGCAATGGTTTCACACATAAATCAACATAAAATGTCTGTTACTGCATGCTGTGGCTGCTGTCCGGCGTCTCTGGCAGCAGCAGTGGCTCAATGGTTAGCAGGAATTTGTGGTGGGCTGGCCATCTGGCTGTGTTCGCGTAGCAGTGGCAGTCGCAGTGCAGCAGAATCTGATTTGTACCTCTTGTCATTGCAAGCGGTGGTCCACCCATGTGAAAGTTGCTATAGGTGCATCAGCTACACAAATATGTTCAGCACCACAATCAGCTGGGAGCTGATCAGCTGATGCTGGTACCTCACTTTTGTTTTCGATCTCCATCTCCAGATCACTTGCATCAAAATCAGAATCCGACAATCAGAGTCCGATTCAGAGATAATGTACAAAACCTCGTCCGTGGAGTATTTTGCTTTGCGCATTCTCTTTAGTCTCTCATTTTAGAGGTTGTCTGTTCTTCGCTCCTCCTGCACACACAGGCAATCAAGGTTAAATCTACAAAGCTAACTTTCCTCCTGGCAAATAGAAGTCAAACGAAAATGTAACACCGAGTTTTGTCACAGTTTGCAGCTGATTACAGTTGTCTACCCCTGAATTTCGACAAAAGTCAACATATGCCCTACAAGAGTTAAACAGTCAGTTAAGAAAGACATCAGCAATCAATCAATCCAACCATGACAAAGTAAATGCCAGTCCCACTCCAACCCAGCTGAACCTTGCAAGAAAATGTAAAGCACAGTAGTAAAGGAAAGGCCATCAGAGGAGGAGGTGTGAGGGTCCACAGCAGGCCTTCAAGAGAGAGAAGAGGGACCAGCAGGAGTTGAGAAGTGGTGTAGTAGTGCTGATCAGTGGCTACCTGGCCCTGGACCAGTTGCACCAAAAAGAGCCATTATGCAATTTTTGAGCCAAATGACTTGTTAATCTGTTCTGCTAACAGCAGAAGGAAGGTTACATTGGGAGGCAAGATTTCTAAGCACTAAATGAAAGGCAGTTCAGCAAGAAGCTATCTTAGAAAATGACATTTTTTTTATTATTTATACAAGTTTTTAAATCTTTTAAGCTTTTTGCAGCACAAAGTCACAGACTGTAAAAAGAATAAGTAAGATAAATAAATAATTTCATTATTAAGTTAAACTCACTTTATTTTTGAGTAGCATTCCTCATTGAGTAAAGGCTCAGAGTGTGTGCAAAAATCAGCAGCGGCAGTGTATTAGCAGCAAATTTCTAAACCATAAACATTTACATACATGAACACACAAACTAGTGTAAATGCACAGTGTGACCGAGCAGTTTAAATTTGATAACATGAACAAATCATAACAACAATTGTATGTTTTATTTAAGCGGAATTGAACACTTTCAAATATTTTTATTCAGTAACCCAGTTTTTATGTTTCTTATTCTTACAAATGCTCAGTATGCGCCCTTCAAGTCACACAGCACATGCCCGTCCTGAAGTCTAATTTATTTTCATTTACTTATTTGGCTGACGCCTTTATCCAAGATGATTTACAGTTACAGTTCTTTCTGGTTTTCCAATTGGAGCCCAGGCAGGTCACATGACTTGCTTAGGGTCACACCATGTCAGTAGTGAGATTTGAACCCACACCCTCAGGGTTTGAAGTCCCAAGCCTTAACAATCATCTGCACCACCAGATCCTTTGTAGTATATCACCGTCAATGGATGATGTGTCAGTCACAATGTGTTCCTTCATTTCAGCAAATGCCTAAATATGGAAAAAAGAAGGCACAAGGCACACTTCAGTCAGCTGGGGATATAATATAATAAACAAAGTGAAAATGAATATTTTTCTTTATGAATACATTACAAAAGTTACAGCCATTCTTAAATATTTCATGGAATATTTAGGTAGAAAGCAAGCAGCATGACAAACTGCTTACAAACCTTTGTGCAGCCTGTCGCTGCTCCAGTTGTTTCAGTCAGTGAAAAAAAATTCCCCTGAAATTGCACTGCAAAGTTTTCACACACTTTGAATACAAAAGACACCTCGTGAGGAAAAGAGAACACATGAGATGGCACGTTGTGGAGTGCTGTCAGCAAAGCGGCTTGCTTTCAGAGTGTTCACAGACACTGCAGACCCAATGATGTATGCAAAAGCAAGAATAAACACTGGACCTTCTTTGTGAAAATGGAATATGTATTTTACTAAGATGTTTATATATTCAGGAAGAAGGCATACGTTTAGAATTGCATTTATTACTGAATGTCAGTCAGTCATTGTCCAACCCGCTATATCCAAATACATGGTCACGGGGGTCTGCTGGAGCCAATCCCAGCCAACACAGGGCGCAAGGCAGGAACAAACCCCGGGCAGGGTGCCAGCCCACCGCAAATCATTGAATGTTGAAATCTGTATTTCTGGGTTTATGTTTTCATGCATATCAGTGTTCAGTAGACACTAAACATTTGTGTAAGTAAGCTGAAATAAACAGAAAATGTTAACTTTAGATTGGGCAGATGAAAATCAGTAAGACCCTGAGCTGCCTCTACAAAATGTACACGTATATCTGAATCTTCTTCAGAAGTGGTCATTAATATTTGTAGATTTTATTGATGCTGCTTCAATGGCTAGAAAATTTGCCAAGCCCTGCTTTTCCTTTTTTTTTTCTTTCAAAAGTGTTGTGCATAGGAAAATTCTCAGACTTTACTCACTATACAGCTACACATCTTATTGATAGCTATTGATGATTAATATACTCTCAATATCAAATTCAGTGCAATATTTTTTTTTTTGTTTAAACTATTGGGTATGGCTATGTATTCTGGATATCTTTGGATAGCACAAACCAGATTGCTGCAAAAATATTGTTGCATCTTGGCCTCCTTGTGTAGGAACTGAGTCAGTAGGAACTATAAGGTTGCCATGGAAATGCTATTCAGTTCAGTTCATATGGTTGCAAAAACATTTCACCTGAAATGAAAATCAAATATAATTTTTTAATGGAATAAGGCTTAACTCCCTAAGAACCTGAATGTAATCTTTAAAATGGGAAATGAAATATGCCAAAGATGTGTAGGTCTATACCAACAAAATAAAATATGACACATTTGAAACTAAAGAAAGGCAAAAATATGATATGATGCAAAAATTAGAAGCATAGTGCCAATTGATTTGACAGCATGTGCAAGGAATTTGTACTACTCTTTAAAATTCCTGGGAGAGGTGAAAAAAAAAGAAAGTCAAGCCTCAGTGCCACAGCTGAAGGGCAGGAATCACAGGCTGTCCCCCAAGAATACAGCACATCTTCAAGGACAGACTGCAGCTCCCTCTAAATCCCACTCCGTCTGTTCCCATTCCAATATTTCTAACCTCATAGTTCTAGTAAAAGCAGATTTTTTTGCATGCCTTAAATAGCTCATTATATATCTAAATGAATGTGTATACTGTATTAAAGTAACAGGGAATAAAAAGCTATCCTTCCATAATTGTCCCCTGTTCACTCTAAGGATATCATGATGCACCCTCCTTAATTAGGGAATTTTAAGCCATGCAACATTTGATTACTGTTTTTGACCAGCAGGTGTGTTTTTTGAGCATTCAGGGAACAAAAGAATAATTTGAAACATTCTGTGGGTTCAGATTAAGGCGCTGAACCCTACTGTGTTCATTCACCTCTTCTTGGCTGAATGAGATTCTAAATATGCAATACCTGCAGTTGCCATAATTTGAGAATTTGCACTGCAATCATTTTTTCTTTGCTACTTGCTCTTCAGAGCTCTTACACAAAATTATTCTAATGTTATTACTGAAAGATAAATTTAATAAAAGATTTTATTTAACAGCAATTTTCTTACATCTTGTTTTACCAGACTAAATCCAATACCTTTGTGTTGCCAATGTGATTTTATACTAGTGTTGTCACAGTGGACGGCACCTTATAAGGTATAGCTAAAACTCCAGTAATAAAGTAAAATTCAAATATTTCAAAACTAAAAAAAATAATATATAATTATTTATTGCAGTGTGAAGTTTGAGGTGTCATATGATACTGTACTGTATATACATTGTATCTGGGATTTTTCTTAGTGTAAAACTTCATACTATTATCTGTCATAAATCCAGCGGCTAGTGTTGTTTGTCATTCAGATCCAGTGGTGCATTTCCCAGCCACTGAATGAGTGCAGTGTGGACTACCTCTCTGTAAGATGCTATTACATTTTAAGTCATAGCAGAAAACAGCTGGCTAATTCTCTTTTTTATTCTTATTGATACGTATTAGGATGGTTATTACATTTAATTTATTTTCTTCATTTCTATATAGATGATCAGCCTTCAAATATTGAGGGTCTGAAGAAGAGGATTATTTTTCAAGTCACACTAAGTAAACACGATATGCATGGAGACTTAACCAAGAAAGCATGTTGCATAAATGCAAACAGTAAATAAAAAGTAGCTTGCACGGCTTACTGAATGCCGTTTTATTTTTTTAATCTGCATTTTGGAGGACAGTCGTTTTTCCTTGGCTTGATGGATCATTAGGTGTAAGTTATAGTATAATGTCAGTGTTCACTTAGATGGACACCTTATGTTTCTGTTTGCAGATAAAGTGGATGAAATCATGCCAATATCCAAGCCTCGAAACACAGCCGATAATGTATCGGTAGATATGAGAGTTGCAACAATCAAGCAACGTCCGTCCAGTAGGTGTTTTCCTGCTGCTACAGACATGAATGTAAGTGCTTTGTCTAAACATGTGCATGAAAAATGCCTTGTGCATGAATTTGCATGTGTAGCCAAGCCATTCTGGCAAGGTCAGCACCTTACCCATATGTTTGCTGTAGTGATTTGCAGCCAGTGTCTCTGGCACAAGACGTCATTGCTTGTGACTGAGCAGTTGATTGTCTTTTTCTGGCTTGTAGCTCTGGTAATGTTTTTTTATAACTTAATACTCAGATAAGTACAATTAAACACAATTATGTTTTTCTCTGTTTTTTAAAGAGATTTTAATTTTTAATGTGATACAATGTTTGATAGGTTGTCACCTTGATGGTGTAGTTAGCACCTCGTTCCCAAAGTCTCTGTCATCTAGGTATGATTCTTGGCCCCATCACTGTGTTCCTGTGTCAGTGTAGGGTTTGTTTTTTTTCTGGTTACTCTGTTTTCTGTCTTCCTGTATTTATGTTAGTTATTAAGTGGTGACTCTTAATTGGATCAGTGTTTGGTTGTATGCATGGGTGAGTCCTGTGATGTAAAGACATCCCGCCTACAGTTGGCTCCTGCCTTGACTTATTTCTGATAGCATAATTTCTGGTTCCCAGCAATCTTTTAACTGAAAAAAGAGCATAAAATGAATAAACTGACAATATTTGGCAAAGAAACCAATGAAACAGTACACCCAATATTATACATAGGTTACAAATCTCCTGTGCAACTGGACTTAACAGACCAAAAAATAATTATGCCAGTAGATATTTACTGTATTTTGGAAACTGTGATTTTAAATTTTATTTAATATTAACAAAGGAACGGTTAACACAAGCTATGAGTTAACTCGCATTTCATTGAGTCTGTCAAGACATGACATACGAGAAAACTCGTATCTCAATATATTGCCACTATTGTATGCATCTTTGCTGCCACACCTCAGTTACCTACTGCAGTGCTGCCATCTAGTGTATAGCCATAGAAATTTTTTTGGTGGCAACACTTGCAGAAAATAGTGTTTGAAATAGGCAGTCCGTAGTTACATCACTCTGAAACTGGTCAAAAGTGCTGATCATTTGAAACAACTAGATTTTTTGCAAGATGAATATCTTGATGATAATGACAGTGACTGAGATAGTGACAATCTATTGGCTGATGTGGAACCTGTAGGCTGCCCTAAAGTCGTTTCTTTGTCACAACCCATCCTACTTGTCGTGACTGTCAGGACAGCCCTCGATGGACATTCAATCTCCCACTCAGTGCAGACGGTCACCAGCTACAAAATGTGTTGTGTAACAATTGTGGACAACACAAAGAAGCGTGTTATATGTGGAGCACATGTGCTTCTAAGCATGCACTCTGCATGGAGCCATGCTTCTAGGACTGTCATTCAAATGTAGACTTTTACATTTTGCTGGTGAGAATAAAGTAATTAACAGTTTATTTACATTTTTGACAGTTTCTGCTGATAATAAAACAGTTGTTTTCTAATAAATTTCTTGATACTTTTTTGACATATTTTAATAGAGTTCATTATTTATCATCATTGTGTAGATCTATACTGCAGCATCCTTGTAATAAATGGTCCAGCATTCAATGTGTTAACGGATCAAGTCTATATTTTTAAGCACTTTAGATCAATCCATTAGTTTCAAAAAGAAGCCTTACTCTGTATAGCAAAATCGAAGTGTGGGTGAACTCTTGCATGTGGTTAGGAATACTTCCTCTTAAAAATCAGAAGTGTGGCCATTTGATGGAAATGGGTACTGCAAATAAACAACTTTATTATACATGCACACCAAATTAGTAATTGTGTTTGGTTTAAAACAACTGCATGTATTATGTGTATGACTGTTCTGTATAAGCAATTGTTGATATAGTTTCTGTAACATGGTACCCTGAGTTGGCTGCATTTCTTTTGTAGTGGGACAAACGATGAGGCAGGGCAAAAGGCAAATGCTTGGAGTGCCAACTGGGCCAAAAACCCATTTAATTCAAACAACAAAAAAAGGAACACTGTAGCAAAAAACATGGTACTCGTAGGCGTTCTTAGCTCAGGACCATTCCCTTGAATCAGTGCTCTCTCAGGGTTGCACTTTTTCTCTTCATCTTTCACTCAAGTGTTCACTGTTGTTGTCAGGCCCGAAATGAGATGCCACCGTCAGAGAGCATCGCCCTTTTACACCTAGCGGAGTGGACTTCCCTGGCCTTGTTGCCCTCGAGAGGAGGTTTCTCAAGGCTGTGAGGGAAAAGGGAGACAAGACTGTTAGTGACACAACCCCCTTTTGTCCCGGGATGGTACTACATACCTTAGGTGACCCTCTGGCACGCATGCGTGACACACTGTATGCTATAAACCTAAGTTGCAGTTTTCTTCATTTATGCTACTTCAAACGACACGGTGTGTAGTGCTTAAATCCATACCCTGTGACGTGCTTTTGCTCTCCCACATATATCTTTAGTATTGTTCCCAGTCCTACATATCCTGTTAGCCATACCAGAGTGAACTTGCTCATTTTCCTCTTATGTTCCTTACTGATTTAAAGATACAATCCTATTAAATTTTAAACTACTACACTTTTTTACAGTTGAACTATATCAGTAACAGGGATTTTGAGAATATGGAAAAAAATATTATTTACTATTATATTTCTATTTGCCTGCAATTAAACTGTTAATTACTCATTTGCTGCTGTTTTTCTGAAGCAGGTAGTGTGGCATTGTTGATAAGCCATTTGGCTTAATAGTTAGAGTAGCCCCTGCTTCTGGCTCTTCGTGTAACCTTGATCTAATAATGTAAAATCCCTTTTCTCTAATTGTAAAATACATACTGTACATGATCGGTTAACCAAAAGCAGATAACTTCACTCAACTTTTACATAAACATTTGCTCATCTTCTCTGTGCTTTGCAGTCACTCTATGATCGACAGGGTATAGCTGTAATGCCTCCGACCGTGCCGGGCAGTCCAAGAAGTCCTTACCTGGGAGTACCACGAGGCACAATGCGACGCCAGAAATCTATAGGTATGTTCTTGTTTTATTGACATTTCTCAGGATCATCATGTTTATTTTAATAATTGTCAGGGAAATGATTAATTGAGTTGAATTGAACTTCATTGCCAGGCAACATTGTCGAAGTAATAAATCTGCTAAGTCAATAAAAGCCGCAGCATCAATACTTATGAATAAATAAAATGTACTGGCACTTCTTATGCATACTTATGAATAAATGAAATGTACAGTTACTTCTTATTCATCAGTGTTTTTAAAGGGACTAACTGTAAGTGTTAATAGTTACAGCATAGTGATTAATATTGTTGTGGGTTATGAAACCATGTTCGATCATTAGGTATCATACAGTTCAATAGAAATCCAGACCATTCTCACATTATTGTACACTTTGCTTTACCAGAAAATAGCTTGCATTGCCATTATTTTTAGCCAAGTTGTGATTCATCATACATAAATTATTCTAAATGTCTTTTGCTGTAAATCGTGCTGTATAAAAAACTGTAATATATGTTGCTTTGGGAATAATTCCTCAAGTAATTTTCTTAGCCATTCATGATGTTTTATTTCTTTTTACATTGCAATTTTCAAGCATCATAACCTACTACTCCATGCATGAATATTTATCTTTCTTATCCTATCTACACAGCAGTAAAAGTTAAATCAAGTATTTATAATCGGTTCTTCAATATCATATTTTCAAAATATACCATTTTTGCTAATACACTCTAATAGACACATTGTGCAAAACAATAACTGAACGTGACTTGCATTTAATTGAAAATGCTTGCTAGCAAATATTCTTTGCAAAAAAAACCTTCTCAACTGAAGACTAAGAGGCAAGAAAATGACAGTTCTCTCCAGTTTACTTATACATTAACCAGCAAGTCTTAACAGCAAGGAAAAGACAGAGCAGAGCAGCAGCTTATGAGAAAGAATAGATGGCTACCCATGTCAGTGTGATCCAGCATCCAGAAATAGCCTGTCATTGATGTAATTGATAGCCCACAGTCTGACAGCAGGTACAGACATTGACTCACTGATGGACAATATAACCAAGACACAGAAAAGGATCAAATGGGGGCAACATGGAAGAGGTGTATTGCCAAATAAAACAAGTTAAGTCTGTACCTGTACATACACAGAATGGATTCACAACTGTGAAAGACATGGGGATACACTTCTGGAAGAAAAGGTGCCTAAATAGAGGGGCCTGGATCTGAGGTTCTGTTCAGTTTTTTTGTATAACACTGAGTGCAGGCTTAAACACTGCAAAGTTCACAGGTCAAATGCAATTATGTTAAAAATTAATTAGTGCATAATGCATACCCATAAAGATATTGTATTGTAGATTTGACCTGGAGCGCCAACATCAAGGAGCTGCTGAAGAAGGCGCAGCACAGGCTGTATTTTCTTAGAATCCTCAGAAAGAACCATCTCCCCAAAAATCTGCTCCCTGCCTTTTATCATCGTTCCATCGAGAGTTTGCTCACATACGAACTGTGTGTGTGGTACGGCAGCTGTAATTCCTCAGAAAGGAAAGCGCTCCACAGGGTCATCAGGACAGCGGAGAGAACAATTGCTTGTACCCTCCCCACTCTGGAACAAATCTACACCTACCGATGCCACAAAAAAGCCATAGACATTTCATAGGATTCATCACAACCCGGTCATTGCCATCAGGCAAGAGATACAGGACAATGAAAACCAGGACAAACCACCTTAAAAACAGCTTTTATCCAAAAGCAATCATGGCCCTGAACTCAGAATAAAACTGCTCCATATCATTCTCCCAATGTGCAATATAGACCAAAAGTCAACCAGTGCAATTTGAATATATAACAAGTGCAATTTGTATATTTTGTAAAGTACTTTTATTACTATTCGGTTTGTTATTATTTTCTCTCTTCTCGTCTTTTTAACTCTTATGCCTCACACTGAGTCGACTGCACCTTCAATTTTGTTGTTCCTTTGTAAAAGTGACAATGACAATAAAGATCTATCTATCTATCTATCTATCTATCTATCTATCTATCTATCTATCTATCTATCTATCTATCTATCTATCTATCTATCTATCTATCTATCTATCTATCTATCTATCGTCGCAGTTTGAGGCCCTTGTCGTCCTCTTGAATCCTCTGACTCGACTCCAGACACCAGGTAAAAGTCCAAATATTACTTTTATTTGAACCATACAGTGCACAAAGCACCCTCCACTCCACAATACTCATAAACTAATCAATAAACAATACAATAATCAATCCTCCACACTCCCAGACACTTCGCCACCCTTCCTCCCAGCTCAGCTCAGTGTACTGGTTTCCCAGAGTCCTTTATATAGTCCCTGACCCGGAAGTGTTTCTCCCTTCTGTCCATGTGATCATGAACACTTCCGGGTCGGGGGAAAAGCTCCTTTCTTCAACCCGGAAGCACGTCGTTTCCTCTTGTCATGTGATCATGACGCACCTCCGGGTTATAGGGCAAGTAAGAGTCCGGCAGCCTCCCCAAAGCGACTCCTGGTGGTCCCCATGGTATCCAGCAGGGCTGTGCATATAAACTACAAAGTCCATGAGGCCCTGCTGGAATTCGGGGAACGTCCACGCTGTTGGGAGAGCTCCACCTGGTGGCCTGGGGGTGATGGCAGGAATATTTAGCCGACCACACACCACACTATCTATCTATCTATATTGATTTGTTTAAGCACAGACTAAAACTAAGCAGTTTCAAACTGATTAACATAAGTAGAACCTAACAATATACAGTGGGTTCAAAAAGTATTCAGACCCCTAAATGTTCTGTATATGTTATTGTATTGTAGATTTAATTTTAAAAAGATAAATTAGCCTTTTTTGACTATCAATCTACACTCAGTAACACATAATGACAAACTGAAACATGCTTTTTTAAGTCTCTGCATGAGAAGAAACACATACACATTATGTATTTAGTTATAAGCATTCATAATACTCAATCAAGTGCATTTGTCCAAGGATAGCTGGAAAGGTTCAGACTGTCATTCAGAATCTGAACAGCCCATGAAAGTCGGTAAGAGAAATACAGGAGCAAAGCTTAATGCTACAAATTGCTGAAGATATCCACAGATTATGTGGAAAATGCTTTTTGCCCCTGCTCACATTGTGCAGCTAACTGCACAATAAAAATGCATCAAGAAGCATTTGCTTGGGTTATGCTTCCAAATAATTAACCAATAAGCATTTTTGTTTGTTCAACTGAAGTCAAATGTAGGCAAATTGCTGCCACATCCACCACCACCAGCTTTTTAAAAGAGCTAGGTTATGGAAAATCAAATACTGCATCAGATTATTAAGAATATCACAAGCTGGAAGAGAGCCTGTTGGATTGCTAGATAACAGGATGGGTATTCAGTATTTTAAGGTTTTTCTGAGAAACAAGAATTCTCTTTTGAACCTTCTTGAGATGTGATTGGATCATCAGGAAAACAATGATATAACAATGACATGCAGACCTTCAGTGTACACTTTGCAACTGAAAACAATTGTTCAAACTTTCTGTGTATTTTAATGTTTACAATTAAATATGTATTTTTATTCATTTTTTTCATTTTTAAAATGTATTTATTTTCTATAGTTGTTTGTCCTACTCTTCATTGCTGTGATGACAGCTTCAGTGGAATGAAGCAGATGTCACAACAACAGTAATTGCTAGTTCCTCCCTGGAGATTTCCAGTGATTCCTAGGTGTTCTAAAAATGTATTCCCTTCACAGTCCTTGGATTATGGATTAGTTTATGGGGTGTGTCCAAGTGGTCTAAGCCCAGGACACAGTACAGTAGAGCATAATCATACAGTATCTCATTCTCATTGGTCACTAAGACCACCTGAGATGGTTACTCTTTATCAGGAGCACTTGTGTCTCTACTTCAGATCCAGTTGGGTTGTCAAGGTCCACATTATGTTGAGAGCAATGATTCTAGCAGCCATATAGAGGAACGTCACTTCAGCCTCTTTCCTAAATTTATTTTTGGCCATCTATTTATATCCTTTCCCAGTACAAATGTAGGGTCACTGGAACATACTGTTATTTAACACTGTTCTGCTCCCAAAGAAATGACTTAATCCATTTATATTGTATTTAAAACTTTATTAGCATATTGTCGTACAATGAGATACAGATTGAGAGAATAAACAAAAACTGATTTATTGTTATGATGTATTTAAAATTAGTAAATGTATGGTGGATGAAATATGTATACTACTTTAACTGGTGACTGTCAACTAGTATCCTACAAAAAAAGCTTATTTTTCTCAAAATTATTTACCTTTAAAATTGCTGAATAAAATGTTTTCCATCTCTTGCCGCTTCATTTTGTTTATTTTTACTGATATTTCAACTTCCATAAGGTATTGGAGTACATCTTCTTTAAGAGTGAGGTTTTAATATTGAAAATGCAGCATTCAAAGTGAATAAAATCTACAGCAACACAGTAAGTAGCTTTAGGGCAAAATGTGGATGTGACTTTGTTTTTATTTTTCAAAGCAGACTCGACTTTCTCCATTTTTTATAATGTTATGAATTGTGATAGAGTTGATATGAAATCCAGATTGTCAATGTGATTTATCAAGTGAATACCTGATTTAAAGTCCTGGAATATTTGTGAGTAATGTGATGCTGCTTCTTGATCCTTCGCATATTTTTTGGTTTATATTTAGAATTTCGTTAGGCAAATTAGTGTATAGTTTTTAATATGAGGAATGAAAAATTAACATAGAAAATACAGTTTTTTTAGAATTAATGAATGAATGAAAATGCAGCGGTGGCTTTGTTAACCTGTCAATGTCCCAAATTTTATATACTGTATATGTTTTACATTCCTATCACATTTTTTTTCTCTTTTGCTAATATTAGATTATGGTGGAACTGATGAAAAAGATAGATGATTGTTTTTGTTTAATATGTTAATTCCTTAAAAAAAATCAGTTTTTGATGTGTTTATAGTTTGAGGCTTTTGCTAAATGAATGAATTATCGTCTGCAGCTAAACCATTCAATTAACTTACCTTAGCCTAAAACTGTGGCTTATGTATCTTTACAATACATTGCACTGAGTTTTATTTGCCAGTTTGTGTCAGCTACAGGAGTTTGTCCTGGTACATTTAGAAACTGATTCACACACAATCATGCCGGTGTGAAAAAATCAAGTGCAGATCTATGAGGCATATACTGTAGACATTACAATGCAGCATATACAAGACACAAGTGCATTTGCATTTTTCAGTACAGTGCAGTTATGCAGGTTCAGTTCAGCTGGGACAGCAGAAATATGAAAAGATCTATAAAATTTATGTAAAAGTCTACATTAAATAACTTCCACTTTCTCTGTTTGTAGTTCACATGTGGTGTGACTATTTTCAACAAAGAACCCAAACATGCTTGCTGCAATGAACCAACTGATACAATTTATTCAAAATATAAGGATACTAGAAGATGGACATTTGCAAATATATATAGATATATATGTATTGAAATATAGAAAAAAAGGACAGTAACAAACAATATAAAACATAAATTTACACCTGCTTAGTTGAACTTTTTATCTCCTGTAGAAAAAGGCACAAGACTTATGAATTCTGATCTTTTGATTCATGTGGTCAAATTGGATCTATATCACTATCTGTGCTATGATAGTACCATTCATTTGCTCACAGCTAGTCTACACTGCTTTACCCCACAAAACACACGGTTTGTTCATGTGTATGTGTGTGAGCTGCTGCTGTGAACTTTCCTACTAGTTTTAAGAAGACAAGTTTATAATAGCTATAAACTTATTCTTTACAATAGGTCTTTCTTTCTAGTTACAGTTATACCAATACAATAAATCATTAGGTGGCTTTATCCCAAATACTAAAATACATTTAATAGCTTTCAGAATCAAAGTAGGTGTACCTATGGTTTGATTCTTGTTAACTTCTGGTCTTGTTAACTTCTCCTTTGCTCCATTACACTTTTCTTTATTTGTTCAGGAGCTGTTCTCCTTCTTCGCCTTGATCACACTTTCTGGTTGCAGATGGTGCTGCAGCATTCTGCACACACTGTGGTCATATTTTGCTAACATAAAGTTTACATTTGTTGGGTAGGCTGTGATCAGTCGCCTTTAGCAAGATGAATGTTTGGCTTTTACCCACAATCTGTCCTACACATGCAACTTGTTATACCTTAGCAAGGCTTGGACCTGTTACATCATTGTCTAGCTCCAATACAGACAAGTCTTCCACTCTTCCAGTCCAGCACCAGGTTACCCTTCGGAGTAAACTGGATTGCTGCAGCCTTTGTTACAGCCACAGCTTAGGCAACTGGTTTATAAAAAAAGATGTTTGGGTGATCATAAGCTCAACTTTGGTTGAAAATTGGTGCAAAGTTTTGTCTATCAGGGTTGCCAGTCTTTGAGTTATAGTTCATTGTGTTTAGAAAGTGAATCACAAAGTTATCTTTGGTTGTCACTTTGTTTGTGATTTATTATCCTTGTCAGATAAGGTCCAAAAACTGAATTCCAAAGAGGCCCAGTGGAGAGAAACCTCACGCTTGACCTAGAGTTAAGAGTGACTGACAGCTGGTTTTTAAGCAAAAGACTTGTGTGGCAAAGGAAAGAAAAATGTGTGATACCAGTCCGTTAATATATACAGTGCATCCGGAAAGTATTCACAGCGCATCACTTTTTCCACATTTTGTTATGTTACAGCCTCATTCCAAAATGGATTAAATTCATTTTTTTCCTGAGAATTCTGCACACAACACCCCATAATGACAACGTGAAAAAAGTTTACTTGAGGTTTTTGCAAATTTATTAAAAATAAAAAAACTGAGAAATCACATGTGCATAAGTATTCACAGCCTTTGCTCAATACTTTGTCAATGCACCTTTGGCAGCAATTACAGCCTCAAGTCTTTTTGAATATGATGCCACAAGCCTGGCACACCTATCCTTGGCCAGTTTCGCCCATTCCTCTTTGTAGCACCTCTCAAGCTCCATCAAGTTGGATGGGAAGCGTCGGTGCACAGCCATTTTAAGATCTCTCCAGAGATGTTCAATCGGATTCAAGTCTGGGCTCTGGCTGGGCCACTCAAGGACATTCACAGAGTTGTCCTGAAGCCATTCCTTTGATATCTTGGCTGTGTGCTTAGGGTCGTTGTCCTGCTGAAAGATGAACCGTTGCCCCAGTCTGAGGTCAAGAGCGCTCTGGAGCAGGTTTTCATCCAGGATGTCTCTGTACATTGCTGCAGTCATGTTTCCCTTTATTCTGACTAGTCTCCCAGTTCCTGCCGCTGAAAAACATCCCCACAGCATGATGCTGCCACCACCATGCTTCACTGTAGGGATGGTATTGGCCTGGTGATGAGCGGTGCCTGGTTTCCTCCAAACGTGACGCCAGGCATTCACACCAAAGAGTTCAATCTTTGTCTCATCAGACCAGAGAATTTTCTTTCTCATGATCTGAGAGTCCTTCAGGTGCCTTTTGGCAAACTCCAGGCGGGCTGCCATGTGCCTTTTACTAAGGAGTGGCTTCCGTCTGGCCACTCTACCATACAGGCCTGATTGGTGGATTGCTGCAGAGATGGTTGTCCTTCTGGAAGGTTCTTCTCTCTCCACAGAGGACCTCTGGAGCTCTGACAGAGTGACCATCGGGTTCTTGGTCACCTCTCTGACTAAGGCCCTTCTCCCCCGATCGCTCAGTTTAGATGGCCGGCCAGCTCTAGGAAGAGTCCTGGTGGTTTCGATCTTCTTCCACTTACGGATGATGGAGGCCACTGTGCTCATTGAGACCTTCAAAGCAGCAGAAATTTTTCTGTAACCTTCCCCAGATTTGTGCCTCGAGACAATCCTGTCTCGGAGGTCTAAAGACAATTCCTTTGACTTCATGCTTGGTTTGTGCTCTGACATGAACTGTCAACCTTATATAGACAGGTGTGTGCCTTTCCAAATCCTGTCCAATCAACTGAAATTACCACAGGTGGACTCCAATTAAGCTGCAGAAACATCTCAAGGATGATCAGGGGAAACAGGATGCACCTGAGCTCAATTTTGAGCTTCATGGCAAAGGCTGTGAATACTTATGTACATGTGCTTTCTCAATTTTTTTATTTTTAATAAATTTACAAAAAACTCAAGTGAACTTTTTCACGTTGTCATTATGGGGTGTTATGTGTAGAATTCTGAAGAAAAAAATTAATTTAATCCATATTGGAATAAGGCTGTAACATAACAAAATGTGGAAAAAGTGATGCAATGTGAACACTTTTCGGATGCACTGTACTATACTATACTCACGCATAAGTCGGATCTTGAAACCCAAAAAATTGATCATAAAATCAGACTCCGTTCAAATTTTTTTTTTTTTTTTTTTTTTACATCTTCTTGCTTTCTCCAATCTCCCATCAGTTTCTCAGACACATCGAATTTTGTTGCAGCAGCGAGTTACCAATTTCTTTCACTACTTCAACAACGTTTAATTTTAAACTAGCTTCATATTTTCTTCTGATCGAATGCTCTATTGTAGATAAGAGATGCTCTTACGACAAAGGTGTATGAGGGTGTGTGATACAAATAACACAAGACAGTGCATACGTTGCTTCAGAATAGTTCAGATATTACCGTGTGGTCACGTAGGCACAATATAGAGAGAGAGAGAGATAGAGTGGTTAGGCGCACTTGTTGATAAAGCGCGTTGCCGCACCCATATACAAAAAAAAAGGCAGTGTGCTCCATGGTTACTCTCTCAGGTGGGCATTAGCATATCATAATTCCTTGTACCAATAGCATGTGTTTTCCGCATATGACTTATACAACCGACATTACTATATAAAATACCAGAATACCTAATCCCAATTGAAAAATTAATTTAATTCAGTTGTCATCCACCCCCCACTGTACTATAAAAAAAGGTTTCTCAATGAATAAAATTCCTTAAATAAATAATGAATTAGAAAAATCAATAATATTAATATCAATAAAATATTAATAAAATCAATCCCATAAAATCTATAAAATTGTCTTTAAAACACTAACCCCCCCTAAAATTTCATAAACCCTAAATCCCCTTTAAAATATATTCCTAAATACATAAATAAATAAATAAATAAATAAATAAATAAATAAATAAATACCCAAATCTATCAATCAATACTCCATAAATAAATAAATAAATCTATCCCAAACTACTAAAAAAGTTATTTTTCATTCAAACCCAATGGGGCCCAGGTATTTAACGCTGTTATCCATTTCCGTTCTGCTTTTAGTCTCCTTGTCTTGTTCCAGTGCGCCTGTTGCTCCAGACCAAACATAACTGGTCTATGTCCATCTATTTTGAAATGTTGAAATAATGCTGTTGCCTTCCTCTGATTGGCGATGAGTCTGAGGTGCTGCACGAATCGGTCCCTTAGTGTGTTTTTAGTTTCCCCTATATAGGTTAGACCACAGGTGGAGCACTGTATCCCATAAATACAATTTTTGAAGTTAAACTGAAAGTTTTGGTGAATGGGTTTATCCACCTTTGCCAGTTTATTATAAATATTCTTTTTTCTGGCAAAGGGGATTTTCCAGGCTGTTTTATTTTTTTGTTTCTTTGATGAGCACTTGGCCTGGACCAGAATGTCTTTAAGATTTTTGTTTTTCCTGTAAGCGGCGATCAGTTGATATTGTTGGAGTGGAGCATGAGTGCCCTGTGCCCCCATAAAATGGGAACGCAGGACACCCATGACTGCCCTGGCATGTAACGAGTAAGTGATGACAACTGGAATTATGTGTCTGTGGCCAGTGTTGGTTATGTGCTCCACCCGTGGGGTTCCAGTCTGCAGATGATCATCCTCCCTCAGCTCCATCACCTGACCCAGAATCCCAACCCTATTAACCCCCTCAGGGCCCCCTCCCCCTACATGATTAGGGTTGGCATCGGATAGGGTTAGCTGATCCCTTAGTTCCCCAGTAATCTGCCATACAGTATGAACAATGCAGTGAACAGGGTGTCAGTCCATCTCAGAGACTCAACACACAATGGTAGAAAATGAAAATAATAAACACATGAGCAGAGAACATACATCCATAGCTGCCCTTGTCAGGACCATTATTTAAACAAAGCAATTACTTTGTATACATACTCAAATTTGTGATTCACAATCAAGTCAAATTGCTTTTTATTTAGTGTTGTTGGTAAATTTCAAGGATGGTACACTGGTGTGGTGGTTTAACACTACTAAATCTTAGCTCCATGTGATCTGGATTTAGTTCCTGGTCTGATCTTGTCTGTTTTTAGTTTACATGATACATTTGTTCCCAATACTACCAGAATAAGCTAAGTCTACAAAAATTATAAAATAAAAATGCAGATTTGGAAAATAGAAGAACATGTTATCCATGATGGATGCAGTTAGAAGTCAAAGATATAATTAACGTACTTGGTTGAATATTCAAAAGTAAAAGATAATTTAGACTGGAATAATATGCAAAGCTTTAAATTATAAAGATGTTTTTTGTATTACTACAGGAATAACTGAAGAGGAGAAGCAATTTCTCACACCACCTTTGCTAAAATTTACCCGGAGCCTTTCAATGCCAGACACATCAGAGGATATTCCACCCCCTCCAGCAACTTCGCCTCCATCTCCTCCCTACAATACCCCCAAGTCACCAACAGCAAGAAGCTATGGCACAATTAGGCCGGGTTTCACCCAAAATTCTACACCAAAAGGTCCTGGGCCCAACAGATCTGAAAATATAGGCACTATCCGAAGAGATAAAGGAATGTATTACAGGCAAGATTCTGAACAATATGATGCAGATGAGGCTTACAAGCAAAATGCTTCTAATCAGCAAAACTTTAGAAACAGAAGGGCCCAGATGCCAGAAAACCCATATTCAGAAGTTGGGAAGATGGGAAACAAAGCAGTTTATGTGCCTGCAAAGCCAGCTAGACGGAAGGGGACATTGGTAAAACAATCCAATGTGGAAGACAGCCCTGAAAAAACTTGTTCAATTCCAATCCCAACAATCATTGTCAAGGAGCCATCTACCAGCAGCAGTGGGAAAAGCAGCCAGGGAAGCAGTATGGAGATTGATACCCAAATGTCAGAACATCCGGGGCAGCTCAGACCTGAAGATAATTTAAATTTTAGCAGTCCTTTCGCAGCTGCAATTGCTGGTGCAGTAAGAGACAGAGAGAAAAGGCTAGAAGCCCAAAGAAATTCACCAGCTTTCCTTTCAACAGATTTGGGAGATGAAGATGTGGGACCTACACCAGCCCCTAGACTAAGACATTCCAAATCAATTGACGAAGGAATGTTTAGCAATGATGAACGTTTGAGAACTCTTATGGCTTCTAACCTGCTAGCCCTTCCTCGTGGAAATGTGACAGCCTTCAGCAGTCCAGAACCTACCTATCCAAAAGAACCTATTAACACAAGGACAGTGAATGCTCCTTCTAAAGGTGAGACCACTGAAGTAAGTACTGGAGCTGATAAAAGTTATAATTCTAATGGAAATAATTATGTGCATCCAGTCACTGGCAAGTTGCTTGATCCCAATTCTCCTTTGGCTCTTGCTTTGGCTGCAAGAGACAGAGCAATGAAGGAGCAAACACAAGTGGCTCCTGCAAAGAATGAGCCTGGAAAGGCAGACCTTAACAAGCCACTTTTTATTGACACTAAGATGAGGTCCAACATGGAAACTACTTTCCCTGTAACAGCCACTATAAGTCGGCCAAATCAAAGGGCTGCACTCAAAAGGCAAGCAACGGAGGCCAAATATGAATGTGAACCAGCAAAAGAGGAGAAGAAGCCAGAGGAGAAGATGAACATGTTGATCAACATTGTAGATACCTCACAGCAGAAATCAGCAGGGCTATTAATGGTTCACACAGTGGATGGAGCTAAAACTGAAGAGAACAGCTTGTCAGAAAGTGAAAAGGAGGAAGCTGTGACAGCAGACAATGCTCCATCAGAGCTACGTGACACTAGCCAGGCAGCAATTGAGCCCAGTCCACCTGTGGTGAACCCTCCAGTCAGTTTGGCCTCTACAAAAACTATAATCACTATCAGCTCAGTCGATGAACCAGTTGTGCTACCCTTCCGTATACCCCCTCCTCCTCTGGCATCAGTAGACATTGACGAGGAGTTTGTTTTTACTGAGCCATTGCCTCCACCACTGGAGTTTGCAAACAGCTTTGACATTCCCGAAGATCAAGCGGCAACTCCTTTATTAGTGGACCTGCTAAAGCAAAGGAAAAATGGGGCAGCTGGTCCCACATTAACAGCGTACAATCCCCATGCAGTTGCTGTAGCGGTGGCTACGGCTACAGCAAACACTTTAGAAAGCAAGAAGTCAGTTAGTCTTTCGAACTGCATGCCGCCAACATTTGTGCCACCCCCAGAGAATTTTGATAATGTTGCAGACTCTGGGATTGAGGAAGTGGATAGCAGGAGCAGCAGTGACCATCATTTGGAAACAACCAGCACTATCTCAACAGTGTCCAGTATTTCCACCTTGTCTTCCGAGGGTGGGGAGAACCTGGATACCTGTACTGTCTATGCAGATGGGCAAGCATTTCTGGTTGACAAGCCTCCCGTACCTCCAAAACCAAAAATGAAGCCCATAATTAACAAAAGCAATGCACTTTATAAGGATGCCCTAATTGAAGAAAACATTGACACTTTTGTGATTCCTCCCCCGGCACCTCCTCCACCCCCAGGGGGTGCTCAGACAGACACTGCTAAGTCCCCACAGCAAAGGACCTCAAAACTTTGGGGTGACCCACCAGATGTTAAAAGCCCCCCTACCCCCGACCCCAAGGCAAATGTAATTAGCGAACTCAATTCAATATTACTACAAATGAATCGAGACAGGACTTCCAAGCCAGGAGACGCATTGGATTCTCCAACAGGGTCCAGAAGCACAAACTTTGGAGTAAGGTAATCTTGGCACGTTGTTTTAAATTAGGTGCTTTTCTTTTCGTTAAACTTCACCATCTTTGCTATAATTTGCTTTTGTAAACACAGTAAAGGGCATTTATATGTTTTTATTAAAATAATATGCTTTATTGAAAATAAAGATTACTTTTTCCTTTTAATACGAATTCAAATAAAATTACAGAGAGAGGAGATGAAAGGCTGAATAAAATGAAATTATCTTCATTTGAGGCTTAAACTAGAGTCAATGAATGACTTTTTGCATTAGAATATTATGGTATTAATTTATTGGCATTATACTTTGTTCTCCAGGTTTAAAAAAATAGATGTTCAATTACATAACAAACTATTGCAGAAGTTTTAGTTAATAAGCAAAAAATATGTGTTTGCCCTGTTCTTAACAACAAAAATATAAGCTTTTTTCACTATAGCACGGAATGTAGGCTGAGAATGCTTGTACTTAAATAGTATTTTAACAGTGAATTATAAACTGTACCGCATTTACATGCATAAATGCACAACTTGTGTTAAACAAACACTTAAACAGAAGCAGTCTCCATTATTAACAAAGACAAATCATGATGATATAAAATCCATTAAAATTAAAGTTGAGATACAGCCAGAAGGAAAGTTCTTATCAAAAGTATTCCTGAATGGAATTAAACCTCTGAGGGGCTGAGCTTTGACTCCCAGGCATTCTATAGCACACTCCATATGTGCCGGACAGTCTAATAGGAAGCAGAATCAGTCCCAAGGCTTTTATTCTGGTTCAGAACGTAACTGGTAATTGTTCCTTAACTATGTCTTGGAAGAATTTAAGACATTAAAATATTTGAGAAAATTCATTCTACATCCAAAATACGTTCAGAAATTGATGATTATTCAAATAGTTAGACTAATTATTTAAAAGAAAGAGCATGCGTTACCTAATATAGGTAATGTATTAAATACAGAATGTAATGTCTCTCAATTCTGTGCCTAAAATTATGAGGATAAAAGCTAAATGTAGGGAAAGCTATTCTGCCATGCTGAACAGAATCAAAACGAGCTAAAAACAATTTTTGTCTGCCGACCACTATTGATATCTTTGTTAATAATGAGTGCTTGTTAGAAGATTGCACTTCTAGACTGCTTTGACTAGAGGGGAGTGAAATGAGCTACAGTAATGAAAAATAGTAGCACCTGCCCACTGTACTACTTCTAATACACTATAGCATGTTCTGTAAATTGTTTTGTATTTTTTATTATTTTCTTGGAATAAGCAAATCAGAAAACTGCCAGCAAAAAGCGGGATATTAGTATATACAACATGAAGAATTGATTTCAGAGAAGAAATGGCCGTCCTTCCCATAGGAAACTTGCAGACTGAGATGGGGTGTTTCTCCTTTGTGGGGAAAAAAATACAACTGTACAATTCAATGATAACTGCTGATATTTCTGAAAGGGGTTGTTTTGGAAGCAGAGGAAATTATGGACCATATTCAGAAATCCCGCAGGAGACACTGATGTCATTCCTACAAATTGCTTACCAATTTTCATTTGGGGGCACAGAAAAAATGTGGTGGAGAGGGATAGTGCCCACCTCAGCCCCCTCTAATGTCGGCCCCTCAGCTCAGTGAATTTGTTTTGAAAAAGCGTATGTCATTAGGCACTCTTGGACACAAAGTGTACTTTTCTACATATATGTAAGCTCTGCACTGTAGCCATCTTTAACATGTTGCAGCCCTTTGGCCACTCGATAATGAGTTCAAGGGAAGGGCTCTATCTGCTATAATGATATAGTACTAAGCCTTTATTTTACAAGTTTAATAAATCTGCTGATATATCATAACTCTAAAGTCTTAATTGTTCTAAAAACTTTCTGGGTATAAAATGAGCCCAGAAAATGTTCTTAAATAGGGTTTAGTTAATGCAGCTTAACAGCAGTGGCTGATATACAGTACATTTGCGGGCAGAGTTATGGTGCGGCCAGGGTTGTTGCCCTGGCTTAAGTTTATATTTCGTTTGTTGAATCTTTTTGTTGCCTTTTTTAAACATAATTGTGTGTATTGTATTATTAATTCTGTTTATGGCTTTGTTTTTCTCCTTTTTATTTATTTGATATTGTATTGTTTATTAATTATTGTGTAATTTTGTATTATGTTAACATTGTGTATATTAGTCTTTGTCATGGACAGCACAGTTGTGCAGTGGTAGGCACTGGCGTCTTGTAGTAAAGAGACTGGGATTTGCATCCGAGATGTTCCCAGTATGGAGTTTGCATGTTCTCGCTCTGTCTGCTTGGGTTTCCTGCCAGAAAGGTGAATTGGCATTACAAAATTGGACTTAATGTACAGTATGCGTGTTCACTCTGTGATGAACTAGTGTCCTGTCCAAAGGTTTCTCCTGCCTTGTGCCCTATGATTGCTGAGACAGGCTGCTTTGACATTGCTGGTTTTTGATTTACTATTCTTGTTTTTATATACTGGCTTTTGACCACTGCCTCATGTTAAAGGTAGTTGGATTATAGAGCCTTTGTCCCATTTTTGAGCCGCTGCAGGCTGTAATCCTACATTTTGAGCTTGGAGTTAGCCTGACCTTGGTGGTGTGGGCCTACTCTGCGGAACCAGACCAAGGTCAATCACTGATCTGGGTTGTGGTTTTTTGAGGCCTGACCCCCTTTTTTGAGTGGTAGGATCATAACAGGCAGAGCTAATTACATACAGTATCTGCTATATGTCAACCTCAAATAAAAAATTAAAGAAAAACAGAGTTGTAGCAAATGTGTTTTCTTCTGTACAGTTTGTTCTGTTGAATTACAAAGATGTTGAGTTTCCACAATCATTAATGGTATAACTGAAAGTATTTGAGTATGATTTTGTCAGCCCAGGGTACATTTTCACTCCTTAGTATTCAGGTCCTTGAAACCTATTCTGTTAACCATTAGGGCTAATCCTCAGTAGGTCTTAACCTCCCACATTGTGAAATGCATGGTGCTGTTAATAAATTCACTTAGTTTGTGGTTTTTGCATTTTTGCGAGTTTTCTGTCTTCTAAATAATAATTTACAGTATGTATACTATCATAAAGCGCTCCTGCCTTGCAGTTAGGAGACCCGGGTTCGCTTCCCGAGTCCTCACTGCGTGGAGTTTGCATGTTCTCCCCGTGTCTGCATGGGTTTCCTCCAGGCGCTCCGGTTTCCTCCCACAGTCCAAAGACATGCAGGTTAGGTGCATTGGCAATTATAAAATGTCTCAAGTGTGTGCTTGTTGTGTGTGTGTGTGTGGGCTGTCGTCCTGCCCGGGATTTGTTTTCTGCCTTACGCCCTGTGTTGGCTGGGATTGGCTCCAGCAGACCCCCATGACCCTGTAGTTAGGATATAGCAGGTGGATAATGGATGGATGGATACTATCATAATTGATCTCACTGTGTGTAATGGTTGTTTTTAAATGTTACTAATACGTTCGTTTTTTGAAGCCACTTAATTAATTTGATAACAAATTATTAATACATATCATAAAAACAGAAAATACCATTCTGGTATATTATGGGCATGATACATGGATCATCAAACAAAAAAAAAAAGTTACATTGTCTTTGTAGAATAATGTGGAATAATCTGCACGCTCATGCCCTGCCTAAGCTGGTGGCACACTAGACCTGACTTCAAAGAATCGCATCCCTTCTTTAAAAATAAACTTTAAGAAATCATGTTAGTTAGGGGCTAATATATTTTCCTATATTATTCTCTAAAATGATTTGTGTTTTGGTGTTTTGGTTTGGTCTAAAAAAAAAAGAATCCAAGCAAAAGCAAAATTCAAAGCAAAATCACATAACTAGAAAAAGTGAAAAGGAACAACAACATTTATTTCAATAGTACATGTTAATACACAATGTACAGTAGCTCAAAGTGCTTTACAAGATGTCAAGGAAATAACTACAAGAAAAGTAAAAGCAAATTAAATAAGAATAATAATGTCTAAATAACAAAAAATAAATAAATATGCTTTTATACCAAATAGAATATAATTAGTAGAAAGGTGTTGTCCTTATGTATAGTATTGTTTTTTAGTCTCTGAAGAGAAGTTCAATGATATGATCTGTGGCGAAGTCAGTTAAGAGGAGTGTTAATTATTTTAGTCGTTAATTCCTTTAATGTTTTTATTGTTTTTGACACTAATGGTTTTATTGATTTTGTCACGGGGCATGCACTAAGGTTAAATGATGATTAATGTTCAGCTGCATTACTATAATCAGGAGGCCCCAGCTGAGCATGAAGAAGTAACAAAGGGAGCAGGGTAGGGTTAGTGCAGAGGATGGGGTTGGTTATATTATATATATATATATATATATATATATATAATATAGTAAAGAGAGGGAATGTGCAATTGCTTTTGGAAGACATGTTGTATCAGAGAGGAGGACAAGCTGGGAAGCATCTGTCATGCTGATTAATTTGTGGAGAGCAGGACCGAGGGCTGATGATGGCTCTGCAAGGCAGATAGTCTCTCTTTAGCTAAACAGCAGAAATATAGAACTTGCCAGAAGAGAAGAGGCCACTGAGCTGGTTGAAGCAGGGAGGTCCCAACACAGCAGCATCTGTGACAAGGCAAGGTGCCTGGTGGAGTTGTGGTGACCGGCAGAGGAGGCAGTTTGGTCTGTGGTGAGCACTAAGAGGTGGCAGACCGAGATTCAATGGGCTTCTTCAGTGGAAACTATCATTAAATCCTGATTAGAATGTTGAAAGAGTAAAGAAGGCACAAAATCGGTGTTACCTCTCCACTTTGGATTATAACTTATTTTTTGGATTTCTATTACTGTTTTGAACACTCTAACACTGATTGTTTTTACTGGGACAGATTTGTGGAGTATTTATTTATTTGGTCTATTTATTGATTTTGAATATGTACTATTTGCAACTTTATGCGCGCTTTAATTCTCATTGTATTTTATTCTGATTTTAAATTGTCACTTGTCTGCCTCATTTGCAGTGGTCCGTCCTCAGTCTACAAATTACAAGATTTCCTAATAAGAGACAATGCCTTGGATTGAAGAAAGAAACCAAATTCAAAGGCCAAAAGACTGCACAACACCTACCGGGCATTGTACCAAACATAAGTAGTTACTTATTATTTTTTAGGCTTTGTCCTAAAAAGTTCAGTGCAGAGGATCTCATGCATAGTTGGAGTATCTGCTAGATTAGTAATGATTGCATATCCATGAAGGATATGATCATTCTGTACATGTATAGTCTTTTAGGAGTAGAACTAAAATGTAGCTACAAAAAAAGCCAAACGTGAGTTTTTAATTGTTTTTTTAAAAAATGATCCACAGAGTTAGGCTGGTGTATCTCTGTTGGTAAAGTATTCCAGATTTTTGGTATAAAACAGCAAAAGACTACCTCACCATCTCTTTTATACTCTTCAAATGATAAGAAGCCTGCTATTAAAAGATCTAAGGTTACAACTTGATATGTAGTGGGACGACCTCTCCAAAATATATGCAGGAGCAAGATTATTTAAAGCTTATATACCATTAATAGTATTTAAAGTTAGTTATAAAGGACATGGGTAATAACTGTAATGATACTAAAACTAGGAAGATGTGCTAAAGTTTCTTTTTTTTCCTCAAATTCTTGCTGCTGCATTCTGAACTAACTGCAACTGATTAATGTCTTGTTAGGAATGCATTACAATACTCTGTAATATATTACAGATATATACTAGTCACGCTTCCTTTCGAAGGGAGATAAGAGAATAATTTAAAAATACTTGCTGTCTCTTGACCTACATGTACTTTCAGCTACTTTCCCCAGTATTCGTGCGCATGTGTGTATGAATGATTCTTCACTGGTGCCCCCTCTGTTGAGCACATTCCCATAAAGCCTGCTTCTCAGGCTCTCTCATTATTTTTGAGGTGGCTTTCTCACATCCTGTCCACTTGTATACTGGCTGTCTTTGAAGGTGACTCTCCGCATTCCTCCCATGCCGTTTCTCCTGCTCACACTTCCTCTATCATCGTATCGCCAAAGCCAAACTGACCAATCAAATTGCTCAAAGTGACAGGACGCATAGAATTCAGTGTTTTATTATATAGCAGATTATAAAAATATTTACATTTTTGCCAATCACTAAGATTTCAATTTTTCCTTATTAAGCGTGAAGAAAGGCATTGGATCAGAGAGCCCAGAGCGTCAGGATCATCAGGTGCTATAGATAAGTAAAGCTGCGCGTCCCCTCTGGTAGTTCACCTTGTGTTTTGAAATAGTCTAGCCTAATGGAAGTATGTACCTGTAGACTGAAAATAAGAGCGGGGCCAGAATAGATTCTTGTGGTACACCATAAAAAATATTATGGATTGCCAAACTACAATCACCACAACTACCAAACAATGTTCTTCCTGTTATATAAGACTAAAACCAATTTAAGACCCTTCTCAAGAGACTGACCAATTGTCTAAGTCGATTTATAATAATACTGTAGTCTGTGGTGTTAAATGCTTTACTCAGATTTAGAAGAACAGGAACAGATAGTGTGGCCTCTGTTAGCATTAACCCGCTGGTCGTTTACTACTCTAACCAGTTAAGTTTCTGTACTATGATTTATTCTAAAATCTGACTGAAACTTAACTAAAGAATAGAATATTTAAGTGATCATTTAATTGCTGAAATCTACTTTTCCAAGAATTTTATTTTAAATAGACAAGTTAAAGATAGCTCTAATGCTGTCAAAGATATAAGAGTCTAGATTATTTTTCTTGAACCAGAGATTAACTGCTGCTGTCTTTAGAGAAACTGGGAAGACCCCCTTATCTAATGATGAGTTAATTATGTCAAGCACACCGTCAATAAGCACATCAGATACAGCTTTAAAAAAAGCCTATTGAGACTGGGCCAAGGATTCAAGTGGAAGGTTTTAGTTGAGTAACTATTCTATGAAGTAAAACTATTTCAGTGAAATAATTTATTTCAGCAAAAAAGCATGCTGAGGCTCGACTGGATTAAATTCGGAGGAATGTATTATATTGCATCTAATATACTTCATTTTGTGTCTTAAAAATGCTTCAAAAGCATCACAGGAAGAACGAATGAAGGAAGAAATAAAAAGCTATGGGAATGAAAATAATTCAAAGAAGGCACAAAACTAAGACAAAAATTTAAAAATGAACAGTTTCAATAAAGGTAGAAAAATATGGAGAAACTATCAACGTTCAAACACAAGTGCAAAGGGAATCCATAAATAAGCTACTACAAAATCAAAATGAAAACTTTATAATCAAGTCAGTTGTCAAAACCAGGCAATCTGATAACTTAATGATCAAAACCAAAATGATAAACCAAACGCTACAACGCAAAGAGAAAGATGGGAACAAGAACATTAAGAACTTTAAGCCAAATAGTTTTAATGCCAGTGGTGACTGAGCCAACTTTGTTTTGTCCTTCAGCTACTTCAAGGATGGTGAGTTACAGAACCTGTTGCCTGTTCTAATTACACTGGTCAACAAGCATTTTGCTACTGGGATTCTTTCACCTGTACTTTAACAAATTTCACTTGCTGACTCCAAATCTGAAAACCGTTTTCGTCCAGCATGTCCCATTTTTTAGTTATGATGTTCCAGGTCTTGGACAACTAGGGTGACTGGACAGTAAAGGCGATGCGTTTCAGCATTTAAGAAATAAGTTTGGTCTCAAAAAAAGTGAAGACAAAATTAAGGAAGGTGTTTTTGTTGGCCCTGAAATCTGTGAACTGATGCTTGACGATGAGTTCAAAAAGAAACTGAAGTCAGCTGAATCAGCACCCTCATTCATGCAGGTTGTCCAGAATTTTCTTAACAAGCACAGAGCAGAGAATTATGCTGAGCTTATGGAGAATATGCTGAAAGTATATTAGCTTACAGGAGCCAGAATGTCACTGAAGACGCATTTTTTACATTCTCATCTCGACTTTTTTCCACCAAATCTAAGCGATGTTAGAGATGAATATGGGGAAAGATTTCATCAAGATATAAAGGTGATGGAAAACTGATATCAGGGAAAATTCACTCTGAGCATGATGGGTGACTACTGTTGGTTCTTGCAAAGAGAGACGAATGTGCAGTACAAACGCAAAAGAAAGTGCCTCCAACATTTTTGGGCACGCTGACCTCACTTTTATATTGAGGTAAATTGACATAAATATACTTTACCGTGTCTCTGGTATTGTCTTCTGGTTTGTTTTCAGAATAAACACATCAAAACAATTTTGGTGGGACAAACTCTAGGTATCTTTTTGAAATATTATATTGACATTCAAAAGTGTCAAAACGTCAATGATGTGTATTTCAAAAACCTGATGTGCTAGCTTAATTCCGATTTCATATATGAAATTAGTGTAAAAAACTTAATAAAGAGCTGCTCTGAAGTTCCCAGAAGCAAACAAATAATATTTTTTGTAGACCAGTGCAATGGGCCTCACCCCTCCATTACCAAAATTAATCAAGTGATTAGCATCATAATTATTCTCAGACAAAACACACCTTTAACTAGTATAAAGAACTATTAGGAGATAACTAACAGTGCAGTATTATGCAAATATCAGCTAATCCAGGTCAATCTACTGTATATTAAAAATATATAGATAAAAGAATACTTTTTAAAATAAAAGCGTGGGTGCTTTTGCTAAGATTTTATTGATTGATGAAAAGCCCCCACACTTTTATTTTACAAGTGATGTATGAGAGACTTACAGTATGTTTTACTTTTTAGTACACTTTTTAACTTAATATAAGCGTGGTTTTTAAAAAGTATTTTATGTATACAGTATATATATATATATATATATATATATATATTACTTTCAACTTTTTAGGGTTTGTTTTTGTATAATTTTGTGATCAATATTTTAACACTTTAATATATCTATCTGTTACTAGCGCCCTCTATTGGTGAAATCTTTAACTATGCTTCATATGAAAATTTCATTTCTGATTATTGATTCATGTATTGTCATCGGAAGTAAGTGTGCAAAATTTCAAGTCATTTGGACAAAAGGAAGTGGGTTAAATATCGATTACAAGATTTGTACCAACAAACAGGTGAAGTTAAAAGAAGCGTGGTAATAAAAAATAAAACAAATATAATAAGAGAGTTCCACACATTGTAGTTGCTGCTGTATAACATGTCAGCACCAAAAAGCAAGTGTCTGAAATTTCACTTTCATGGCAAAGGAAATACTTAGTAGTGTAGCAGAGGTGAAAAGGCACTTCCAGAACACAGATTTCTAGTTTGGGTTCTGGTTACAGCTATTCAAAAATATATTTAGAATTATGTATATCATTTTTGTTTTGATTTCTAGTATACATATCTTGGTGTAACATAGGACATTTGACAGACTAGTGGAGACCATTCAGTCCATCAGGTTTGTTTATTTAGCTGATAGCTAAGCTGTTCCAATAGCTCATCCAGATACTTCTTAAAGGTTGACAGCTTAAACTACATGTCTCCGTAGTTTGTTCCAGATTCCCATATCTCCTTTGGGTAAAGAAGTACTTCCTGGCTTTAATCCTAGTTGCATTTAATTTTCACTGGTGTCCTTGAGTGCATGATTCACCTTTAAGCTGAAGGAATCCTCCTCTATCTACTGTACTTTATCAAAACTTTTGAGGATTTTGAACACCTCAATTAGGTCCCCATGCAGTCTCCTCTGCTCAAGATTAATCAGGTTTAATTGTCTGAGTATGTCAGGGTACAACCTGTCCATAGGTTCTAGGGTGCACCTGGTTTGTCTCCTCTTCATAGCTTCAAGTACTGCTATGTCTTTCTTGTAGCGAATTGACCACAACTGCACACAATACTCAGATGGTCTCACTCGTGCATTTTATAATCTAAGTATAACGTCCCTCAATATATATTCAACAGTTTTTGCTGATATAAGCTAACATTTCATTTTCTTTTCTAATTTCTTCCGTGCATTGCTTAGACAATGAAAATGTTTAGTCAACATAAACCCCTAAATCCTTTACAGAGGCTGATTCCTGTAAGACAGTGTCTCCCATTTTGTATTTACTGTATAACTGAAGTTTCTTTTGCTTATGTGTAACACTTTGCACTATTCTATTTCAAAGAGCGTTGTTTAAGATTTCCCCCATGGTCTGAAGCTTGTCCAGGTCTTTTGAATTCTTTTTTACTGCCTCCTCAGTGTCTGCCATTCCTCCAATTTAAATGCCAACTTCAAATTTCACAAGTGTACTAACTACAGTATACTAGAATCATTAATATAAATCAGAAAAAGTAACAGTCTAAGGACACACTCCTCAGAACTCCACTGATGACCTCACTGTAAGTGGAGCATTCCTGATTCGTGTGGAATTGCCTTTATTCTCCAACAGAAATACATTGACTCAAAGAATTTTTACAAATGAGAGGAGATCATTAATACTTAATTATGTCCCAATATCTCACATTTAGATATATTTTCAAAAAGTTGCCATGTTTTCCACTTCCGGCACATGACTCAGCAGTTTGTTTCAGAATTACACTTTGTGTGCAGAAATACTTTCTGGACTTTGTCTTAAGTGCACTTCCTCATGTTTTTCAGTAATGTCTTCGGGGGTGTGATTTGCTGTTTGAATGAAATAATTAAATTTTTTGATATGTCTAAGAATTTCAAGACATGGATGAATCCTGCAGGCAGCGCTAGCTCCCTCCCTTGTTGGAATAAGTTTGTAATTGTGGCATGTTACATAACCCGAAACTATATAGATAAAATATAAAAAAGCGATACCCCTCCCTTAGTGATACGGCAGTAAGAAATCACATAGGAGAAATAACTTAGCTTTCTTTAATGATGGTTTACGTGGCATAACAGACAAGGAAGTCATGAAAAAACCTTGTGTAGAGTTTGACATTTTCGTCGCTGCATTGGAAGGATTTTTCCGGATCGGATGACGGTATCTGTTATCCGTCCGTCGGCTTCAAAGGTGGGCCAGGCAATGTTCCAAGACTTTATACTGTTTCTCCATGTGCAGGCTCCCACTTAGGTAATTCATGCCATTCCAAACAAGGAAAAGAAGATCTAATCCTGACTCTGACACACAGAAATAGTACAATGCCCATTTCACAGTTTGTCCTTAACTTGTCTTGTCTTATGCTTGCCTAGCAGTTCTAAATGATGATCCCCTGTGTGCTAAATCTGGCCTTGTTTTAGCTGTACATGTGAGTGGATTTATAAAATATTTTTTGTACAGAGCACAGTGACATATTAAACTTGCTCCCTGTTGCTCCCTGTAGGACTATGTTGCTGAACTTGAATTTATACTAGCTATATTACCCAGGTTCAGCCAGGAAATTTTATAATACAATGGGCCTCAGTTATAATGGTACTTTTCTGTATACAATATTTATATTTTTTCCCGTGGCTAATATTGGTTCTGTGGAACTTCTATCTGTTGAACATGCTACATGCAATTGCCCGTGAGTGGAAGATTTCTGCTGTAGATCAATTCCTGCTTTTCCTGGTTAATTGGCTTTTGTTGATGGATATTGCAAATGAGAAATTTAAAGGAATCTATATTCCTATTCTTTTGAACTGAAATAGGTAATCAGTAAGAATAATGTTTTTAATTTTGAGTACATATTACTATCATAATTAGATGTTTACAATTTTTATTTTTAATTTTTCACCCAAGCATTTCTTTCCATGCTTTTTATCAGTTGTATGTTCAAGCTATTTTTTTCTTTGACAAACCCACAGCCAGATAATATAGTTATAACAATGAATTTCACTTTAACTTACTATAAACAGGTATAACATTTATATACTGCATATGTACATGGCCCATGTAATGAACCTTATGTTTTAAACACTACACAGAACAGAACAGGAAAAAAGAAATAATTTACTGAACTATGAACAGCATGGACCATGGAAAGTCTCTATAGTTGGTGGGAACTGAAGTGAGAGGGTCCTTGGTGGTGTTGGTGTGAAAGAGATTGCAGCAGAATTCCATTTTAAAGGATATCTCCGATAGCATTTGGTAATGTTACAAAGGTGATTTAAAGTTCATTCTTTCAAAGCTATATAAACTGCTAAAAATTTGACTCTCCATTAGCATCAAGGCCTAAAATTAGTACTTGCCTTAGTATACAATCTGTTTGAATAAATGTCTATAAATGAAAAAACAAGATTACCAATTACTTTTACTCATTTAAAAGCACCATCCAGTTTTCTTCTTATTACATTTTGAAAATAGGAATCTCCATTCATCAAACTTCAAAGAGAGCTTAATGCTGATTGGTATTGCAAATAATGATAATTTGAAGGTGGACAACAGTGTTGGCTTTTTATAAACACAAGGCTGTGCACTGATAAAAGATGTAGTGTAATCAGTTCATTTCAGATTTATCGTCACATATGGTGTACACCGTAAAATGAAGTGCATGTATGGCCATGTGCATCTCATCTCCACTCTCCGGTTGGTTTCCTGAATCTCACTTTGTAAATGATGTCAAATATAACCTCACAATAGGTAATTAGTAAAATAGCTGGGTTTCCTTTTGAGTACATTACATTTCACGTGAATTTGCATTGGCGAAAACTTACTAAAAACAAGTATTTGGCTTAAGAAAGAAAGAACAAAAGATTGCTCCTTAAGTGTTTAGCAACACTGCATATACTAGTTTTGGCAACACATTTCTCAGAAAAGACTCTAGATTAAAATAAAATAAATAAATGTTGTAAATTCAACATGTCTAAACACAATCCAAGATGAGACAAAACAATGGACTCTAAAATGTACGCTGTAATCCAGTGAAACAATGGCGTTGTTATCCCAATGTAGTCGAATTAAATGCATGACTTGCTACGGTACCTTTGATGACATGCTGTGTTTGTCGATGCTCTTATTTAAACTTTGTGAGGGCTGATAAAATCATTTGAAGCGGCACACTAGCTGGTATCCGTCAATAAGGGCGCGCACAAAAAGGCGACCTTCAAAAGGGCGACCTCAATTGGGCACGGCGAATAAAAGTGCACATAAATAAAAGCGATCTTCAAAAGGGCGACCCCAATTGAGCGCCGAATAACTGCGTGCATAAATAAAGGAGTGCTTCAAAAGGGTGACGTCAATTGGGCGCAGCGAATAAAGGCAAACGCAACAAAATTATTACAGAAAATTTATTAGATAAAGGCAATGATTGAACGTATAAAAAGGTGAAAGCAAGAATATTAAAACATCCAATTAATTAATGCATGAACTTCTAACAAACTACTTCTAACGAACTATTTCTAAAGCTCTCTATATTTTTGGTATGACAGCGAGACGAACATTTTCCAATCCTATATTCAGTGCATTTCCAGATGTGTTTCCCGTTGATAGTTTTCTCCTTTCTGAATGTATAGCCTTCGACTATGAGTAGATCTGCACCTTTGTTGCTCTTCACATATTCCAGAGCCATTTCAACTAAATTATCTATGAACGCCTTTATTTGCCGTGCTCAATTGATGTCACCTTTTTGAAGCGCTCCTTTATTTACGCGTGCATTTATTCGGCGCTCAATTGAGGTCGCCCTTTTGAAGCTCGCCTTTATTTACAGGCGCCTTTATTCGGCACTCAATTGAGGTCGCCTTTATTTACGTGTGCCTTTATTCTCCGCGCCCAATTGAGGTCGCCCTTTTGAAGGTCGCCTTTTTGTGTGCGCCCTTATTGAATAGAACGACACTAGCTAATGGGATTTGTAGTCCATGTATTGTGTACCCATGGAGGCCACTTGCTAACCATGTCTTCTTTGAAACTCTCTTAACTTTTCTTTGTCCACTTCACATCTCATTTTCCACGCAATTCACCACCACGGAGGACAGCTGCTCTTCTCCACTCACTGCCAGCCCCATTTCTCCCTGCGGTTATAGCTACAGCTTGTACGGTGGCTCTCTTATCCTTGTAGCGTTCATTTGCTTGAACTGCATGCCTCATTTCCCTGCACGAACACAGCTATAGAACACAGTGCCCAAGGATACCCCACTTGCTATAGCTTTATTACTTTACAAATTTCGAGAAGTGAAAAACATGTATTGGTTAATTTTTTTTTCTATAATGTCACCATGTTTCAATCAAATCAAAGTGTTTTTGAGATTTTGAGGTATTTAGCTTTTCTGTTGTAGGATTCCTTTCTTAGTGAATTCCTACTAGCCTAAATGTGACAAATTATAGCTTTTGAACTAAATGGGAAATAGTGTTTTTATTGATGAGTGAGTAAGTCAGACAGCATGACAGTGGACGAGTCAGTCAACTTTGCATTTTTTTTTAATTTATTATAACCACAAGAAGGCGCCAGAGAGCCCCAAACCACAGACACAGTAAAGCACCTCACGTTGATAGGGTAAAATAAAGGATTTGATTCTGACTCTGACTCATTCATGTGTAGCAGAGGGCTTCCTTTTATGCCAGATCCGCGAATGCTTCCAGGGCCAAAACACCCTATAATGAAGGTAGGAAGATCCTCCCCTGACAGCGCCCTCTATCGATCCCAAGGGACCCCTACAGGGCTGCACTTCTGAACTCCATCCCCCTAACACCCCTGCATGTGTCCCGACTGGGTCCTCATACAAGGACCACTGCCACCTAGTGAATGGGGGTTGGAACCCAGCCCCGTGTTTCGGCTTCCACTGGTCCATCCATTATTTTATAGTGGCTGGGCACAGTGTTATCTTTCTGCCCAGCCGGCCAATCCATCCATCATTCCTCTTGGAATAACCTATGCTTCTCCCTGGCCGGGATGCCCATTCTTATCCCACAATATATTTATATTTATATTTCTTTTTTTTTGCTTGTAGCACTTTTCACTTGTCTGTGTTTGCCCAGTTCTGAAGATTACCTAAGCCTTTTTGAATTGCTTTTGCTTCCTACTCACATGCTCCAGTCTTTCACTGCAGGGTTCATTTATCACCAGTGATAAGCTTTTAATAATTTGCATTAAACAAAGATGTGGCCAAGTGCTGAGTATATGCCTTGAGCCTAAATTAATGACCTGGCTGGAAAACAGAGATAGGGTAGTTACTCAAAGGAAGTGATTTGTTACAAGTTACTAATGGCTTCTCTTGGAATTAAGTGGGATTATATACTCATTATTTCCTGGAAAAAGTAATCAAACTACTAATTACTTTACTTTTACCTTATGATGTAAACCCATGCAAATATGTATTATTTTGAAGCTAGAAGGATGACACCCAAATGTCCATTCAGTGTTTTAAGAATGAGAAAATACCCATTAACAGTGAATACAAATTCAGCAGATAGCAAATACATTACACATATTACATAAGCACTGTGACATTTCAAACATTTGACCCAGCAAGTGGAGATTTGTAGAATTCTTTAACACTAGAATTACCAGAGCCTATGAAAAAACTCGTAGATCCAGCCCACTTTAAATCCCATCGCACCTCTCCATCAGTGTCTTTTGTCCTGTAAATGTGCAGATAAAGACAAGCAGCAAGCAGCCTGCTATTCCATCCCCTCACAGCTGCAGAATGTGCACAGAGTTCTCCCAGCTCATGCCTTGATTATCTGGGAGTGAAGTGCTGGAGTTGCACTTCATATGTGTTCCGTTTCTACGATAATCTGTGTAAACACATTGTTAAAACAGAAACGTTTTTCATATTTTAGTAGTAAATGACAAAATGTTGGCATAAACTATATAATGTGTGAAGCCTGAAGTCCAAAGATCAAATAAACACTTTCACAATGAAAAGTGAAACACTTGCACACATGTTGTCAGTAAACAGTAAAGTGGCCAGCAGTAAGTAATCAGTTGGACTAAGTTTATTGGGCAATACAATCAGTTTGCCCCAGTCTCTGTTTTATCACCCATCTTTGCAAAATATCACAAAATCACTTAGCAATCAAAAAGAAAAAAAATTCAGTTTGTAATTTCCTTATGTTCACTTAATGATTAAGGAAAACTTCAATTTTCAACATTAAAGTGATATGATGGGGAAAAAATCAAACTACATGAGATATGCCGCAACATTTTATTACATTTCACACTTACGGTATTTTCATTTGATTGGATATCGAAGACTTTTTTATCTCTGTAAATCTAATTCCAAATGACTTCTTTGATCAAGGGATTGTGCATCACAAAAACAAAAATATTAACACCTAATATTTCATTATAGAAGTTGATGTACACCATGGTTCATTTCGCTCCATCTCCCTTAAACTAGAATTAAAGTCTCTCTGTTAATGGCATTCTTTCAATGTGTTGTAAAACTAAAAAGTTATCTTTCAAAGTAAAACCCCACATACTTTTCTTTATTATTATTATTAAAGACAAAGTTGACCTAAATACAGAAGAAGATGGTGGCAAAATTGGATGCCATCATGAAAAACCCTCTCTATCCCCTCAGGGAGGCACTCTCTTGAAGCACTATTAGCCACAGGCTCATTCCATCACTACTAAGTACTAAGAAGCACCTATGGGGGTCTTTTCTGCCCAGTGCTATTAGGCAATTCAGTGCTTCCTCATGATTTTTGAAAAAAAGTTGCACAATATACATTTATTTATTTACTTATTGATTGATTGATTGATGTTTTATCTGTCCTGTTAGTCTGTAATCTTGTTTATAAAGTTTCTGCTGCTTTGTGCATCTGAATTTCCCCATGAGAGCAATAAAGTTTGTCTAATCTAATGTCATACTAATCCAACTGTGTCATACTAATCTAATCTAATGTCATACAGGCGGAGTGGTGGCTCTGAGGCTAGCGATCTGCACTAGCAATCGGAAGGTTGCCAGTTCGAATCCCATAAATGCCAATAGGGACTTTGCTTTTTTGACCATTGAGCAAGGCTCTTAACCTGCAATTGCTGAGCGCTTTGAGTAGTGAGAAAAGCACTATATAAATTCAAAGAATTATTATTATACTAAAACAAAATATAATAAGATATCATGAAATTAGTTGTATCTCTAGTATACCTCGCTATAGCCTGTGGAATGTGAGGAGCTGGACGTTTGGTAAGCGAGGAGCTGAATTTTGTTTTGGGTAGAGCAGGATGTTGGTGACGCACAATCACCTGTTCCACAGTCTGTAGCTGATATGATTTGCTGGTTTCTTTTTTTTAGTTTTCTTGGGCTTGAGAAATTTCTCAAGACAACAGTAGACAACAGTCTGTTTTTGTTCTGGTTTTGAGTTATAATGAATTTGGTTTTACTTTTGTTTTTAATCTTGATTTTGATTAAAGACTCATCATTTAATTTTTTTCTTACACTGCACTTTGTTGATGGGTGTCACCATTTTCAGAATTAGTTGCTATTATGCGGCAACCTGTTGTTAAGGAGTCCTGGAAGTCACACCCTACATTGTCACTGGCACAACAATACTTAAACCGGCATCATGCATCTCGTCCAAGCTTTTCAATATTGTATATACTGTATATGCTCACGTATAAGTCAGGTCTTGAAACTCGAAAAATCGATCATAAAATCAGACCCGCCTTATACGCCCGTTCAAAAATATGACACATTTTTACTTCTTCTTGCCTCCTCCAATCTCGCATCAGTTTCTCAGATACATCGAATTTTGTTGCGGTAGCGCAGTTACCAATTTCTTTCACCATTTCAACGACGTTTAATTTAAAACCAGCTTCATATTTTCTTCTGATCGAACACTCCATCATAGATAAGGGATGCTCTTATGATAAAGGTGTATGAGGGTGTGAGAACACAAATCAGTGCAAACGTCACTTCAGAATAGTTCGGGTATTACTGTGTGGTCACGTAGGCACAGTACATAGAAAAAAAAAAAAGGCAATGTGCTTCGTGGTTACTCTCTCAGGTGGGCATTAGCATATCATAATCTCTTGGAGTGATAGCATGAGTTTTACGCATTCGACTTATGCGACCGACATTATAAAATACTGAAAAGTATACGGTAAAATCAAGTCCCGACTTATCCGCGGAAGAACTTAAACAAGGGTATGTACAGTAATAAAGCCTTCACTGTTTAAATTTTCCAGTTTCTGATTTTCTGACTTGGCAGTTTTGACTTTGAGTTTCCATTTTGGCTTTAAAACACATCATTTTGTTTTGATTTTAATCTCCTGTTTGTTTGTCAAGCTTACAATTCATCTTTCAGACCTTTTTGCACACCTCTGCCTGCTGCTTTCCTTCCTATGGCAGTACAGAAGAGATGGCAGTAGTCTCTACAGATCTGACATAGCTCCTGCTGTATGCCTGTTTGAAAATAGTGCACATGTGCAGTGAAGATCGGGCAGAGGACACAGATATCGCAGCTACACGCATCATCTTCGAATGATATGTGAAATGTCTGCTTTTCAAGACAATGATATGCTTAGAACCATAGAGTATGTGTAATGCAAGTAATAGTTAAGTCAGAAAGAGTGCTGCGATTAGAAGTTTTTAAATTACTGTATAATGCATTGCACCGCTTATTTAAAATAAAATGAAGTCCAATTAAATTACAGTAACGTCTTGCTTTATGCAGTATTACCTCCAACTCTGGCGCTAAATGTCTATTGTCTGACTTCTCAACCCTGTCTGTATGTAATTTAATCACTTTGTTGTCAAAATGGTGCAGCTGGTTTTGGCTATACTTTGACTACACAGTTGGTCCAGGAGGTAAAATGAAGGTGAAATTAAGACTAAATTAATCATTGAAGTAAACAGTTTTTCATTTGCCTAATAACTTGATCCTCCAAAGCATGTATCTTTTCTGTTAACTGAACATTTTAGACACATATCTGAGAGATTGACAGATTAAGCTAGGTCATACATAGTACATAACATGTAATACACAGATGAAAAAGACTGAAAAAACCTACTTATTAAACTGAATACATTATATGTGGATTACCTGTCATGATCAGCAGACTTATAAATATAAAAATATTAATATGTGCAAAATGTGCCACTTAGTTGCAAGAAAATGTAGCAGTGACAGTGAGACTGCCAAAGAAAAACATGTATCAAACAGCCCTGCCAGGATATTGTTTGAAAGGAGAAAGGAAACTAAATGGTAATTATACTTAGGGCTTGTATTCCCAGCCCCCCAGACTCTGTGCAGTCAACATGAGCACCTAATTATTTTACAAGTCCGTAATGGTTTTAAAGATCACAATGCTGAATTAAATCAAAAATTGACACCAATTAAACTTATTGAGATTGGAAATACTATATACAAAACACGGTGGCAGAAAATGGATTGAGTACTTCAAAAATGTATTTGAAAAGATCCATCAAGAGGTAATAGTCCTAAAAGAGACATCTGAAGATCTGATAATCTGGTCCAGAAGAAAATGTCTGCCATGATGTCAAGTGCTAACGCATCAAATCACTATGCCCTCAATGCTGTCACGTCATCGCAGCCATCTTGGATCTTAGAAGTCCTTATGAGATTGATAACTACAGTAGACAGAACTGTATGATAAAAAGAAATTACCTGAACAGAAACCACCACATAGTTTTAAGTGAGAAGGTGTTGTAGGGTTTTTAATTTTTTCAATGTATTGGTAAATAGGTGCCCTTCTCTACACTAGCAATAGCTAGGAGATGGTTGTGATAGCTGTCATTGCTGTGTGAGTTCCTGACAGAGCTCTAAAGAAAAGCTAAATGAAGGATGTTGAATTTCAATCCCATAAACACCATTGTCTGACGCACTTGTTTGCCCTCTCTCCATATTTTTCCTGTCTCAGGCATTCAGCTTACACCTGCTGCTCCCTCTCTGCCCATCTTTGTTTCAAGCACTGATTGTATTTTGAAAGAGTCGAGTTTATATATATTTATATTTAAGGTGTCCTATGGGTGATTTGCAAAAGCTTGTACCTTCCTTGCTTGAAGAACTTTAAAAAAATAAATTAGAAAATAAATTCCATTCAGTGCTAAACTGGCGGTGACCACCAGAGAGTTGCAGTCTGTCATGTTTCAGCCAGCTACTCTATTCCTTATTTATCTTATTGTTGTACTTCAAATATTATTTTCATAATATGTCATTAATTCTATGTTTAGTTTTGTTCTGTCTGTGTTGTATTTATTTAATATTGAGGTGTTTATTAATATTGCAGGTATTTTGCATTATGTTAATATTATTAGTGGTAGTTTTATTTACTTTGTGCCTTGTCCCCTTTATGTAGAGCCTAAGGTGGTGGGCCACCAGGTAATGCAGCTGGGGACTGCAGAAGGTGGTGTAAAAAGAGGAGCTGCAGTTTGTAACTTGTGATTGTTTTTTGTGTGGATATCCTGATTTTAACTCTTTTTTTGCTTAAATGTTACTGTTTTTGGTTTGCTGTTATTGGTGCAGTTTGCTTTCCTTCTTTGCCCTGATTTGCAGATAGCAATTCTTATTGTATGCAGACAACTTGTATTAGGATTGAAGAGGACTGAAAAAATTCACTTCTGACATTTGTTTCCATATAAATGGTAGTTTGGTGATAAGGTCAAAAATTGCAATTGATTTAATTTCACATTCTGATTCTACGATGTTCAAAACATTGTGTAAAGTTGATTCTAGCATGGTGTCTGTATGTGCGTTTGTGTGTGTCTGTGGAAAATCTAATTTGATTTTATGCATTCTTTGTTTTGTGTGGAGCTCCTTGATGACTACATCCAAGGTCCAAATGTTACTGTATTTGCAGGTTATGTTGAGACTAAAAGCATCTGTCTTTATAGGAGCTTAATGGCGCTAATTTGTGTTGTGTTGTAAGAGTGCAAACTATGATAACAGGATTACCTCATAGAGCACCAGTTGGTGTCCTGAACCTCCAGATAACGATACACCTAACTGCATTATGTAGCATAGATCTAAGGTGCACTACATGTAAACATCTGTGTGTGCCAGCCGCTCTTATATTTTATATACATCAAAATTTATATGGCTTTCCTTGATCATAAAGAACTGTGACTACATGAAGAAATGCTTGTGGCACTTAGGATCAACTACTGTTAAGTTCTTCCTTTTTTTTCTTGTATAAATTGTGAAGTTGGAGATGGTGTGCTTAGTATAAGGTGCCATTATAAATAAATATTTATATCACCCTTACACTTTTTATCAACATCCTTTCATAACACATACTGTATAGAATAGCTCAAAATAGAGAAAATTAGATTGTAATTAGACTGCACTAAAGCAGGAAACTACAGTGCTCATTTCTGATGACTGCAACAGACACAGAGTCACTGAGCACCTTTTATTCAGTAACATTTAGAGCTCCTACATAGCACGGAAAACTGTTGTAGCATACCTCATGTATGGCGACTTGAAGCTAACCAAAATGTAAGTGAAGAACAGTAGCAAAAGCATTTACTGTATCAAGACACTAAGCCTAAGCTGCCATACCCCTTGGCAATTATTACGGTGTTCTTTTGTCTTATTCTGGCTTGATAAGATCTACTCCCACTATAAATCCTCTAAAACATTCCTGAAGCAGTGTATTCCCACAGCTAATTCGCCAGAGTTGTAGTTCCTCCCAGCAGCACATAATTCACCACCGTGATAGTTTTCAGTTCTTATCACCAGTACCTGATGGTTTTCATTAGCAGACTCTTTTACATTTAAGGATGATAAGTAAAGAATAACATTAACTGGGAAGTACTGACGCAGTAATCTTTCAACTGAGAAGCTGAACATTCTGGCTATATGATTTCTTTAACTGTTGTGTTGAAATGCTTTTCTGTTTGATGCTAAAAAAAGGGGCATTACAATGCAAGCTAAGATCAGCCTTATTTCCTTTTATCTAACTCTTTTCACGTATTTTCTACATAGGATACACAACTGTACTTAATAAAGTATGGTGCGGAAACTGATGTCACTGTAAATTCACAGTGAGAGCTAATACTGTATAAAGAGTGATTTAATAACAAAAAGAATACTGGAGCTGAATCTGAAGAGGATAATGAACTGGAAACGTCAAGGATTCATTTAATTGAGCCATTCTCTTTATAAAAATATATTTATTTTATATTTAAATTGATATAAGGTAAATTGTAGGATCAGTACACATTACAACTGTTTGCAGACATAGTTGAAGAAAAGGCAGGCTGAATGACATGGGCAGGGTAAGAGATGGGATAGGAGATGAACATTAAGCCAAGACCCTTGAGGTTTAAAGACCGCTTCCTTATTCACTCAGCCAGACTGTCCAATTGATTAATTCATTATCTTTCCATTTTGGCTGTCAAAATTAAATCTCACTCATCATAAAATACAATTTATATTAAATAAATGTTGCCTTTAAACAGGATTTTAGCCACATACTTATATTAAAGGGCAGCACGGTGACACAGTGGTAGCGCTGCTGCCTCGCAGCAAGGAGACCTGGGTTCGCTTCCCGGGTCCTCCCTGCGTGGAGTTTGCATGTTCTCCCCGTGTCTGCCTGGGTTTCCTCCGGGTGCCCCGGTTTCCTCCCACAGTCCAAAGACATGCAGGTTACGTGCATTGGCCATCCGAAATTGTCCCTGGCGTGTGCTTGGTGTGTGGGTGGGCGCCCTGTGGTGGGCTGGCGCCCTGCCCAGGGATTTGTTCCTGCCTTGCGCTCTGTGCTGGCTGGGATTGGCTCCAACAGACCCCCGTGACCCTGTAGTTAGGATATAGCGGGTTGGATGATGATGACTGACTGACTTATATTAACCTGATCTTGTATACAGCACTGAGTCTGAGTTTTAAGTTTATGCTCAGAACATCTGTGTTTTATTTAACAAATTAATGATAAATTATTTAAGAATATATGAAGAAATTGATTATCATTATGACTAGAAACCTAAAATAGGCAATGAAATTCCTCTGTTGGTTTTGATCTTGTCCTCATTTTAATTTTAAAATATTTTCAAATTAAAAGATGTACGCAGTGGCCTGCCTTTATCAAAAATATACAATTTCCAACAATAATATTTTAAAGGGCTTGAATTTTATAGTAAGATTGTGAGAATAGTCCATTTGAAAATTCTAAACAGTTTAACTTCCAATAATGGGGAACCCCCCTCTGCTCTTTCCACACAAAGCTAAAATGACAGACTACTAGTGCAAGATCAGAAGTAGACATTAGTAATCAATTAGTAATTAATGCTGTTCTTTTCTGTTCTTTTTTGTGTTGATTAAATCAAATAGAAGTGTTAGGGAGATGAATTCCTGGCTAATAAAAAACACTATAAAGAGACTCTTATCTAGAAGGAACATTTTCATGCTCATATTTTAAATATAGTAGACACAATTTGAAACCGGTGGCGATATTTGTACTTGTGGCTAGTCTGTAATGACTCTGTACATCACATTCATTCCAAAATAAAGCTTATATGGGACATTAATTTAAATTGTCCACGTGGTCTATACATTAATGTGGCTTTGCTCATGATTCTCCTTTAAAAATGAAGTGGAAGAAAGAGGAGTCTAATGATACTGTGATGTGTGACCCAGCTTCATGCGGAACTGTAGCACTGTAGTTCATGGTAGGCAGGTCAGTGGTGGAGCTCTTGTGAAAACGTTTCCTGTGATTGCATGGGACGCCTGCCTAGAGCTGAGTGATAAGACGGAGGATTAAATACAGAAGCATGAGTCTGAAAAGGAGAGTTTTATGCAAGGAGTAAAGAGGAGTATCATAGGAAAGGACAGGACTGTATAGGATATACTTTGAAAAGGAATGGGAGATAGACAAATTGAAGGAAAAACAACAGGAACATTTTTATTTCTGTAGCACGTGTTCATGCAATGGACGTAACTCAACGTGTTTTACAAGATGTCAAAAAAATGCGTACAAGATCACCCCCCACCCTACCCAGAAGGGGGTGGGTTAGGGTTGATTTCACCCTACAGTATTTTTAGTCAACCAATGAGAAACATGTATACCAAGTTTCATGAAAATCGCTCCAGCCGTTCAGAAGTGATGCTGGGACATACATACACACACACACATACAGAGACTTTTATAGATTTAGATTTAGGCCCTCCTTAACTTAATAAATAAAACAGGCTGTGATTTGAAATCGGGAACCTATATGAATATATTTGTGACGGGGAAACCTACTACTTGTGCATTGACAAGATTATTTCTTGCATTGTAGAATTTATGCTAAACACACTTCATATGTTGATTTGGACAATAAATACAATAAATGAATATTAGAATGCACTTATTTGCTTTAAAAAAAACTAAATGTATCTGTAATACGCAAGTACAACCATAATAGCTAGAACTACACTTATTGCCTGTTTAAAATTATATTCTGTCTTAAGCAATTGTGTGTTACTGTCTTTCTCTTGCTAACAACAATCTAGGTGAGGGAGATTTTTGTACCCTCCTGTAATGAGCTTTATTTCCACTTGATTCCCTTAATTGTGCTGAGAGTCACATATTGTTAAAACTGACTTGTCTTGAGATTGGATAGAAATTAAGTTTAACATACTGGATGTTTGCTTTCTCTCTAATTCTATAATGACAATATACTATATATTTGCAGTTTCTATTGTTTATCCCAAGAATTCCTTCAAATCTCTGCATCATAATTTCATAAAAAAAAGAATAGATTGGACAGTGAAAGCATCATGTGAGCTCAAGGGCTAGGGATTCCTGAACAGTGTGATCTTGCAGTATGGCTCATGTTGAATGGATTGGTAAAAGATCTTAAAGGTAGCTCCACCAAAGAGCTCAGTATCATCAGCTGATGTTGTGGGGCTAAAGTCTGACTCACCATGGCTCCATAATTTGTCACAAACTTAATGGCTGTTCTTTTCTCCATGGTCTGCCAAAAAGCAAAGTGGTACTCTTCTGTGTACAGTAAATCTATAACTATAGACTATAATATGTCTGAAGTTAGTTCAGCATTATGGACTATTGCAGTGAAGGGTACTATTAGGAGAGGGAGAACTGAGATCAGGAAAATTGCATTTATATTTTGAAGTCTGTGATCATCAGTATGGATCAAGGGCAGGCATACATGGTAAAGCAAGTGAAAAAAACGCTAGACAAAAAGCAAAATGCCGAATATATAATACAAATCCAAAACACACAACTTTTACAAAAAACATAAATATGTCATACATTCTAAATGGCTAAAACTATGGCAGGCGCGCCCATTGCATGGCTTAAGTATAGCTAGTGCTGGAAAAGACGAGCCGGGAATGGAGCCCAGTGTTATAACCAACCTAACAAGTAAAGTGGTTACAGAAAATTAATAAATGGATAGAACTAGTTAGTTGCTGGGCGGCACGGTGGCGCAGTGGGTAGTGCTGCTGCCTAGCAGTTAGGCTTCCCGGGTCCTCCCTGCGTGGAGTTTGCATGTTCTCCTTGTGTCTGCATGCAGGTTAGGTGCATTGGCGATTCTAAAATTGTCCCTAGTGTGTGCTTGGTGTGTGTGCCCTGTGGTGGGCTGGCGCCCTGCCCGGGGTTTGTTTCCTGCCTTGCGCCTTGTAGTTGGGATATAGCAGATTGGATGGATGGATAGTTAATTGCTTTATTGTTGAGAGTCTGAATAACATTTCATTTTTTGCATTCAAGTTTAGCAAAGCAAAATGTTGTATAATGCTTAGAACATCTTTTACGGGATATGTTCTCAGAGAATTGCAAGTGACTCAGTAATAAATAAACAAATTTCAGCATTCCTTTCAGTATTGACGTCTGTGTTACTGCTCTGTCATCTGTGACACACAGTTGCATCTTAGAGGAGTGCAAAGAGAACAGTCTACGTCACGGCCATAGGAAATCTTAATGGGACATATGACCCAGTGACAGTTAGTCAAATGAATGTTCAACTTGAAATCTAGCAATTTGGAAACCTAAGGTCCAGTTCATTTCTTTGTAATGGTTAAAGTTGTTGTTGCTATAATCCTGCATTATTGTTTTATAAAATAAACTAGACATAAAGAAAATATACATGGACAAGCTAAATTTATAGCTAACCTAAGTTAGTATGACCCTGAATTAGACAGACTAAGTTTTAGACAAAGTAGTTGGGGTGTGTGTGTGAGTGTCTTGCCCAGGGTTTGTTCCTGGCTTGTTCCCTATGCTAGCTGGGATAGGCTGTGGCACTCTGCAAACCCTGTTCAGGACCAAGCAGGTTTTAAAATGACTGTTTGGTGACACATACAAAACAGAAAAAAATGATAGAACTTCTTCAAAATTATGAGACTTCACTCTTTACTGGTCAGTCTTACATGTTGCATTTCTGTGAACCCACTGCAGATTGTAATAACATACAGCACATGTTAAAAACCTGCTTTATTTGGTGCCTATTACAGGTAGACGTGTCGACTTACAGCCACATTTGGTTCTGATGGACTGGTCATAAGTGGACATAAGGTGGACCAGTACTTGTATTCAAACCTAGCAGTATGTATAGTAAAGTCCCTTAACTCATGTTGTTTGTTTCATATCCTTTTTTATCATCATTTTATACTGTATAAGTAAAACTTTAAGGACTCACTCCAAACTTAAATGATGAAATATCCTAGGGCTCATTCACATTTGAGCATAAATTTCCGACATTTATTTAACGTTTTTCAAGGTTTTTAGTGTAATTCTGTAAGCGTTTTTCAGGTGGATTTCAGGTATTTTAAAGCATTTTCCCCTATGTGCATATGTTTTGCTATATGTATATATATATATTGTAAAAGATAGCCCGGTCACAGACAGACACGACACCAGATGTCCACAACACACACAGTTTATTTACAATTTATAGTGCTCAATCCAGTCCCCACTAATCCACACAACTACTCAGTCCTTGACCTTTAGCTGCCTCCACTCCTCTCTCGCAACCTCGTCCTCCTCCTCCCGACTCTGGCTCTTGGAATGGAGTGAGGCGGCCCCTTTTACAGCGCACCTGGATGTGCTCCAGGTGCTCCCGATGATCTCCCTGCAGCACTTCTTGGTGTGGCAGAAGTGCTGCATGGGCACACGGAAACACTCCAGGTGTACCTACTTCCTGGTTTGGCAGCACTTCCTAGTGTGGCAGAAGTGCTGTCCTCCAGGGCTTCAGGACTGTCCAGGCACCCCCTGGTGGTGGCCATGGATCCCAACAGGGTTGAGCTCCCCGGCTCCTTCTCCGTTGCCCTGATCCAATCCAAGGGGGCTGCCCTCCTACACCCAAGGAAAAACAGTGCCCCTCCCGTGGTCCGACCCTCTTCCAGGCATCCCAGTGGGGCAAGATCCCTGGTTGTCTGTCACAATATATATATTGTGGAAGATGGCCCGGACACAGACAGGCGAACACATTCAAATCACCCACAACACGTTTATTATAAATACTACTATTTACATTTGTGCACCACAAACCCCTGAAGTCCCCAAAGTCCAGGCCAACTCTCAAATGCCTTTTCCTTCAGGCCGCCTCCTTGCCTCCTCCAAGACCTTGTCCTTCCTTCTCTCCTGACTCCAGCCCACGAATGGAGGAAGGCGGTCCCTTTAATAATCACCCAGATGTGCTCCAGGTGCCTCCCGACAATCTTCCGCCAGCACTCCCCAGTGTGGCGGAAGTGCCGGCTGTGCACCCAGAAGCACTCCGGGTGTCCCCGATCCTCTTCCCCCCAGCACTTCCGGGTGTGGCGGAAGTGCTGAGGTCCAGGGCTCCCAAAGCTTTGGGGCACCCCCTGGCAGTGACCACGGGCCCCTACAGGGGTTGAGCTTCAAAGCTCTGTACCCGTGGTCGCCATAGCCACCATGGTGGTCGCCCCCTCGTGGTCTGGAGGAGATATAAGCCCTCCTCCAGGGTGTTCCTGCTGGGTTGCCCCCCCCCAGCCACCTGTGACAATATATATATATATATATATATATACTGTATATATATACACACACACTAGGGGGTTTCCCCCTGCTCACTTCGCTCGTCAGTCACTTCGCTTCTCTGCCGCTCGTGTTGTGAAGAGGGGGGCTGAACGCACCCCAAGGAGATGCAGTCGCTCCTCCGAAACCCCCTCGTAAATAGTGATACAATGGGAAACAAATAGTTTTTTTTTTAACCTCCTCTTTGCTCAATCAGCTGCTGGCTTGCTGCTGGTGCCGTGCCACGTGATCTACATCTCGCAAAGCGCTTCAAACATTTAAAAGCCTGTACAGCAGCTGTCCTACTGCTTGTATTTTATTTCTAGCCCTGGGCGTGATTAAATCTCTTGGCACAAAGTCCTGTCTCGCGAGATGTGAGTTCTTGATATTTTTTCGTTTTTTTTTTAAAAACAGAATAAGTATCTGAAAATCTAACAACATCACATTAAAATTCGATAAACTCTGAAAAGAATGATACCACACAGTGTGATATGGTGATATACAGTAGTGGTCAGTGTTCATACCTGAGTGCTCAGGTTGTGAATGGAAACGTTTGGATATTATTTACTTCACAGTACATGAAGAACTACATATACTGTATTTTCTTAATTGAGAAATATTACTGAAATGTTTCTAGTATTCAGTGTTAAAACATGTAGTTAAGCACACATCTTAATACCCATAAATTCAGAAATGTACAGACAGAACATGCACTACCATTCTGCCTATAAAGCATCTCTACTAAACTTACTAAACTCTAGCTTGATTAATGTATACCTATAACATTTGTTCAGTTCTTGTCACTTGATTGTAAAATCCATGCATTCTTGGCCTGTCCCTCAATGGCTGTCCCTAAATGACCAAAGCACTTGTATGCACAACGGCAATGGCATTTTTTCTTATTTTAATGAGCTGTGACAGGCAGTGACTTTCTGCAAAAATGCTTTATAAACAACCTTACCAGCATTTTACGAGCCTAACCAGTTCAATGAAACCCAAGCCCGGAGGGTTACGTCAGGATAGGCATCCGGTGTAAAATTTTGCCAAATCAATATGCAGACAACAATACAAATTTCCATACCGGATCAGTCGAGCCCCGGGTTAACAACGACCGCCACCAGTACTGTTAGCCAACAGGGTGTTGGTGGAAAATGGGCTACTGTTGGTCGAAGAAGGAGAAGAAGAGGGGAGAGACGTGTCTGGAGGCAGGAGGAGAGGAGGAAAGTAAAGAGAGTGAAACTGAGGGTAGGAACTTTGAATGTTGGCAGTGTGACTGGTAAGGGGAGAGAGTTAGCAGATATGATGGAGAGAAGGAAGGTTGATATATTGTGCGTGCAAGAGACTGGAAGGGGAGTAAGGCCAGGTGGATCGAAGGTGGATTCAAATTGTTCTATCATGGTGTGGATGAGAAGAGAAATGGGGTAGGAGTTATTCTGAAGGAACAGTATGTCAAGAGTGTTTTGGAGGTGAAAAGAGTGTCAGGCAGAGTAATGATTATGATGCTGGAAATTGGAGGTGTGATGATGAACGTTGTTAGTGCATATGCACCGCAAGTTGGGTGTGCAATGGGTGAGAAAGATTATTTTCGGAGTGAGTTGGATGAAGTAATGATCAGTGTACCCAAGGGGCAGAAAGTGGTGATTGGAGCAGATTTCAATGGGCATGTTGGTGAAGGGAACAGTGGAGATGAGGTGGTGATGGGTAGGTATGGTGTCAAGGAGAGGAATGAAGAAGGTCAGAGGATAGTGGATTTTGCCACAAGGATGGACATGGCTGTGGTGAATACATATTTTAAGAAGTGGGAGGAACATAGGGTTACGTACAAGAGCGGAGGAAGATGCACACAGGTAGTTTACATCCTATGCAGAAGAGCTGATCTGAAGGAGATTGAAGACTGCAAAGTGGTGGCAGGGGAAAGTGTAATTAAGCAGCATAGGATGGTGGTCTCTGTAGGATGACGTTGGAGATCAAGAAGAGGAAGAGAGTGAGGGCAGAGCCAAGGATCAAATGATGGAAGCTGAAAAAGGAAGACTGCAAGGTTGAGTTTAGGGAGGAGGTGAGACAGGCACTGGGTGGCAGTGAAGAGATACCAGACAGTTAGGAAACTACAGCAGATGTAGTAAGGGTGACAGCAAGAAGGGTGCTTGGCATGACATCTGGAAAGAGGAAGGAGGAAAAGGAAACCTGGTGGTGGAGTGAGGAAATACAGGAGAGTATATAGAGGAAGAGGATGGCAAAGAAGAAGTGGGATAGTCAGAGAGATGCAGAAAGTAGACAAGAGTACAAGGAGATAAGGCGCAAGGTGAAGAGAGAGGTGGTGAAGGCTAAAGAAAAGGCGTATGATGAGTTGTATGAGAGGTTGGACACTAAGGAGGGAGAAAAGGACCTGTACTGATTGGCTAGACAGAGGGACTGAGCTGGGAAAGACATGCAGCAGGTTAGGGTGATAAAGGATAAAGATGGAAATGTACTCACAGCAGAGGAGAGTGTGCTGAGCAGATGGAAAGAGCACTTTGAGAGGCCGATGAATGAAGAGAACAAGAGAGAGAAGAGGTTGGATGATGTGGAGATAGTGAATCAGGAAGAGCAACGGATTAGCAAGGAGGAAGTAAGGATGAAAAATGGAAAGGCCGTTGGTCCAGATGACATACCTATGGAAGCATGGAGGTGTTTAGGAGAGATGGCAGTGGAGTTTTTAACCAGATTGTTTAGTGGAATCTTGAAAAGTGAGAGGATGCCTGAGGAGTGGAGAAGAAGTGTACTGGTGCCGATATTTAAGAATAAGAGGAATGTGCAGGACTGCAGTAACTACAGGGAGATAAAATTGATGAGCCACAACATGAAGTTATGGGAAAGAGTAGTGGAAGCTAGGTTAAGAATTGAGGTGATGATTAGTGAGCAGCAGTATGATTTCATGCCAAGAAAGAGCACCACAGATGCAATGTTTGCTCTGAGGATGTTGATGGAGAAGTTTAGAGAAGGCCAGAAGGAGTTGCATTGCGTCTTTGTGGACCTGGAGAAAGCATATGACAGGGTGCCTCGAGAGGAGTTGTGGTATTGTATGAGGAAGTCAGGAGTAGGAGAGAAGTATGTAAGAGTTGTACGGGATATGTACGAGGGAAGTGTGACATTGGTGAAGTCTACGGTAGGAGTAATGGATGCATTAAAATGGGAGGTGAGATTACATCAGTGATCGGCTCTGAGCCCTTTCTTATTTGCAATGGTGATGGACAGGTTGACAGACGAGATTAGACAGGAGTCCCTGTGGACTATGATGTTTGCTGATGACATTGTGATCTGTAGCGAGTGTAGGGAGCAGGTTGAGGAGACCCTGGAGAGGTGGAGATATGCTCTAGAGAGGAGATGAATGAAGGTCAGTAGGAAGAAGACAGAATACATGTGTGTAAATGAGAGGAACGTCAGTGGAATGGTGAGGATGCAGGGAGTAGAGTTGGCAAAGGTAGATGAGTTTAAAGACTTGGAATCAACAGTACAGAGTAATGGAGATTGTGGAAGAGAAGTGAAAGAGAGGGTAGGCAGGGTGGAATGGGTGGAGAAGAGTGTCAGGAGTAATTTGTGACAGACAGATATCAACAAGAGTTAAAGGGAAGGTCTACAGGACGGTAGTGAGACCAGCTATGTTACATGGGTTGGAGAGAGTGGCACTGACCAGACAACAGGAGACAGAGCTGGAGGTAGCAGAGTTAAAGATGCTAAGATTTGCATTGGGTGTGACGAGGACGGACAGGATTAGAAATGAGTACATTAGAGGGTCAGCTCAAGTTGGACAGTTGGACAGGGAGACAAAGTCAGAAAGGCGAGATTGTGTTGGTTTGGACATGTGCAGAGGAGAGATGCTGGGTATATTGGGAGAAGGATGCTAAGGATAGAGTTGCCAGGAAAGAGAAAAAGAGGAAGACCTAAGAGAAGGTTTATGGATGTGGTGAGAGAGGACATGCAGGTGATGGGTGTAACAGAGCAAGATGCAGAGGACAGAAAGATATGGAAGAAGATGAAAGAAGAAAAAGACCAGTTCAATGAAACAAGCATTCAGCTGAAAATGCTGGAAAACAACTGCTTGCATGAGATTTTTTAAACCACTCATTGCTAATACTCTTAGATCATTGAAATAATGACAAATAACTTTACAAGTGTTTAGGAGCATTCTAGTTCAGTGCTAAAATCGGTTAGGATGTGAATGGGCCCAAGTTGCTTTATTATGTACTGCTAAATCCCAAGCAACATACAATGTAGACATTTATCTGTATAGTTGGCTCCAACCTGGTGATTAATCTTTGCATGTGGTGTCAAGGCTACGGTAAGTGTGGTCAGTAGGATACTAAGACAGCATATAATACCATACAGTCAAGGCTACTGATAATTAAACATGACTCACATGATATTTCTTTTACTTGAAGGTGAAGGCAACATTTTATCTTTTCTCTGACATCTATTATGGCTGTATTAATAAGAACATTTATTGAATAATCCTTCTACTAGATAAGGACCCTATTGTGTATTTCTCTACTCTGAATAATAAAGGTTTCAAACTAATCTACAAAGGAATTATCTACTGTAAATGTGGAAACAAAGAAAGACAAAATACTGAAAAATAAATCATGAAAACTGTTTAATAACCATGCAAACTTGTAGATAAACATGATTAATTTGGAATCCATATTTTGTTTGAATATGAAAATAAAAAATAAAGCTGGAATACCTGCATATTCACTTGCAGAACACCATGAATCGACTTTGGTTGTTGCTAAGAGCAACAATCCTAAGGAGCATCCAGCCTTCTAACTGCCCACAGCACATGTGTTTCCTCTTCAGTGTATCCACTGTAATGTACTGATTCAGTCTCCAAATACCATCTGCAGTGCTTAAGACTTCATCATTTAGTTTATTGCCAATGTGAATTAGACATTTTTTCCATCAATGTGCACATCAAGAAGCACATCTAACTCATACATGATCAGTCTTTCTTAGGTGTACACAGCTGAACCTACAAATCAGATACCAAACTGTACTGTATTAAATTTCAAGAAAGCCTTGATTGAAGGAGTTTTGTTTCCATTTTTTTCAATTTAAGTTGATGAGCTTATCTAAATGTTACATCAGGACTGTTATTTGAGAATGCTGGAAAAAAAGTTTTAAATCCTTTAATTTTTATTTATTGCCAGTGTTGTCATATGTAGCAGCATTACTTATAGTACAGACAGCATTAGTCTTGTATATAAACAGAAATGAATCATTTTGTGGCATAGCTAGTACTGGTATATGCTATATTGTACTCTAAAAGGAATGACTACGGACAAGAAAATTAATTCAGTCAGTACTGTCTTTTATTTTGTTGTGTTGAATCTCGTAATATATGGATAAGGAGACACATGATGAACACAATACAAACTGACTGTGCACAAAACAATTCTAGATCAGACATATAACTGTGAGAGATAGTAGCAATGATCATTAGAAATAATTAAAATTCAGGTGAAAGGGTTTCTTTCCTGTTCACACCAAAATCCCCAGTGTGAAACGAACTAACACAGTGTTACAATAACCATTTAATTAGGCTTTAAGTTGCTGTTTAACACTGGTGATTCTGTTGTGTACCACTGAAGAAAAAATCATCTTTAGTATACCTTTTAATAAATCTGGAGTGAAATATGTTTCTATTAACAGGGTACACACTTTGTCTAGAAAATATACTTCCATTGTTTTATACTGATCTGAAATAACTTTGAATGCACCCCACTCCAGATGTAAAGGCCGGCTTTGTTCATCAGGGAATACTGACTGCCTTTGTCTGAAGAGATATGAACAAATCCAAGGTATCAACAATTATGAAGACAGCTTAGACTTTTTTTTCTATTCTGCAGTATCAAAAGTTGATGAGAGGTGAACTATTATGAAATGTCTCTCACTGTGCCAGTTAAGGCCATTCCAGTACTTTCGTGTTACTAAACACCTAGTCAAATAAGACTCGGATTGTAAAAGGAGTGTGCATTGTAATATACAGTATCTGCACACCATTAATAAAGCCAACAAACAAAATTTATTATACAGATGTGCATTTCATTTTCTGGGGCACACACTGAATAGTTGATTAGAGAAAACTCAAAGTAATAAAAGATACAAAACAACAGAACCCAAGCTGCTGCCAGTTCCTTTATAGTTTCATTGCCGGACAACTCCTGGATGAGCCCACCTCCAAATACTATTTGGTGTAATTTACCAGACATGAATTAAAAAACAAACACACAAACAATTAGCCATAAACCTGCCAATGAGTCACACGTTTTTTTTTTTTAGTCACAGGTCGACTCAGATAGTGCCAAACGGGCCATAATTCTTGTCCTTAAAAATGAAGCTACAGCTACATCCCCAGCATAAATATCTGCCTCAGAAAATGAACGCGGTATGAACACAGCAACACCACAGTGCTGTCAAAAAATATGAAGAATGAGTTCCTTTCCTGCTGGAGATTGTAATTCATTTTTGTATGTATTTTCAAACTTGCAATTACAAAAATACTATATAATGCTTTATTTATGTTTTTACACAAACACATTAATAAATTGACAGTGAAATAATATGAAAGCACTTTAAATCAAAAAGCACAAATAATTTAAACTAAGTTAAGCTAGTCTGAACCACAAGTATATGCAATATGTCAAACATATGCTTTAAACATTCTACTGTTTTTCATGATATAATTAAAGGCATAATAATGGCTTAAAAATGCACTATAACTAACAGTTGTGGACATGTTCTGTCTCTGCTGAGGAATCACTCAGAGAGCCGCTTACTCCTCCAAGTCATCAAAACCCCCTGAGACAGCATGGCAGGGACACATATTGAGAACCTGGAATGTGCAGTTATTCAAAAAAGTGTCCTACCCCTAAACTGACGATCTTAAAAAAAAGAAACGTCCTGACATTTTTTAAGCAAGCAGTCTAAAGCAAACCGTTTCTTGTAAACATTTCTCTGTTTATTTCATTAAAATAAATACCCTTTTTTGACAGATTTTAAATTAGCTTTTTTTTTCTTTGTTTATTTGAGCAACTGGAACAAGTTAATTAGGAAAAAGTGCAGCAGTTGGGAAAAGTTAAAGTACTGGTGGAAAGAGGATTTAAAAAAACGACATTGCATGTGGCTCTATGGTGCGTGTAACATTCATGCATCGAGGAACTGCACTGGTACTCACTGTCGCTCCGCAGCTTTATCTGCATGTCTGTTTAGTGCTACCTAAATCACCTGTGCAACTATTACAGCCCATCTTGGTGTGGGTGTCAGCGTTCTTGTATTAAGTTTAAAACAATTGCAGTGCATCCCCGAAATTTGTGGGGATTACGTTCCTAGAGCATCCACGAATTGTGAAAAAACGCAAATTATGGATTTGGTTAATAAATGCCTATTTTTATAGTTTAAACCCTAAATATGCCCCCAAAACACTTTAATTTCATTTCAACCTCAGCTTAATACATTACCTAAAAAAAAGAATTTAAAGGTAAACCCGTCTACTGTACAGTACTGTACTGCTATGTCTCCCACAGTGCTAGAATGTAACATACCGATGTTACCGCTATATGTACTGTAATTCATACAAGCACGTTTTCATTGCCAGAAGCCTTAGACGGTGCAGGGCCTCTCGACGACATCTTGGGGCTTTAATCCTTAAACTGCCACATACTTGGGGGTTATCCCTGGACACCAAATACTTTTTTGCTGCACTTTTTAAGTAGACATCACAATTCACAAAGAAAAAGTGAAATTTTAATGGAACACATTTTTTTTCATGCAAAGAGCATCACAATTACTGCAACACTGATTATTTTACACACTGCTAATGAACTGTAAAAACTATTTAAAAAAATTGATGAAATTCAGTAAATCACTGAGCCAGCTGCACTGAACTGGCTGCACACAAGCACGCAGAGGTAAACGCTGACGCTGGCAGGCTATAGTGCAGCGGCTCAGTCCCAGGGATAGTGAGGCCGCAGGGGCCGGCAATGGTCATGAGCTGGCTGCTCAACAAATGTATGGCACTGACTGACGGCGTGCCAGTAAATTGCACTGGGAACCAACAATAGCCAGTTGCGGCATTCAATGAATGTACGTCGCCGAATATACATGGCTCCTACTGTACGTGCTGGCAAATGGCACTGGGAAACGACTATAGCCAGTTGTGGCAGTTTAAGGATTAAAAAGAACAAAACAGAAAACACAAGAACACTCAGCTGGAGTTGCGTCATAGGGCAGCAGTCAATCAGCAGCAAGGAGAAATGAATAACGCTGTAGCAGTCCAGTGCCGCTAAGATTCACACCGGCGATTATACATTAAATACAACAAAGCACAAAGAAAACACACACAGTAAATCATGAAAAACGGCAACGGATGAAATGTAATGATGAAAATAGATAGTCCAGAGATCCACACGTTGAATGAGAATGTAAAGGTAGTCCTACCTAGGGAATCCATTCCCGGATTCCCGGACATTTTTCATTCCCACATTCCCAGGAATCAAACTGCTGTAATTCCCGGGAAAACAGGAACGGCCAAGCTCGCATATATAGCGTGTAAAAATCGATCAAGAAATAACAGAGTTATAGTTGAAAATAATTAAGATGGCGCCATTGCTGCAGCTTGCACTTCATCAGGCAACAGCTTTGAACAGCAACTTGAAATTGCAATGCGTCAGTCTGTTGCATCCGCATTATCTGTGCTAAGAAACTTGCCATCACAGAATGATGACAAGAAACTGGATGCATCAGTAAAAGCTGAAATGGCGGTGTTTCAGAGCAAAGGCAAGCGCAGGCGTTGTTTAGAACAAGTGTATCAGACACTATCTGATGATTGTGCCGCCTACTTCAGTGGAGGCAGAGCCTGCTTTCTTAGTGGCTGGCGTACTTCTGCACAAAGGTGCGTTCTTGCCTGGACGACCGCACGCTGGACACGTTAATAATAATAATAAATTACATTTATATAGCGCTTTTCTCAGTACTCAAGGCGCTACCCACACAGGGAGAAACCGGGAAGCGAACTCGCAATCTTCCACAGTCTCCTTACTGCAAAGCAGCAGCACTACCACTGCACCACCTATGAGGACGTTGTGCTTTCTACGCTCTTATTACCACAACTAAAAATACATGTAGTTATATGACAGCATGAACTGCTTGTAGATAAGGTTAGTCTTTTATTTGTGTCAACATATTGCGGTAGTTTTATTAAAAATAAGTGTTGGTCGTTCTAAAACCATTCACATGTGATATGCCCGTGCAATTTATCATGCCCGGGAGCCTGGGATTCCCGGGAATGGATAACCCCATCCAGGAATGGATTCCCTAGTCCTACCATTAGTTCCTGAAATGGGTTCAGGAGCGCTCCTTTCTTCGCAGGATGGCAATGAATCCACTTACAGACCTCATGTACACAGGCCGACGGCAGACCATCCAGACCCCAACCACAAAATGATCCAGGACAAAATGAATAAGTACAGGTAACCCAACAGAAGGCAGGCAGAGAAACAGGACCTTGAAACACAAATTACAAAAACTTTTTTTTTCTTTTGGTCGCCGGCCCCCTTTTTAAAAGCCGCGCTGACATCCTTTGACCCCAACAGCCCCAGCACCCTCAGTAGAAGACCAATCAGAGCCACTGCTGGGAGTTTCAGTTTCAAATTCTAGTAGAGTACAACGCTCTCGGATTGGCTACTTTCACAATCCCAAGCCGCATTTTCCACTAAGGTTGCTTCCTGTTCTCTCTACAGTGCAGTATTGTGACGAAAAAAGCCATAAAAAATTGTAGAGGATATTTGCGGTTTCCGCTAACAATTATTAAATAGGTGCTAAGGAAAAATAAGCAAAAGACTGAGGCCGCGAACCCTGAACACGTCTTTGCGGGGGTCTACTGTATATTTTCAATATATGTATCTGTGTGTTTTTATCAGTGTTTATCACTAATAAACAGACAACTGTCACTGCTGGAATTGTTGTCCTGCAACAGGACACCAGTTCATTAAAGCACTTGCGGTTCTGGCGTTGGAGTTGAAGTCAGAAAAAATTCTTGCGACTTTGACTCCCGATTGCACCAAAAAACAGTGGCCTGTTTAGAGCACTGGGAATAACAAGCAGCTAAATTTTCAGATGTCAATTTAATTAAGTACTTGTAAAGTAGCTTATTGTTCTTAATTCGGTAACATGCATGCACATTTGCACAAATTGATTGAAAATGGTATCAAATAGTGACAGGGATAGCGTACTGTACTGTATTATGCCTCAGCCCTAGTGATGGCTGCCAACATATTAATTCGCATCAACCTAGTTTGCTTCGCTTATAACTAACAAAAAGGACATTAAAATTTAATTTGTTAAAGTTTTGGGTTTTATGTGCTCATTTGTATCTTTGGAATTACCATGAGTCTAAATTGCCATAAACCAAGACTCACCTGTAGTGAAAAACGGCACCACAAAACGTGCACCAAGTGTCAAAAAACAAAATGTGAAAAACCACAAGTAACACAGTTACAGGAGAGAAAGAAAAAGCTCTGAAGCAGAATTTACGGGGATTCACTTAAGTCTCAGGTTCTTTATAGTGAAAAAGTAAAAATAAAAATTTGTCTTGTTTTATAAACTTTTGGTTTTGATTCTCTTTTAAAAATATAAGTTTCCCCCATTTTTTCTATTTGAACACAATTTCCTTTTGCCTTTAGATATTTATCCTCTGCCACTCAAAAGTAACACCAGTAATCCAATAGACATAAAAAATCATTAATTTTACATATTTTTTGTATTGTCAACTGAATCTGTCTGTGACACTACTTGTGAAACGCGGCGTGAAACATCATGTTTTAAGTATTTGCTGATTACACACAGCTTTAAGGTGATCATTCCCTTTAATTCATTGTACTTATATCTGTGTGTGCTTAGTGTGTGTGTGTGTGCCCTGCGGTGGGCTGGCACCCTGCCCGGGGTTTGTTCCTGCCTTGCGCCCTGTGTTTGCTGGGATTGGCTTCAGCAGACCCCCGTAACCCTGTGTTAGGAAATAGCGGGTTGGAATTTTACTGACTGACTGACAATTTGACTTTAGCGTTCACTGAATGGTATAACGAATTGTGAGATCAGGCAGTAAAATGATGAGTAAGACACAGATCTACCAAATGATATTTGTTTGCTTCTACACTAAAACAGAAATGCAATGTGCATTTTTCAGCTATATAATTGTTTAAAGCAAATGCAATTAAATGTAATATTTAACAATAATACAGTATGGTATGCCCTTTCCCAGTAATTATTCACTCTACCTATTGTACAAAGAAAGGGAAAATGTCAAAAGTAAAAAATAGATTGCATTATAAAAATTAACTTGCACTTGAACATACATTATTATAAGTTGCAGGTGTCTAAGATGTATGATCTGCCTGCCACATTAGTATTAGTCCTTGAAAGATGAGCTGTCAACCAATAATTGAGATTTAACATGAGTTTACTGTATTTATGTTTAATAGTTATTGTAATATCTTATATTTTATATTTAATGATATATTAATATATACTTTATTATTATTGTTATATAAATAAATAATATATAAATTATATAAATTTAATGTTTACTGTAAAGTATTTTAAATGCAAGTGTGAATTTACAATTCTTGGGGTGACATACAGCACCTAATCAGCACCTAAGGACATCACTAATAATATTTTTCAGTAATGGTATATGGATTTAAAATTGATTAATTCAAACCTAAAAACTCCTAAGAAATCTCAAGTTTCCTTTAGCATTCAGGCCTAAATTTTGTGCTGCTTCTGTATATAGTGGGTTCGAATAAATGTCTACCAAAAAAAACAAACTAAAAGTTAACTAATTACTTTTACTCACTCAGAAATCTTCCTGTTCTGTTCTTATCACATTATCTCCGTCGGCTGTGGACAGACCGTGCCTCAACTCTTCATGTGTTCATGTGTGGCTTGGCTCCAGCAGTTAAGTTGCAGTGTGTTGGTTTTTATTTTTTCTGTGTTTCTTCTTTTTTCGTCTCATTGAAAAGCACTTAACACTAAACAGTGATTGGTATTGTAAATTTAATGGCAATATCCGAAGCAGACTATTGTATTGGCTTTTCAAAAATGCAGGATTATGCACTTATGATGTAGTGTAATCATGTCATTTCAGATTACCCTACGTTCTTGTCTATAAGCCGCGGCTTATCTAAGGAAAAAAGTTGTGAAAATGAAAAAATAGAATATCGGCTTATACATAAATCCGGCTTATACAGTAATCCCTTCTCCATCGCGGGGGTTGCGTTCCAGAGCCACCCGCGAAATAAGAAAATCCGCGAAGTAGAAACCATATGTTTATATGGTTATTTTTATATTGGCATGCTTGGGTCACAGATTTGCGCAGAAACACAGGAGGTTGTAGAGAGACAGGAACGTTATTCAAACACTGCAAACAAACATTTGTCTCTTTTTCAAAAGTTTAAACTGTGCTCCATGACAAGACAGAGATGACAGTTCTGTCTCACAATTAAAGGAATGCAAACATATCTTCCTCTTCAAAGGAGTGTGTCAGGAGCACAGAATGTCACATAGATAGAGAAAACAATCTCTAGCAAACAAATCAGTGGTGCTGTTTGGCTTTTAGATATGCGAAGCACCGCAGCACAAAGCTGTTGAAGGCGGCAGCTCACACCCCCTCCGTCAGAAGCAGAGAGAGAGAGATAGAGAGAGACAGAGTTTGTTTTTCAGTCAACAATCAATACGTTCCCTTCGAGCTTTTAAGTATGCGAAGCACCGTGCAGCATGTCGTTTCAGGAATCAGCTTTACAAAAAATAGCAACGTGAAGATAATCTTTCAGCATTTTTAGACGAGCGTCCGTATCGTCTAGGTGTGCGAACAGCCCCCCTGCTCAATCCCCATACGTCAGGATCACAGATAGTGCAAGAGAGAGAGAAAAGTAAGCAATCTAGCTTCTCAGCCATCTGCCAATAGCGTCCCTTGTATGAAATCAACTGGGCAAACCAACTGAGGAAGCATGTACCAGAAATTAAAAGACTCATTGTCCGCAGAAATCCGCGAACCAGCAAAAAATCTGCGATATATATTTAAATATGCTTACATATAAAATCACAATTTAAATGACCGCTACGCGCGCGTGTTGACTCCCCGACGCCCAGAGCAGAAAGAACGCGCTCCGGCCGCTCCAACCACGCCATGCGGGGCGTGAGAAAGACGCCAATATCTCACACTCTCTCCCCCCTTAAAGAAATTAAATGGGTGCGAGTGAGACCACTGACCTCCCTCCTTTCTATTAGTTATAGGTTATAGTACGTTCGGCTTATCCATGAGTCCGGCTTATCTATGATACGATTTTATTTTAAAAATTCGTATGATTTTTGGTCTCCGGCTTATACACGAGTCCGGCTTATAGACAAGAACCTAGGGTAATTGCCATGTGTGGCAGTAAAATGAGGTGCATATTTGGCCAACTACATCACACCACCACCATTGCTTCATAGATTATGTCAAATATAACATCACAATGGATAATGATAACCAAAACAGCTGAGTTTTCTTGCATGTCATGTGTGAGCTTGCAATAGTGAAATTTACTAAAAACAGGTATTTGGTTTTGGGAGTTTTTTTTAAGTTGTTTTTGAACAGGTAGAAAGAAAGGAAGATTGCTCTTTAAGGGATTGGCAAAACTGCATAAACTTCTTTTAGACCCTGTAACAAAGGTAGTATAATGCGCCCGACCCGACACAGACTGGACACGGGAGGCACGTATAAAAATAAATAAACTTTTATTTTTCTTCAGCTGGAGGGCACGTCTTCCCTGTAATCCCCCCAGCCACAGCACAGTCCCCAAACACAAACTACAACACCACAACACTCCTCTCTCTTTCTCTTCCTCCACCACTCCTCCTCAAGCTTTGACCATCTCCTCCCACTCCCACCACCGTTGAGTGGTGGTTGCTGGCTACTTTTATGGCCCACCCGGACGTGCTTGAGGTGCTTGATCACCTGGGGCTGAAGATTAGTCCAGCTGGGCTCAGGGACCCATGCCGCGCCTCCTGGCGGCCACCGCAGATCCCAACAGGGCTGTGGAGAACTCCATCTCCCATGAAGACCTGCGAGAGACTGAGGCACCGCTCCAACCCAGGGGGATGGCCATCCAGCGTCCAGGGCGAGGTACTGCACCGTCCAGGGCTGCTCCCTCTGAATACTCATTGAAGAGGCATCCCCGTCCACCACAACCCCTAGCTATCTTAGAAATGGCTCCAGATTAAAATAAACAAGAGGAAAAATAAACATCTAAACAAAATCCAAGATGAGACAAAAAGACATACTGTACTTTAAAACAAAACGTGTAATCCAGCATGACAATGAAATTGTTGTCCCAAAGTGAATGAGAAACAAATAACACAGATGTTGCTGCCTTTGATGACATGCTGCTTTTGTTGATGCTCTTATTTAAACTTTGCAAGTGCTGATCAAAATCATGTGCCAGCAAACTGGCAGCTCGGAATTGTAGTCCCACACGCAGGAAGGGAAGATGAAGGGGGGTATATAAATATATATAAATGAATAATATATAAATATATTAAATACATTTGTTACTGGGCAGCATGGTGGTGCAGTGGGTAGCGCTGCTGCCTAGCAGTTAGGAGACCCGGGTTCGCTTCCCAGGTCCTCCCTGTGTGGAGTTGGCATGTTCTCCCCGTGTCTGCGTGGGTTTCCTCCGGGTGCTCCGGTTTCCTCCCTCATTCCAAAGACATGCAGGTTAGGTGCATTGGCGATCCTAAATTGTCCTTGGTGTGTGGTTGTGTGTTTGTGTGTGCCCTGCGGTGAGCTGGCACCCTGCCCAGGGTTTGTTTCCTGCCTTGCGCCCTGTGTTGGCTGGGTTTGGCTCCAGCAGACCCCCCATGACCCTGTAGTTAGGATATAGCGGGTTGGATAATGGATGGATGGATGGACATTTGTTACTCGATCAATTATATTGATCAATTATCAATTATGTATCAATTATTAAATATATTTCTTACTAGATCAATTACAAAATTGAATGGTTGATCCCACAGGCTACAAAGAATTTGTGCATCGTTTATACTGTAATGAGCAGCAAGAGGAAGCCTGTACAGTGTGGTCCACATCTAATTATGCAATTATTGCATTGCATTGCATTAAAAGTTGAATAGGAAGTATAGAGAGTACCTGAGGTTTATTTCTTTCATCTTCAAGCACTGCTTATAGCCAAGTACAGCACTCCATCTTCTACTCTCTCTGTCCCGCCACACCCACAGCACAGTGTCTGACGTGTACTTGAGCTTCATAACTCTGGCCGACCACTTCTTCTTTGAGCTTCGTTCCTTCTTGTACTTTGCTTCTGCAGGCCGTATTCATTAACATAAACCGGCTCGCTGACGCTTTTTTTAACAACAGTTATTGAGAAATAAAAAAGAACGGGTCAACTTTTTTTTTTCTGTTATGTCAGCAAATTTCAATAAATTCAGTCAAAGCATTTTTGAAATTTTGGGGTATTTAGTATATATATATATTGAATTGTCTTTTCTTAACAGATATCTACTGCCCTAGAGGTAAAATGCTTCAAAATTTGTTAAAAGTGTTTTAGTTGACAAGTACGTTAGTGAGTGAGTCACTCTGTCAGTTAGTCCGTCAACTTTGTATTTTTTATATATGTGCATGACATCCATAAATATATCCTTTGCATAAGACATGGTTCTAGTTTACTATAAAGTTCACTGAAAGAAATAAAACTTTATCACATTAAGCAGCCTTTACTACTGAAAGTCCTGGGAAATGTTCTGTTAAAATCAAACCTCTATCAAAGATTTGTGAGCAAAAGCACTATGGTGGCCAATATAAAGAGCCACTGGGTCTGCCCAGCATTTCTGTATAGTACGTGACCTTAAACATACTGAGATGTCTATTGCTTACTTATTTCCTGTTACCTGTACTGTGTCTGTATATAGCTAAAAACACAAATAAAAAAAAAAAAGTAAAGCCCACTAGGTGCTGTACAACCAAAGTTGTCTGGATTAAGTTGAACTACAGTTCTGAAGAAGTCACTATAACAGATCTGACATTTTCCAAAATGGCTTCAATGTCTTTTGACTTGTAAAGTTTTCATATGAACATGTTTAACAATTTCAGAATAGTTATTGATAAATCAGATTTTATGTTATTAGCACGGCCTTCCTAGGGGAAAAAATATTTTTTGGTACATTAAAAATATAATAAATGATGCAGCAGAAAGGAAAATATGTAACCTTCCACTACTTATTTCACAAAGCACATTTGGATTCATATAGCACATGTCTTCAGTCGGGTTATACTTCAAGACTTTCAGCCAAACGTGGTGGTTTAATATTTAAAAAATGGAGGAAATGCATGTCATGTTCAAACTCTGGAAATCAGACAAATCAACAGTGTTTGGCTATTCAAAATATATTAGAAATTGTTTTTTTTACAGGGATAGTATTATATTTTGGGCTTTGTACCATCTGTTAGTGTTTGAAATGAAGCCTTTTCTTGTTAAAACATGTATGCTATGCATACTTTCATTTTTTTTATGAAAGAAACAAAAATATCTCATAACTAAATTAGATAAAGAATTTGTTTCTTCTTCAATTGTGTAAGTGCCTCATTGGAAAAGGGAAGAAATGAGAAAAATAACACAAAAGTAACTCTTTTAGTGAATCTCCTACATAAAATAGTTAAATGTAGTTATGAGTAATTTTCAGTAATCCAATATTTTGCTCTCTTCTAACAGTGTGTAATCTTTATGTGAGGTATCCTTAATTCAAAGAACTGTGCTTATGTTTAAAATACTAATGAGCCAATCCTGAACAAAGCTCTTCAAGAAAATTTCAACGCCATTACTTTTGAGGTTTAAGTTCCAACTCAGCATGTGTATACATCTAAGCAAACTTTTTTTTACTTTAGCTTACCTTTAAAAGCATTTTTAGAGGTTTTTGAGTATGATTAAATTAAAGGTGTTAAGGCACTGTGGCCCAAATCATAATGCAAAGTCAGAATGATAAAATTTTGATCACAGTTTTGAGTTTCTTGGCTTAAAGTAATAGAAGTAGATGAGCACTTAATGTTGCTGCTCGATTAATTCTTGTCGTGAAAGCCCACCAGGTGCTGCTTTGGTGTTGTAGAAGCACAAATGATGTAGTTGTTCTTCTTAATCTTGTTGGCAGTGCCATCAGTCTAAATATTTTAGATTCTGGGAAAGACTTAACTGTCTCTGAAGATAATCGCAGACTCTTAAATAACAAACCAAATCTCATGTCTTCTAAATTGATTTGGTTAAGACTATTTTTTTGTTTGTCTTTTTACTGTAAATTACCTCTAAGAATAAGGATGAAAATGACAGACTTGGCATTCATGTAGAAATGTGTGTTTATGTGTAAATTGAAGGAATCGGTATGAGTCAATTACTGAATGTTAGCGTTTTACATCTGTTTTGTCTTGGTAAAATAACATTTTACTCTACTTTCCCCTATTGTATTATTAATATGTAGCCTTTGTCAGAATGCCTCAAATCTCACAGACTTACCACTGTTTATAACGTATTATAGTATATAACTTCTCCCCACCTTCCCTTCTGCATCTATAACCTCAGGCAATTAGGTGTAGTAAAAGACAAGCAGGAGTTAAGTTACAATTTAAACAATGTATTTTTGGTAATATTCATAAATAATAACAATATGCAAAGTACATTTGAATATTGGCAACCATACAACCTGATAAATGTTGATGTGTAGTTTCAGGCAGCACACAGACTTGTTAGTTACTTAAAAATGTCTCTAGTTAAGGCATCATTGGTGGTCGGCTTTCTTCAGAACAGGCCGCACACCTGTCTCAATATGGCTGCCGAGCTGTGCTCTTCATTGTGTTGTCCGTTTCAGTTCACGGTGTGAGATGGTCTTTGAGCAGTTTGGTGAGAGAGAGCGAGGTAAAGCAAGCAAATTTATCGATTCTCTGTCCAACCCCTACAGCCAATAGGGCATCATGGCACTTAAAGGCTTTTGATACAGGCCAGTTCCAAACAACCATACTTCAGACCAGTGGGGGAATAGAACACCTCCACACCTGCCATCCCCCAAAACCTTATGTTAAGGTAAAGCCTGGCAGTTAGGCAGCCTGTTTTCCCTATGGAGGTTGACTGAGAGACTTTAGAGAAACATTAGCCAAGCTTGTTTCAGGCACTTCCCCCCCAACTCTGTCGTAAAATTCAAAGAGACCCATTCCTGAAAGAGGTGGGAGCGGGAGGTTGTAAACATGAATGCTTCTCACTAATGTAACACTCATATTACATTGCTGTGCCCAAGTTACAAATAAAGACATACAAAATATTTATCAACTTGTATGCAAAATATCACATCACAACAACAACAATAGCTCAACTATGCAGTTGCTTTATTAAGGCATTTTGTACCAAATTACAAACTTGTACTGACTGGTAGGCTTTATATAGAATCAAAGTAGATAATAATGAATAACAAAACAACTTATAATAAAAAGAAAAAAAACATTTGAAACCGGTAGACAGAAATCCAGCACGATGAATTACTAAGAGGTAAAAATTTGCACAAGGTACATATTATATGAAAGTACCATACTTGAAAGTGGTGAAGCAAGACTTTTTTAGTCCTGATCACTGTACTGATCACGTTTCAATAAAATAGTACAGACTAACTAAAGTTTTCAAGACAACAGTTTTATAAGATTCAGGTTTTCTTCAAATCTGTGAATGAGTACCTTATTTTAAAAAACAATCCTTTGAAGTTTTACCTTCTTTGAAACAGGATATCTGAAGACCTTCATAATATTCATAATGTGATTATGACAGTTTGTCATAGAGTGTGGTGTCGCACTGCACCGCCTGACACTGTCAGAGAGCTGCAGGTGTTGGTGAGCAAATACAGGCCCCTAATGTCTCCATGGCTGACATTCACACACCATCTAAATTAAAACACTGAAGAAGATGAACACAGATATCACTGGTCTGCCCTTTAGCAGTTGGCCGCAAACAATCCCAACAGAGAACAACAAAGAACAAAACTGTTGAGTTCATCATAGGGAAATGATGGATGACAATTAGAAAAATGGCAGAAGAGACTGGAGTAGTCATCATGAATTACAGAGACTGCAATGGCATAATGCGGTCACAAGAAGTTTAATTGCCTCCCATTGTCAGAAAAAACATGTCCTTGTCAACCATTTTTTCACACTAAGAACATATGACTGAGGAAGATAAAAAAAAATAATTGGAAGTACTTGTTACAATACCACACACTTCAATATTTTCCAGTATGCTCATTTCTTTTTGGACAGCCCTCGTAAATCAAGAGATGTTATGGTCTGAGAGTTTAATGTGTTAGTGAGATTGCATGTGCATATGTTTGGTCAACATAATACAAAAAAGGCATAGAAGCTGTACAGAGAAGATCAAGTAACTATACCTCTGAATTAAGGGTGTGTACCACTGTTGACAGGCTAATGGACCTGAGCCCCTTTAGTACTGAGCAGTTAAAGCAAAGTGAGGACTAATCCAGGTCTAACATGTAGATTGTGAACAACAAGCTCCAGCATATGGGTGGAAATTAATATGAAGCACATTTAAGACAGAATCCTAGATGTACACCACACACTGGGTTTAGATTAAAATATATTAACATATGATATTCAATATATCTTTATTTATATCTTTCCCCATTATTAATAGAAATATTTAATTCTCAATTGCACTAATAATATCAATTTATTATTATTGATGTTACTGTAATACCTATAGTTTTCTCTGAAACTTTGACTGTTCAGATACTATTTTCAGAGCACAATGAGCACGTCACAAATAGTTTTCACAAAAATACAGTAAGTTCCTGATTCAATCCAGCAAAGAGTGTTTAAGTTCTAGCTTAATGTTATGTTGGTTGATGATTTGAAGGCCTGTTTGGCCTTTTTTAAATATTACTGTTAAACAGTGCGTGCGTCAAACTGGTGTTTGTCTGTGGCACCAAATTCTAATCCCCGATAAGAAGGATGAGGCAGACCAGAATTAAGGTAGAAAGATCTCAATTAACTGCTGAACGTTGCAAAGGAAGGAATCGTTGCAATGGCTTTGTAGAGCTAAATGCTTATTTGCAGACAAATATTTGTGTGTGGTTTCTGAAACAGAACAAATACAATAACATAAAATAACTCATAAAGGCTCGGAGAATGCTAAAACAGGTAATACCCAAAAAGGTCAGTAGATGGCAGCAGAAATTAACAGAGCGCTATGACATGCTCTCTTTGGGAAAAGGCACTAAATAAAACTTACCAAATACGTTAGCACTGTACAGACTCAGACAAATCACTACTTAAGCAACTATTACCAAGTCTGTTTTCTTGACACTCTTATATATTAATAAAGAAGCAACATTTCTGAATGTACTTATACAGTTTTGAACGTTAAACTGAACACACTTTGACATAAAGGGTTGTCTGAACATGTTAGTAAAACAACGTTACGAGCTTTATCATTACTTGCAGTAAATTATTTCTAATAAAATAAACAGCAAAGCGTAACTTACATCAAACAAATGCACACAAAGTCAACAAATGATTGAATAAATGCGGGTATGTGCAGACTCCTGGAAGTACAGCGTTTTCCGCATATCAGATACAGAAATAACACGTGTGCACGCTCACGCATAACCTGTGAGCGTGATGACACAACAGACAGCGTACTCAAACTTTTGTACAATTACATTTGGTTGTCTTGTGTATGCTTGGTCTATGCTGAAAACATTTTGTAAAACTTGAGTGAACTGTACTTTTCAACAAATTGAAACAAACAGAAAATATAGTGACTGCAGTGCAAATGTCACATGAAAATATCACTCAATCAATATTTTACAGATTGCAGCTTCCATCACTAGGCAACTTGTATTTTAAAGAAGGTAGCAAAATATTCATTTAAAGTCTACAAGAGACCAGAAATCAAGAGGTCGTCATAGGCCATTTCCTGGTGGCTGAGCTGAGAGCAGAGGCAGGGACTGACCTGAACTGGATGAGTCCTGTTTTCAGTCTAATGTCAAAATGTTCTTTAGAGAATCTGGCATGTGTAGAGATATATCGTGCTTTGATAGCATTTTGTAACTAATTATTTTCTCAATGGAACAAACTGTAACAAACAAAATTAGAAAAAACACTGTTAAATTCACAAACTCCTGCTAAACCAGAATAATCTCTCTAGACCTTCATGTCATACTTTGCACCCATTGCTCTGGCTCACGTACCTCTGAATTTTGGTGAGTAGCAATCGAATGTATTAATTAAAAGCTAATAAAGGGTTAGACATTTAATTAAAACATTTACCATAAACATTATTTTTACAACAATTTATTGTGTTGTGCTACAGGTAATTTGTTAACAATAAATAATATTGAATTAAACTAAAGGTTTATGTCACTATTATGTCACTTCTCAGACAGAAACAAGAGATTATATTTGAAAATAACCACATTCATATTTTCCCAGATTTCTCACCCTCAACAGCTGCTAAACGTGCTGCTTTTTACAACATTAGACAGCGCTTACAGAAAGCCGAGATCAGATACAGCCTCTGGTACCCTGCCAAACTGAAAGTGGATATTCAAGAGAAGCACTATATCTTTACCTCTATGGAGGAAACAGAAAAAGAGTTGAGAGAACTGATCCCGACACTTTTTTGAAATACAATCGCGAGTTATATCCTGTCATGGCATGGCAAAGAAAATCTTACCGGCTGTTTGATCTACTTGCAACGATACTGGTACTGTAATTACTCATCCTTTTCCCTTCTCGGCCACTTTTAGTTTAAGTTTTAATTACAATTATATGTGCGTATGTATGTGTGGAAGAAATTAACTTTTTTTTTCTTCTTCTTCTAAAGGAGACTGTTCAATATCACACCCTTGGTTTATTGTTATTGTTATTATTCTATTAGGGTTTACTATGTTTATTCAGGACCACTTTTTAACACCGTTCCCTGTGTTTACAGTCTTACTATCTGAAGACTGTTGAATATTAGATTTTATGCTAATAGTAATTGGACTGTATTGACAATAAATATCTCAATTTTAATCCTCATACGCCACTGCTGGGGGGCTTGTTTTATTTTGGACGTGCTCTGTTTCTAGGTATGTCAGATGACTGGGACTTTGTGAAGTGTGGTCCAGCCTCAAGTGGGGAGGCAAAATGGGGGGGACTGGGGGGGAGAGAAAGAGAGCAAGCTATCTCTAATCTATCCTTTTAATCCTTAAAATTATAAATGCATCGTAATATTAGGCTTCATGGCTAAACTAAAGGTTTGCTGAGTGGTTGGTTTCTGGTCAGGAGAAGAACTAAGCTACATTTCAAGGAAAGATGAGAGGAAGAAAGAGGCATTGGTCAAAGAAGGGAGACTTCTAGTAAATAGTGTTCCCAGTGAAAGTATTCCATGTACCAAGGTCGCAAAAATTCTTATTTCAATTTTGTGCAATTTTCAGTTTTTGACTATTTTTGTCTTGGATTTGGCTCTTCAGAACATAAGACAATTAAGAAGTTTCACAAATATTTCACAGTTCGTCAAGCTTTGTTTGGTTGGCTGATAGCTAAATTGACCCATTATCTGTTCATCATAGGGATCATTTTTAAGAGCCATCAAAGTTCCTGCCTCAAATAAATGAAATTACAAATTCTCACAACGCTTTGTGAGAAGAGCTCCCTGAATTATATCTTAAATGTGCTCCCTATAAATTACCACAAGTGTCCTGAAGTGTAGGATTCGCTATTTGCATACAGACATTTTCCTCACCATTAAGATATCTTGAAGAAGGTAATGGGATTCACTTGGTTGCTCTTACCGTTTCTAGTGCTTCATGGTCTCTTTTGCTAGCCTGGTGACCAAAGCTACACACAGTGTTTTAGTGATTCACCCTTGATTTATTTTGAACAGATTTTACAATATAACCTACCGTTTTATTTGTATTTTGAATTTCCTTAACACATCACCTGAAGAATAAAATACTGTGTCAACTCAGCAGGAGCTTTTCATACAGTATATATAATGTTTTCTTTGCTTGTATCTAGCTTTTTCCGTATTTTAAGGTTGCCCTGGTTTTCTTGAATGTTTCTCAATTTTTGGTCATGTACCAATAAAGCAGCTTACAAGGTTTGAGGGGAGCCTATGTTTGCAAGATGGAACACCACAGGGCCCTCTCACACATACACTCACTCATATCAGCTCAGTTTGCAGTTGTTAATCAACGTAACATTTATAGGTTGTGGAGGGAAACACCAACACAAACAATTTGAAAATGCCAGGAAGGGGGTGTTTGCTTAATAAGCATAAACTGAATTTAATTGATATATATTTCATTGATTTAAAAAAGATAAAAAAGAAGAAACTGATGATGCTTCTCAGAAAATTCCTGTTTTCCTCCTGACATCATTGTGTTATTGATGATTTTAATGCACAACAGTCTTGTGTTAAAAACTGGTTCATATCTGCCCAAGCTTCTTATTAAGTGATTGATTTGTCACTGCATGCTTTATTTTTCACCAGACACTAAAATGTTGAATAAGAATTTTCAGAGAGCAGTGCATAGAAAGTTCATCCATCCATCCTCTTCTGCTTATCCGAGGTCGGGTCGCGGGGGCAGCAGCTTGAGCAGAGATGCCCAGACTTCCCTCTCCCTGGCCACTTCTTCTAGCTCTTCCGGGAGAATCCCAAGGCGTTCCCAGGCTAGCCAAGAGACATAGTCCCTCCAGCGTGTCCTGGGTCTTTCCCAGGGCCTCCTCCCGGTTAGACATGCCCGGAACACCTCTCCAGGGAGGCGTCCAGGAGGCATCCTGATCAGATGCCCGAACCACCTCATCTGACTCCTCTCGATGCGGAGGAGCAGCAGCTCTACTCTGAGCCCCTCCCGGATGACTGAGCTTCTCACCCTATCTTTAAGGGAAAGCCATAGAAAGTTCATTATTTTGGGAAGGCCATTTTCAAGATATTTCTTTTTTTTAACTTTATGTAGTGTGTAGCACTGTAGAACAGTTTTTAATATCTGAATGTTATGCAGTAGAGCAGCAGCAGAGCCACAAAGAAGTCAGTTTACTGTAGCCATCTGAGGAGTTACAGTTACATAATGAGGGATCTGATACTGAAGACATCAAGATGACAGCAGCAATTTGTTCTATTAGGATTTTGCTAATAAAGCTATGTGTAAATTTTCAGGTTTAATTCAAGGAGTTTACAACCAATATCATATAAGCCATTTAGGAATTACAGCCATTTTTCTGCATAGCTCCATTCCCCCACATCTCCACCTCCCCATTTCCAGAGGTTCAAAAGTATTTGAACATTTGACTGCAAGCCATTTCATAGCCAGGCCGGAGCAGTACCCTCATTATTTCATTAACTGTTAAGCAGGTAAAAGGTCTGGAATTTAGAAGCTGTCACTATGAACTTTCAATATGAGATCCAAAGAGCTGCCCATGCAAGTAAAAAACAGGCCATCCTTAGGCTGAGAAAAACAAAACCAAACCCATCAGAGAGATGGCAAAAACACCAGGAGTGGTCAAATCAACCGTTTGGTATACAGGTACACTTACAAATTGGTTTACGACCAAAAAGTTCACCAAACTTTTGCCTTGGTTCATGATCACACACTCGGTATACAAACAAGCCAGTTTCCCTTTTGGTTTGTACATGTTCAGTCTTTTCCTGTGCATTTCCTGTGCAGCAAGCAAGAGAGAGAGCGAGAGAGCGCGACACACACGAAAGAGAGAGAGACACACACACACACACACAGGTAGCGTGAGAGAGAGTCGCGCACACACACACAGGCAGCAGAGAGAGAGAGCTGGACGCATAAGGTAGGAAGGCTGTTAAAGAATGCACTGGGCTTGATTTTGTGTTCACTTCTGTTTACAGCGATCGGTTCGTAGCGTGCATTGTTGCAATGTTACTTTTCTTGGTGGTTTATTAAATTACGGATTTTTTCAAATGTTCATTTTTTTCCCTGTGCTTAAAACTCATTAAAAAAAAGTGTTTTTAGCCAGCGGTTGGTAGCGCTATAGCACAAACTATTGCAGTGTTAGTTTTCTCTGTTGTTCAAGGTTTTCTCAGTGTTATTCAATGTTTTTACATTTAGTTTACTATTACGCTGTGCATTCTATGGTTTAATTAACTATATTTGTGCTTAAAAACTTTAAAAAAATATATATTTACATACAGTTTGTATGGTCTGGAACGGATTAATTGTATTTACATACAATCCTATGGGGGAAATTGCTTCAGTTCACGACCAAATCGGTTTACAACCAGAGTTTTGGAACGAATTATGGTTGTGAACCGAGGTTCCACTGTATTCTTAAAAAGAAGGAACACACTGGTGAACTCAGCAACACCAGAAGGCCTGGTCAACCACAGAAGACAGCTGCTCTGGATGATTGTGGAATTCCATCCTTGGTGAAGAAGAACCACTTCACAACATTTAGCCAAACCAAGAAGACTCTCTGTGAGGTAGAACTACAATCAAGAGAAAATTTCATAAGAGTAAAGACGAAGGGTTTTCCACAAGGTGCAAATCACTGGTGAACCTCAAGCATAGGATTAGACTTTGCCAGAAAACATTTTTAAAAGCCTGTCCAGTTCTGGAACTGTTTTCTATGGACAAAGGAAGTTAAGATCAAAATATACCAGAATGTTGGAAAGAGAAGAATATGAAGTAGAGAAAAAACAGCTTATGATCCTCTGAATACCACATCATGTGTGAAACACGGTGGAGGCAGTTTTATGGCATGGTCATGTGTGACAGCCAATGAAAGTCAGTCGTTAGTGTTATTGATGATATGACTGTTAGCAGAAGTAGCAGGATGAATTCTGAAGTGTACAGGGCTACACTATCTGCTCAGATTCAGCCACATGCTGCAAAACTGATAGGACGATGCTTCATAGTACAGATGGACAACGAGCCAAAACATACTGTGAAAGCAAACCAAGTGCTTTTCGATGCGGAGTAGTGGAATATTCTTCAAAGGCGAAGTCAATCAACTAAACTCAACCCAAAGACAAAACTGATGGCAGCAAGGCCAACAAACAAGGACTGGCAAAGCATCACTAGGATGGAAACCCAGCACTTGGAGATGGCCATGGTTTCAGACTTCAGGCAGCCATTGACTGCGAAGGATTTTCAATCAAATATTGAAAAGGTTTTTATATATATGATTGTACTTTTGAGCCCCTGAAAATAGGGGGGTCAATGTATAAAAATGTTTGTCTTTTCTAAACAGTTCATACAATATTTTTGTTAAACCCCTTGAATTAAGAAGGTTTATACTTCAAACACATCTTGATTGCTTTGTTTCAAATCCATTGTGGTGGTGTACAGAGCTAAAATTATGAAAATTGAGTCACTGTCCAAATACTTATGGACCTGACTGTATTTATACCCTGGTAGAAAACCATTGTTACTTCTGTAACCCCTTATTAATCAAATTTGAGTACAAGGATTAAATGAACACTTTTTAGAAATTAGGGTTTTTTTAGATTCATACATTAGTGCATTCTGTCCATGAACGGAACAGTTGCTTAGCAACTTAATAATGAGAGCAACCTTGAGGACAAGATGAATCCTGTCAGTCTGATTAACACAGGATAAGCCAAACTGCTTTAGGGACAGAGACAGGCCAGAGCAAAGATGGAATCACTAAACCAGAGATGCAAGATTTAGCAACTTACGTCATATTCACTTCACACTTGCCACAGCATTTTGTTTTCTACAGTATACGGTGTAAAAAGTTTATGTTGCCAGTGTTTATTTATGAAGTGATTTGTTAAAAAATTCAAATACAAGGTGAGAATCTGTGACTCTCTAATTCTGTCATCATTTGATGCTTGGAGTCATACATGTTTTGTATTGTTTTTATTTTTTCTGACTTGCATGCAGAAGTCTTGAGATTATTCTGCTTTCGTGTTCAGAATATCTCTTCTCCATTTGAGAGAACAATCATTTTTCAGCACGTAGGCCTTCTTCAGACCTCTTGTGAAAATCTTTAGCTCCATACCAAACATGGATAACAGAGTTGGCTTGGGTTGCCATTAAAGTAATATTGTTTAATTCCATTTTTCAAACATCAATGTCAGACATCACTGGTCAACAAGCATTTTGCTACTGAGAGTCTTTCACCTTTACTTTAACAGGTTTCACTTGCTGACTCCAAATCTGAAAACCGTTTTTGTCCATCACACCCCGTTTTTTAGTTATTATGTTCCAGATATTGGACAACTAGGGTGACTGGACAGTAAAGGCGAATAACCATTTTGATAAATACAGGTAATTCCACTAGGGATGCCATTGAGATACATGATTATGCCACACATTACTAACAGCTGTGTGTTGTTTACCTATTAATTTTTTTTTTAATTGTTAATTTTTAATTAGCAGAAAAAATATTTGTTACTGATTACCAAGTCTTATATGACTCTAAAGCATAATGACACAACTCAGACATGACGGTGCAGTAGGTAGTGGTTTAACTGTTAAACATAACATTGCATTTCAGGACATTTCGTTCGTTAGATTCACCATTACTTTGAAAATTCTGTCAAGGTGATGGACAGAAACAGCAATGCATTTAAGAAATAAGTTTGGTCTCAAGAAAAGTGAAGCCAAAATTAAGGAAGGTGTTTTTGTTGGCCCTGAAATCCGTGAACTGATGCTTGACGATGAGTTCAAAAGGAAACCGAAGTCAACTGAATCAGCACCCTCATTCGTGCAGGTTGTCCAGAATTCTCTTGGCAGTCACAGAGCAGAGAATAATGCTGAGCTTGTGGAGAACATGCTGAAAGCGTATCAGCTTACGGGAGCCAGAATGTCAGTGAAGATGCATTTTTTACATTCTCATCTCGACTTTTTTCCACCAAATCTTAAGCGATGACAGAGATGAGCATGGGGAAAGATTTCATCAAGATATAAAGGTGATGGAAAACCAATATCTGGGAAAATGAACTCTGAGCATGATGGGAGACTACTGTTTGTTCTTGCAAAGAGAGATGGATGTGCAGTACAAGCGCAAAAGCAAGTGCCTCCAACATTTTGGAGCACGCAGACCTCACATTTATATTGAGGTAAATTGACATAAATATGCTTTAACGTGTCTCTGGAATCGTCTTCCGGTTTGTTTTCAGAATAAACACATCAAAACAATTTTGGTGGGACAAACTCCAGATATTGTGTTGATATATTATAATGATATTCAAAAGTGTCAAAACGTCAATGATGTGTATTTCAAAAACCTGACAAGATAGTTTTATTCCGATTTCATATATGGAATCAGTGTAAAAAACTTAATAAAGAGCTGCTCTCAAGTTCCCAGTAGCAAACAAAAAATATTTTTGTAGACCAGTGCATTTGCCAAGGTTAACCAACCTGTTTTATCATCAGATGAATGATACTTTTGATCTGTAAAATCTCATAAATTATATAAAATATTTAAAAAATCACTCACATTTGTGTTTTTAAAACATTTACTGCAGAACTGCACAAGTGACTTAAATTTCATCACCTAAGAATACAAGTAGATGTTTGATACCCTTAATACACAACGGTGGTGGTTTTCATGGTTTTAGAGAAAATAAATGTCTGCTTTGTTCCTTAACAACGAAGACCCTGGAGCTCTGAGTGTAATTGAGACATAAAGTGATTGAAATGTACTTATCAAGAGAACAATGCAAAAAATGTTTCAAGTTCTTAATATACTTAATTAACAAGATGTGGAAGGTTCATAACAATAACCAAACATGGCCTAGAGGAAGCTGCCTCTCCTGACTTTACTGTCTGTCTATCTATCTATCTATCTATCTATCTATCTATCTATCTATCTATCTATCTATCTATCTATCTATCTATCTATCTATCTATCTATCTATCTATCTATCTAGCAAGCGATCTTTGAGAACAAAATGAAAGCAAGGTTAAATTCGGCAAGGAGTTGGAAACAAAACAGGTTTTTTTTGTTCAAAATACTTTAAAAAATCTGCAGCTTTCAGGCCTTGTTAAAAAGTTTTTATGCCAGGTGCAAAATTAACATTCTGGTCTGATCGTATGTTTGTTCATTTCTCTTTGCCTTCAGTATCACAAGGTAAAACCTTGAGCCCAGACACAGGTAAGGCTAGAACACATAAGCAAAATTAGATTATAGTTGAAAAACTATCCACTGTACAGACATTTTATCAATAAAGAACATAACTCTATTTAAGTTTTCTGTTTTGAAAATTGTTGAACTTTCAATAAGCACTAGTAATTATGACACACTCTTTTAGAGAGGACCCTTTTGACTGTTCTAATTCATCAGGGTCATGCCCACTGGTCATAAATGACCTCTTCTGTAATTTACCGAAGGTGCATACTGCACAGCCTCTATTGAACCCGTGGTTGTCTGTTTCATTTCGTTAACAATGAATTCTTGCTTCTTTCAATATCTGTTTTCTTTTTTTCTGGTACATTCAACAATCTTGAGGTTACTTGCTTGTTCAGAAAACCTATTTCATTTGTTTGCTTGAGAACATGTTGGTTTTGTACTAATCTCTAGCTAAATTGCTTTTAGGAGGCTTTGGTGCATTTTGCCTGAATTTTGAAGGTCAATTACGGAGGCATTTCAGAGTTCATTGCTGTGTCTTCAGGCAGTGATACTTTAGAGTTTTCCAACACAATGTCCAGGGGTTTCTCCAAAAATAAAATTGTGTCTCAGTCAGGAAAAACTCCAGAGCAGCTGTCTGCAACTCTGTATGTGCAGGACTGCTTAGGCCTGTCATCCACTTACCTTTACCTTTCAGACTATTTATAGGCAATTGCTGCTGTGTCTGGAAGCTGATGGGGGCAAACTGCTGGAACATAGACTTGTTCACCTTGTCTGTGGCTCCTGTTTTCCCTCCTCCCAAAATATGGATTATATTGCTTGAATATTAGTTTGGTAAACTGTTGAATGTTTGGTCTGTCTTTTCTCCTTAAAAAATACTCCACCCAAAAATTATATATATATAATCTACATAAAATCTGATTATTTAGGTTACCTACCAGGCAATGCTAATGGTTAGTCGGCCAATCGACAAACATCTGTCACGTCCTCTCAGTTGCGAGAAGCAGCTCATAGATATGTGATTCAATACCTACCAAACAATACAAAGTGTACACGACACCTGTTGGTAATACTGTGCTCCGATCTTCACCCTGGCGTAACATCAGAGGCTTCTCCTCAGGCAAGTCGACAGTTCAATGGAAAACTGAAAGAAAAAAAAATCTCATGTTACTCATGCCACATAATAGTTAACTCCCTGAATAATCAGTGCACATCATAAACAAATAACCTAAAGCCTCACGGGAATGACTTTTTAAACTGTATTTTGGCACACATGGAAAAAAAAACCTTATGTTACTCATGGTGCATAATCCAGTGATATGAATATGCTTTTTTGCTAAAACATCCATTTAATATTTCTGGAATAATCAGTGCAAATCTTAAACAAAAAACCTGAGCCCTCATAGGAATGAAATTTTCAGTTGAAGACCCATTTGTTGGTCAAGAGTCCTGTCTTCAATTCATAAAGTCATTCCCATGAGGCTTTAGTCTTCTTGTTTATGCTTTGTGCTATTAATTCTGAAACTAACTATTTAGCAATATTTTAACAAGACAGCACGTGTTTTGAACATTTTGAACATATAACTGGATGACTGACCTTCAGATTATGTGATACAAGTAAGGTGAGATTTTTTATTTTTACAATGGACGTTTTCCCCATCATTTCCCATTATACAGCATTGATTGTGCAGAAGCTGTAAATTATTTGGTATATGATGACAGATTGAACCTGTTTTCTGCTTGAGAAATACTGTAATCAACAATGTATTGAGGCCTGGGTGTAATTTTTAATTTTTAATGGACAGCATTAAGGTAGAGACCTCTTGATTACCTAGATCATCGCAAGCTCACAAGACCTTGGGCTTTCCACTTATTCTGCGAAGCAAGACCCTGATAGAGCTCCTTGAATATCTTGAAATATTATGCTTATTGTTTTAAGTGTATTATGTTGCACAATATCATGTTAAAGTGTTTAGGCATGGGTGCCACAATGTTGTTTATACACACAATGCTCATTCCTGGTCAGGAAAGTGTGAATTGTGATGCCATGTGGGTGGGACCATGGCGTCATCATGCAAATGCTGTTTAAGATGGCAGTGTGCATCACACAATATCAAAGTTTTGCATGTCTGTTCTTTCACTTTTAGCTTAAAACCATTTGCTTTTCATTTTGACAAGATTTTCTTTGTTTTTGTGTTTTTAACATTTTTTTCTGTCACTCACTTCCTTGTTTTTTTTTTTTACCCTGAGCTGTTCGGTGACTTCAATTTTGTTTGCTCCCACCTGCTAATGGCATCTCCTGGTTGTGTTCTTATATTCTGTCATCTTAGGGCACTCTTTTCTTTCACAGTGGCAGGGGAAGATCGACTGTCAGGAGAAGTGTGATTTTTCCTGGTGAACTACCAGTTACGCATGTCCTCTTTGCTCTGTGTGTATTTCACTTTGTATGTTTGACAATAAATTTTTCAACAGAATTAAGCAAGAACATTTTAGGATAAAATGAGAGGAGTTATGCACATGGAGTTTGTCTGGATCATACAGATGAAGTCATAGTGCTGTAGCTCTTTGTTGGTTTAGATACAGGCACATGCAAGGCAGATGTTATCTGCTAAGAGAAATGTGAACAGCAAAACACCACACAGATTTACAGCTTGTCAAATCTGATTTAGACAACATTCGTATGTGTCACTAAATCCAACACAGATAATGTATCTTGAATGTGACCTGCATTTGAATGCTCAAATTGGAGTTGTCTGGAAATGTCCTGTACACTGCCCAACAAGTTTTACGTCAATATAGATCATGGTATGGTTGGTGAACTTCTGATAATTTGCAGATGATACTAAAAATGGTGGAATGGCAGATACAGAAGAGTCAGCAAAAGCAGTTCAAAATGTCTTGGACAAGCTTCAGAACAGGGCAAACACTAGGGAAATGTAGTTTAATGAAGAAAAGTGCAAATTGAGCAAAAGGATTGTCAATTAATAGTACAAGCTAGAGACAAACAAAATGTTAGGTTACTGTATATTGTAAAAGATACTTAATACAGTTAGGTCCATAAATATTTGGACAGAGAACTTTTTTCTAATTTTGGTTCTGTACATTACAATGAATTTTAAATGAAACAACTCTGATGCAGTTGAAGTGCAGACTTTCAGCTTTAATTCAGTGGGGTGAACAAAACGATTGCATAAAAATGTGAGGCAACTAAAGCATTTTTTTAACACAATCCCTTCTTCATTTCAGGGGCTCAAAAGTAATTGGACAAATTAAATAACTGGAAATAAAATGTTCATTTCTGATACTTGGTTGAAAACCCTTTGCTGCCAATGACAGCCTGAAGTCTTGAACTCATGGACATCACCAGATGCTGGGTTTCCTCCTTTTTAATGCTCTGCCAGGCCTTTACTGCAGCGGCTTTCAGTTGCTGTTTATTTGTGGGCCTTTCTGTCTGAACTGCATGCTCAATTGGGTTAAGATCAGGTGACTGACTTGGCCATTCAAGAATTTTCCACTTCTTTGCTTTAATAAACTCCTGGGTTGCTTTGGCTGTATGTTTTGAGTCATTGTCCATCTGTATCATGAAACGCCGCCCAATCAATTTGATTGCATTTAGCTGGATTTGAGCAGACAGTATGTCTCTGAACACCTCAGAATTCATTTGGCTGCTTCTGTCCTGTGTCACATCATCAATAAACACTAGTGTCCCAGTGCCACTGGCAGCCATGCACGCCCAAGCCATCACACTGCCTCCACCGTGTTTTACAGATGATGTGGTATGCTTTGGATAATGAGCTGTTCCACGCCTTCTCCATACTTTTTTCTTGCCATCATTCTGGTAGAGGTTGATCTTGGTTTCTTCTGTCCAAAGAATGTTTTTCCAGAAGTGTGCTGGCTTTTTTAGATGTTCTTTAGCAAAGTCCAACCTAGCCTTTCTATCCTTGAGGCTTATGAGTGGCTTGCACCTTGCAGTGCACCCTCTGTATTTACTTTCATGCAGTCTTCTCTTTATGGTAGACTTGGATATCGATACGCCTACCCCCTGGAGAGTGTTGTTCAGTTGGTTGGCTGTTGTGAAGGGGTTTCTCTTCACCATGGAAATGATTCTGCGATCATCCACCACTGTTGTCTTCTGTGGACGTCCAGGTCTTTTTGCGTTGCTGAGTTCACCGGTGCTTGTTTTCTTTCTCAGGATGTACCAAACTGTAGATTTTGCCACTTGTAATATTGTAGCAATTTCTTGGGTGGGTTTTTTCTGTTTTTGCAGCTTAAGGATGGCTTCTTTCACCTGCATGGAGAGCTCCTTTGACCGCATGTTGTCTGTTCACAACAAAATCTTCCACATGCAAGCACCACACCTCAAATCAACTCCAGGCCTTTTATCTGCTTAATTGATAATGACATAACGACGGACTTGCCCACACCTGCCCATGAAATAGCCTTTGAGTCAATTGTCCAATTACTTTTGAGCCCCTGAAATGAAGGGATTGTGTTCAAAAAATGCTTTAGTTGCCTCACATTTTTATGCAATCATTTTGTTCACCCCACTGAATTAAAGCTGAAAGTCTGCACTTCAACTGCATTTGAGTTGTTTCATTTAAAATTCATTGTGGTAATGTACAGAAGCAAAATTAGAAAAGAGTTGTCTCTGTCCAAATATTTATGGACTGAACTATATAAATCAAGTTTTGTTTGAACTATATAATGCACTAGTGAGAACACATCTGGAGTATTTTGTCTGGTTTAGAACATTACAGTAAAAGAAAAACATAGCAACACTTGAAGCTGTGCAGAGGAGAGCAGCCAGGTGCATCTCAGGACTTAAGGACGTGTCGTACTCTGACTGACTCGGAGAATTAAACCTGTTTAGTTTTGAGCGGAGGAGATGGCATGGGGATCTAATCCAGGGCTTCAAAAGTCTCAAAGGCATTGATAAAGTAGATCCAACAGATCTCCTTTAACTGAACAGTGAATCACACATTAGAGCACACCAGTGAAAATTAAAGGGAAGATATTTAGGACTAAAGCCAGGAATTACAGTACCTCTACTGAAAGAGCTGTAGGAATCTGGATGAGACAGCTTAGCTATTAACAAAAGAAACAGGCTCAATGGACTGATTGATCTCCTCTCATTTGTCAAATTTCTTATGTTTTTATATCTGGCTGACATATTTATTTGATTCATATTGTACATGTGAGGTACAGTCAGGATAGATATTTGTATACGGTCATGGTGGATTTAAATTGCTTGCAAAATTCATTTGAATTAATATGAACCAAAAATCATAAATTATTCCACTTTTAGCTGCATTGTGAATGTAGCCAGCAATGTATACCCATGATGATAATACACTAGACCAGGGTACCTTTCTGCAGTTAATTTGGTTGTATAGTAAATATGACAGGTAATTGCATCTGAGTTATTGCATTCTCCTGATACACTGCATGGGGACCACAAGCACATAGAGGAAAGTGGTTTCCTACAACAACTTTTGACATTTTAAAGTAAATTTGATTTTTTTTGTTAGGCACAGGTGTATGGCCTTATGATATATTAGATGTGTTTGGGTTTAAATTTGTATTACGCTATCAGGCTTGCTGCATCACAGTAAATGTTGTAATTATGTGCTCTCCGGCAGCTATTTACTAGAATTGCATATTGTCATCATGCCTGCTGTAACAGGTATAGTATTTTTTTCAGTTCTGTTTTGTTGTAATGCTTATCTCTAAAACTAGGTTACTGAGTGTGTGAGTTTACTGAACATTGCATTATTTAGCTCTTATTGTGTTTTTTGGGTGTTTGAGCTTGTTACCCAGGCTGACTGTTTGTGTACACTGTGGCAAGTAGACAGATCAGATTGATTTACATGTAGGCATCTTGTAGTATATGCTGCTTTTGTCCAGTGGGACTCAAGAGTTCATGGATTCTAAGTACAATATAGCATCCCGATATGACCCTACACAGTATTCTTAACACATGCATCCATTTCAAAAAGGGTATCCTGGGGTGATAAAGCAATGCACGTGATTACCAACATTTAGTATTAAGAGGGCTAATAGGTGCCAAAAATATTCCTCACCTCACTACAGTACCATCATCTGCCTGTGTTAATTTACATAACTAAGAGTGAATGCATGGAATCATGTTTTTATGACCAATTTTCACTTTAAATTCTGATTTCTACATATTGTAGCAGAAATCGAAATTCATCAGACCAGGCATCATTTCTCCAGTCTTTAGTTATGCAGTTCTGCTTATTAGGTGTCCACACTAATCTCATCTACATTGAAATGTTTGGTCAAAAAACAATGAAACCTCTTAACTTTGTCTGCGTGATATATCTTATATATAAACATCTACGCATGCAAGTGTGTGTGTCTGTCTGACTGGCCCAGAAGTGCAAGGCTACAGCATGAAGCTCAAAGGAAGCGACTGAGTCGCCAAAGTGAAACCGCAGAGAAAAGAGAAACTCGCTTAGCTGCTAAAACACAAGCGAGGCGAGCACACGGCAAAATGAAACCTCCCAGGTGAGAAAAACTCGCTTAGCCAGTGATAGACAACAGAAGTGAGCACGTTGGCAAAACGAAACCACCAAGGAAAGAGAACCGCTAATGCACAACCAATGCGATTGATTGATTGATTGATTGATTGATTGATTGATTGATTGATTGATTGATTGATTGATTGTAGTTCCAGAATCCATGGTTTCTAGGAGCCCAGGCTTTTTACAGCACAGGCGTACACAGCTAGTGTATATATGTGTATAGGTATATATATATATAAGTATATATATGAATGAAGTGCCCAGTAAGTGTACTGATTTTAAACAATTACAGTATCATAAACACAAAACCTACCAAAGTGTGGAGAGTGTCTCAAAGTATATAAGGTTGGTAAGAGCATTAATAGAAGCTAAAGGTGAGTAATACAAGTTATAGGGCTCTTATTCTGAGCTATTGTGAGGCTAAAGTCCATTCAGACACTTGTGACATGCAGAATAACTTCAGTGATGTAAATTCTGTCCAGGAACTTGAGCACCTTCATTATTATGATGCAGGGCCCCTGAAAAGAATATATGCAGACCCAGTGAGCATGTAAATTATTTCGGTGTGGTCTGAGCCCTGTGCAAGAAGCTATTTCAAAAGACTTTGTTCAATGATTGTTTTTTGATCATTGCCCTCAATTCCCTCAGGTAACACAGCAATGCATGGGTTGTCCTTTCTTGAATGGTCTTTCATATCTATTTTTCTCAGTGCTTTCAAGTCAGACTTAAACGTTACATTTTCAGTATTGTGGCTTATAAAATATTCCCCTATGGATTATATTGTCACTTTCATCATCATTTGTTCTTCTTTAAAAGCTCCAATCCCTACTTTGATTTCTGCAGATATTATTAAAATAGTGTAGATTTTACTACATAAACTCACCACAGCAGCTTTGTCAGACCTTTTAATCGAGCCTATGCTGTTGGGACTTCTTAGGTGATTCAGACACTGTAGATTCAGACCTTTGAGTGGAGCTGTAGTAACCTACCTCCAGCATTTTCTTTATATGGGTGATGTGGATAGATTACCTCTAAGGAGAAGTCTTGAAATAGAAAAATGCTGGGCAAGTATGCAAGATTTAGTAATGAAATCATAAGAGTAACATTTTCTCTGTTAAAATGCTTAACCTGATTCCTACTGTGTCACTCGGCTTCTCTCCAGTGCTTCACAGAGTCTAAGAAAGAACAGCAGGTATATGTAAATTGGTTACAATTTTTTTCTGCATAGAACACTAAAACAAATAAATACACAATATACAAAGTATTAAATAGAATAAAAGATAATAAAACAGAGTTAAATACTAAATTCAATACTAGAAGAAAAGCCTGAACAACATAATTTGTGACATAAAACACACACAAATTATCCTGAGCATCTGGACAGAGAGGTAAACTGAGAGGTAAATTATAATACAATACAATTGAAGAACTACATTTTTTTTGTTGTTGTTCTTTATTTCGCCTTATACAATTTCTTGTATTAGGAATTTATTAGGATTCGCATACCCCTTGGGGTCAGAGCGCAGGGTCAGCCAGATTACAGCGCCCTTGGAGCAATTACAGGTTAAGGGTCTTGCTCAAGGGCCCAGCAGAGTAGGATCTCTTTTTTTGGCAGTGACGGGGATTCGAACCGGCAACCTTCTGGATACCAGCACAGATCCTTACTTAGGTATAATGCATATATGAACTGAGTGCAATAATAGGAATAGATAAATAATATAACTTGCAAAGAATGTAAACATATATTTGAAAGTCTATTATAAGTTCTTTTGTTTTGGTAGAGTTCAGGGCGAGGTTGTTCTCAGTGCGCCATGCAGTCAATCTTTGGACCTCATCCCTATAGTCAGTCTCTTCTAACTCCTGAAATGAGTCCAATTACAATTGTGTCATCCGCAAACTTAACGATGGTGTTGGTGGAGTGATAAGGTACATACAGTAGTCATAGGTATGGAACACATATAGAAGAGGGCTCAATACACAGCCTTCTAGGATGCTGGTGTTGAGTATGAGGATGGAGGAAAAGTAGGGGCCTAATCTAACCATATGAGGGCAGTTAGTCAGAAAATCTTTGATCCAGTGGCAGACATATGGTGAAAGTCCTAAGCCAGCGAGCTTTGTAAACAGTCAATTTGGAATAACTGTGTTAAAAGCTGAATTTAAGTCTACGAAGAGCATCCTCACATAGCTCCCTTGCTGCTCAAGATGGGAAAGTGCAATATGCAAGGCTGAGGAGATGGCATCTTCTGTGGACCTGTTTGCTCTATAAGCATATTGGTGTGGATTCAATGTGACTGGGAGGGTGGCTTTGATGTGTTTCGTAGGACCAGTTGTTCAAAGCACTTTATAATAACTGGAGGGAGTGCCACTGAACAGTAGTTTTTAATTTCTTATTTTGTCTTTTATTTTTCTTCTCTTCATTATGTAAAGCACTTTGAGCTACTTTTTGTATGAAAATGTGCTATATAAATAAATGTTGTTGTTGTTGTTGTAGTCATTGAGACTGCTGATGATAGGTTTTTTTTGGCAGCAGAATGATCATGGTAGACTTCAGGCAAGATGGAAGATTTTTGTGAAGGCACCAACGAGTTGATCCACACATTCTTTCAGTACCCGTCCTGTCACTTCATCAGGACTAACAGCCTTTCTTCAGCTGACCACTCTGAGCACCCACCTCACATCATGCTGTGAAGGTCTGGTTGTAGAGGGTTGGTGTGGGTGAGGTAAGACTGCTGAGTCTTAGATTTGACTGTCTCTGCTGTTTCCACCTCAAAACAAGCAAATAAATAATTCAGTTCCTCTGCCATTGACATGTCCACATCAACAGCCATGTGGTTACCGGTGTTGTGGTTGGTGATGTGCTGAATGCCTTGCCAAAGTCACCATGGGTCACTTTTGGTAAAGTGGCCCTCAGTCTTCCTTCTGTAGGCTGTTTTAGCCTCTCTGATGACTCTCTTTATGTTGGCTCTGGTGTTGCTGTAAAAGGCTTTGTTGCCAAACTTGAAGGCTGCATTGCGGTGCTTGAGGAGAGATCTGACCTCCTTCGTCATCCAGGGTTTCTGGTTGGGGTACACACGAATATGTTTGCTAACAGTTACATTATGAACACAGTTTTTAATGTAGCAGAGTACAGTGGATGTGTCCTGATCCTTTCAAAACAATCCTGAAGCTGTAAAGATGGACATTCAGGCCATATTTTAACAGTTGGCCTTTCCTTTTGAGGGAAGTGTATGCTGGAGTCAAAAGTATAGATAAATGATCTGACTGGTCTAAATGAGGCAACTGTTTTATCATATAACAATTCTTGATATTTGAGCAAGCCTTGTCCAGTGTCTTTTGTGTTGATTAAATTTAGGGAGAACTTCTTTTAAGTCCATATGGTTGAAATTACCAGCTATAATATGAATAGCTTCAAGATAAGTGTTTTGCTGCAAATTTATGGTATCAGGCAAGTAACCCAGAGCTCCGTCAGTGTTAGCATCCGGTGGAATGTAAAAAGCGGTAACTATGACAATGGTAAACTCCCGAGGTAAGTAAAAGGGCCTGCATTTGATTGTCAGATTGTTAAGTTAAAGGCCTTCCTGAACAGATGAGTTTTAAGCTGTTTTTTAAAAGAAACAAGAGTCAGCTGATCTAATTATTTAATTTAGGAAGGTCATTCCAATTTCTGGGCACTATAGAACTGAAGGCTCTGTCACCCATAGAGTGCAGGTTAGTGTGGGGCACAACAAGATTGCCAGAATCAGTGGACCTTAGTGGGAGAACAGGAGAATAGTGATGGAGAAGGTCACTGATGTATTCTGGTGCTGTATGTAATTAAAACTTTGTAGGTTATTAATAGAATTTTATATTCAATCCTGTAGGACACAGGGAGCCAGTGGAGGTGAAGCAGGATGGGTGTGGTGAGCTCACTGCTGCTAGTCTGTGTTAGGACTCTTGCAGCAGAGTTTTGAATTAACTGAAGTCGTGATAGAAGATTAGAAAAGGCACGTGCCAGTAGGGAGTTACAATAATCGATGCGGGATGTGATGAAAGCATGGACAAGTTTCTCAGCATTAGAAAGGGAGAGGAATGAGTGAACACAGAATATGTTACAGAGGTGAAAATAAGAAGTTTCTTATTGTGGTTTTTGAGGATGGAATAAGAAAGGGAGAAATCAAAAAGGACACCAAGATTCCTGGCTCTAGAAGAAGGTCTGATGAGATTACCGTCAAGAGTGATTAAAAAGGTGCTCATTTTCTTAGGTTGCACTTCAGTGCCAGTTTGCCAATTTAATTTTAAAGAGTTCTGCTCTGTCCAGGTTTTAAATTTGCTGAGGCAAGTTATATGCTGAGAAAGCTTTGATGAAGTTTCACTTTTAACATTGAAATTGAGTTGAGTATCATCTACATTAAAATGATAACCCAGTCCAAAGCTAGAAATAATACGGCAGGGGAAGCATATCAACACAGAAAAGCAAAGGGCTGAGGACAGAGCCCTTGAGGAACCCCTTGTGTGACTGGCACTGAACTGGATCTGCTGTTACCAAGATTAACAAACTATCAGTCAGATAGGACTTAAACCACTGAAGGGCAGTGCCAGAGACACCCAGCATGTCCTCCATTGTGGATTTGCCAGAGTCTGCTGCCATAAGCAAATCATTAGTTAGTTGAAGCAGAGCCGTTTCACAGCTCTGTGAACCAGACTGAAAGGATTCCATCAGTTTATTAGAAGTTAAGTATTTGGTGAGTTTGGAGGCTATAATACACTCAAGAACTTTTGACAGAAAACGTAAGTGAGAAATAGGCTGAAAATTGTCACAACTGGAGGCAACAGAACCAGACTTTTTTAACATTGGGGTTATGGAAGTGATTTTAAAAGAGGTTGGCACAAAGCTAGTGTCAAGGGATGTATTTATTATTGTCGTAACAGTCAGAGTTACAGCATGAAGGCAGTCGGCCTCATCTTACAAAGCAGGTCATTAACAAATGCCGATGTGACTGGTGAAAATTTAGCAAAGGAGCTGAATGAAGTGGGAAGACAGGAAAGAAATATGAATGAGGGATTTATGTTAGTTGAATTATTTAGACTTTTAATTTTATCATGGAAAATGTGGAGGAATTTTTCACAAACTTCAGTAGAGGAGGCAATTGGGCCAGATGCGGGTTGAAGTAATTTATTAACAACAGAGAACAAAACCAAAGGACTGGCAGCGGGAGACGTGTGTGCATCTTGGAATGGCGCCCCGTGCCCACCAAAGGACTGTCAGTGAGGACCTGAGTCAAGTATTAATGGTTGACTGCCCCTGTCAGCAGGTGACTCCTCTTGCTGCATGCCCAGATGGGATAAGCAGTGGAGACGCCAGATTTAAGTAGGAAGCTTTGGGGCTCATGCTGTTAAAAGAACTGTCTCTGGATTTTAGCTTCTTTTTACTGGATGATTTTATTACTTACTTTTTAATCTCCATATGCACATTGATATTATTTATTTATTGTTAAAGAGCAGTGCACTTTTTTTATTTGGACGATTTGTTTTGTAAATAAAGCACGTTGCACCACTTCTTGACTGCATGTGTCCTCCTTGCCCAGGTCATCCTCAGTCTATGACAATTAGACCATTGAGCAAACCGTCACATGTTCTCCATACCCTTCCATTATTCCAACATCTACAGTCTCTGGAGAAGATCTCCAACCACCTTACCTCACTGCTGTGTTCATCTCTGGTGATGTTTATCATGGGTCTCCCAGTAAGGCATGAGTGTGGATTTGTATGCTGAGATTCTTTAATACAAGCAAAGTATTAAATTCATTTTTGTGTTGCGGTTATTTTGTTGCCTTTGTGATTGTGAGGCAGTACTGTAAGTGGAACAACCTTCCAGAGTGAAATTCCCAGCACTGAGCCTGGTCCATCTCTTAAGATAACGCTCCCTGTTGGACACACAGACTTTTCAGATTTATTATCATACAAAAGTATCAGACAGCAACTTTACTGGTAAACCTAATGACAGACTTGCTTTCCTTGCTGAAGCAGAACCAATATAAAATCCATTGTTGATTGTCATTTTGACCATATAGCATCCTCTGTTCACTAAAATGTTGTTCTTGTGTTCTTAATCCTTATATAAAAATAAGTTTGACCTGAATATCATTTCTTTTTCTTTGTTGTTACCATTGTTTCTTTTATTTCCCATTTCTCATTCTAGTGGATCACATTGAATACCTGTAAATCCACCAAGAAAAAGCTTATGTCCTCTGTATCTTGGTGCTTTGTAACTGAAATTGTGCTGCAATTGTACGGTTTTTCATTGTAACGCATGGCACTGTTACTTTTTGATGTTCCCAGAGGATGAGGAAGGATTGAAAAAGACAAAAATATGCATCAGCCAACAGCTTTTTAAATCTTATGGCCTGTTCCTAAGGGGAATGAACTTTGCTGAGGCACATTTTCTGAAAGCAGTCGACAGAAGTGCTGTAACACTATTATCATTATTCATTGGCCAAGTTTGGGACATGTTTTTAATGTTTCCATAGCAAAAACTCACATCAGTCACTTATACAGTATTTCATCTGTGTTACTTGCTACAGTTGTTCTTATTATGATGTAGAATTTTATTAAAAATGGACGCTTTCTCTGTTCCCTTTCTGGCAGGAAATTACTTTTATTTTCCATTAATTCTTATATTCTCCACATAACCTGTTTTTATTGCTTATGCATTTAGAGTGACACACCATCAGTGTTTTCTATTCTGTTTGCTGAGTTTCTTTTCAAATGAGCTTTTTATCAATGAACGATAGCTCAGATTTTAGCAGTAATTTTTTACTCGATAGACTAAATAGGGCATCCAATACTAGTATAGTATACATCTTGAAAGTAAAGTGATGTTGTTTTTATGCAGAGAAATCAATGTGCAGAACAATCACATAATCTGCCTGTGCAAAGACTGTAAAAGCATTAGAGAAATGCGCAGATGTGTAACAATAGGAATAGTTTATCAGGTGGAGGGATCTTTTTGTTTTCTTTAATGTGTAAAGATGTTTTCATGCACAGGGTATAGTTTTTTTTTCTGCTCTAAGCTGTGTCTCTTTGTTTTTTTGTGAAAGTTTTCTTTCATCAATAGTGTTTTGCTCCTAAAAGTTTGTTTTTGTCACAAATAAGTACTGCAGTTATGTACATTTTTACAGCCTTTTTCATTAAGAGAAGTTTTGTTACTTTTTCATCTGCAAACAAGTAACACTTCAGAGTGCATGATTGGTTGGTAGGCTTTCATTGTAACAATAGGTTGATGGAATTTTGAGAAAAACCTTGATTTATAATGAAGATAGGCACTTCATAGGTGAAAACTACATTCCAGGGTTGTGTAAAATGTGAACATTAAAACTTAATTTGTAATCAATTAAGTCACATCAAGCCATTGAAATTTGAAACTGGATGCAAGCGGCATGTGATATTATTATAATAATATTATTATTATTATACAATTTCTTGTATTAGGAATGTGTTATTTTTGCATACCCCTAGGGGTCAGGGCACAGGGTCAGTCATTGTGCAGCAGCCCTGGAGCAATTACAGGTTAAGGGCCTTGCTCAAGGGCCCAACGTAGTAGGATCCATTTTGGCAGTAAAGGGATTTGAACCGACAACCTTCTGGATACCACCGCAGATCCTTAGCCTCAGAGACACCACTCCACCCGTATTCAGCAATAGAGTGGAGCTGAACCAGGCTAGGTGTTGGCTTTGAATACAGTTGCTAAAGAGTCATTTTTCCTACACTGTGAAGTGTTTTTCAGATTATTTTAAGCTTCTTTATGATGCACATTGCTCTGGTTTTTAAGGTCAAACTTTAGTAATTACAATAAAAATATGTACACTGTATATACCATATCAATATATGTGAATTTATATTGTGAATTTCCCCTTGAGATTAATAAAGTATCTATCTATCTATCTATCTATCTATCTATCTATCTATCTATCTATCTATCTATCTATCTATCTATCTATCTAGGGTTTCTCTTCTTCAGTCACCTTTGTCATTAACATAAAAAGTTGTCCCTTGTTGAGAGAAAAGATGTAGAAATGTTCTAAACAGAGACACTGTTTAATCAAAGCTGGAGACTTCCAAAAGTTGCTCTGCTGTATATCAGGGGTTCAAATTTAAATCCCCTTGGGATTAATAAAGTATCTATCTATCTACGGTGGGTACGGAAAGTATTCAGACCCTCTTCAAATTTTCACTCTTTGTCATATTGCAGCCATTTGCTAAAATCATTTAAATAAATTTTTTCCCTCATTAATGTACACACAGCACCCCATATTGACAGGCAAAAAAAAGAATTTTTGAAATTGTTGCAGATTTATTAAAAAAGAAAAACTGAAATATCACATGGTCCTAAGTATTCAGACCCTTTGCTCAGTATTTAGTAGAAGCACCCTTTTGAGCTAATACAGCCATGAGTCTTCTTGGGAAAGATGCAACAAGTTTTTCACACCTGGATTTGGGGATCCTCTGCCATTCCTCCTTGCAGATCCTCTCCATTTCTGTCAGGTTGGATGGTAAACGTTGGTGGACAGCCATTTTTAGGTCTCTCCAGAGATGCCTAGTTGTCTCCACACATACCGCTTAGAATTAAGGCCAGAAAGTTCTATCTTGGTCTCATCAGACCAGAGAATCTTATTTCTCACCATCTCAGAGTCCTTCAGGTGTCTTTTTGCAAACTCCATGCGGGCTGTCATGTGTCTTGCACTGAGGTATGTGTGGAGACAACCAGGCACTGCTCATCACTTGTCCAATACAGTCCCCACAGTGAAGCATGGCGTTGGCAGCATCATGCTGTGGGGGTGTTTTTCAGCTGCAGGGACAGGACGACTGGTTGCAATCGAGGGAAAGATGAATGCGGCCAAGTACAGGGATATCCTGGACAAAAACCTTCTCCAGAGTGCTAAGGACCTCAGACTGGGCCAAAGGTTTACCTTCCAACAAGACAATGACCCTAAGCACACAGCTAAAATAACGAAGGAGTGGCTTCACAACAACTCTGTGACTGTTCTTGAATGGCCCAGCCAGAGCCCTGACTTAAACCCAATCACTACATCACAAACATTTGACATTTGTGTCGACACATTGGTACCCTCAAAGACAGTACATTTCTCTCCAAATATCTATCTATCTATCTATCTATCTATCTATCTATCTATCTATCTATCTATCTATCTATCTATCTATCTATCTATCTATCTATCTATCTATCTATCTATCTATCTATCTATCTATCTATCTATCTATCTATCTATCTATCTATCTATCTGTACAACAGATACCTTCCTGAGGTTTATCACTGCCAGTGTAAATGCTTAGTAAGATTTAGTAAAGGTTATAGAAATAAACGCTTCTTTATAAGGAGTGCAATTAAAGGATGTCATGATTTTTTGAAAGGATAGCATGAACGTTCACTTAACTTATACCCTTGACTACTGCTGTTTATTTACCTTGCTGTAAACAGCATTATTATTGTTACAGTATATTGTTTTTCAGATGTGCTCCACCATTAGCAGTTTATTCTCGCGAATGAGTTTAGTAATGTGTTCAGCATATCCTGGTTTTCACTGAACAATTCAAAAAACTGAGTACAGTACAAATGATTGCGCCGCATAGCTAAATTATTCCTAGAAATGAAAGCATTATTTTTGTGTTATATTTATTGGTAATAAAATAAATCTTGATGAAGAATTCGGCAAACATGTCACTCCTGTTTGAATTGTTTCAGGCTTCTGGCTGATGTTGTGCTGAGCGCCAAAGCCCACTATACAGCTTGTGTCATCCTTTTGATAACTTCTGCTGTTCTTACTGTCCTTGGTCCAACAAACATGTCCTCACACTGTCAGTAGATTGAAATTCATCAAAAATGAAGTGTTGAGAGAACAAATTCACCCTCTCTACTGCACATGAAAATGAATACAAAATATTCTTTACATATCTATTACAGATTTGGGTTCAGTGTATGCCATAACAGCAAATATACGATATGGCACCGACCAGGTGTAGATGCATTTAGCATAAAACACGGCCACTGCACTATGTATACTCCCACAATACTAACAACACCCCTGAAGATCATTCATTCTTATGCCTTACCAGTTCTTTTCATTTCAACATTTCAAGCTCTGCAGTCCCTTCACCTCACCAGCTTGTCTGTCATTCCCTCCTCTTTCCCCTTTTCTTATTCATGTCTTAGCTTGTCAGTCATTTTAGTTTGACTGTTTCACAAGTTGGTGTTGAGGGGAATATAAATTACATTTAGGTATCACTTAAACAAAAGCTGTATGTAATATGTCAGTTGTGTCATTTCTATTGCAACCACAATAAACAGTAAATAGAGGGAGGTACTGTACATGACCCAGAAGAGAATCCACTCTCATATAAACTTGGCTAATGTTATAACGTAGTTATCACAAACAAGGTCATGGCCCATGGTTTAAAAAACTATTTTTAGATTAAGGTACACATTCAGGCTTGTAAAAGTTTAAAACAACTATAGACAGAGATACTGCTTGTAACATATCACAGGGGCCAGAGCCCATCCTAGCTGCACTTTGCACAAAGCAGGAGCCTGAGCCAGACAGGGCACTAGTCCAAAGTAGGACCCACTCGCTTACACACCCATACTGACAGATGCACAGGGTCAATTTGGAATTGCCCATTTAGATGACCACCACTTATTAGTGGATGTGGGAGGACAACCGTAGTAGTCAGAGCAACCTCCACATATAGAACACCCAATTGTGCTATCCATGAAACAGCAATGCCATCATCTGCCTTACCTTGACACTCCTCGTGTGATTGTTAAACTCATCTTTTTTTTTTTTTTTTTTTTTTTACTGTATATGTAAAGAGACCTTGGGTTTGTGAAAGACACTTAATAAATGTAACTTATTATTATAATAAAGGGTAAAATAAACAAAACATTTCATTAAGGGCCTATATAAACCAGTTCACGCATTCTGATCGCAAATAGTATGGGTAGCAAAACTGGCTTGAAAGAAAACTCCATTCTGACGAGAAGAGACAAGTTTATCACTGTTAGATATACAGAAACTGAAGGACAAGATGTCTGTTCATGAGCAACTGCTTCCAGGTATTTACAAACCTTAATGGTGACAACAATACCTGTGTAGTTTAGATAAGCTGTTAAATCTTAGCAGAACTAATCTAAACACACCCCCAGTAAGTAATTATATTGTGTGCACCAACAATAGTAAGTCTTGTATATATATATATATATATATGTGAACACACAGAAGTCCTCCCTAAGTATGTGAATTAACTTCTGACATGAGCTAAAATGTATGCTGTTGTCATATTCTTCTATCTCAGGCTGAATAAGGTGAAGTCAGGATATTTGTTCTCCTCAGGATCTAATGTTGAATAGTCGGGCACAGGTTTATGGAATATGAACTTTCCACCAGGTGAAAGGAAGTGAATCTGAGAGGACAGGCAGTGTGACTTAATGGTTAGGAAAATTAACTGCAAAGCTTCTATTTCATCTTCTGTTTTGATTCTGTGTCACCTTGAGCAAGTGAGGTAACCTCCATTTGTTATATATATATATATATATATATATATATATATATATATATATATATATATATATATATATATATATATATATATATATATATATATATATATATATATATATACACACACACACACACACACACACACACATATATACTGTATACATATCAGGGGTGTTCATCTCTGGTCCTGCTGGGCTACACGGTGGTTGCACATTTTCCTTCCTGCCATATTCTTAATCAGTGACTCGTTTCTGCTGCTAATTTGCTTTTCTTCCCTTCATTTTATCTGCAGTGTTTTTTAACACTCAGTCCTCTGAATTGCTTATTTCTTTCTTAAATGGAAGTCAAACAAAAATGAGACATGAAGTGAGCCAACAGATGACCAGCGTAGTGAAGGACTCCAGCTCCAATGAATTCCACTCTAACCAGTTTCTTAATAAGAAACCAATTCTTGTTGTTAATTAAAAGTTTGTTTTTGGTTTTTTTTTTTAATTCCATGGTTTGTTGCTACTCTTGTTCTGACACAGTAGACATTTATAAAACTGTTGATTTACTTTTTTCTAAGAACACCATGAAAATATTTTGCTGACCTGAGCAGATCACCATTACTGAGACTTTTATATGATGGACACAGGTTGGTTGGTCGTGTTTTGGGTCACTTTATATCTCATTATTGTTTGGTTACTAATTAAGGAGTTACTTAAGAAATAATTAAAGAGTCTGATTCTTAAATTACAATTAAAGCCAAAATTAATTAGATAGAAAACCTGGAAACAAATTAAGAAAAGGGTTAGAATGAAATCTTACACAAACTGTAGCCCTTGAGGATCTGAGTCAAATTTTCCTAATATATATATATATATATATATATATATATATATATATATATATATATATATATATATATATATATATACACACACACACACACATATACAGTCATATGAAAAAGTTTGGGAACCCCTCTCAGCCTGCATAATAATTGACTCTACTTTCAACAAAAAAGATAACAATGGTATGTCTTTCATTTCCTAGGAACATCTGAGCACTGGGGTGTTTTCCGAACAAAGATTTTTAGTGAAGCAGTAATTAGTTGTATGAAATTAAATCAAATGTGAAAAACTGGCTATGCAAAAATTTGGGTCCCCTTGTAATTTTGCTGATTTGAGTGCATGTCACTGCTCAATGCTGATTACTTGCAACACCAAACTGGTTGGATTAGCTTGTTAAGCCTTGGACTTCATAGACAGGTGTGTCAATTGCAAGTTGTGCTTCCCTTTGACTCTCCTCTGAAGAGTGACAGCGTGGGATCCTCAAAGCAACTCTCAAAAGATCTGAAAACAAAGATTGTTCAGTCTCATGGTTTAGGGGAAGGCTACAAAAAGCCGTCTCAGAGGTTTAAACTGTCAGTTTCAACTGTAAGGAATGAAATCAGGAAATGGAAGGCCACAGGCACAGTTGCTGTTAAACCCAGTAGGTCTGGCAGGCCAAGAAAAATACAGGAACGACATATGCGCAGGATTGTGAGAATGGTTACAGACAACCCACAGATCACCTCCAAAGACCTGCAAGAACATCTTGCTGCAGATGGTGTATCTGGACATTGTTCTACAATTCAGCACAATTTGCACAAAGAACATCTGTATGGCAGGGTGATGAGAAAGAAGCCCTTTCTGCACTCACGCTACAAACAGAGTCGCTTGTTGTATGCAAATGCACATTTAGACAAGCCAGATTCATTTTGGAACAAAGTGCTTTGGACTGATGAGACAAAAATTGAGTTATTTGAGTCGAGGGTCAGGTGAATTCAACCCAATATCAACAAATTCTTCAGGATAATGTTCAAGCATCAGTCACAAAGTTGAAGTAACGCAGGGGTTGGATATTCCAACAAGACAATGACCCAAAACACAGTTCGAAATCTACAAGGACATTCATGCAGAGGGAGAAGTACAATGTTCTGGAATGGCCGTCACAGTCCCCTGACTTGAATATCATTGAAAATCTATGTCATGATTTGAAGTAGGTTGTCCATGCTCAGCAGCCATGAAATTGAATTGAACTGGAGAGATTTTGTATGGAAGAATGGTCAACAATACCTCCATCCAGAATCCAGACACTCATCAAAGGCTATAGGAGACGTCTAGAGGCTGTTAGATTTGCAAAAGGAGGCTCAACTAAGTATTGATGTAATATCTCTGTTGGGGTGCCCAAATTTATGCACATGTCTAATTTTGTTACGATGCATATTGCATATTTTCCGTTAATCCAATAAACTTAATGTCACTGCTGAAATACTACTGTTTCTATAAGGCATGTCATATATTAAAAGGAAGTTGCTCAGCCAATGATAAACAAAAATCCAAAGAATTAAACTTTTTCATATGACTGTATAGATATATATATATACATCCATCCATTTTCCAACCAGCTGAATCCGAACACAGGGTCACGGGGGTCTGCTGGAGCCAATCCCAGCCAACACAGGGCACAAGGCAGGAACCAATCCTGGGCAGGGTGCCAACCCACCACAGGATATATATATATATATATATATATATATATATATATATATATATATTGTAGATGCCACATGGGCTGTATGGGCATCCTGGCTAGGAAAGGGAGCAGACCTGGAAGGGTGGATGGACAACTCATTAAAAAGAAAAAATATTGCTGGGGTTTTCTTTATTCCCCCAGCATGCTAGAATGCAGCAGCCCTGCTTATCAGTGCCCAGTGGGAAGTCAGTAGGGCATGCTGGGAAATGTAGTCTGGCAGGGCAGCCCTGCTGGGGTCAAGGGGTGACACAAGAGGGCGCTGCAGGAAGACATGCTCCCAACTGTGATGGACTTGTCTCCCTGCAGCACCCTCTTGCGGCAAATTAAGAAAATTGCAGACAAACATAAAGAACCGTCTGTCCTTTTGGCTAGACTCCTACAACAGTGTGTTCTGTGTCTATCAGACAAGGTGCCTATCACGCTTACCCACTAAACATACTCCAAATGCTCCTTACCTCTTTGCTCTGGTCTCACATCCTCTTAACAGCTGATATTTTTGTTCACATTCTGTCTGACGCCAAGGTCATAGGACTGGTGGGAATGGGCATTTTAACATGAGGAACTACTGCCATAGTCCAGTGTGTTTTCCAGAAGCCCCAAGTGCTTCTAAACTCCTGAGCACCAGTCATTGCTTAAAGCGTCAGGCAACATTCAGGTAACCTTCCCAAGGTGGTGGGTAACAGGGCACCACATATAGGATAAGAAACAGCTATTGAATTTGGGGATTCCTCTCGTCCCCAAGTGTTCATCCAGCACATGTACAACCTCAGCTCTTGATGGTCAGACATGGTCTGCCTAGTAGTTGCTTCTTTTACAGCCTTGAGATTGGTATTTTGCTGCATGACTCCCTTCTTGAGCCACATTGACAACAGTTGTAATCCATGTTCAAAACAGGCCCCCTTGCACACTTGTTAAAGTAGGTTCAGATGATTTTCAAGGTAGTGATGTGCATCTTAGGACAGACTAGATTTAACGATTCAACCAATGCACTAAACAGTAATATTAATGTAAAGAACAGTGAGCCTAAAGGCAAAATATGCATAAAATGTACGTGATTTGACTAGCGGAGGAATAGTAAGCATACACCTGAACATAGCTTACTGTAAATGAATCAGCTGAAGGTCTCCATAGCTGCACATGAGAGGATCCTTATAGCAATACAGAAACCTGACACAATTCATGTGTTGTGAATGTATTTGTTTTTCATGGGTTCAAGACATTTATGAAAAACGTTAAAGAATTAAACAATACAGTGATACTATATGCATGAAAGAAAATTTAAATATAAGGCTCTTTGGGCAGGCTCTAAGGGAAATGAGCAACATTTTTCTGCAGATGTTAGGCAAATTTAAAATAAAGTCCCATATTTTAGACTAATAGTGAAAGCAGTACGGTAACTAATATGACTCCCAATGAATGAATAAGGGAGTATAACTGAAGAAGAGACGATAATGTTTTTAACTGAACAGTCTATGCCATCACGAAAAATTCCCCCCATCCCCTCCAGGAGGCGCTGTCTTGGAACACTTTTAGCCACAGGCTCATTCCACCATGAAGTACTAAGAAGCACCTCTGGGGGTCTTTTCTGTCCACTGTTATCAAACATATGAATGCTTCCTCCTGGGACAGTTGTTAAGTTTATTTTGAAATATCTGAACAATATACATTTATTTATTTATTTAATTTACATATTGATTGATTGGCTGTATTATTTATCCTGTGAGTCTGTATCCCTCTTTTTATATTTCTGCTGCTTGTGAATTTCCTCTTGGGAATTTATTCACTTATTTTGGTTTAAAGTTTTATTTTCTTAGAATTTAAGGTTTTATATTTTAGTGTTCTGGAATCTTTGCGTGGTTCACATTTATTTTTGGAGTGTCAGCGATTGTCGCTTCGGAGTACTTGCGCTATGTTTCTGTCATTTTACTATGAATGTAATTATTCACACTCACGCTACATCATGAGATTAACAGAGAGGACATTTTCTCTTAACATTTTGTTTTGAATCAGCTCCCTATGTGAATTTCCCATTGGGATTAATAAAGTATCTATCTATCTATCTATCTATCTATCTATATCAATTTGCTTAGACTCAGAAAAGGAAACACACTTCTTGCCTGAAGAAGGGGCCTGAGTTGCCTCAAAAGCTTGCATTTTGTAATCTTTTTAGTTAGCCAATAAAAGGTGTCATTTTGCTTGACTTCTCACCACATCCATAATGGCTAAATCCAAATATTTTAAACCCTTTCTGTTTTCATTTGGCTGTCTAAAGTATTATTCATTCTTTTTTGATTCTTCAGTCCTAATTTTGGAGAATGAAAACAAGTACTTCATCATCTTGTACAAAGACCGTGTGATAACGTCAAATATTGTTTGATTGCCGATTGTCATTGTTGTAAAACTGTACTGTTTCCCCCAGCCTGTATTTATTTTCTGTTGTATCATAATCTTTGTTTACTTTGATTATTTTTCATTTTTCTGTCATTTCCTTTAGTATTCGTTACTACTTATTTTATTACCTGCTGTCTCTGTAAAGTGGTGTCCATTCCTTGTTCTTTGTGCATGGAGTCCTGGGGTGAGGCCACCCTGATGTCACTGCTTTATATTCTCAGTTAGAAGGAGACCCAGCAAAGGAGTTTTGAAATTGTTTTTGGAGTTTCTGTTGAGTATTGTTTTCTGGTTTGTGAATTTTTTACTCTTGATTTGAGCTTTGAATTGTGCATTGGGACTTGTATGCTTTGGATTTCCTTTCAATTCAAATCCTTTTTGCCTCCTTTTTCTGTTTTTTGCTCTTTTTTATTATCATAATAAATATCTACAAGCCAGAGTTTCACATTTTCTCTGTCTCTTGTGAGACATTTTGGTATATTGTGGTGCATCTGTGACATGTTGAACTATAAAAGCCATCTCCTCATTTTTGTGGTTTTGTTGGCCAAAGCCTACTGGTAGTAGTTGCGGATTGGCTGACTTAGGGAAAGCCTCATTTGTGTTGGCTAGTGAAGGTCCTGGCCTACCTTTGCATCTTACAGTATTTTGAAGGCCTCGTATAGGCTCTGTTCACCATGGGCTTTGAACTCTACCAAGAGAAAGTCATGACTCTTGTTCATGATAGGATTGTGTCTGTGCTGTTTGCACATCATGTTGTCCTCTTGTCTCATTAGAAAGTTTTCTCTGGCCGGTACTGAAAAGGTTAAGAGCTGAATATCATACAACTGAAATGAGAATCAGCACCTCCAATTCCGAAGTCATGACCCTCACCCAGAAAGGAATGGTGTGTTCTGTTAAGGTATGGGGTGAGCTGTTACCCCAAGGTAAGGGGCTCTGATATCTAGGGGTCTTGTTTGTGCGTGTGAGGGTAGAGGTGATCATGAGAATGTACACTAAATCAAAGTAGCATTTACAGATTTGCAGAGGGTGTGCCTGATCGTGGTGCCAAAGCAACAAGTAAGTCCTTGGAAGAAACCCTTTCATTTAGCAGTCAGTCTTCATCCTCATCCTTACTTATAGTCACAAGATCTCAATAATTAGATAGACAGACAGACATACAGACACTTTATTGATCCTGAGGGAAACTTAAGATCGAAAATGGGGCATCGGAGCAGGACTGGTGGCCTACTCTACATGACAGGGTGATAAAAGATTAATGAATGCAACAATTTGAAGCAGAGTGTAAAGGTAAAAAAAAAAATGTAGACAAAGACAAAAACAAACAGAAACAGAAACATGAAAAATGTTTACTGCCTGAAATGAAAGGGAAAATGTTCTAGTAGCATTTCCCGAAACCCATTCTGAATTTAGTCATGCATTTCAGGATTAGATGGGATTAAACAGCACACATGCTTTGGGGCATATTTAAAAAAAAACAACACAACAAAGGAGACCTGTCTTTGTATGTTAGGGAAAAGAAAGACGAGTTTAAAATTTTAAATGGTGCCTGTCCTGTATAAGTATGTACAGTCTAGAGTAGCACTAACACCCACAACCTCTCCAACTAACACAATTTTATAGCTTAACAAGGCTCATGTTTTTGTCAGAAGGTCCTTGTCAGTAGCCTGTGCAGTAGTTTTATTTTGAAATGAAACAGGTGAAGTCCAGGAGTATGGATAGCTTACTGAGCCATGACATCTAGTCATTTTGGATCAGTTTTCTATGTGATGTATTTAACTACTCTGTCTTTTTGAAATTGATTTGCAGTCTGTTTTACCACCTTGTTAATAACGTCACTCTGTTGCATCAAGAGTGGGGCTGATATCTTTAATAATAGCCGAGTGGGTAAAATGACTCTGAAGTGAAGACTTGATGATCTTCCCACCTTCGATGTCATACACCTCTTATACTCCCCCAGGAGCAGGGGTCTTAGATTTTACTGGCTTGGGTGAGGTCCTCAGCGCTTTCAGTCATTCTTGTGAAGCTATCAGGGTGGCCCATGTCTGATTCCCTAAATATCACGAGCTTGTGACTTGCAAACACTTTAGATGACTGTTGCATCCTGATTAAAATTGCTTACCACCATCAGGTCAGAGTTCACTTTGACATTAAAGAGTCTTTTTATGTTGAATTTAGTGTTGTGTAATATTAAACTGAAAACTTCCAAGAGGGTGAATACTTTTTACTGGCATTGCACTCATCTATCTATCTATCTATCTATCTATCTATCTATCTATCTATCTATCTATCTATCTATCTATCTATCTATCTATCTATCTATCTATCTATCTATCTATCTATCTATCTATCTATCGGTAAAGTGGTAACATGTTGCAAGTTGGTTATACATGCAAGTAAGAATTTTGCTGTACTCCATAATTCTACTGCTTCTACTACTTTTCTCTAGTTACTTTGACACCAAATGACATTGACAGGAATCCAACTATACATCTGTGCTGCCAGGCAGTGGCTCACTTGGACAATGCTCAGATGAGGGTAAAAAGAAACATCATTTGTTTTCTTAGGAAGCACCTAATCTGCCTCATAGAATTGGGCACCACAGCTTCTCCAAGTCCATCAAATGGGACATATAAATAAAGTGCATCAAAACTATGAACTACAAGCCAGAGCTTCAAAGTTGTGTTTCAATTTCCAGTTCAAATGTATTGACATGTGTTCATAGTTCAATGGAATTCTTACACAGTCTAATGACACTAAAGCGATTTTAACAACATACATTGACTGCAACATCAGTTGATATGTACAGATGTCAGTATGAGTGGCTGTTAAGTAGCCTAATGATTTGTTAATACAAACTGTCACTGAATCCAGTGCTATGAGTACTGGTGGTCCTGAACAGAGAGAGATACGTGACTGTGTAGGATGGCATTAACAACACTATTAGCCTTTCTAGGACAGGCATGTGTTATATAAATCTTAAACAGAAAGGAGCTGAGTGCCTCTAACATTCTGATCTCACCTCACCTACCTGTGTAGGAGGTTCAGTATCAGGATGTTAAACAGCCAGTAAGCATGAACTCCAGCATGCACCTATAGATGCTGAACAGAAGTGGAGCCACTGAGCTTTCTCCAGATATCTGAGGTAGTAAAGGCATTGCTGGCCCTTTTTGACAATAGCCAAGTGTTATACCCACTTCAGGTCATTAATGACTCCCAGAAAAGTTATGCTGGTGATCCTCCTCACACCATCTCCTACACTAGAGAAGGGAGTGTGGCCTTCTTTTTGCTTTCTGAATTCTAAAATCATCTTATTGGTTTTGTTGATATTAAGGGAGAAATTGTTTACCTGTCATACTCTTATCTACTACAATACAATACAATACAGTTTATTTTTGTATAGCCCAAAATCACACAGGAAGTGCCGCAATGGGCTTTAACAGGCCCTGCCTCTTGACAGCCCCCCAGCCTTGACTCTCTAAGAAGACAAGGAAAAACTCCCAAAAAAACCTTGTAGGGAAAAATGGAAGAAGCCTTGGGAAAGGCAGTTCAAAGAGAGACCCCTTTCCAGGTAGGTTGGGCGTGCAGTGGGTGTCAAAAGAAGGGGGTCAATACAATACAGTACACAGAACAGAACAAATCCTCAATATACTAAAAAATATAAATTTTAGAATTACATAGCAGAATTTAACAGTAGATGATATATCCCATAATAAGATTTGGATTTGTGTAGAGTCATGGAGACCTCTTCCATCAAGCTGCCTCCCCCATTTGGCCATTCCACGGCTGAAACAGTGCTGGGCCAGCCAATCCGATGAAAGGACCCCTCTTTCCCACGATTCCTGCGATCCTCCATCTGGGATGACTTTTCCTTAGGCAGGCAAAACAACTTGGCAGGTGGGCCGTGGCACCAAGTGCTACATTTGAGTACCAAGAAGAAAAACAGAATAGGTGAGAGTTAGTATACAATTATAACTGTCATGTTACTTATGTTTAAGTGCTAATGACTAACAACAGAGATGCAGACTGTACAGTTAATCAGCAGCTCTAGTCAGGATATGCTAAACTGAAGTAGTGAGTCTTCAGCTGGGATTTAAAAGCTGAGACCGAAGGGGCATCTCTTATAGTAGCAGGCAGACCATTCCACAGTTTAGGGGCCCTGTAACTAAAAGCTCTACCTCCCATTGTTATTTTATTAATCCTTGGAATCATAAGCAGACCGGCATCTTGAGATCTTAATGTGTGCTCAGGTTTGTAAGTCATGATAAGTTCAGACAAGTAAGCCGGACCTCGACCATTTAATGCTTTATATGTTAAAAGAAGGATTTTGAAATCTGCCCTAAACTTAACCGGGAGCCAGTGTAAGGATTTAAGAACTGGAGTTATGTGTTCGTATTTTCTTGTTCTTGTAATAATTCTCACAGCTGCATTTTGGATTAACTGGAGGCTGTATAAAGAACAGTTTGAACATCCAGTGAACACCGCATTGCAGTAGTCAATCCTACTAGAGATAAATGCATGTATTAGTTTCTCAGAATCCTGTTTATTTAAAAAGTGCCTTAATTTCCTAACATTTTTAAGATGGAAGAAACATGTTTTGGACAACTTTGTTATATGCGCTTTAAATGACATGCTAGAGTCAAAGATAACTACTAGAAGGCAAACCTCTTCTCTGTAAGCCATGTCGTCCTTGTTTGTAATCAGCCAATTGCAGTGCCATCATCAGCAGATTTAACATTTGCAGCTGTGTTTGGCCACACAGTCCTAGTCCGGCATAGCGTTCAGCACACTTCCCCAAGGATTTCCTGTATTGAGGAAGTGATGCTGCCTATCTGTGCATGCTGCGTTCTGCCAATTAGGAAGTACAAAATCCAAATGCAGACTGGCAGTGTGCCCCAAGTCTAATCTAGGCTGCAGCAATGTTGTATGCTAAGCTGTAACCTAAGTACAGATCTCTGTCTTAGCATTTTTTGCTAACTGTGTGCAGCCAAGATGGCGCTACTACAGGCACTCACAGAGGAGGTTATCTTGAAGTACTTGTAGCAGTGAATTGTGCTGAAGGAATGAGTAGATTGGTCATTTTTTTAATTAAATTCTCACAATTTGTGTGTGTATGTTTTTGTCTCGTGTGCGGCACGGTGGCACAGTGGGTAGCGCTGCTGCCTCGCAGTTAGGAGACCCGGGTTCGCTTCCCGGGTCCTCCCTGCGTGGAGTTTGCATGTTCTCCCCGTGTCTGCGTGGGTTTCCTCCGGGCGCTCCGGTTATCTCCCACAGTCCAAAGACATGCAGGTTAGGTGGATTGGCGATTCTAAATTGGCCCTAGTGTGTGCTTGGTGTGTGGGTGTGTGTGTGTGTCCTGTGGTGGGTTGGCACCCTGCCCGGGATTGGTTCCTGCCTTGTGCCCTGTGTTGGCTGGGATTGGCTCCAGCAGACCCCTGTGACCCTGTGTTCGGATTCAGCGGGTTGGAAAATGGATGTTTTTGTCTCAGTTTTGCTAGAATGTTAAACAGCTATAGATGTGCATTACAAATGACGATTTTAGTACTGCTGCTAGCACTACTATTACCTCCCCCTGAATTTCCTTCACTTGCCTTTTTGTTTGTGAAAACTCTATCTGCTCTAGTGACTGTCAACCTGGAAAGGCCCAAATATCATTCCCCTATAAAAAGGTTGGGGTAAAAAGCTGCATTAAAAGTAACACTTCCAGCTTTGTCTTGTTGTCATAAACATTAATCAGAGACACAGATGACGTGTTATGTGAAACTGGGGGCTTTGTTGCTGAATAGTGAGCTGCTCTCTACGTTTTAAAGCTTTTGCCACAGTTCCAGGTGAGTGCAATTATTTTGTAAAACTACTGAATATAACTTCACTAAGCAAAGGGCAAGTCAACAGCAGATGAAAATACACCACAACTGTGAAGAAAAGGAAGTTCACGTTCAAATGTCCAAATTTCAACTTTCGCACATTGAACCCACTCTTCATATATTTATCTATTCTGAAAGTGACATCCTCTCATCTGCTATTCTCAGTGCACAAAAACATGAAACTCATTCCTTTTCTTTTGGATAGTATTCAGTTCAAATGTCTTATATATAAACGTCTACGCGTGGAAGTGTGTGTGTCTGTCCGGCCCAGATGTGAGAGGTGGAGTCGGGGTAAGGGCTCCACTTTCAAGGAAACAGAAAACTCGCTTAGCCGCTAAGAACACAGTGAGGTGAGCACGTCTGCACAACGAAACCTCAGAAGAAAGACAAAGTCACTTAGCCGCTAATACAGAAGTGAGGCGAGCACATCGGCAAAAAGGAAACCTCCGAAGAAAGACAGCCGCTAATGCACAAACGATGCGAGCACGTCGGCAACACGAATCCTCCTAAGAGAGAGATGCCCAGAGTAGTTCCTTTCAATTACCTGATATCTCTACATTTCAATTTTTTTCTGACGATTTCAATAGTTTCTAGGACCCCGAGGATTTTTACAGCTAGTATAATATATATTTCTTAAGGGTGCATTTTATTTTTGAATTTCGTTTCTGTTTCAGGAATTTTCTTTGTGAAGATGTAGATTAGAGTTACACTGTCGACATTTTCCATCAATGCAGAGCAGTCAACCGAATGTGAAAACGCTTGAATTATGAAACTATGTTGCTTCATTCAGACTATCAATACCTATGGCATATTCCTCTGCCAGATCAGCTGAACACTGGATGACCACTGCTTGTGGAATATGTTTAATGAGAAATTACTCTTATGAAAGGCACATTGTGGTTAATAGGAGCTGTGCTTTTACCCATGAAAAATAAACACTTAAATAAAGAAGGAAAAATCAAACAAAAGGAGTCTAAAATGGCTTTCCCCTTCTTTATTCTGCTGTTACTGTCGTAAGTGTTATTTTATGTAAGGAACCCTAAACTATGAACATACTGTCCCAACTGGGACAACAGCAAGTGAATGCCTTTTATTTGTGCTCTAGACCTGGCAACATCTGTCCTAAATATGAAGACTTTTTCAAAACGAATGAAACTTTTGAAATGTTTGACACACGGAGACTTCCCCACACTCTAGGCACTCTCTTTTCTCATGCTTGTGTATAACTCCGTTTTCTTTTGTTGACAATGCTATGCTACTGTCTTGAAATTTTATGCTTCTCAGATTTTAGGGCATTCTGATTATAGTTTTGCATATATATTTTTTTTTATTTCATATTGATTTTGGAGTCACTATAAAATTTTCTTGTTAATTTTTTCACAATGCCATTTTGTTTTTTGCTTTTCACCACAGGTGCCATCTATTATGAGGCACAAAGTGTCTGGGAATTATTGTGACCAGCAAAGAAAATAACCAGGACATGACCAACAGAAGTTGTAGTCAGGAAAAGTAAATAATAATTCTTTGCATTTATATAGCGCTTTTCTCACTACTCAAAGCGCTCAGCAATTGCAGGTTAAGGGCCTTGCTCAAGGGCCCAACAGAGCAGAGTCCCTATTGGCATTTACAGGATTCGAACCAGCAACCTTCTGATTGCCAGTGCAGATCCCCAGCCTCAGAGACCAGGGAATCAAAACAAAAGAGCAAAATGAGGATCAAAAGTCAATGACAAAAAAAAAAACTGATACAAAACCTTACACTTGGAAGAGATACTATCTCTAATGGAGCTTAGTTTTTAAAATATAAATCCACTGAGGGATAATGCATAAAGGCACCACCACCATATTTATATTGTCTCATTCTGTGAGGCCATTGAAGCAATGAACACAGTCACGTGAAGCATCCTACCGCATTATGTTAACCAAGGACAAACTGGAATGGGGACAAATTTCAGCTTTTTCAAAATCAAATCAATTCAAGGAGATTGTATTTTTGCATGTACTTTTGACTTTGAATTTTAATTTTCATATTGGGCTTTGGTGTAGCATTTTGGTTTTTTTTTTTTTTTTTTACCTTAGTCTGTTTCTGGAAAACATGTCCTCTCTCCTTTATACTCCTTTGCCACTTGGCCTGCCGTTTTGGTGTTCTGACTATGGCAAGAGGTAACAAGAAACCATCAGTGCTATCAGGGCAGCTCTTATGGTCCACCTCTCTGTTTATTCATTTTTCCTGGCTTGTCAAAATTTTCCTCTGAGAATAGTTTATTTTTTGCTGGATTTCATATTATAAGGAATTTGGTTTCACTTTAATTTTTCACTTTTATTTTGACTTAAGAATTTTGTTCTGTTTTTCAAATATCATGATGCCACCTTGGATTTTAATGGGTGACACCATCTTGAGGATTGTTTGCTATTACGTAGTGAACTGTTGTTAGGGTACGTGGTCTCAAAAGTTGTGCTGTGCGTCACATCGCAGTATCTCACTTTCTTCCTTGTCCAAGCTTGTGGATATTCTTTATAAGAAAGCCTTTTATTAGTGTTCTTTCAGGTTTGTCTTCTTTTTTGGCCTTTGCTTAGTCTTTCTATTTTTGAAATCCCACTTTGTTTTTTTTACATGTCATCCATCTGCCAAAAGTGCATCAAAAGGCAGTGTAGCTTCCTCTTGAGTCTACACCGAGCAAACATTCACTTCACTATCTAAGTTCAAACATATATTCTGTAATATCCCAAAACACACTCAAGATTTCCCGCAAGAGGAGGGTCACCGTCAACCCCCGGTCTGTATACAGTAAGACCACAAAAAACTTGCATAAAGAAGAATTTATTGATAGAAAAGGAAAAATATAACAAACCAACAAAACATCATCAAAAAAGGAACTGTCTGAAAATCAATTAAACGCGGACAAGTTCTCAGTTAAAATCCACAAGAATAACCCAAGAAATAGTAGCAAAATCAAGAACCAGAGCAAAACCAAAAAACAGACAATACTTAGAAGAATCGCCATTTGAAGTGATCTGCCTGGACTTCAGTAACCAGCTTCCTTTTATAAGGGTGGGGGTGGTCCCTTAATGATAATAGATAGGGAGATCCAGCCACAAACTACAAGGAACATAAGAAAACCACAAAACACGTTGTGATATTACATAATAACTAAACAGAATAAAGTTAACAGATATTAATACATAGACAATGAACAAACACAACTATATTATAAAAATGAATGGAAAACAATAAACAGTAATGAAAAGAACATAAAAAAGACACAAGGAAGCATTTTAAAGAGGAACTGGGGAGGAGTGCTGGCTTGACCATAAAACCACTGGCAGTGTTTGTTACGGGCTCTGCTACAGAATAAAGCCTGCCTTCATGCTATAAAGTCTGCACACCTTAGCATTGCCCCCCCCCTCTTGAGTATTTGGCTTCCTAAACATCAAGTCACTTAAAATCATATGATCTACAGTATTGTATAGTCTACAAAGGAAAAACACGTACAGCTAGACAGGCAGGCTCTATTGTAGGCACGGAGCTGGACAGTTTGACATCTGTGGCAGAGCGACGGGCGCTCAGCAGGCTCCTGTCAATCATGGAGAATCCACTGCATCCACTAAATAGTATCATCTCCAGACAGAAGAGCAGCTTCAGCGACAGACTGCTGTCACTGTCCTGCTCCACTGACAGACTGAGGAGATCATTCCTCCACCACACTATGCAACTCTTCAGTTCCACCTGAGGGGGTAAACGTTAAAATTATACAAAGTTATTGTCTGTTTTTACCTGCATTTTTATTACCTTTAATATTGTTTTTTGTATCAGTATGCTGCTGCTGGAGAATGTGAATTTCCCCTTGGGATTAATAAAGTATCTATCTATCTATCTATCTATCTATCTATCTATCTATCTATCTATCTATCTATCTATCTATCTATCTATCTATCTATCTATCTATCTAACTACAAAGCACAGTTTGAAAATGAGGAGTTAGAGGAAGACCACAAAAGAAGAAGATGAACATTGATAACACACTGCAAAATAAGAATATCTTTTGAGATCTAACATGGCACTGAAACTGGGCAAACCTTAAAAATGGTAGAGGGTTTCTTGGAGTGTTTGTTTTCTGAGATAACGTGGTGGTGAATTTCCCATTGGGATTAATAAAGTATCTATCTATCTATCTATCTATCTACAATGTTTAGCAGTGCTACCTCACAGCCCCATACTCATGTGTTCAACAAACGGCCTGGCCTCTATGGAGCTGGGACGTCCTCTCCATGTCTGTATGGGCTTTTGTCCAGATGTTCTCGTTGTCTTCCCACATCCCAAAGATGTGCACATTAACCAGCCCATGTGCATGAGTATGCCCTGCTTTGACGTTTAAATTTACATTTACTAGCTTAGCAGACGCTTTCATCCAAAGGTACTTATAAAAGAGTAACATCAGTCTGAGGACTGAAGTGTAATAGGACAAGGGCACTAAATTGATCATCCCAAGCAAAGAACTTAGAACATAACCTGCACAAATAATTTCTAAGTTGTGAATTTATTTCAAACTTATTTGAAACAACAGGTGCTTCATATAGTTACTCCTGAGTTGATGCCCCAGAACTTTTCTGCACTTATCAACCAGGTTCCTTGCTGCCTGATCAACAATCCAACAAAAATACAAGTGAGTCACAAGTCCCAGCTTTACAAAACCTCATAGGCACTATCAGTTATTCACCAAACAAGAGAGTCTTCAAATGATACATAAACATATTGAGGGAGTCCGAATTTAAAATGGAGGTGTGGGCAGCTTGTTCCACTAACCAGGACCTACAGATGCAAAGAGTCTGCACCGAGATTTGACACCACACAGAGGTGGCATCCCAACATGCTGTTCATCAGCAGAACTGATTGGATGAGAAGGAGCACGGGACCTCAGAAGCGTCTCCATGTACTGTGTATAGGTGCAGACCCACTGACCACTCTGTAGGAGTTGAACTTGATATGTGCCGCTGTTGACTGGTGTCCTGTCCATGGTTGGTAACTGGCTTCTTCCCAGTGCTGCTCTGCTCTGGTCTCCATGACCCTGGACTGGATTAAACAGGTTTGATGGTGGATAGTTTTCTTTCACACTTAAATTGTGTGCCTTTTTATTCCGGTTTACTAAGCCGTGAGTTGTCCTTTCCTTCACCTCTGCTCTGTCCTTTAGATAAAGACACCACAAATGTTTGCATGCTTTAAGTGCTGGCTCTTAATTTTAGGTCCATCTGGTTAGAAAGTACAATTTGCTCAAGTGTTGAGGCCCATTTATGTAATAGGAAAAAAGTAAAAAAAAAAATTCTGGAACTCTTCCACAGTAAACTTTTGCAGTGAGCAATTTGTGTTTAACATATATGGAGTATTGCCTCGATTCCTGGTCCTAAATACTTTTTTTTGTCTCTTGTTTTTTTCCTAGGGGTGCAGATGGACCAATTTCAGCCTCAGGTACACAGCGCACCACTATGGTCACCTTTACGGTCCGGCCAGGAGCAAACCAGCCAGTGACCATACAGAGCAGGAACTCAGAGAGCAAGACAGTGACACGGAGGGCACCCAGTCCTGTTGTCTCCCCAACCGAGAGCAACAAAGATGTCAGAGCTTCATCCCTCCCTCCTTCCGTCTCCTCTCCCACACTGACGGATGTCTTTGCTATCCCAAGCCCTCAAGCACCTGGGGAAAGGTTCAGCCTTGGCTCAGGTCGAAGTAGGTCTCCTTCACCTTTAACTTTAGTACAACCAGTTTCCAACAAGCCTTTTTCAAGTAAGCCAGTCCATCTATGGACGAAGCACGATGTAGCAGACTGGCTGGAAAGCCTCAATCTTGGAGAGCATAAAGACACCTTTATGGATAACGAAATTGATGGAACCCACCTGCCAAACCTACAAAAGGAGGACTTGATAGATCTCGGCGTGACTAGAGTTGGACATCGAATGAACATAGAGCGAGCATTAAAACTTCTACTAGACAGATAAGAAAGGGTGATTCTTATCTACAGGACTCCAGGCTTCAAAGTTCATCCATCTTTCAACTGACATCAAGCGTGTAATTAGATTCACATCAGCTATTACTGGAGTGTAGGAATTATCATATCCTTAAGAACTGCAATTTGAAATAATTGTACAGTTCATTAATAAGCACAATAATTCTGATGAAAGCGTTGCGGCGGGTACACTGAGCAGCCTTCCATCACTGCAGAGGCAAGCAGAAGAAACAAGTGAGATTCCTTTTTTTGTGATTTAATAGAGACTATTGCTTTGAAATATCAAAAAACAGCTTTTTAATCAACCTCATTTGGAAGCACCCAAACCAGCAGAGCTGTGTTACATTTTCTATCTTTGCTAGTATTTGTTCAAACTATGAATATTTCTTCAGAATAAAGGGGGTTATATTAAAACAATGCATCAGCTGTTCAGAAAATTGTCTCACTCCGCACATATCTCTCTCTGGAAAGAAGATCAAGCTAAAACGTCCACTTAGGTCTTTTCATTCTTAGTGCACATAAAAGTTCCCAGCATTGGTGTTTTACTTGAAAAGAGAATTTACGAAAAAGTCACCCTCCACGATGTTGCACCTATGTCACCGTTTTAGGGGCACAACTGTAGCAGTTAACCTCTCCTCTTTCTCTATTCTCTCTCTCTGTCTCTCTCCTTTCCTTCTTTGATTCGGGGGACGTTCTGTTCTGATTAATAGATCCTTTCAGTTTTGTTTTGTTTTCTATTTCTCTCTTTCTTTTCAGTCTCTGAAAAGTGTAAAATGTAAATGAACCATTATTGTCTTCCATAAATGTGCAGGTGAATGAAAGCATAGTGAATTCTGAGAGCCGACTTTGATTTTTTGATCTCATCGGTCAGATTCTAATGATGTGCCACTAACGGTTTAAAATATCGTTCCACTTTTACGATTTACGCACCGGTAGAGTATATAATGCTTTGGAATTCTGACCTGTGCAACTTCTCCAATGAATATTTTCTTTTTTAGTTCACGGGAGCTGCAGTACTCCTCTTCTAAATGTCCATTTCTTTCCATTCAGTGTTGAGATGTGTGATGGCAAGCATTTTCCGAAGGTTCGGTTGAGGTCAGTACGTCTTGGAAGCGTAAGGCAAGCAGCAGCCATGCTGTCTCTCACGGTACTCCACTTGACTTTGAGATTTGGGCTACTTTTGAAATATTAACGCCGAGGGGTTTCGCTCTCACCTGGCAGGACCTCAGAGGTGTGTACCGTTCTGACATGTGCATTGCTGCTGTTTGAGGCTGAGTCCCCGGTGTTCGATTAACGCAGTCCGTATACAGAGCAGCGGTGTCCCATTTACGTTTTGTCAGTGTTACGTTAACCCTATAACTGTTAACGCAAAGTGCCTCCAGGACGATGCAAACTGGTGGACTTCTTTGTAGCTTAGCTTGCCTGTGCTTAAGTTGGTGGTTGCCACTCCTTTGGCGGTTCTCTTGCCGAATGCTCCATGCTCAGTTTTCCTCTTTGCCTCCACTTGAGAAATGCGAAGCTGAATTTGAGCAGCTACTTGTGCTCTGAGGGCAGCAATCTTGTGCTTGCATCACGTGTGTCTCTTTTTCCTTAGCAAAGGCATATATATATCCATGCCTCGCCAGCAGGTTTGACAGAGGGGGTCTGGAGAACTTGAAGAGCACATTTTCTTAAAAGGGTGGTGCTGTTGATGCTTTGTACTAATCCTGCCCCGTCCACGGTGAAATCTGAAACACAATCACACTGACTGACCTTTAAAGGTTTGAAGAGTGTGTGGCAAAATAATACTCGGCTCTACAGCATGACGCAGTGTGGTGAAAGTACACAGAACATCGACTGGCAGGGTTACCCGTTCCAGAGAACTGCTAGTCCCTTAGCAATTCTGAGAAGCTGGGTGTGGGGTGGGGGGGGGGGTCTTTGGGGGAATAAATGATGAAGTTACCTTTGTGCAGAAATACATGTGTGTCCTACAGGAATGTGCCCAGCCAAAGGGTATGCGGACCCAAACCCCACCCGGCAGGGCAGGGGTGACTTCCATCCTTTCTTTTGATGCTTTTCCATTGTCTTTGCTTTATTACTGTGCTGGCTGAGGATAAGCGGAGGTGGGGAGGACTTTTTAATCAAGCTATGGATTATGGCACAACACAAGTAAAGACGTGAAGCTAGTTTTGCAAGCTGTTCCTTGAAATTGTACAGATTTTAAACTGTGGCTGTGTTCCCTTTTCCAGGTCAAGGAAAACAAACAGCTGTCAAACTAGACCTCAGCGCAAGATGTCTTAAGACCACTTGTAACTTTAGTCAGCTTTATGTCTTTCAAGCCGAACTGCCTACAGTATGTGTGCACTTTTAATATGTTGCAAACAAAAACTTTTTCTCCATAATGACAAACTGGATGTAAAAGTTGACAGATGTAAACTATACTTGTTCTTGACTTTTATATATAAAACTATCCTGGAAAGGGAATACAGTCCTCCTTTAAGAGGACTGTAAGAGATAAGCTGCTAAGTATAGAATTTTTAAATAGATCTTATTTTAAAAAGCAACAGAGCTTAGAAAAAAAGCACAGTATTTTTAATGATTTATAGTATATATTATATGGAATTTTATAAAGGTATTTGGGAAAAATGCTACTGTATTAACTTTGGAGTATGGTTTGCCAAAAATATCACATCTGTCTATCTCTCTAATATTGATATACATAAATATGAATATATTATATCACATTTAATGAGGTACAATTTTAGAAGCAATATTTATATTGAAAGGATCAGTCTGTTCCTTTTTTCGAGCTTGTTAATTCTCTAATGTATAGTATTAACGCGCCCATGCTTCAGACTTTTTTTTTTTTATTATTATTATTTTTTAAGCAAAATGATGACACAGGAATTGGCACAAGATGCATCGAAAAAAAAAAAACAAACAAACAAAATCACTGGAAATGGTATTCACCTGCATCTGTTACATATTGTAATTACATTTTAAAAATGAAAACTGCTTAGTTTGTGTACAATGTGTGTATAAATTACCAAAATCTCACAGGATGTAAATTATGTATAACCTTTTAGGCCTCTTTATAGCAAAGGGGCTAATCACATTTTACGCTAACTTATATATTTAACGAAAAATGACTAGATGTGACTGTTGACAAATCGATTTTATGGAATTACATATCACTAAGCTAATTTATTTGTGGAACTAATTTTAGAGCAGAGTAGTGGAATCTCAAGTTCTAAATAAATGATCCATCACCCAGTTGATCTGGCAATGATTATGTCTGTACCACACAAATTTCTCATTTCAATTTTTTTATTCTCCTAGGAATCAAATTGAATTTGCTTTTCTTTTTTTTCTTTTTTTTTTTTATTTCTTCATAAATACTAAGCTGTTTTTTCGCTCTACTTTGTGTAAAAATTTGTGTTCATGTTATCTATGTTGCTGTAATTTTGTGCTAAAAATCCTCTTATTTAGAGTCAGTTATATTAAAAAAAAAAGAAAGAAAAGTTCATGTAACTGCACTTTCCCCAAAATCCTCAATACTCTTGTATGGCAACCAAAATTACTGTAAGAAATAAATATATTATTGCACTATGGTTGTATTTCTTTGCTAATGCTTCTTTTGGGAGTTGAGCTCTTGCCATCAAGATATAAGATGTTTGGTGAGAATGGGAGTTCCTGAAAATGTCATCTTTTGCTTGAACTGACCGTTTTAGGATGCACTTGCGTGACACTTTGCTTTCCTCATCAGAATTGCTGTTTTGTTGATTTTTTTCTTAGCTGACCTTTTTTCCTCATTTCTTCAAATTTGTGAAATGGCAGAATCAGAGCCTTTTGTTTGAATGACAGAAGGGCGCTGATGTTCTCTCTGACGGCGTTTTGGACGAACGACAAACAGTTTCCTGCTACGGTAGAGTATTAGGAATGGACGGTCGTAATCGAATGAGCGAGAGGAGCTGAGAGGGGCAGTGACCTGCTGTCTTTGTTGTGATGCTTGGAAAGCAAAGAGACAGACATGGAGACGACTTGTTGTGCTGATTCAGTGTTTGTTGGTTAAGAACTTACTGTACACTTTTCCTCTCACAGGACCTCAAATGTGTTTAAGTGATATGACAGTTTGCTTCCCTTCAGCGACTTGTGAATTTTGGGAGTCCAACCACAACTGGAGGCTGGTAGGTCAGGATCACTTTTAGGCGAATTTTCACACACGAGACGGGGCTTTATTTTGTCATGCATCTAATCTTGGGCTGTCTTGTTTAATTATTGACAAATGTAATAATTATCACTAACCGAATTCAGATAAATAAATATATATTGTATAATTAATTGCACATGCTGAGACATCTCTAATAGAATGAAATATACTGTACACAAATCTTACTTTTATTTATTTTTTCTTAAGGAAATATATAAAGGATATTGAATTTAAAAATATTGCAAGTGAGTTGGTTTTCTTGTCTTTCTCAATGGCTTTTCAGTCTGGTGCTCTTTTATTTATTTATTTATTTATTTATTTATTTATTTTGATGGCATTACATGTTAAAAATTGAAATAACCAGTGAGGTCTTCTTCCATATGTGATGTTCCCTGATTTCTCCAGATGTGTCAACAAAATCTTCACACTGCATTACTAAAAAGCAACAAAAAAAAGATCATTAGCACAAATTTAAATTTCAATAATTTATTTTAATATGTTATTATTCTTGCATATGAAATTCAAGATTTTATGTGCCAGCAAAGTAATTTAGGATGCAGAACTCTTAAAAAAAGAACAGCCATCGAGATGACATGACGTTTAAAGGAGATTTTACAGCAGTTGTATAATAACTTAGCAGTCTACACGTTTGGAGTAGCGGGCAATGGTGAAGAAGGACTGGGAGCAACACCGGCTCGGCATCACACGTTATTTAAGGTCCAGACACAAAAACTTGAAAGCTGGCAGCCTAAACACACGTAGGCAGTATGGCGGGTATGTCCACTCATTTATTTGGTGAGCAGCCCCCATGACGAGATGTTTAGTGGATTTCCGTTATTAGTGTGTTGAGTTTTGTTCCTGAGCCCGCTGGTTAGTCAGTGTCGACATACACGTGAACTCACCTTCATGAGGAGATTGCCATTTAGTGGTGTGGCGAGTGTGTGGTGTCACCTGGGGACAGAAACAGGAGAAGGGAAAGAAACTGAATGAGGAAGAAAGGAAAGGAAAGGAAAGGAAATGAAGGAGGAGGAAAGCGAGTGAGTGTGCGTTAGAGCTCAGGAGAGACAGGCCCAGTCTCTAGGCGAAAGGGGGGTCCAGGGGCCCCCTGAGGGGGGCAGAGCCCCCCTGGAAGCTCTGTGAAATGCGTGAAAATTAGACCAAGGAGTCGATCCGGGGCCCCCCGGACGCCAGGGCCCTAGGCGGTCTCCTACTTCGCCTATGCCTAAGGCCAGGCCTGATTGGGACAAATAATGTTGTAGTATATTTAAGTATATATGACAATTGCTCACTCGGACAATTTGTTTTGGGGGCCCCCAAGAAGGTGGGGGCCCTAAGCTATAGCTTGTGTAGCTTATACGTAAATCCTGCACTGAGGAGAGAAGGGCTTTTAGGACAGCGAGCAAGAGCTCAAGCATGAAATGGCAAACGGAGTGTGAGCACGGGACAGAAGTGAGAGTGGAACAGGATGGAGTGAACTTTATGTGGGCGACAAAGTGCCATCCAGCTGAGAGGAGGGGTCCGATTCTGCTGACAGAAGGCTGGCAAGTTGAAGGAGCGGTCCGGAGGAAAGCGTTTACATGGAGCTGAGTGCAAAGCCGGGAGAAGCTGCTGCTGGCGGTGGGGCTTGGCCAATGGTGGCCATAGGAAAGTTGCCAAAAGTCTGCGCTTCATGTGACACTCTGGTCAGTATCCATACTTTGGGGAGGACTAGGGGTTTTATTTATTAACGCCAGAGGCGTGACCACAGGGGGGCTGGGGTGGGCACTGCCCCCCCAGAGACAAGCCATGCCCCCCCTGCGAAATGCTCTGTCTGTCCAATGAAAACTCCGGAGAAGAATAACATTTGATTTTCAAAACTGAGTTGCTTTCCAATCGGCCCGTTTGAATTTTCTTTAATTAAAACAGTGTATACATTCCATTCTTCTTTTATTTTCTGGTTGGTAACACCAAAGGCTATGCATAAGTGGCTTATTAAAAAGCAGACATCTTCAACCTCTGTTCCTCCGCAAGCTGCTGGCTCCATGGTTCCTCCGCTGCTACCAACACGGAGCACAGTGCACCCACGTCAGGAACTGAAACTCCAAAAGATGTAGATAAGCCTACACAATCCTTCAGCTCTGCGCCCGTGTCGGGTACTCCAAACCTCTGCCTTCAACAAAATACACAGTCCGGTCTGCCTGACTTAAATATGGATAGCCCATCCCAGCCCATTTTAATTAATTATCCCAAGCGCGCATTTGGAAAGACACTCAAATGTTTTAGTGCAAGCTGGTGTCAGTCTCAACCATGGCTTGAATATTCTGTTGTCCGTGATGGCAGCTTTTGCTTTGCCTGCCACAAATTTAGTGTTTCCAATTCGGACCGTGAGGACATATTCACCAAACACGGCTACACTAATTGGAAAAAAGCTGTAGAAAAAGACGGTGGCGACTTCCACAAACACACGTCTAGTATCCCGCACGTCAGAGCCATGTCTGCATCACAGCACTCATCATTGGTGTGTCTTCAGCTGCATGCGAAAGCTCTTTCTCTACTTTGAACCGCATTCTCACGCCACTCCGCCGAACAATGCTGCATTCAAGGAAGAGAAATTTAGTCATTCTGGCACATGAGAAAAACATCACAGGACATCTAGACATGAATGAATTTATTTCAGAATTTGCCAAGAGTAACCGCAGACTGGTCCTGTAGATGATATCCCGGTTAAACACTGGAAACTGATGTCCTATAGCCTCCCATGACTACAATAAGCCACGTTTCTGTTCTTGCTCTCATATGTTTTATACATTTGACTTTATTGATATTTACCTTGTAGATGTAGTTCTATATTTGTTCACAAAAAATAATAATACAAGTTCCATTGCCTCTGTTAATTTTCTTGAACAATAGGTTATGATTTATGCCACAATTTTTGCTTTTTAGGTTATATAAAACTATGTTGTTATTATTATTTGACCCCCCTACAAAAATGGGGATGGATGGATATTTTTTGCTCCCCCAGACAAGCCAGATGCCCACCCACACATGATGTTCTGGTCACACCTCTGATTAACGCTCTGATTTTTAACTGTCTCTGAAAGTGACGGACTCTTTTATGTGACTCTTCTGTTCTGAATAATTTAACTGTCATTTACTCATCCATGGAACTGGTTTTTAGGAAGCTCTGTGGACTCTTTAATTCTTGGAGAATAAACACTTTGCACTTTTTGGCACTTTAAATCTTGTCTGCCTCCTCACTTGCTTGCTGCTGGTCCATCCTCAGTCAATAAACCTCTACATGCCTCACCGACAAATAATGCCAGTGTTGCCGGGCACCACGCCACTGTTTTACAGAGTAGTGAGGTGCCGACGTCTATGCTGGCGGCATTTGGCACAAAGTTATTTAATTGTTTGAAAGTTCACCTTGGGTGGGACGCCAGCCTATCAAAGGACAGAGTCGCATGCATAGCCACAACCACCAGAGAGCTTAGCAAGTGAGAGGAACTGCAGCAGCACACACGGCATACAGTATGTGAGCTCAGTTTTTACTTTCATTTTCTGCTTATGAAATTGTTCAATTACAAAGCAAAAAAAGTGAAAGTGGAAGAATCGGCAGCACACAATGACGGAAGTTCATAAAAAATGAAACATTATGATGCATGATATTACTGATTTAAACAAACAAATAAAGGATGATTGTATTGCCTAAAACAGATTAGTTAGACCCTTAAGAATGCACTGCTAACAAAGTCAACAAGAGCAAGTGGGGCGAGCGCCTAAGGGGCCCTGCTTTTGAGGTCCGTGTGTCCCGTTCGCGCGGATTTGTCCAGTTATATTTTGATAAAGTCCGCATGTTATCTTGGGGAAATTTAGCTGAATAGTATAATGAGAAAATCCAGTGTATGTTAACATTATTTTTATTAAATTTGTGCACAAGTTTATACAGTCCACACATAGCCTATCAGTAACAGCGTTTGACGTAACCGGCTCCCCGCGTGGGCTTGGTCAACCCAAGGCCCCGCACACCCCTAAGGCCGCCTCTGACACTCACTAATATTCTCCTTTTGAAAACAGTCTGTCTGCTGCATTCTTCCGTGACAGTTAATTATGTCAAACATCATTTATAAATATGAATGAATCCTACTTTGCATGCTTTCTTTCACAAGTAATCCTTATTTTTCTGTGTCTATGGGTAACGTGTTTGTTTTATTTTGCTCATACATGATGAAATATTAACATGGATGTCTCCCGTTGACTTGGCTACAAGCCTGGGACAACATTTTATATTCTAAAAACAAAGCGTCCTGAACACAAAGCCTTACTTTTCATGATCTGGTAATTTGCAGCATCTACGGCATATTTTTTGATTTAGTGGTCTGTTTGGTCATTTCCAATGTCTCCTGTAAAAATGCATCTTGACATGATGGCAGCAACGATGAACTTTGTGGTGAATTACTCATCATGAGAGGCCATAACATTCCAGAGAAACACTTCAGATTTAGTCAACGGTGTAAACACTTGTGGATTCACTCCTGAAGGCCTGGTTGATACTCAGTGTAGATCGCTCATCTGTATAGAATACAGCAGGCAGGTTGGGGACACCGGTTAAGGGACAGGCGTCCGTTCTGTCCTGACGGGTTGCTTACATGTGCTGGCAGTCAAACGTGTGCCACTTGGTGATTAGCAGTATCTCGTGTAAAAAGGCACCTCAGCCGAGAGTTTTAGATTTTATATACGCCACATTATAAATGTCAGGTTTGAACAGCACAACCCACTGCCAATCGTGTTCACTCCTGGAAGCCCACTAAGGTTTTTTTTCGGAGCCTGACCAGTTTCTCAGTTGGCACGTCCTTTTATCGCTAACTGATGTCACTCTTTCGTCTGTTATTCTGCATTCAGAAAACTCCAGCAGTGTGAGATTTGTTTTTAGAAGAAACATACAAATATTTCTAATTTTGTCATAGCATCAAATGCTCAACTCTCTTTTTTATGTTCCTATTAATTCCCCTTTTTTCTGTGGTTGTAATAATGATGGCTTATAACAAGCAGAGAGGACCCCCAGGCAAACAACACTGAATGCTGAAAGGCAGCAGCCTCTTCAGGGTCAGACCCTCTGCATGCCTGTTAGGAAATAATGCAATAAATAATCAGAAAAGGAGACCCAAACTCAGAGTAGCACTGGGTAATGAAAAATGTTGATTCAATAACTAAAAAATACACAAATGGGTAGGGAATGCAACTTACAAATAAATAAAACCTGTGTGACTCTGGGGCTCCCTGATACAAGTAAGGGCCTGAGCGCCCCTTGGGGTGGCTGGTCCACTGACTCACTCCGTTACCCACAAGCCCACCACCTTTCTTTCCAACCATTTGTTTTCTACTCCATTCATGACCCCAAGCCCCTCTAGCCTGTGATGAGGCCACCCTTTTAAGACCCCAGGCCTAAGGTATCTTCATCACTGGATCTCCCTCTGGCGGTCCCAGGCATCCCCACAAGCCTATCAGCCCACTGATCGGCTAGACGACCCTGAATATGACAGACTTTTCTATATTTCTGTTGCCAGTATTGGTCTGGAGGACAAAAATCATCTTAACGTTCTGCCCTGTACTGGCCATCCATTAACTTGGTATCCTCTCCAAGACAGGTTAGTATTGGCCTCCTGTCCAGAATTCCACCCAAATCACTATGACTTGGTTTCCTGACTAGAACAACCAGAATACTTAGAAAAGTGGAGCGAAAATCGTGATAACAATGTAGGTGAAAATCTTAAAATCAAAATAAACAAATATAAATGCTCTCGATCTCTCATACAGAACATAAATGTTTTCAACTCTGCAATAAAATGTAACCTGCGGTGGGTTGGCACCCTGCCCAGAATTGGTTCCCTGCCTTGTGCCCTGTGTTGGCTGGGATTGGCTCCAGCAGACCCCCGTGACCCTGTGTTCGGATTCAGCGGGTTGGAAAATGGATGGATGGATGGAATAAAATGTAACAAACCCAGTTATGCAATTTTTGGATTGACCACAAAACACAGAAATTGTGAAATAACAGCTCATCTAATTAAGGTAGGAGCCCAGTTAAGAGCAGAAGGTCACGGGAATGAAAAACTGACTCTGAAGACCACAGCCCTGCACCTCAGGCTGACATAAGAACTCCAAAGCACATTGGACTAGCGGGTCAGTGCTGGCATGATGTGTGACTGCGACTGAAAACAAATGGCCAAACATCACTGAAAAGTTTGAAAGGTAAAGCTCAGAAGGAGTATTACTGTGTACGTCAGAGCTGTTGGTCAGGTGGGAAGTTCTTAAAGCTGTCTGGACAATGCCGAGTGTTCTGGCATAATTCATGCAAATAATGAACACATAAAACCTTATTTAGTAAATAAGAAAATTGCAAGGTTGGACGAAACTGAAATCCACTGACTGATGAACTGGCCACTCACCATCTCGTGTTTGAAGTCTTTAGAAGTTTCAGGAATGTTGTAACATGTCTATAAAATTGGTGCGCCAGTGAATAATTTCAAAATCTCCAAATTGTTGTCTTTGAGACAAATGTGGTGGCTGGAAAAGCTGCTGGCCTAATAGTTTTTATTCTCAAAATGTAGATATTCTGTTCAAATTTGAAAGGCTCAAATCTCCAGTTCTGTTGACATTTGTGGTGTGTATGACAAATGACCTGGACCAACATTTAAAGGCAGTGGGAATTTACTTGACAACTGCAATGTTTGCTGGAAAATCAAAATGTTTGCTGCATTTATTGTCCAGATTTGCCAGTCTGTCTACAGTACATCCCTACCCTCACCTAGTGTTTGGGTATAATGACCGAAAGAATGAGATTGTGGGTATAAGTGGCTGAAAAATAAGCTTTCTCATCGGCCGAGCTCTCCCTTAGAGACCAAGTGAGAAGTGCAGAGTCCGGGATAGACTTGGAGTAGAGTCACTGACTCTCCGCATCGAGAGGAACTGGATTGAGGTGGTTCAGGCATACGGATGCCTCCCTGTGGTGGTTTTATGGGAACGACCAGCTGGGAGGAGACCCTGGGGAAGACATCAGGGCTCGCCGGGAGGATTATGTGTCTCCTAGATGGCTTTGGGATCCCACAGTATGAGTTGGCAAGTGTGGCTGGGGAAAAGGATGTTTGGGCCTCATTGCTAAGACTGTTGCCCCCGTGGAAAACGAATGAATATTTATTGTCCAACAGACAAAACAATGGATACCAATTTAAACTCGATTTTGGAATTTATCGATAAATCTGTTCTTAATTGTGAAATGTACTATATTGTGCTCCGTCTATCACTATGGCTTACAAAAATATGCTATTTTCAAATGTAATGTAATCTTGTAAGGATATGTGAATTCAAAATAGTTTACTTTAATATATGACAAAAAAGTTTAGTGTATAGCAGATACGATGGGGGTGGTATGTCAGTTCTTCACCGTGTTAAATAGCGGGCATTGCACATCACATGCGGGCTCACTTCTGTTATTTTATTGGTGTTTCCTTTATACTTCCAGGGTTATAGAAATAGTGTACAAATGTCTCGTGAATGTGATGTCTGCCATGCTGCTGGAATTTACCAGTCATGTCATGCCACGTGTGTTCTGAAGACGCCCGTGAACTTGTGCTTTCTGCTCCTGTTTCAGGTCATGTTGTCACCATTCAAGTTCAGATGTCACATTCCGTCCTCAACACACTCGTCTTACTCCACAGACGGGAAGTCCACCTGACATTCAGTAAACGTTGTCCATGTCTGCTTGTTATCCTTCAGGTTGCCTTTGCACTGGTGACACTGTGGATCTTCTGCCTCTTGATGTTCTCTTCCTCATTCAGATTTTTAGGGCAAATCTGAGGTTGATTTCTATCTATAATGGGCTTTCATCCACCTTGCAGCTTTTGATTAATTTATGTTTTGAAACAGTTGACTTTTTAAAATATGTGAGAAACTTCCCTCAAGAAAGTTGTGCTCCTGACAGCCTAATTGAAAAAGGAGACTAAGGGTGACTGTAAAATTAAAATGCTGAACTGACTGTCAGAAATTGCCAGTGTGCAAATTAGATTTTTAATTATTATTGTGCTTAGGAAAAGAGCAAAGTGTAATACTTGAATTGTCCTTATTGTTTCACTTTAGTAAGCACATTGTGTTTGGGCTATCGTTTCAGCAGAGGCTATTTGAATACCGGAGACATAAAAAGAACGTCAAATGCAGTGGTGAGGGCTGTAAGGGCAGTGGGCCTAAATAAACTGGCGGGCAGGACTAGGGGCTCTTGTTGAAATTTGTGCAATGTAACAAAAGAGAAGGGTTGGGGTGTCCATTTATTAAAGTGCAGATATCTGCAAAGAAAGAACTTCTTGAGTTGAGGGTCCAGCCTCCTTCAAGGCTCGTCCGAGAATGAACAACTGTTTCCGTTGATTGTGTCCTTTAAAGAGCTATAATACCGGAACAGGGGGGAATTTTGGGAACTGGGCAGAAATGTTGTCAGAGTTCATTCGCAGAGTCCCCCTCCACTGTAAAGGCAAAGAGGGGAAACAAATTACCGCGTTTGTCACTCCCTCGGACCTTCCCCTCAAGTCTTACCTGGTCAGAGCCTGTAAAGCACCCGACACCGGTTCATCTGTTACCTGCAGAACACGAGCAGATAAGTTACGTCAAAACTCACTGTTCACGACCCCCTTTAATAATAAAGTAATCACTTTAATTACAGTTTTTTAAATTATTTCCCAGTAGGCTTTAAGGATTTTATACACCACCACAGCAATGCCTAATCGCATAAGCGTATGAGCCTTGATGACTGAGTGGACTCAGGCCCATCACTAACTTCACCCCATTACAAACACACCTTTTCAACTGTTACGTTTCCTTCAAATGTGTACTTGAAATGAAGATGTCAAGTAAAAAAAATTGTTATGACTCTCTTGGCAAAAAGAAATGGAAATCTAAAAATTATTCAGGAGGTCTAAAATGCCACGGTGTCAAGTGGATGTTAGCAGTGACAGGGAAACTAACGTGAAGCTAAATCAAAACAGAAAGACAATTTAAACATCACGCGGTGACCGCAATGGAGAGAAGCTTACGCAATAAAATTCCTCCGCAATGGCTTATGGGTAGTTTGAACACACAACAAGGTCAGGGTCAAGTGAACACGGGTGCCCTACTGTAGGATCGCATCATGGTTGAACAACACGCCATCATGAGATTTCTTTGGGCAGAGGGGGTGAAGCCTGCTGAAATTCACCAAAGGATGCTGGGTGTGCAGATCAGTAAGCTGCCTGAGTACCCGGTACCCCAAGTCATCACGCAGTGTGGCATGTGCAGATACATAGCTGATATCCAAATGTGCAGCAACAGTGGTCAATGTGAGTTGTCAGTCTTCTGAGATGAAGACATCCGCCATATCGATGTGGGCTCCTGTGTGCGATATTGATGGCTGACCAGATAGAGCTTTGTTGGTTACACTTGTTCTTCCCACTTTAAATCTTTCTTCCCGTTCATTAACTTTTCGTTGAGACATGCTGTTTTCACGTCCATACTGAGCCAACATCCTTCGGTGAATTTCAGCAGGTTTCTCTCCCTCTGCTTAAAGAAATCTCACTGCAGTTTATTGTTCAACTAGACGAACGGCAGAACGCTGCGCTGTGCCTATTTGAACTACCCAGAAGCCATCACGAACATGTTGTATTGTGTCAGCTTCTGTGTGATTTTCTAATTGCCTTTACTTTTTGATTTACTCTCATATTACTTCTTTAATATTTGCAAGAATAGTCTAATAAGTGATCCAGTGATCTTTCCTGTCTTTCTCTCAGTTTCTGGAATATTCTGGCAAGTTTGTGCTAATACAACAAATTTAGTGCTCTGCCTTCAGTTCTTTCTCGTTTTTGGGATGAGGCCTTGTGTCATAGCTCATGAAACATCTAAGAAATGCAGGCTAAATCTGTGAAAACTTTGTATAAATCCTAGTGACCTGCTGATTATATTTGGTGGGCACTACCGTACCACCCTGAGGGGCTGTGTCTAGACCAAGCAAACCCAACCATGGGAGGCTATAAAAGGTCCACGTCAGCCAACGGTAAGCCTCGGCACGTGAGGGGCAGATGGAGAGTTGCACACAGCTGGCGGATCTCACCGTCTTTTCACTCTTTGCACAGCCACCAGAGAATCTGGGCAGACCCCGCGGCACACCGTGTTTCAGCTCTGTCCACTTACTATTCTTGTGAATTAAACACACAGCATAAATTGCAGTCCGCATTTTGTTTCTTCTGTACTTGTTTCTCATGTTATGCTCCGTTATTAAAATATTTTCTTTTCATTGCCTCCATGTTGCATTCGTTTTTATTACTGACAGATACCATCCTCCAGGTTTCCCTCATGTGTCCCTTCCTGTAACAAATCTCGTCTCCTCACCAGCACACCAGACACTGCCAAGTCTTTTGCAGCAGATCTCCCCATGGAATCTGCTTTGAAAAAAAGCATGAGAAGAGGAAGTGAAAGTATCGAAGAAACAGAATGGCAGACCTGCATAAAGTCAAATAAAACGAGAAACACCAGTTACCATTTTGAGAATGGGTCATTTTGTGGTTTGCTTGATAGCAGAATCGCCAAGAATGGTTTGGCTATATCTTAAAAGAAGATGCTGTAGAGTGAACATTTTTGTGTTTTCACAGTCAATTCAGATGAAATTCAGCATTCAGCTCTTCTCCAAGCTTTACAACACTTTCCTCTGTACTTGTTGTTCGCAGGCGTTCTGTTAAAGTGCAAAGACACAGAGGGAGCCAGTGACGAAACAGCAGGGATGGCGAGCAAACACCCCGAGCAGAGCTGTGGAGGGGGATCGGAGCCAACACCAGGAAGTATTCATGCCTTGTTTACTGGGGGGCCGCTCATGGTAGTCCAGGATGATTACATGTGCACTGATGTCATTTTAGCATTTGGCATCCTCTGTATGGAGGAATAGTACATAACCAGTAAAGTCTGAGCCTTACACAAGAGGAACGAAATCTAAACCAGATGAAAGAGAGAGCAGTATGTGAAAAGCCGGAGACGTGTCGTTTCTCATTAATAAAGCAAAGTATTTCATATAAAAGGTGTGTACAGTCTGTCATGTTTTCTAAGCTGTGAATAGACATCTGCTGATGCCTCTGTGTAGACATTTCATCAGTGATATTCCTGGGATCATCAGGTGCTTCGTGCCTTTCAGCATCATGCACCCTCCTCCAGGTGACCCCACCGGGGTTGATTAGACCCCAATGTGTGTCCAGATGGCTAGCTACTCTGACCCCATGAATCTCCTCTCCTGTGGCACAGCCATCTTGAGGCTCTCTCTGCCGCTTTGATGGTGTTGCGAATGGCTCTTCTCTCCCTCTCTCCTTCGATGCCCAAATTATTAAAGGCTCTAACCAGAGAGCGGGCCACAAATCCCATGCACCTGACCTCCACTGGGAGACACCAAGCTCTCCATCCCAACTGCTGACCAGTTCCGTGTTCTTGGAGAGCTTCCTTTTCAAAGGCTTCATCCAAGAGATCTTTCCACGGGGCTGTTGGCTCCAGCAGCATCAGGCACAAGGACTATATCTGGTCGCAGGATGGTGGCTGCAACATGGCTGGTGAATTTCAGCTGCCGTCCGAGGTCCACCAATGCTGATGCCAGGAGACCTGCAGATGATGATCTCTTGATGGGATTTGGCTTCTCTTCAGCTCTGACAAAGGTGATGGTCGTCTTGGAGGGTGTGCACCACTTCACCCACTAAAAGGTCCTGTTTTGTCCACAAATATGAATGAGGAAAGAAAAAGAAAAATCAGTCTGTATGCTATCGGTCAGGTGTGTTTTTAGTTAAGTGTGGTTATTCTTTGTTTATTTATTTATATTTTTCTAATTTGTGGGGCTGACAAACATCCATTAACTTAAAGGGTCCAAGATAAGTATAACATTGTATTTTTTACAGGACATAAGTGGGTGACATTAAGTCTGCCATCTGTGAAAGCAGGTCTGAAAGCATGGCAAGACCTTTTCTGGTTCTGGTTCTGACAGTTTAAATTTTGAAGCACTCTTCGGATCGGAGTCTGTGAATATTAGTTTTCCTTCTTTTTTGAGTGTTATTTTGAATTTACAGCTTCTATTTATTGTTTGCTCTGTAGGAGCTACTTCATTTTAGGCAGACACTCGGCCTGACCAGGATGGTCACCACTATAATCCAGGCCAGCTAGTGGAATGTGTTGTGTCTCCTGAATATTTCAGTTTTTCACACCTGCTAAGACCCGAGATGATGTGTAAACGTTTCAATTCACCAAACCAATTTTTTTAGTCCGATGGTAAGTGAGCTACTCCACAAGACAGACGTGATTTTTGAGCAAAGATCAGGAGATTTCAAGACTATTTTTTTAGGCATATTGTTGAAAAAAAAAAACCAGCTGGATCTGAAGATATGAAGAACCCTGAGCACCACGGACAAGCCAAAATGTTTAGTAAAAGTCTTAGGTCAGAAACAACAATGCAACAGTGCAGAGTCGTTCCTTAACTATTGTTAAACTTCAACAAAGATTTATTTGAACAAATCCATAAGCTTCGGAGGCAAATGCTGCCTGTCTCAATCCTAAATAGGAATGTTAGACAACATCACATGCAGCGCTGTAACGGCCGACCCCTTACCCTACCAGCCACTACACTACCAGGACTTATTCCTTGGATTACCTGAGGTTTCTTGTTTTAATAACAAGCTGTACTCCTTACAAGTTGTCATATTATTCCCGACATGATGAATTAACCAGAAACTGTAAACAGATATGTACAATTAAACACTGATATACTGTATTGGAAAAATGAAAAGTCAGACAAATATTCAGTAATAAATATATATGTGCGCACAAACTACCATCCATCCATCCATTTTCCAACCCGCTGAATCCGAACACAGGGTCACGGGGGGTCTGCTGGAGCCAATCCCAGCCAACACAGGGCACAAGGCAGGGTGCCAACCCACCGCAGGCACAAACTACCACTTATGCCAAAAACACCAGTGACTGATTACTATATATAAGAATACAAATATTTACATTAAACCCTCCCTTGCCCCTAAACAATAAACAAAAGCACACAACACAAATACAAACATGGATTGAATAAACACAGAAATTGAAAATGTGGTGAAAAGTAAAGTCCGGCCGTGTAGGAACTGGCTGTAGTGATATTGTGCTTCCTCCCTACAACAAAACGACCTCACCGTAAAAGTCCTGGCAATGGTTGGAATGAATTCGAACCCCGGGGTTTCTCGGCTCTGGCTGTCGTGATGTAGGATTGGTAGTTGAAAAAAGCAGGCAGTAATATAAATCAATAAATAGCAGTGATAAGTTTGTAGATGGATGGTTAAATTGCCTTCTTTTCCTCTCACTCTCTCGCCCCTCTCTTTTGCCTTCGCTCCTCTTTTTGAAATGTAAAATGTCCCGAATGTATCTGGTGTGTAAACAGGTGATTTCCGTCTTGGGACTGCTGTCTCTCTCCATCATCCTTCCCCTCTGCACTTACGGGGACAACATTCACTGACGCACACATAACAGATAGTAAACAGGACAATGAAAACAAAACGCACTCAGCACAAACATAGAATAGACTATTATGCAGCCCCGCTACATTGTTAATGGCCAACCACTTGATGCAAAGGACATCATTGCTACAAACAACATGGCCAGGAGAACAGAAATCAAGTCCGTGGAGTCAGCACCCACAAAGAAAATCAGCAACAAAATGGAGTCACAGTGACGTCATGGAAACACAATTCAAAATAAACAAAGAAAAGCCTGTGTTACAACAATAGTGAGCAGCCAACGCCTGGCAAGACTGCCCCCAAGTGGTGACCACCAAGCACGCTGTTATAGGCTTCATTTACTGAGTGGCAGAGGTTGGAAATCTCAACAACAAAAGACAGCACCCTAATAGAGGTGGGGTTGACAAATTCGATTTATAAATGTGTGATAGTATGGTTGTAAAGTCAAAAGTCGGGAACATGAAATTCTTAAACTCTTGAGTTTTTATTTCTTGGAAGAGAATGAACTTTGGGACAGCTTAGCAATTAGCTAAACAAACGAGCTCGATGGACTGAATGGTCTCCTCTTATTTGGCAGATTTCTTATGTTCTTATGTTGTAACCTTTCCTCTAGTCCCGTGTGAGGGTAGCACACATAAGTTTAAGTTTTTGCTTAGTTATATTTTGGTTTAAAAATCAAACAATACTATGGTATTTTCAATAATCTACAAAATGCAGATACAGTCGACCCTTGATATACGACCGGCTTGACATGCGAACAACTTGATTTATGACCAAAATTTTTATTTTGATTTACGACCAACATCTTGCGTTACGACCTGAATGCGGTCACGTGTATCCGCTTGCGCGATTGTAAACAAACAGAAACATTCCTATTAATGCGGCACTCATTCAATAAAATGTCAGGTTTGTAAACTCTCTTGGGACCTCCCCCAACTAGAAGACATGCCAAAGTCCAAACTCCGTATGGAAGACTGTTTATCTGTATCTGTTAACAGCCGGCTTAAAGCTGTGCTGAGTCTCTCAGCCAAAGCAAACAGAAAAGATATCGATGGGTGATATGCATGTGATATCCCTGCCCGGCAATGGACAAGCAAGCTTCCACAGTCGCGGCAATCGCGCTTCAGGGACGCACTTCAGCACGTCGTTCCCATTGAGTGGGGAGTGGGGGGGGTGGGGGGGGGTCTCAGAAGAGTTCAGAAACAGTTCCTTGTATCATCGCAAGGAAATGCTGAGAAAAATTCTCGTCAGAATAACTTGTAGGCAGGAGGAGATTAAAATTAACGCAAAAGAAGCTATTGAAATGATTGCAAATGCCTGAGCGCAAGTTAAAGAAAGCCTTTAAAAAGCCTTCAGTTTCATTATCATCCTCCTCCCTTCCTGCAGCCCAAAGATGTCAAATTAAATGGTGAGTACAGTATGAAATTGTTGTTTCTGGTAGGCTAGGCACTTTTTATTACTTTTTGGTTAGTACATTAGAAAAATTATTGGTGTTTTGGTAAATTATGCACATTATACAACCCTTTTTTTTATTATGAAAAGGTTAAGTAAGTGTTGCAGTGGGAGGTTCGGAAAGCATTATGGGTATTTCCATTATTTCTTATGGGAAAAATAGTCTTGACTTACAACCAACTTGAGTTACAACCAGCCCTCACGAACAAATTGAGTTCGTAAGTCAAGGGTCCACTGTACATACTTCCTTTGTGTTCATTTGCTTTTAAGTTATCTGATGGTAAATGTCACCTTAACGCAGGCACAATACCTCAGGATTTTATTTGGTGATGGAGACGAGATTATACATTACACAATACAATACAATTTATTTTTGTTTAGCCCAAAATCACACAAGAAGTGGCACAATGGGCTTTAACAGGTCCTGCCTCTTGACAGCCCCCCAGCCTTGACTCTCTAAGAAGACAAGGAAAAAGTCCTAAAAAAACCTAGTAGGGAACAAATGGAAGAAACCTTAGGAAAGGCATTTCAAAGAGAGACCCCTCTCCAGATAGGTTGGGCGTGCAGTGGGAGTCAAAAAGAAGGGGGTCAATAATAGAATACACAGAAAAGGACACAAGTAATCCTCAATACAATATAAATATTACAAGTACAGAGCAGAGTTCAACAGCAGATGATATCACATAATGTGATTTGGATTTGTGTAGAGTCCTGGAGACCCCGACCATCAAGCTGCCTCCCCCATTTGGCCATTCCACAGCTAAGACAGCGCTGGGCCAGGCAATCCGATGAAAGGACCCCTCTACCCCACAATTCCTACGATCCTCCATCAGAGATGACTTTACCTTAGGCAGTGAAAACAACTTGGCAGGTGGGCCATGGCACCAAGTGCCACATTTGAGTACCAAGAAGAGAAACAGAATAGGTGAGGGTTAGTAACAAATTATAACGATCATATTACTTATGTTTTAGTGCTAATGACTAACAACAGTGATCCAGTATGTAAAATTCATCAGCAGCTCTAGTCAGGATATGCTAAACTGAAGTAATGAGTCTTCTGCTGAGATTTGAAAGATGAGACTGAAGGGGCGTCTCTTATAGTAGCAGGCAGACCATTCCACAGTTTAGGGGCCCTTTAACTAAAAGCTTGACCTCCCATTGTTATTTTATTAATTCTTGGAATCATAAGCAGACCGGTATCTTGAGATCTTAATGTGCGCTCAGGTTTGTAAGTCATGATAAGTTCAGACAAGTAAGCCGAACCTTGGCCATTTACGGTTTTATATGTTAAAAGGAGGATTTTGAAATCTGCCCTAAACTTAACCGGAAGCCAGTGTAGGGATTTAAGAAATGGAGTTATGTGGTCGTATTTTCTTGTTCTTGTAATAATTCTTGCAGCAGCATTTTGGATTAACTGGAAGCTGAATAAAGAACAGTTTGAACATCCAGTGAACACCGCATTGCAGTAGTCAATCCTACTAGAAATAAAGGCATGAATGAATTTCTCAGAATCCTACTTATTTAGAAAACGCCTTAATTTTCCATTATGTGCAGACAACAAGGACGTACTGAGTGTACAGAGAGTGCAGAGTGCAATCCACCATTCAGCAAAAGCAGTGATACAAGTGGAAAGTGAAGTTACTGACAGGTGACCCATAAGTGACGCGAGAGCACAAAGCTACTCACTGTGCTGCGCCACATTGCTTCATGGAAAGTGCTTAAGGAACACTGGGAAATGGCCTTTACATGTTCATAGACGGCCTGCAAAATCCATAAAATCTAAAGGAGCAGATTCTGAAAATGTGTGCGGCCATCAGTTGATACTTGCCCTGTGGCGTATACAGCACTTCTCACAAATGGTCTCCCCCCCCATGGAAGCACAAATTCTGAGCCGAACACTTGTCAGTCCGCATTAGCCTTCAGTGTTTTCTATCCCATTATCAAGCCTTTTTACATTCAGTTGATTCTCTTCAGGCAGTAATTACGAACTTCTTTACTAAGCGACGACATTTCTTCTTTCAGATTTCAACCACGTCGGTGTCCCTTAACCAGGAGGACTGAATCCTTATTTAATTTGTTTCTCTAAATTTCCCCGGAGTACTGAGCACCTATAGAGCTTTCTCTTCTGCCTCAACTGCTTTTAGTTGCTTTCACTTCTTGTGCTTTTCCTTTTGAGCACCGAGACTTTTAAGTGAGCCCCCGCTGTCTGCTGTGATGATATTCTTTTATTCCATCCACCCATTTTCACACCCGCCTATTCACTAAGCTGAAGCCGCCCGATTATGGAGCACAAACAGACTCGCAGTTCAGCATCATGCACCCTCCTCCAGGTGACACCACTGGGGTTGATTAGACCCCAATGTGTGTCCAGATGGCTAGATATTCTGACCTCATGAATCTCCTCTCCTGAGCCACAGCCATCTTGAGGCTCTCTCTGCCGCTTTGATGGTGCTGCAGATGGCTTTCCTCTCCCTCTCTCCTTCGATGCCCAAAAATTCTAAAGGCTCTAACCAGAGAGCGGGCCGCAAATCCCCTGCACCCAACCTCCATTGGGAGACACCAAGCTCTCCATCCCGACTGCTGACCAGTTCCGCACTCTTGGAGAGCTTCCTTTTCAAAGGCTTCGTCCAAGAGATCTTCCCACGGGGCTGTTAGGCTCAGCAGCATCAGACACAAGGACTACTGTATATCTGGATTATATTGTATTATAGTATTTTTAGATCAAATTTTAGAATTAGAAAGAACAAACCCAAATCCTTCTCATAATCTGGGTTGTTTAATTAATAATTCAAAATGTCCTCAAGATCGGGGCTTATTTGTGCCAAGGACTCCCCCACCTGGTCAGAGTCCCCCAGTAATATGAACGCAATGCTGTGAAGCGGGCGGTGATCTTTGATCGTGGTTACGACTGACAGCAGACACGCCGCAGGACTTTGGATAGTGTTGACCCAACAAGCTAAAGTGTTTTATTTTGTCATTTTATTAGCTGTGACGCTGTAATCACCCAGCTCCTTATATTCTTATCTGCACAAATCAGAGACTCCACCACAGGACAGCATGACTTACGTTTAATCTCCCGAGAGCTTTACCGACTTACTCACACAGAGAAGTTCTCCTTCAGTCTTGAGGGCGTTGAACATAAATTGTAGTAAAACAGCAAACAATACAATTTATTAATTTTATAATCACAAAAAGTGTCGGACTGAGTATCACAACCAAAATGCAAAGCAAAAAACAAAGTTGAAAAGTGAAAGCCAGGAGGTCCTCAGTGTTATCTTTAATCTATTATTCTATTTGTTTGTCAACATTTTAAATAGTGTGACAGTGCTGACTTCAGATAAACCTTGTAATGACAACAACAGGCAGCATGGAAAAGGAACAAATGTTCAGGTCTGTATGCAGAATATAAAATGGAATGTCTGTCTGGGTGTCGGTATGTGCCCCCCATCTTTGACCAAGCTCTGCATAGTTACTCTCCCAGACCATATGGGCAAGACAGGCTGCCATGAAGCCTGGACATCCCACCTTCTCCTGTGATATCATCTCCTTGACACATGAACAATGTATGAACTGATTTTGACCAAAATTGGTACCTGGGGGGTTTCTCAAATAATTTTTATTATTTTTCAATTCTATTGATACTGTCACAGGCTCTGTTTCATCTTATTGATTTCCTAAATTCTTTGGAACCAGCTAGAATGCAACCACATGGGATAACTTTGAAAAATGGACCATCAATAATTCTTCATCCATCCATCCATCCATCCTCTTCCGCTTATCTGAGGTCGGGTCGCAGGGGCAGCAGCTTGAGCAGAGATGCCCAGACTTCCCTCTCCCCGGCCACTTCTTCTAGCTCTTCCGGGAGAATCCCGAGGCGTTCCCAGGCCAGCCGACAGACATAGTCCCTCCAGCGTGCCCTGGGCCGCCTCCTGGATAGACGTGCCCGGAACACCTCACCAGGGAGGCGTCCAGGAGGCATCCTGATCAGATGCCCGAGCCACCTCATCTGACTCCTCTCAATGCGGAGGAGCAGCGGCTCTACTCTGAGCCCCTCCCGGATGATTGAGCTTCTCACCCTATCTTTAAGGGAAAGCCCAGACACCCTGCGGAGGAAACTCATTTCAGCCGCTTGTATTCGCGATCTCGTTCTTTCGGTCACTACCCATAGCTCATGACCATAGGTGAGGGTAGGAACATAGATCGACTGGTAAATTGAGAGCTTTGCCTTACGGCTAAGCTCCTTTTTCACCACGACAGACCGATATAGAGCCCGCATTACTGCGGATGCCGCACCGATCCGCCTGTCGATCTCACGCTCCATTCTTCCCTCACTCGTGAACAAGACCCCGAGATACTTGAACTCCTCCACTTGGGGCAGGATCTCACTCCCAACCCTGAGAGGGCACTCTACCCTTTTCCGGTTGAGGACCATGGTCTTGGATTTGGAGGTACTGATTCCCATCCCAGCCGCTTCACACTCAGCCCCTAACCGATCCAGAGAGAGCTGAAGATCACGGCCTGATGAAGCAAACAGGACAACATCATCTGCAAAAAGCAGTGACCCAATCCTGAGTCCACCAAGCCGGACCCCCTCAACACCCTGGCTGCGCCTAGAAATTCTGTCCATAAAAGTTATGAACAGAATCGGTGACAAAGGGCAGTCCTGGCGGAGTCCAACTCTCACTGGAAACGGGTTCGACTTACTGCCGGCAATGCAGACCAAGCTCTGACACCAGTTGTACAGAGACCGAACAGCTCTTATCAGGGGGTCCGGTACCCCATACTCTCGGAGTACCCCCCACAGGATTCCCCGAGGGACACGGTCGAACGCCTTTTCCAAGTCCACAAAACACATGTAGACTGGTTGGGCGAACTCCCATGCACCCTCCAGGACCCTGCTAAGGGTGTAGAGCTGGTCCACTGTTCCACGACTAGGACGAAAACCACACTGTTCCTCCTGAATCTGAGGTTCGACTATCTGACGGACCTTCCTCTCCAGAACCCCCGAATAGACTTTTCCAGAGAGGCTGAGGAGTGTGATCCCTCTGTAGTTGGAACACACCCTCTGGTCCCTTCTTAAAGAGTGGGACCACCACCCCGGTCTGCCAATCCAGAGGCACTGTCCCTGATGTCCATGCAATGTTGCAGAGACGTGTCAACCAAGACAGCCCTACAACATCCAGAGCCTTGAGGAACTCCGGGCGTATCTCATCCACCCCCGGGGCCCTGCCACCAAGGAGTTTTTTGACCACCTCGGTGATCTCAGTCCCAGAGATGGGGGAGCCCACCTCCGAGTCCCCAGGCTCTGCTTCCTCATTGGAAGGCATGTTAATGGGATTGAGGAGGTCTTCGAAGTACTCCCCCCACCGACCCACAACATCCCGAGTCGAGGTCAGCAGCGCACCATCCCAACCATATACAGTGTTGACACTGCACTGCTTCCCCCTCCTGAGACGCCAGACGGTGGACCAGAATCTCCTCGAAGCCGTCCGAAAGTCGTTCTCCATGGTCTCCCCAAACTCCTCCCACGCCCAAGTTTTTGCCTCAGCAACCACCGAAGCCGCATTCCGCTTGGCCTGCCGATACCTATCAGCTGCCTCCAGGGTCCCACAGGACAAAAGGGTCCTGTAGGACGACTCCTTCAGCTTGACGGCATCCTTCACCGCCGGTGTCCACCAACAGGTTCGGGGATTGCCGCCACGACAGGCACCGACTACCTTACGGCGACAGCTCCGGTCAGCCGCCTCAACAATAGAGGCACGGAACATGGCCCATTCGGACTCAATGTCCCCCACCTCCCTCGGGATATGGTCGAAGTTCTGCCGGAGGTGGGAGTTGAAGCTACTTCTGACAGGGGGCTCTGCCAGACGTTCCCAGCAGACCCTCACAACACCTTTGGGCCTACCAGGCCTGACTGGCATCCTCCCCCACCATCGAAGCCAACTCACCACCAGGTGGTGATCAGTTGACAGCTCCGCCCCTCTCTTCACCCGAGTGTCCAAGACATGTGGCCGCAAGTCCGACGACACGACCACAAAGTCGATCATCAAACTGAGGCCTAGGGTGTCCTGGTGCCAAGTGCACATATGAACACCCCTATGCTTGAACATGGTGTTCGTTATGGACAATCCGTGACGAGCACAGAAGTCCAATAACAAAACACCGCTCGGGTTCAGATCGGGGGGGCCATTCCTCCCAATCACGCCCTTCCAGGTCTCACTGTCATTGCCCACGTGAGCATTGAAGTCTCCCAGCAGAACGAGGGAGTCCCCAGAAGGTATGCCCTCTAGCACCCCCTCCAGGGACTCCAAAAAGGGTGGGTACTCCGAACTGCTGTTCAGTGCATACGCACAAACAACAGTTAGGACCCGTCCCGAAGGCAGAGGGAGGCTACCCTCTCGTCCACCAGGGTAAACCCCAATGTACAGGCTCCAAGTCGGGGGGCAATAAGTATACCCACACCCGCTCAGCGCCTCTCACTGGGGGCAACTCCAGAGTGGTAGAGAGTCCAGCCCCTCTCAAGGAGATTGGTTCCAGAGTCCAAGCTGTGCGTCGAGGTGAGTCCAACTATATCTAGCCGGAACCTCTCGACCTCGTGCACTAGCTCAGGCTCCTTCCCCTTCAGAGAGGTGACATTCCACGTCCCAAGAGCCAGCTTCTGTAGCCGAGGATCGGACCGCCAAGGTCCCTGCCTTCGGCCAGCACCCAACTCACACTGCACCCGACCTCCTTGGCCCCTCCCATAGGTGGTGAGCCCATGGGAAGGGGGACCCATGTTGCCTCTTCGGGCTGTGCCCGGCCAAGCCCCATGGGTGCAGGCCCGGCCACCAGGCACTCGCCATCGAGCCCCACCTCCAGGCCTGGCTCCAAAGGGGGTGACCCACGTCCGGGCGAGGGAAAATGCTGACCAAATTTTTTATTCGTCATAGGAGGTTATATTGAACCGCACTTTGTCTCATCCCTCACCTAGGACCAGTTTGCCTTGGGTGGCCCTACCAGGTGCATAAAGCCCCGGACAACAGAGCTCCTAGGATCATTGGGACACGCAAACCCCTCCACCACGATAAGGTGGTGGTTCGAGGAGTAATAATTCTATTGCGTAATATTGACTGATCAAAATTGTGCAATGGAACAAAGCCATGTGTGAAGAAACTGAGGCCCAATGGGCTAGAAGCGACAATTTGAACTGACAACACTGAAGGAGAAGTTGTGATATCCACCAACGTGCTTTTTGGCTTTAAGTGACTGCAGTGTCCAGTGTGACTCGCATTAGCTATGACCGTAAATAAGGCTCAAGGGCAGTCAGTCAGAGGAGCAGGCGTTAACTTTGAAGGTCCATGTGTTTCATGTGGTTACCGCTAGGCTGCTCACTCCAGAATGGGCTTGATGGAACAATTATATATAACTTATGCATTAGAGGGGAAAAATACTGAAAATCACAAATGTCACAACCAGGAAGAGTCATGGAGCCCACAATAAATGCTGGGCAGCCTGCCAGGTAACCCCATTTAATAAAAACAAAACGAAAGCATTAGGATTTGAGCAAAAATGTGGTCAATCCAACCTCAAAATCCACTCTGCAGTCTGGGCCCACAGTGAGACCTTCCTCTCCATACACACCCCTTTATGGCTGACCCAGAAGAGGCGGGGCCTTCTCCAGTCTCTGGAGGCGGGGCTAGTTGCTGGGGTGCCTCTCATTACTGCAAATGGAAGAGAAACAACAGTTAGTGACAGCGCCTCCTCTCGCTCAGGGGTCACATCACGTACCGCTACTGAGCCCTGCAGGTGATCCCTAAGCCTGCATGCATGACACAAAGCATTAGATGATATAGAAGACCAAAATGATACACTAAATGAATTTGTAAATGAAATATCACTGAATTCTGCGGTGGGTTGGCACCCTGCCTGGGATTGTTTCCTGCCTTGTGCCCTGTGTTGGCTGGGATTGGCTCCAGCAGACCCCCGTGACCCTGTGTTCGGATTCAGCGGGTTGGAAAATGGATGGATGGATATCACTGAATTAATTTTAATGTTATTGTTTCATTTTCACATTTCTACAAATGCTGATGTTTAATATATAAGGTGCCCAGGCAATGGCAGGTATTATAAGCTGGCATTAAATAAGGTTTCCGGGAGCCCAGGATCTTTCCAGTGCTTTTACTCTGTGACATATATTGTAGACTGTTTATATTTCTCAGTCCTCCATGTTGAGCTTTCACCTCTGTCCGTCTTTTGGATTGCGCTCTCATTTAGTGATTTGAATACCACTCACATTTAGGGCATTAACAACCCTCTTGTTTGTTTTTATTACACTTTTCCATTGCAAATGTTTAGAAGAGCATATTTGATATGTTTTACCTGGCGGTGTTTGCAAACTGCACACTCCTCAGCCTCTCCGCCCAGTCGTGGAACATCAGATCCAGGAGGAGTAATGTGGATTCTGTGAAGGCCATGAAACAGTGCACCGGCTCTTTACCCTCATGTGGGTTCTGGAGGGGATATGGGAGGACGCCCAGTCTGTCTACATGTGTTGTGTCGACTTAGAGAAGGCATATGACTGTGTTCCTCAAGGGATTCTTTGGGGGGGGGGGGGGATGCTGGGAGAATATGGCCCCTTAATAAATGCTATTTAGTCCATATATAATCACAGTGAGAGCTTTGTCCTTATCCTTAGGAAAAACATCAGTATGGTTTCCAGTGGGTGTGGGACTCCGCCAGGGCTGTGCTTTGCCTCCTGTCCTTTTGTGGTTTTCATGGACAGGATATCACGGCACAGTCAGGAAGGGGAGGGGGTCCAGTTCGGTGAATTGCATCACTGTTTTTTGCAGATGACATGGTCCCGTTGGCTTCATTGGATTATGAACTCCAGCACTCGTTGGGATGAGGATCAGCACCTCCAAATCTGAGGTCATGGTCCTCTCCAAGTGGGATGTGAGGTACTGCCTTAAGTGGGGTGTGTTTAAATACTTTGGGGTCTTGTTGATGACTGAGGTGAAAAGAGATGGTGAGATCGACAGACGGATTAGGGCAGCAAGTGCAGTCATGGGGTCTTTCTACCAACCCATAGTGGTGAAGACAGAGCTGAGTCAGAAGGAGAAGCTCTCAGTTTACCAGTCAATCTATGTCCCTACCCTCACTTATGGTCATGAGCTCTGGGTAATGACAGAAAGAATGAAATTGCGGGTACATGCGGCCAAAATGAGCTTTCTCGGCAGAGTGACTCGGATCTCACTTAGAGACAGGATGAGAAGCGCCGACATCTTGGAGAGGTTCAGAGTAGAGACGCTGACCCTCAGCATTGAAAGAAGCCATCTGAGGCAGTTTGGGCACCTTTTAGAACATTAGAACACTCTAGATGAGAACAGGCCACTCAGCCCAACAAAGCTCGCTGGTCCTATCTACTTCATTCTTCTAAAATAACATCAAGTGGAGTTTTGAAAGTCCCTAAAGTCTTACTGTCTACCACACTACTTGGTGGCTTATTCCAAGTGTCTATCGTTCTTTGTGTAAAGAAAAATGTATAATGTTTGTGCGAAATTTACCCTTAACAAGTTTCCAACTGTGTCCCCATGTTCTTGATGAACTCATTTTAAAATAATAGTCTTGATCCACTGTACTGATTCCCATCATAATTTTAAACACTTCAGTTACAGTATGTCACCTCTTAATCTTCTTTTGCTCAAACTGTAAAGACTCAGCTCTTTTAATCTTTCCTCATAATTCAACACCTGTAGCCCTGGAATCAGCCTAGTCGCTCTTCTCTGGACCTTTTCTAGTGCTGCTATGTCCTTTTTGTCGCCTGGAGACCAAAACTGCATACAGTACTCCAGATGGGGCCTCACCAGTGTGTTACAAATGTTAAGCAGAACCTCCTGTGACTTGTACTCCACACATCAGGGTGTTATATAACCTAACATTCTGTTTGCCTTCTTAATGGCTTCTGAAAACTGTCTGGGAGTCCACTATGACTCCTAAATCCTTCTCATAAGGTGTACTCTCGATTTTCCGACTGCCCATTGTGTATTCAAACCTAACATTTTTACCACCTATGTGTAATACTTTACATTTACTGACATTAAATTTCATCTGCCACAAATCTGCCCAAGCCGGTATGCTATCCAAGTCCTTCTGTAATAATATAACGGATTCCAAATGATCTGCTAATCCTCCTATCTTGGTATCATCTTCAAACTTAACCAGCTTGTTACTTATATTCCTATCTAAATCATTTATATATATTAAAAATTGCAGCGGCCCTAGCACTGACCCCTGAGGGACACCACTCTTAACATCGGCCAGTTCTGATGAGGTTCCTTGCACCATCACCCTCTGCTTCCTGTGTCTGAGCCAATTCTGCACCCATCTAAAATCATCACCCTGAACTCCCACCTCTTTTAATTTGATGCCCAACCTCTCATGTGGCACCTTATCAAATGCTTTCTGAAAGTCCAGATAAATAATATCATAAGCTCCACTTTGATCGTATCCTTTTGTTGCCTCCTCATAGAATTCCAGCATGTTAGTAAAACAAGACCTCCCTCTTCTGAACCCATGCTGACTGTTCAGAATAACTGATATGGATGCCTCCCTGTGGAGGTTTTACAGGCACAACCAGCTGGGAGGAGACCTCAGTGAAGACCAGGGGCTCACTGGGAGGAGTACTGTATATCTCCCAGGTGGCCTGAGAACACCTTAGGATTTCACAGTATGAGTTGACAAGTGTGGCTGGGCAAAGGGCGTTTGTCGTCACTGCAAAGACTGTTGCCCCGACGACCCAATTTCAGATGAGTGGTGGGAAATGAATGAGAACACACCTCTTCATGTTTACGTTTGCCCCTCCTCTTTTTTGTGCCCCACCTCCCAATTACAAGGCATCGTAAAAAATGTTGTAATAAATTGATTTGGTAGACAGGCCTTTACATTTAATATCAGCTAAACAGCACAAAAGATTTGTGACTGTGTGAGTGGCATTCAGCAGCTTGTGCAGGCTGCCTGTTCAACTGAGGTGGGCACCACCTTGAGAACCCCTGAGCTGGGCTGGTCTTTGTCTTTACTGTGTCTCCGCTTTTTTCATTTTTGTTTTTCCAAATGCATTCTTTTCTTTATTTTAAAGGCTTATTTTTATTTACAAATCTCAGCATTTGAGATCAATTTAAGCTTTTGCTTGATAAATCGAGTGCGTCTGTTTGTCACACTGGTGTCAGAAGTGGGATGATTTTTTTTATTGTACAAAGTGTCATTGAAATGGACGACTTGAGCAAGAAAGCACATTGCTGGCGAGAGAGGCAAGATGGAGAGATCACCGAGGCAAAAAGACATTGGAAGTGCCAGGCTGGGGAGCAAAATCCAAATTCAGTGGGAGCGAAGCTATGTCTGGTGCCAACCTTCTCAGACCATCTCAGGCAACTGGCGAGATACCAGCACCCCCTAAACTGAATGATCAGGCTATGATGGCACTGCTCCATGGGAGCCCTACTTCGTTCAGTTCCAGCTGGCAGCCTGGCACAACGAATGGGATTCCGAAGAGGTGGCAGTACATCTCGCTTTGGCACTGCACGGTCACACTCACAAAGCTCTAGTAGAACTCAGACCTGCTGAATGTGGAAACCTCAACTACCTCACCACTGCTCTGCAGCAGCACTTTGGCCATCGCTTCTTCAGTGAAGAGATGCAAGACATGCTCGTGACTCGCCAGCGCAAGGTCAGGGAGACCATTGGGGCATTCGCAGTGGATATTCATCATTATGCCCACCTAGAATGCTCGTCTTTTCCCTCCTCAGCTCAAGAAGAATTAGAGCTACATGCTTTTTCCTGCACTTCTGAGAGGCTGGTATGTCTCAAGTATGTCTCTCTGCTCCTCACTCACTCACCCAGGATGTCTCCGAAGTTGAGCATGTGGAGGACACTTTAAGAACAAGCGCTAGAAAGCCACCCCGCAGACGTCAAATTGACGGTACATTGCAGTACGAGGAGTGTGCAGTCGAGGATGGCTTTATGCAGTAAATGGCAGCGCCCAATGGGAAAAAGGCTGCCAGATGTTGTCGCTGCGAACGGAGACGTGGTAAGCCCTGTGACTGCAGGAATACTGCAGAAACAAGCACTGTAACATATTGAAGGGAACGCCATCTCCATCAGCTAGTCCCCTCACTATACAGCAGATGGGGCACCTCGGAGGCACACTAGGACTCCTCAGTCTTCCATGTTACCTGGAAGGTAAAAAATGCTATGGGCTTGTGGACACGGGTTTGACCATTTCTCTGGTGCACCCAGGTGTGCTGCTGCCTCACACAGAATGCGGTCAGCTTGGTGGTCAGCTTGCGTACTGTCACTGGAGCACTAACAGAAATGAAAGGAAGGCGACTCCTGGCTTTATGCTGGCAGGGGAATAGGGTAGAGCATGAGTTTTGCCTGGTGGACATTGAAGATAAATGCATACTAGGACTGGACCTTCTTATTTCAAGAGAAGACTGCTTAAATGTCTGTAAAGGAGAGTTGATTGTAAAAGGGCATTCTACCCAGCTGTGGCGTGGAAGACAGCAAGTTGACAAAACCCGTTTAACTCTCCAGTCACCACCAACTGCCCCTGGCACTGTTCACAGCCACTACCCAGATGAAACGCTTGCAGCCTGCCACTTATCAATGTCAGCTTGGGGCATCAGCCAGCCACAGCCTGCTGCAGTGCCACCACCTGCAAGTTCGATCATCGATGGCAGACACTGAGCACACCACCAGCCTGTCAGTCCCCACCATCAGCTTCCAAGGCCAGCCAACTGCAGCCAGTCAACACCTGAAGGTGCCTGCCAACTACAGACCACCGTGTTATTGACAACCAGAACCTTTCCATGCCTCAGTCCCGCCATTGAAGAACTTTGCAGTTGCAGCAAGGCTGGACTGGAGCTATGCCAACAGCAGCTAGTTGAAGGGACCTTTACTTTAGAGGACAAAGACTGGGGCAGCAGCAAGTTGGTACATCACATGATTGACACAGGTGATGCAACACCAATCAAGTGCCACCCTCGTCACCTGCCTTTTGCCAAACATGAAGCGACAGCCTGGCAACTACAAGAAAGGGTGGTATCTGGCACCGTTGAATGATCTGACAGTCCATGGGCAGCACCAGTTGTATTAGCCCGCTTCTGTGTGGACTACAGGCAGCTTAATAATGTGACCAGGAAGGATGCCTACCCACTTCCACGCATTGACGAGGCACTTGGTCACATTGCTGGTTCCCAGTGGTTCTGCTCACTGCATTTTGTCTCCAGCATGATGAAGTAGCCACACTGGTAGCACTGGATCCGGCTGAAGTAGGCAGACCACAAGCTGCAGATCCAGTGCTTTCAAAGGTTCGACACACCAGATCATGGAGAACTGTCAGAAAGGAGGACCACGGCACAGCCTTGCACTACACAACAACATCTTATATCGCAAATGGGTGGAGCCTTCCCATGGAGGAAGGCTGTGGCAGCTCGTGGTTTCTCTGGCAATCCAGAAGACCACTCTCCATGCAGTCCATAGCCTGGTGGGGGAGGCACACTTCGGAGAAGCAAAGACCCTGTAGAGGCCACGTGGAAAATTTTACTGGTTTGGCTATGTGTGGGGACTGCCTACAAGCGGCCTACAGATTGTTCCCACACCCCTTTGCAACAATGACAGGTAGGGGCACCCATGGAGAGAGTTGGTGTAGACTTCCTTGGCTCTTTCCCATTTACTGAAGATGGAAACCGCTTTGTGCTGGTCGCCATGAACTTCTTCACCAAATGGACAGAGGCTTTTCCGATTCCTGATGAGAGTGCCACCATAACAGTTTAAAAGTTGGTATCCGAAATGTTTTGCCGCTTTGGAGTACCAGAAGAACTCCATAGTGATCAGGGAAGAAACTTTGAATCTCAACTGTTCCAAGTGGTCTGGCAGCTAATGGGGGTGCACAAGACCAGAACCACTCCCCTACATCCCCAAAGCAATGGGTTGGTGGAGTGCTTCCACCAAACTTTAACCTCCCAACTGGCTATGCTCACGTCCACCCACCAACGGGTCTGACATCTACCACTCGTTTTTTGGGCTTACCGCTTAGCCATTCATGAGTCGACCAAATTCACCCCAGCAGCCCTGATGTTTGGTTGTGAGCTCCGTACTCCAGTTTACCTTGTCTTTGGGTGGCCTCCTGAAGAAGGGATTCCTGGTGCACCTGGTCTGGAGAATCTGACCCCGCTCCAGGACAGGTTGGAGACAGCCTACGAATTTGCTAGGAGCCACCAGACTGAAGCCGGGGCCCGCCAGAAAAGAACTTATGACCACCCAAGCGTTGGGCAACCTTTTGCTCCCGGAGACCAGGTGTGGATGTTTAACCCCCGCCGCAAAAAGGGATTGTGCCCAAAGCTTGCCAGCCACTGAGAAGGTCCAGGTACAGTCCTGGAGAGACTCTCTGAAGTAGGGTCAGGAGCTCCAAAAGGAACAAGCTAATGGTGATTCATCAAGACCAGCTGGCACATTTCATACACAGAATGGCACCAGAAGTCCCCGACATCCCACCAATCCACTTGGCAACTCCAGAGCCAACAGTCCCACCTGCGGAGCCTTCCTGTAGACCCCAGCACCTAAGACACGCTGGCATCAGGATTTTATTGTGGAATGTGAGGGTGCCGACTATGACTGAATCCCCTTGGGTGGGGCAATGTAGCAATGGATGGCACTGACTTCCCAGGAGGATTTGCAGTGCTAAACCTAAAATTTGACTGTAAATTTTAATTAGTTTCATGTTGGGTTTCAAACAGTTGTGTTTAATGTTGGTTTATAGCTTTTGGCAATGGGAGTGTTTAAAGGGGGAGTTTGAGTTTGCCCACCACTTGATGCTGCCTGGTGTATGAGAACCTGGAATAAAAGGACCAAAGAATGGGGAACATGAATATTGCCGTTTGTAGTGATTGTATTACATTCCCAGTATTAAGAAAAATGTTTTCTTGATAAATCGAGTGCGTCTGTTTGTCACAATATCATTGGTCCCGATCCTCCCAGATCTCTCCTCTGCCTTCAGCACAGTCAACCACAACATTCTTCTTGCCACCCTCTGACCTGGGCATCAGTGGGTCTGCTCACAGACGGTTTGAGTCCTACATCTTGGGCAGATCCTACAAGTGTGTCTGCTACAATTTTCACTCAGAGTAGTGAGGGTAGACAGGATTAGGAATGAGAATATTAGAGGACAACACAGGTATGCCATTTTGGTGATCAAGGGAGAGAAGCTAAACTGAGATGGTTTCGTGCAGAGGAGAGATGAGGGGTACATCGGGAAAAGAATGTTGAGGATGGAACCACCAGAAAAGTGGAAACAAGGAAGGCCAAAGAGGAGATTTATGGATGTGGTGAGGAAGAACATGAAGACTGATGAAGCTGCTTGGATGAGCAGTGAAATGTATCTACCTAACAAGAAAGAAGTCCAGTTGCCATGACTCAACTAGCAGATAATTTCACCTGGATGACTGAGAATCTTCACGGACAAGGACATGAAGGCAATTGATGTGTCAGAAAGTAATGTAAAAAACAAGAATAGAAAGAGATGGATGATCCGCTTTGGTGAACCCTAAATGGGAGCACCCAAAAGAAGATGGAGACGGTATTGTATGCATGAGTATTTATCATTTTTGCACTTCCAATGGCACTCAGGTTATTTAGTACTGTATATACAGTATATAGCTGTTAGTTAACAGTGCGTCGTCTTTCAGTAATTTGTTACAGCCATCATTGGTAAATAAATTCCAGTGTTTGACCCGTGTGCTGGGCAGTCCAGACTTTGATAACGTACTGTAAATCATTTCTCCTGCGACCCACAGTTTAATTTTAAAACAAAGCCATTCTAAACTGAACGGCTCTAAGCACCTAATAGGCTGTCCCACTGCAGCCATGGAAGGCATTTACCTTTTTTGTTTTCCACAGTTGAAGAAAATTCCAAACACAAGTAAAACGAAGCCCCTGCTCAGAAGAAGCCTGGTTGTTAAAGGTTTCCTTCGGGAGGCCGTGTTACACTTGCAGCTGAAGTGCTGCCATTTCAGAGCGTGGATGGGCCGAAGCAGAGTAGCGGGGCTTCACATTTCTTGACGTCGAGATGACTTCTCAGCCTGTGTTTCACTAAATAATTCACCACATGTCCTAACATTTATTTCTATTTCTTTCTAGGTACTGTACATGCAGCTAAATGCAGCACCCCATGAATTATGTGGAATTCGCATCATTTGTCTGACGGTCACACGCCTTCTGTTAACTCACTGTGACTTTCTCACTGTTTGTTCCCGTCAAATCGCAGATAATTGAATTTGCACTCGCTGCTTAACATCGAATGTTTGAGCTTTTAGGTAGACGGGAAGATTCTCAAGTGTGTCCTGAAAAGCACACGTTGCCTCCCGCTGAAATGGCAGATTTAGTAACATGCGGCCTACTTGTAAAGCAGCAGTGAGTGTGAAGGTAAAGCTTGTAAAGGCTCAAGGTCGTCTTTCTAACTTTGACCATCAGCATAGCACATGAATATTTTAATACTAAGATTTAAAACATAATAGAAAAACGCTCCGCAAACACCATGGCACAGTGTCTGAGGTAATTCAGTGACGCTCTGGTGGTCTGAGGGTCTTATAAGCAAACGAGTGTCAGCCTGCGGTGAAGCGTCCAGCACCCTGTCAGTTTCGTTTATGGCTCCCTTAAAAATGCTGATGAACTTACTGATGAAATGTGAGACTTGTAGCTTTTACTTCAAGATGGTTCAGGCTCACATAAACGAATCAGAGAAGAGACAGCGACGACACAGCGGAGCTCCTTCGATATCTGGTAGTGTCCTTCACTGTGGTGAACTGTCAGTCCTCTCAAGTCCATGGCTTACATATGATGACTGAAAGGGCTCGGGATTTGGTTTTATTTTGGAAAATTACGATAAAATCAAATTTATACTGCTAATTTACAGAGAATTTTTTACAGAAAATACAAACTCAATTACTCTACCAACACAAAATGATGGACAAGGATAAATGGGAGCTATACGCAAGTCAGCTGAAAGGGTGGGTGGGTGGGAGTCCATAAATCTGCTCTGTGCATCTGCTGGATCTGTAATGGACCTTGAAAAGTCAACCGGAGCTGAGACTGCCATAGACTTATCCTGTAGTAGGTGACGCTTACTCAAAAAGGACGAGATTAACCCAACACTGCAAACATCCTTCCTCCAAACCACACATTTAAAGAAATCAAAGAAAAAGTCTTACATTGGGATTATATGATCATATTTGGAATAGTTACACCACCTCCAAAAATGGACTAGAAGTAAACCGACACAAACCCTCAAACCAGGGCCTGGATAGCAGTCCTGATGTACAAAATGACTACGGGCAGATGATGGTGGTTTGCACCCCCCTGGTGAAACAGCCTCCCGTAAAGAAATAGCAAACCAATCTAGCGGCAGATCTCAACGTGGTGTACGTGTGCGCTTCAGCAACTTCGAACAGGTAGGGCATTTATGACTTGCACTGCGCTGTCCTCCATTCATACTCCACAACTGCAGCTTTTGGCACTGAAGTCCTGTTTGCCAGTTGGAAATTCTTCATCGGTATATGAATGCTAGCGCACTCCATGAAGTTAACAACGTCCACCTGAAAGACGTCACAAGCAGAGGATCACCGCAGGAGCAGGAAAGTTACAATAAAAAAGAAGCTTACAGTATTCACATCCCATAGAATGAAGCAGGAGATGAAGATCTTGATAAGGCAGGCAGAAGTGTATCAAGGTAGGAGAAAAGAGGGGAGCAGACCAGAGAGATGACACAAGAAAGAAAGAAAGAAAGAAAGAAAGAAAGAAAGAAAGAAAGAAAGAAAGAAAGAAAGAATATGTTACAGTATGTTGGAGCAAATGGATAATTTGATTTTTAGCCAGGGTAAAGATCCTTGTTGGCGACAGGGAATTATTTGCACTAATAAGGACTGACACCTTTTTTTAGATCGTGCCACTAAAAGATATTTGCTGTGTTTTCTGCAGGATCTTTACAATTAGAAGCTCCTGACTGTGGTTCCCTGTTGCTCTGGAGTCTTCGAAATGCTTTAGTCGTCCGTCCCGCACTAAAAGACTCCACCCACTTTTTTCCAGTACATTTTCAGTGGCTGCTCTTCAATGACATAAAGAGACGTCTCGTCAACTTTACGCGGATGTGCACATGATATGACCCCTCGTTTTATAAGGGGTCACTGTGCCTATTGCCAGTCAATGAAGTGGCATTCTGCAGAACAAAGTGAAGGATGATTTGAAAAGGCACATCTAAGTGATGTTTTCAGTTCTGGTTAAAGTGCGTTTGAGTATTTTTGTTTATAAAGGAAATCCCTGCCTAAGAGGGCTGCATGGGACTGATTTTTTAGCCGCTACTCCGCCCTGCATGCTGGATGTTTCTTCTTGCGGCCATCTTCTTAAAATCCCATCCACAACACGAAACTTACTTTTCAAAGTAACTTAGTTACATTACTCATTACTACACAAAAACAGTAACTAAATATAGTATATAGTTACTTTATATGAAATGTAGTAAGTTACAGTGTGTTGCTTTTTTTCTTTTGTTTTAATAACTGCACATTTCACTGAGACAATTTGTTATTAAATCCTACACCCATATATATATGACATTAGTTAAAACTGACCAGAAATGTATCCAAATTTGATCATTTTCTTGTGTTTTATAAATATGTTTAGTCCTTCATAGGCTGTGGAGTAAATAACATCCAACCCCAAAACAATCCCCCAAAGATTCACAGCATGATCACTGGCCGCTGTGCCGCCAGATCAAACTGTTTCATCATAGTTGTAGCAAAGAGTTTTATTAAAATTAAGCTGACACTTTATTTATTGGTTTCTGTTACCAGATGCACAGCACACTCGTTTCCAAATCTTATTATGGGATATCATCTACTGTTAAATTATGCTCCGTACTTCTAAAATTTTTATTTTTATACTGTATTGAGGATTTGTTCTGTTCTGTGTATTGTATTGACCCCCTTCTTTTTGACACCCACTGCACGCCCAGCCTACCTGGAAAGGGGTCTCTCTTTTATAACTGCCTTTCCCAAGGTTTCTTCCATTTTTCCCTACAAGGTTTTTTTTGGGAGTTTTTCCTAGTCTTCTTAGAGAGTCAAGGCTGGGGGGCTGTCAAGAGGCAGTGCCTGTTAAAGCCCATTGCGGCACTTCTTGTGTGATTTTGGGCTATACAAACATAAACTGTATTGTATTGTATTTTCTGATTGGCCTGTAAAGGACCGGTGTACCGTCCACCACACCCAGTGCCGCAGCGATGATCATGCACTCCCTGTGACCCTAAAGTGGGCCTCGGCACATGCAGGTTTAAATGTGCACATATAACGTTTGTTCTGTTCTTGTCACTTGATTACATGCTAACTACGTGCTTAACCTCTGTCTTCCACAGTAGCTTTCACCAGGCAGCCGGCGCTCAAGTGTGTACCTTGTTACCTTATAAATGTAATAATTCTGGGAAATAATGCAGTAATTTATTTATTATATTTAAAACATATCTGTTTTTTTTTATTTCTAAGGAACACAGGTGCAGCACAATAAAATATACACTGCATTATGCTACATGTCAGATGACTTTTTAAAGTAACTACATAATGCATCGTTTTAAAGTGTTACACTTAAAATTAAGGAGTTACAAGATTTTCGAGTCATTGCAGTTTCTTTTAAATTTCTGGAACCCCCATTGCTCTTAAACTGTACCTTTTGGCTTTACCATAATCCCTCCACCACCACGTTCCTTTGAATGATACCCAGAAAAATGTCCAGGTTTTGTTACTGTGCCTAATTGAACGGAAAGTCACCCCAAAGAAAGTATTTTGTGATCTGACAATTTAGAAATAAAACACCGGGTTCCCCAAAGTTTTTTTTTTTTTTTTATGGTTGGTATAACTGCTCCTTTAATTGCCTCAAACGTACCCACTTTTCACTTGAAAGCACTTGGAGATTTCAGTACTCAGGTATTGTGGTGCTCTTTAGAAGCTGGTTAGTGTAGGCAGGCACTCACACAAAGCAGGCCCATGCAGGTTTGATAACAGAGCCCTCAATTCTGGCTTCTTTCCCCAGGCTAGTGGTTGGTTACGGCTCGTCACAATCCCAGCTACAATCTCTGATGACTTAGTGGCCAGTTTTGGCATCTCTTAGATCATTTTTAAGAGTGTATCTTTGTTTTGCTGTATGTTTCATTTTCGCAAATTTTGTAATTTTCGCTCATTTCTTCTCTGTTTATGCTTTTTGTGTTTGTTTGTAATTTTACCTCAGCCTCTTTTCCTACTAACAGGGCCTTCACGTGTGACCTAAACCTTGCTTAGGCATTAGCTGATGCTTACTTTGGTTGTTCAGATCCCATTTTTGTTCCTCTTACTGGTCGCTAAGTTGGTCACTGGTTTCTAAGTTTTTTTGATCACTGACTATTTGGTTTGGATTGTCTGGTTTAAACTTTTTGTCTCTTGTTCTTGTTTATTTCTTTTGATTTTATGGACTCTTTTCTTTTGCTTATTTAGCATTTAGTTTTCTCTGGAGGTTTTCCTTTTCTCTTTGTATATTTGGAATTTTTTTAAATGAAGTTTGTTTCTTTAGATTTTCAATTAAATTTAAAAGGAATGTTGGTGGTTCCCCTCTCCCTTTTTGATATTTAAGATATTTAAAGTTTTGTAACACCTTTTGAGTCACAATACACTATAGCTGTGTTTTTAGCCCTAGGATCCAGCTTTTGCCAGTTTTGTTCAATAATAATACTCAGTCAAAGTGGACGGTGCTGGTGATCCCCCCTTGGACTTTTGTGCAAGATGATAAATAAACATAATTTCTTAAAGCCGCAAAAGGGGATGTGTACGTGACTTGAATCACCTGGTGTAATGCCTGTAATGACCAACAGAATATAAAGCGAAGAATGGGGGTCTCCTTTGGAGTACCAAGTGGATCACAAGTGTATCAAGTGGGTGGAATGAACCTCCTCCCTTTTTGTTTTTTTTTTTAAATTGAGCCAGAAACCCCATGGTTGAGAAACTCTGCTTTATAGGGCAGCAAAAAGGACAGCAAAACTGACGTGAGTAACAATCTACACATGAAGAGGTATAACTGAAGCTGCTAGACAAACACTGTCACTTTACTCACACTGACAAAGGGAGGAAAGGCCAACAACCAACTGGGAACTAACTCAGACTTAAATTTTTCTTTTTTACTAGGGGGCTCTGCCCCCTGCTCACTTCGCTCGCCCATCACCGGGTTTGGTTTACCGGATATACAATTTAAAGAGATTATTTTCATGGGAATTGTTACATATGCATTATTTTCACTTTTACTTTAAAACTTTAGTAAAAACAATATTTGGAATTAACTTTTCTTCAAGATTGCATTGAGTTTTGATTCTGTGTTTGGACTTACATCGTGACAATGCAACTGCCTGTGAGTGAATATCGTTTCTTTCTCTCTAATAAATAAAATGACTTTTTCGAATGATTGTTCATGCTCTTTCTTCTTCGCTTCGTTGTTGACGTGTCATCTAGAACCTATAAAATTATTGTCCTGATAAAATTTATAAGAGCTGAGAGCGCAGGAAGTGTGTCTGACAAAAGCATTCAGACGACTGAGGTTAGATGACTGTGGTCTTATTTGAAAATAGTTGTAAGTAGGGCGTGACTTGAAAAAATCTCGTTAAAAGTCTCCGTCTCATGGGACTTCATACCGCGCCAACGTTTTTGGAATCTTTTAATTCTCTCTGGCAACACAAATTAGACGATCTACAAATCTCCGACTTAAAGTTTAAATCCGAACAATATATTCGATTTCATTTCGCCGTTCTGTTATTTCACCGAGTAATAATTTCCATTTGTTTGCATTAATACGATCTTTCCTATCCTGGTTTTTTGAGACTTTCGAATTTTCGTACTTCCATTATCTCCAACCTGCTCTGCATGTGTACCGCGCCAACATTTTTGAATTCTTTACGACATTCTACTTTGTCATCTACTCTTTGTCCTTTATTTCGGGCCCTGGGTGTGAACTCGTCTCACGGGACGAATAAGTGTCACTCCGAGAAAATCACATCTCGTCTCCTTCCAAGATTTTTTTTATAATAGAGAGATATGTACCATTAACTTCAGTTTTTGGTTGAGAATCTTCACCAACCTTTGTGCAAGTTACTTATCAAACAGCAATTGTGCATTCTATTTTAGATTGTAAATGCATACAAGCACTACATGATAGCAGAGAATATTTCCGAAACCTTTAATGAATCTGCATATTAATTTTTTTTTCCGTCTTTTTGGATGCAATTCCTACAGTATTTGTTGCAGGTCTAATTCTATGCTTGGCTGCATTATTTGCCCCTTTAGTAGCCTGTCAGTGTGTGTTTGTGTGTCTGACATTTTAGTAATGTGGAGGTGTCAGTAGAGCCCCTTCACTGTTTGTGAGATAACAGAATCTGCAGAGTGAAATGTGCACACTGATTCTGAATGCAGTGTGGTGGGCTTCTATGACCCCTAGTGGATATTTTTGTTCATGTTTACAGATCTGCTAAAGCCTTTTCAGATTGCCATATCAAGAAGCTGTCGTCTTGTTTCAACGTGTGCTGCCCGTAGTGTATTACAGATAAATATGAATATTACCGAAAAGCGGAATTGCTCAGTATAGATATGTAATGGTGTCATTGCTCTTTCACTTACAAAACAACATTTAGAGACCATTAGTTCTTCTTCGGGATCACCTTATTGTCTGTTGCATTTTCACTCAAGTCAATTATGATGTTGAAACCCGCAGTATTTATTCAGTTTAAGCAGCTCACTGAGCCAATAGTGGGAGTTGAACTGACAGCCAGTGGCCATTGGCCTGCCCTATAATGCCACAAATAATAATAATAATAATAATTAATTACATTTATATATTTAACACATTTGAAAAAGCAATTGCTGCCCAATTAAGCTGTCAATTATTTGAAACCATTAGGGAAATTACTTAAAGACAGGTTGAGCGGGCAGGGCTGGGGGGTTTCAACAAGCCCTGAAATGCTGCTTACCTTCTAAAACCTCGACCACATGTGTTAAATGTATGTGTGCCATCATGCTGAGGTCCTCAGCATTTCTTTGTGTTTTCTATTTTTCTCGATCTGCTGCTGTCTAATTTTGAGGAGCTCAAAATGAACCCCCAGTCGTGTGGCTTTCTTTGCCATCAACTTGTCTCTGATGTCACTCGACAGCTTGGTTTGAGTTACTGTATAAGACAGGTAACATATCAAAGGAAGCAACAATCACAAGGGCTTTTCTCACTTAGTGTTTTGACCAAGAGGAGTCAGATTGTCTAAGGAAAAGCTTCAGCACACATTCATGTGTGGTCAGTGCAGGCCAATGCCCACCTGAGCCCTGGTCACCTTTCTTCACCCAGCAGGCTGTGTCTTCTGTTCAGTCTCTGACATTTTAGTCAGCTGTAAATGCAAACAAAGCTTGTGTGACAAAAGAGGGAGAGTTATTGATGAAATACTTAAAAAAGACACCATTCTTTATGAACATTTCGATTACTAGGGTGTATGAACTTCCCTAACTTTCATAACCCCACAGACATTCAGGTTCGGTTCATTTGAGCGTGTGACTGTGCCCCTTGATGGGTTGGTGCCCTACCAGTGCCGACGAAACAGCTTCTGGTGCCCCATGACGGGGAATTCAAGTGAGCAGGCATTAGATCTCATGCATTCACATTGAATTCTCTACTCTTTGCAGTAAATCTAAATTTTGTACACCACACGATTAAACCTAACACAAGTAGTGGTTAGTGAAGCCAGAAAAGTACAAATCCACCAGGATTTTAATCCAAATAAAACCACAGAAGAGTTACAGAGGCAGAAGAACCGCAAATAAAGACATTATCAGTACAAACCTCCTCAGAACATGCCAGCCATCTGGTGAAGCATCAAGGTACACACCTGGGAATCCTCCCTTATAACTTCATTTCACTTTTAATTGTAGAAAGTGAATAGAATTCAAGTTTTGAGGAAAATATTTTGGGAACAATTGTGACAAGAACAGGCCATTCAGCCCAACAGTTCGTCCATCCTGTTAATCTCGACCGGGCGTATTTAAATCCTCTCTTGGAGGTCTGCAGTGGGTTCAGATTTTCATTTCAACCACTTTCGTGATTAGAGGCAAGGCCTACCGGATAGTAAAATTAATTATATGGATTGTTACTTCTTTCATTCTTCCAACACAAATTAAGCAAAAGAAGATTAAGAGGTGACATGATTGAAGTGTTTAAAATTATGAAGGGAATTAGTCCAGTGGATCGAGACTGTTATTTTAAAATGAGTTCATCAAGAACACGGGGACACAGTAAATTTCGCCCAAACATTAGGAAGTTTTTCTTTACACAAAGGACGATAGACACTTGAAATAGGCTACCAAGTAGTGAGGTATACAGTAATACGTTAGGGACTTTCAAAACTCAACTTGATGTTTTTTTGGAAGAAATAAGTGGATAGGACTGGCGAGCTTTGTTGGGCTGAATGGCCTGCTCTCGTCTAGAGTGTTCTAATGTTCTAACACAAATTTTTATCACATTGTAGATTTTCGTTTTCTGAGCAGGTTTTTGTTTTCTGGTAGTCCAGAACAGATTTGTACTTCTTGGTCCTTCCCTTCTGTCTCATTTAATAATAATAATAATACATTTTATTGATATAGCACCTTTCCCATTTAATTCAAAGCATTGTATTAACACAGATGATGCATGGACACTGGTTTAAATGGAAACACCTTAGCTGGAGAGCTGGTGGCTTCTTTGTTATTTTCATCTCATTATTAACTGATGGCATATTAAGAAAACAAGGAACAATTAAAACCTAAATGAAGCAGTTTAAAACTAAAATAGGAATTGGGCGGCACGGTGGCGCAGTGGGTAGCGCTGCTGCCTCGCAGTTGGGACACCTGGGGACCTGGGTTCGCTTCCCGGGTCCTCCCTGCGTGGAGTTTGCATGTTCTCCCCGTGTCTGCGTGGGTTTCCTCCCACAGTCCAAAGACATGCAGGTTAGGTGAATTGGCGATTCTAAATTGGCCCTAGTGTGTGCTTGGTGTGTGGGTGTGTTTGTGTGTGTCCTGCGGTGGGTTGGCACCCTGCCCGGGATTGGTTCCTGCCTTGTGCCCTGTGTTGGATGGATGGATGAATTACGGGTTCAGAATTGTAACAAACATGTTAACTAAGCCCCAAAAACATACTGATTTAGAAATAGATAAATGGGTTTTAAATAAAAATTTGGTTAGACCAAAACCCTGCAGCCACAGCAGACCTCCCAGACCGGAGCGGAGTACCCCGATCTAGATTGTCTAAAATAACATCAAGTCGAAATCTGAAGGTGCCTGAAGTCCTGCCTTCCACCATATTACTTGGTAGTGTATTTATTCCATGTGTGTATGTTTGTTTGAATTCTTACGTTAGTGTGAAATCTTACCTTAACAAGTGGTCCCTGTGTTCTTGTTGCAGAATTTATTTTAAAGTAACATTATGTTAAAACTTCAATCACATTGTAGCGGGGCTACATAGTAGTAATAGTGTTGTCAGTGTTAGTACCACGTGCGTCTTGTTCCGTCGTCCCGTTTGCTGTTTGTGTGTCAGTGAATGTCGTCCCCGTAAAGGTGGACAGATGATGGGAGGAGACCGCAGCCTCAATCCTAGAAAACACCTGTTTGCTATTAATCCATTACATCCATCACAGGACTATTTAAGTAATTAGGAGGAAGGAGAGGAGAGAAGGAGACTTTTCATTTTCACGACCACGAGCCATTTATACCTGTTGTACTCCACATCGCGCATTTTCATCCAGTTTGTTTTTCAATCCGCCGGACTTACTTCAATACCCTCATCACGAGAGACCCCGGGGTCGGACTTCATCATCCACCATGCACCGAGGATTCACGGTGAAGCTGCTCCATTTTGTTACGGGAAAATCAAACGACTCACTTATCGCTAGTTCAGTCAACCGTATTCAGGACAGTTTTTATGACCGGACTCAAGTTCACATTCATTTCCGTATCTCATTCATTTTTGGTTATTCATGTTGTTTGTTATATGTTACAAGGGCAAGGGAGGGATAATTGTGTGTGTGTGTATATATATATATATATGATGTTGTTGCTTTGGTGGAGGGTTTTATATATATATATATTTATTGTGCATTTTTTTTTCTTCTTATTGCTCATTTAATATAATTACCTATTTTTACATATCATCTATTTTTTGCGTGCTTGTTTAACCCGTCAATTGTGGGGAAAATTTTCATTTGTTAGCGGTACGGCTTGTTATTTAGATTCAGCTCAGTAATTTATCCAGGCCACAGGGCTTGGTGGTGTAGCTGCCAGCCAGGTAAGTGGTCGGCCATTACAACGTCTTATTTTAATCTCTATTTTTTTTAACTAGAAAGATTCAACTCCTTCAGTCTCTCCTCATAGCTCACATCTCTCTGTTCCAGGATCAGTCTAGTTGTTCTTCTCTGAACTTTCTCTAGCGCTGCTATGTCTTTTTTGTCGGCAGTTCTCTATATCTAACGTTGTCCCATTTACATCATAATATTAACACAGAAAGTTTTGTGATAGCAGGCTGGCGTGTTGCTTCTCTGGGTCATCCAGATTCTCTTAGAAAGAGTAAAAGCATTCCTGCAAATGTCATCATGAGCCGCGACAGTTTTGAGACCAGCTGTCCCAGGGGTCCTCACGTTTGGTTCTGGGGGGGCCCTCAGTGTTTACAGGTTTTTGTTCTGACCCAATTTCTTCATTAGAATCCCGCTTAATTAGGAAGTTGGTCTCGTCCGTTACAGGAGATGGACGTCTGAAGCGGAGCTCCGTTAGCAGTGGCTTTATTTTCCCACGTATTTATTATTATTTAGAGGTATCCTGTATTTACCCGACCCAAGGAACTTCCACTACAATATATACACATGAGTAACAAGAAGAGAAGTCAGAAAGAACCGGAAAAGAAACTTAAAGCTGAATCAAAGTCTGGACAGGCGTCCGGCCCAAGTACAAGGTATGTCCTCTTGGAGACTGACCTGGAAAAGGCAGACGAATGCGCAGACTTCCTAGGACCCCGCTCCACTGCATCGTCTCCTGTCGAGAGTGAAAATGGGAGTGAGGGTGCAAGTGACACAGGTCACGATTTCTGAGGATCATTCAAGACTAGAAAAGGCCCTGCAGCAGGTGCTCTCATCTACTCATTGCAAGCCCGCAGCATCTGCTGTAACAGGAGCTGCTATTCCACTTGCGAAGCACGAAAGCCGAAGTGAGCTGTCCAAACTGAAAGAGATGATTGCTTCACTGGCCATTACCACGGCTACGGCCATAAGTGAGCTTAAGAAGGATAACAAAACCTGGGAAATGCGTCTATTTAAACGTTTTGACCTTTAAAGGCATAGTGGAGAAATTAGAGGAACACATTGAAGAAAATAGATCCAAACTGAAAAAACTTGCCGATCAGTTGAATGACGTTAAGCAGGCATTCACGGCTCGAATTGAAACAGTGGAAAAATTGGCATCTAACGCCAATGAAAAAGCTACAGCTGCGAACTCCGAATGCAAAAAACTCAGAGACAGACTTGCGGCCCTGGAAGATGGGTGCAGAAGGAATAATGTAAGAATTGAAGGTATACCTGAGAAACGAGAAAGTTCAAACCCAGTGAAATTTGCAGTAGAATTACTCTCTAAAATAATTGGAGATGACTTTAAATTAGATACCGAGATAGCAGCAGATTATTGCATACTCAGATCAAACACCTTTAAGCCTAGGTCTTTTATTGTTCGCTTCAAGCAATTACGATGTAAGCTTGATGTGATGGCACTTCTCAGACACAAGCAAGAGATTATATTTGAAAATAATCTCATTCGTATTTTCCCCGACTTCTCACCTTTAACAGCTGCAAAACGTGCAGCCTACTTCGACATTAAAAAGCTGCGACGGAAAGCCGATATCAAATACAGCCTCTTGTATCCCGCCAAACTGAAAGTGGAAGTTCAAGACCAATATTATGTATTTTCAAGCAAGGAGGAAGCTGAAAAGGAATTAAAGAAGCTGTTCCCGACACCCTTTTGAAAGTCAATAAGGAGCCGTATTCTGTCATGGCATGGGAAGGACTTATCATCTGCTGTCTTATCCACTTTTAAAGAGACTGGTATTATAATTATTCATCCTTTTTTTTACTTGGACACTATATGTTTATGTTTTAATTACAGTTATAGACGTGAGTGTGTGGAAGTAATTAACGTAGGGTTTTTTTTTTTTTTTTTTACTACCCTAAAGTAGACTGTTTAACATCATACTCTTGGTTAATTGCTATTTCTACTATTGCATTAGGATCTGCTATGTTTAACCTAGACCACTTTTTAAAATCATTCCCATAGTTCATTATTTTATTATCTTAATATCTTAAAATTGCTGAAGATTATATTTTAAGCTTAAAGACTGTTAATGATTATATTTTTGGCAGATAGTGTTTAGACTTTAGCTGCAATAGATATCTCTACTTTGTTTTAATTCTCAAACGCCGCTGTGAGGGGGGTGGGGGTTTTTGTTTTGTTTTGGACGTGCTCTGTCTCTTGGTATGTCAGAGGACTGGGACATTGTGAAATGGGATCTAGCCTCATGTGGGGAGGCAAAATGGGGGGGGGGATAAAGGGGGGAGAGAAGAAGATCAGGCTATATCTAATCTATTCTTCTAATCCTTATAACTATAAATATCAATGTAACAATAGGCTGTATGACAATAACTCGTTGGGAAATTTGAAATTAAGATTAAAACTGCCTCACTACCAGTTAAGACTATAAAATGGCATTAAAAACTCAGAATCAATGTCTCCATGATGGGACAGTTAACTTTGTGAGCTGGAATGTTAAAGGCCTGAATCACGAATTAAAGAGAAAGAAAGTATGCACTCACCTAACAGGCTTAAACGCTAAAATAGTATTTTTACAGGAGACCCACTTACTAAGCAAGGATCAATCCAGACTACAAAAAGACTGGACTGGCCAAATATTCTATTCTAGCTTTACAATGAAAACTATAGGTGTGGGAATTCTCATAAACAGAACAGTCCCATTTGTAGCATCAGATGTAGGATCAGATCCTGAAGGGAGATATGTGATGGTCATGGGCAACTTATTTAACAGTAAAATGATTTTGATAAATGTTTATGCACCCAATGTCGATGATAAGGAATTCATGCAAAATCTATTTGCATCCATTCCCAATGTGAACACTCATAAAATTATAATGGCTGGGGACTTTAATTGTGTTTTAAATCCACTCTTAGATAGGACTCCTGTCACAGGGGGGACGACATCTAACACTGCAAAGACAATTACACAGTTTGTAACTGACCACAACTTATCAGACCCCTGGAGGTTTCTTAACCCAAACTCAAGAACATATTCGCTCTACTCACCAGTGCATCATAGCTACTCAAGAATTGATTATTTTTTTATAGATAATAATTTCTTGCCTATGATTAAATCGTGCAAATACAGCACAATTGTTATCTCCGACCATGCCCCTCTAGTCTTGGAGCTAAAATCATTAAGCCCCTCACACTCACCTCGCAGATGGCATCTTAACCCTCTTCTATTAGCAGACGAGAACAGCACACAATTTATATCCAAACAAATCAGCTTCTTCATAGAGACAAACACACCCTCAGAGGTTTCTGCAGGAACACTCTGGGAAACTCTAAAGTAGGTGTGTCAAACTCCAGGCCTGGAGGGCCGCAGTGGCTACAGGTTTTCATTCTAACCCTTTTCATAATCAGTGAGTAGTTTTCACTGCTAATTAACTCCTTTTCCCTTCATTTCAATAGCCCTGTTTTTAAGGATTCAGTCCTCTGAGTTGATTTGTTTCTTCATTAAATGGCAGCCAAACAGAAATGAGACGTGAAACGAGCCACCAGATGACCAGCTAAACTGGGATTTCAAACTCCAACCAATTTCACTCCAACCAGTCTCTTAATGAGAAGCTGATTCTTGCTGTTAATTAAGCCCGTTATTTAATTCAATGGCTTGTTGCTGCTCTCATTCTGCCACAGCAGACATTTCCAAATCTGTTGATTTTTCTATTTTTTCTGTCATATGGTGGCTTGTTTGATGTCTAATTATTGTTTAAGGAAAAAGAGACAATTAAGGGGTCTGAGTCAAGTTAATTAAAACTAAAGCAAAAGAAGTTAATTAGCAGTAAAATCGGCTCACTAATGAAGAAGATGATTGGAATAAAAATATGCTGCCACTGCGGCCCTCGAGGACCGGAGTTCGACACCTGTGCCCTAAAGGCCTTCTTAAGAGGACAGATTATTTCATATTTTCCCACAGAAATAAATTAGAAACCAAGAAAGCGTCAGAGCTAAGAAGCGAAATTACTAGAATAGATGAAGAACAAGCCAGGCATCCAAGTGAGGCTCTTCATAGAAAAGGGCAGGCTCTGCATACAGAACTCAACATCTTGACAACTAAAGAAACTGAACAACTTATTTATAAGTCTAGACAGCATTACTATGAACAAGGAGAGAAAGCCAATAAGCTTTTAGCTCAACAAATCCACAAGCAAGAACTTCTCAATGCAATCCTAGTAATCACCAACACGAATGGAGAAGAAATCATTGACCATAAAAATATAATGCACACATTTAGAGATTAATATAAAATCTTATATTCTTCTGAGTTCAAAGAAGACAACACACAATCTAATGCATTTCTGGATACATTACAGACACCACAAATAGATACTTTAAGTGCTGAGGAACTGGATAAACCTCTGACCCTATCAGAATTACTAGATGCTATAATGTCACTTCAAAGCGGGAAATCAGCAGGCCCTGATGGCTACCCTGTAGAATTTTATAAGAAATTCTCCACTCAGCTAGCTCCCCTCTTATTGGGAACATTTACAGAAGCTAGAGACAACCAAATTCTACCTCAAACTTTTTGTCAGGCATTAATCACTGTCTTTCCTAAACAAAATAATGACTTGTTACAATGTGCATCATATAGACCAATTTCACTCCTGAATAATGATGTTAAGATACTCTCAAAAATTATAGCTAGGAGGACGGAGAAAGTGCTGCCTTCTGTAATATCACAGGATCAAACTGGATTTATTAAAGGCTGACACTTATCTTCCAATCTTCGACGCCTGTTTAATGTAATATATTCACCAGCAAAGTCAAACACCCCAGAGATATTATTATCACTAGATGCAGAAAAAGCATTTGATATGATTGAATGGAACTACCTTTTCACTGCATTGGAGAAATTTGGGTTTGGCCCGAATATTTGTGCATGGATCAAACTACTGTATGCCAATCCAGAAGCTTCAGTTTGTATTAACAACATTTCTTGAGACTACTTTAAGCTAGAACGTGGCACCAGACAAGGATGCACCTTGTCACCACTGCTGTCTGCAATCGCCATTGAACCACTGGCGGTTCACTGTCGAAATTCTTATCAGATAAAGGGGATTATCAGAAAAGGACTGGAACAAAAAATTTCTCTATATACAGATGATATGGTTTTATATATATCAGACCCAGAAAACACTGTGCCTGAAGTTTTAACAGAACTTACCGAATTTCAAAAGATATCTGGTCTTAGAATTAATCTGAATAAAAGTAAATAAAATACTCTTTCCAGTGAATTCACAAGCATATAATATTAGATTGAACACCCTACCTTTTACCATAGCAGATCAGTTTAAATACCTAGGGGTAAATATCACAAGTAAACATAAAGCTCTTTATCAACAAAATTTTGCCGTCTGTATGGAAAAAATTAAGCAAGACTTGCATAGATGGTCAACCCTTCATCTCACTCTAGCCGGAAGAATTAACGTTGTTAAGATGAATATCCTTCCTAAGCTTCTTTTTTTATTTCAAAACATTCCAATATATATCAATAAATAATTTTTTAAGCAATTAGATTCAACTATAACCTCATTTATTTGGAACTCAAAACACCCACGTATCCGAAGAGCAACCCTACAAAGACCTCAGGCAGAACATGGCATGGCTCTACCTAATTTTCAGTTTTATTACTGAGCAGCAAACATAAAAACCTGGACACAAATAAATGAACACACACAGGCCTGGTCTACAATAGAAGTAAAATCCTGCACTACTTCTTTATACTCCCTGCTCTGTGCTCCAATAAATGCAAGTTATCACAAATATACTAATAACCCAATTGTGCTTTACTCACTCAGAATATGGAACCAATTTAGAAAGCAATTTAAGATGGAAAATCTTTTATCTGCGACACCTCTGCAGGAGAACCACCTCTTTCAACCCTCGCAAACATATCCAGTTTTTAATATCTGGAAAAGATTTGGGATTAAATTGCTCAGAGATCTTTATATAGACAACATCTTTGCATCCTTTGAACAATTACGTTCCAAATTCAACCTCCAGCTACACATTTCTTTCACTATCTTCAAATTAGAAACTTTGTTAAACAGAAACTGCCCGATTTTCCTCATCTCGTACCCTCCACCATGCTGGAAAAAATACTGCTCAATTTCGAGGAATTAGACACCATTTCTGCATTATATAAAATTTTGTTAGAGTCCCTTCCTTTCAAAGATCCAAGAGGACAATGGGAAAAAGCTCTCTTAATTAATATATCAGAAAAGGAGTGGAAGGTAGCATTGCAGAGAATTCACTCGAGCTCCATATGCGCAAAGCATACAATTATTCAACTCAAATTATATATCGAGCTCATCTGTCTCACTTAAAACTGTCCAAAATGTTTCCAGGGGAAGATCCAATCTGTGAATGCTGCAACCAAGCTCCTGCCTCACTGGGTCACATGTTTTGGGCCTGCACCAAATTAACATCATTTTGGACCAAGTGCCTTTCAGACAGCCTTGGTGTCACAATTCCTCCTAACCCATTAACAGCTGTGTTCAGTGTTCTTCCAGATGGACTTGACGCGGAGAAGGACAAGCAAAACGGTGATTGCATTCACTACACTTTTGGCACGCAGACTTATTTTGTTAAATTGGAAGAATCCTAACTCTCCTCTGATAAGTCAGTGGGAAACCGATGTTTTATATTATTTGAAATTCGAAAAAATCCAATTCTCAGTTAGAGGATCTGTACAGAATTTTTTCAAAACCTGGCAGGATCTAATCAATAATATTTTAGAATAAGAAGAAATAATTATTTCCATATTTCTTTTTCTTCTCCATTTATTTATTTATATATATATATATATATATTTTTTCCTTGTTTATTTTTGCCCTATTAAAAAGCCCTTAGCAATTCTCCTTTGGCCATGCTCTCCTTCACAAAGGTGGGGTTTGATTTGTCTTCAGTCCTTTTTTGTATAAATTGATCTATTTGTATGGAATGATTACAATAAAATAAACAAAATTTTAAAAAATCCCACTTAATTTAATTAGATTAGATTAAATTAGATTAGATACACTTGATTAATACAATGGGGAAATTCAAATGCATACAGCAGCAGATAATAAAGTCAAGCAATTGATAAATAAATAATAATAAAAAAAAATAACAAGTACATCGGGTGGATTCCCTTAATTTCTTGTTTTAGCTCCATTCGCTGGTTTTGGTTGCTTCTTCATTTGTTTACCAGCTGTCAGCCAGCATTTCTCATCTGAGGTTATTCCATTTACACCTGTGTGTGTCTTCAGCATCATCTGTGTAATAAAATATTTGAAAAGAAACGGAAAAGAAAAGAGTAAAGGACTGAGAATTCATGAGCTACAGATTACATGGGTGATATTGTCAGTAAAGGAAATATCTGCAATAAAGGAACACTGACAAGTGTTAAAATTAAAATTAAATAAGCTTCATTATTAGCAAGAATTGACTTCTAAATAAGCAATTTGGTTGGAACAAAAACCTACAGCCACTGTGAAACCATAAGAAATTTGACAAATGACAGGAGACCATTCAGTCCATCAAGACTAATAGCTAAGATGTCCCAATACCTCCTCTGGATTTTTCTTAAGGATTGTGAAGGTTTCTGCTTCATCTCCTCATCTTGGTAGTTTGTTCTAGAGTCTCTTTGGCTTCATTTTTAAATGTACTTCCCCTTAATTTCCAAGGATGTCCTTGAGTATGTGATTAACCTTTACACTGAAAGAATGTTGCTGGATCTACTTCATCAATACCTTCGAGGATTTTAAAAATCTGGATTAGGTCCCCACGCAGTCTTCTCTCCTCGAGACTAAACAGGTTTAATTCTCTGAGCATATCAGATTAGGACATGTCCTTAAGTCCTGGGATGTTGTGGCACCACCAGAACTGAATTTGAGGACCCCACCATTTGTGGTGGCGCTCAACGTGCAACTATTGGCACCAGTTCTGTGCTCCTTATTGTATTTCCTATTACAAAATGGACAGTGGAGTCTGCCTTGATTTGGAGTGTAACTGGGGATAACACACCTTTAAGGGGAGATCAAGTGCTGAAAACCCTGTGTTGGATATGAACTTGCACTTTCCAGAAATACACATCTTCTTCTTCTTTCGGCTGCTCCCATTAAGGGTTGCCACAGCGGATCATCTTCTTCCATATCTTTCTGTCCTCTGCATCTTGTTCTGTTACACCCATCACCTGCATGTCCTTTCTCACCACATCCATAAACCTTCGCTTAGGCCTTCATCTTTTCCTCTTACCTGGCAGCTCTTTCCTTAGCATCCTTCTCCCACTATACCCAGCATCTCTCCTCTGCTCATGTCCAAACCAACACAATTAATAAAGTATCTATCTATCTATCTATCTATGTCGCCTCTCTGACTTCGTCTCCCAACCGTCCAACTTGAGCTGACCCTCTAATGTCCTCATTTCTAATCCTGTCCATCCTCGTCACACTCAATACAAATCATATCTTTAACTCTGCCACCTCCAGCTCTGTCTCTTGCTTTCTGGTCAGTGCCACCGTCTCCAACCCATATAACATAGCTGGTCTCACTACCATCCTGTAGACCTTCCCTTTCACTCTTGCTGATACCCGTCTGTCACAAATCACTCCTGACACTCTTCTCCACCCAATCCACCCTGCCTGTACTCTCTTTTTCACCTCTCTTCCACAATCCCCATTACTCTGTACTGTTGATCCCAAGTATTTAAACTCATCCACCTTTGCCAAATCTACTCCTTTCATCCTCACCATTCCACTGAGCTCCCTCTCATTTACACATATGTATTCTGTCTTGTTCCTACCGACCTTCATTCCTCTCCTCTCTAGAGCATATCTCCACCTCTCCAGGATCTCCTCAACCTGCTCCCTACTATCACTACAGATCACAATGTCATTAGCAAATATCATAGTCCACAGGGACTCCTGTCTAATCTCGTCTGTCAACCTGTCCATCACCATTGCAAATAAGAATGGGCTCAGAGCCGATCCCTGATGTAATCCCACCTCCACCTTGAATGCATCCGTCGCTCCTACTGCAGACCTCACCATTGTCACACTTCCCTTGTACATGTCCTGTGCCACTCTTACGTACTTCTCTGCCACTCCCGACTTCCTCATACAATACCACAGCTCCTCTCGAGGCACCCTGTCATATGCTTTCTCCAGGTCCACAAAAATGCAATGCAACTCCTTCTGGTCTTCTCTAAACTTCTCCATCAACATCCTCAGAGCAAACATTGCATCTGTGGTGCTTTTTCTTGGCATGAAACCATACTGCTGCTCACTAATCATCACCTCACTTCTTAACATAACTTCCACTACTCTTTCCCATAACTTAATGCTGTAGCTCATCAATTTTATCCCCCTGTAGTTACTGCAGTCCTGTACATCCCCCTTATTCTTAAATATCAGCACCAGTACAATTCTTCTCCACTCCTTAGGATTCCTCTCACTTTCCAAGATTCCATTAAACAATCTGGTTAAAAACTCCACTGCCATCTCTCCTAAACACCTCCATGCTTCCATAGGTATGTCATCTGGACCAACGGCCTTTCCATTTTTCATCTTCTTCATAGCTGTCCTTACTTCCTCCTTGCTAATCCGTTGCACTTCCTGATTCACTGTCTCCACATAGTCTTCTCTCTCTCATTCTCTTCATTCATCAACCTCTCAAAGTACTCTTTCCATCTGCTCAACACACTCTCCTCGCTTGTGAGTACATTTCCATCTTTATCCTTTATCACCCTAACCTGCTGCATGTCTTTTCCAGCTCGGTCCCTCTGTCTAGCCAATCGGTACAGGTCCTTTTCTCCCTCCTTAATGTCCAACCTCTCATACAACTCATCATATGCCTTTTCTTCAGCGTTCGCCACCTCTCACTTCACCTTGTCTACTTTCTGCATCTCTCTGACTATCCCACTTCTTCTTTGCCATCCTCTTCCTCTGTATACTCTCCTGTATTTCCTCATTCCACCACCAGGTTTCCTTTTCCTCCTTCCTCTTTCCAGATGTCACGCCAAGCACCCTTCTCGCTGTCACCCTTACTACATCTGCTCTCATTTCCCAGCTGTCGGGTAACTCTTCACTGCCACCCAGTGCCTGTCTCACCTTCTCCCTAAACTCAACCTTGCTGTCTTCCTTGTTAAACTTCCACCATTTGATCCTTGGCTCTGCTCTCACTCTCTTCCTCTTCTTGATCTCCAATGTCATCCTACAGACCACCATCCTATGCTGCTTAACTACACTTTCCCCTGCCACCACTTTGCAGTTTTCAGTTTCCTTCAGATTGACTCTTCTGCATAGGATGTAATCTACCTGTGTGCATCTTCCTCCACTCTTGTACATCACCCTATGTTCCTTCCTCTGCTTAAAATACATATTCACCACAGCCATGTCCATCCTTTTGGCAAAATCCACTATCCTCTGACCTTCTTCATTCCTCTCCTTGACACCATACCTACCCATCACCTCCTCATCTCCACTGTTTCCTTCACCAACATGCCCATTGAAATCTTCTCCAATCACCACTTTCTGTCCCTTGGGTACACTGTTCATCACTTCATCCAACTCACTCCAAAATCTTCTTTATCATCCATTGCACACCCAACTTACGGGGCATATGCACTAACAACATTCATCATCTCGCCTCCAATTTCCAGCTTCATAATCATTACTCTGTCTGACACTCTTTTCACCTCCAAAACACTCTTGACATACTGTTCCTTCAGAATAACTCCTACCCCATTTCTCCTCCCATCCACACTTTGATAGAACAATTTGAATCCACCTCCGATCCACCTGGCCTTACTCCCCTTCCATTTAGTCTCTTGCACGCACAATATATCAACCTTCCTTCTCTCCATCATATCTGCTAACTCTCTCCCCTTACCAGTCACACTGCCAACATTCAAAGTTCCTACCCTCAGTTCCACTCTCTTTATTTTCCTTCTCTCCTCCTGCCTCCAGACATGTCTCCCCCCTCTTCTTCTTCTTTGGCCAACAGTAGCCCAAATTACCGCCACAACCCTGTTGGCTAACAGTACTGGTGGCGGTCGTTGTTAACCCGAGGCTTGACCGATCCGGTATGGAAATTTGTATTGTTGTCCGCATATTGCTTTGGCAAAATTTTACACCGGATGCCCTTCCTGACGTAACCATCCCCATTTATCCGGGCTTGGGACCGGCACAAAGAAACACACTGGTTTGTGCATCCCCTGTGGCTGGGTTATACAGTCATGGCCGAAATTATTGGCACCCCTGGAATTTTCCCAGAAAATGCACCATTTCTCCCAGAAAATTTTTGCAATTACAAATGTTTTGGTATACACGTTTATTTCCTTTATGTGCATTGGAACAACACAAAAAACAGAGAAAAAAAGCCAAATCTGACATGTCACACAGAACTCCAAAAATGGGTCGGACAAAATTATTGGCACCTTTTCAAAATTGTGGGTAAATCGTTTTATTTCAAGCATATGATGCTCGTTTGAACTCGCCTGTGGCAAGAAACAGGTGCTGGCAATACAGCAATCACACCTGAAGCCAGTTAAAATGGAGAAAAGTTGACTCCTTTCTGTTGTGTGTCTGAGTGTGCCACACTAAGCATGGAGAACAGAAAGATCATCAGAGAATTGTCTGAGGACTTGAGAACAAAAATTGTGGAAAAATATCAACAATCTCAAGGCTAGAAGTCCATCTCCAGAGATCTTCATGTTCCTTTGTCCAGTGTGCACAACATAATCAAGAAGTTCACAACACATGGCACTGTAGCTAATCTCCCTGGACGTGGACGGAAGAGAAAAATTGATAAAAAGACTGCAACGAAGGATAGTCAGAATGGTGGATAAACAGCCCCAATCAACTTCAAAACATATTCAAGCTGTTCTGCAGACTCAGGGTGCATCAGTGTCAGCTCGAATTATCCATTGACATCTGAACGAAATGAAACGCTATGGCAGGAGAGCCAGGAGGACCCCACTGCTGACACAAACATAAAAAAGCCAGACTGGAGTTTGCCAAAATTTACTTGAGAAAGCCAAAATCCTTCTGGACGAACGTCTTGTGGACAGATGAGACCAAGGTAGAGCTTTTTGGTAAAGCTCATCATTCTACTGTTTACAGAAAACGGAATGAAGCCTACGAAGTAAAGAACACAGTACCTATAGTCAAACACGGTGGAGGTTCTAAGATGTTTTGGGGATGTTTTGCTGCCTCTGGCACTGGATGCCTTGACTGTGTGGAAGGCATCATGAAATCTGAAGACTACCAAAAGATATTGGGGCGCAATGTAGGGCCCAGTGTCAGAAAGCTGGGTCTACGTCAGAGGTCATGGGTGTTCCAGCAGGACAATGACCCCAAACATACCTCTAAAAGCACTCAGAAATGGTTGAAGACAAAGTGCTGGAGAGTTCTGAAGTGGCCAGCAATGAGTCCAGATCTAAATCCAATTGAACACTTATGGAGACATCTCAAAATTGCTGTTGGGAGAAGGCGCCCTTCAAATCTGAGAGACCTTGAGCAGTTTTCAAAAGAATAGTGGTCGGAAATTCCAGTTGAGAGGTGTAACAAGCTTGTTGATGGTTATAGGAAGCGCTTGATTTCAGTTATTTTTTCCAAAGGGCATGCAACCAAATATTAAGTAGAGGGTGCCAATAATTTTGTCCAGCCCGGTTTTTGAGTTTTGTGTGAAATGATGTCAGATTTGGCATTTTTTCTGTTTTTTTGTGTTGTTCCAATGCACATAAAAGAAATAAACATGTGTATACCAAAATTTTGTAATTGCAACAATTGTCTGGGAGAAATGGTGCATTTTCTGGGAAAATTCCAGGGGTGCCGATAATTTCGGCCATGACTGTATATATAACATATAACCCAATAAACAGCAGTAAAGGCTTGTTGTCATTGTTTTCAGTGATGGGGACAGTGGCAAAAGCAGAGCAAAAGTGGAACTCCAAGGTGGAATTACTACTGCATTTTCAGGGGGAGACACATCCCTAAAGAAGGTCTTTGAGATTGGACTTGTTGAGCCAATGACTTCACGGTGGGTTAAAGTTGTTTCCTTTAGCCTTGGAGGATTTAATCATGCGGATTGCTGGTGGACCCTTCACAAATCACGTCAAAGTCTGGGGCATGTCAAACTTTCTTTGCCCCTTGAAGAAGCAGACTTTGCTCCACATTAAAACCCAGTGGTTGATTAAGGTAGGTCTTGTATTTCTAAGTATGTTATGTTTGAGGATGGAAGCGTTGCAATGCGGTTATTGAAGTGTATGATTGTCTGTTTTTCAAATTACATTGATAAGTCAAAACATTCTGAGCAATCCCATAGGAATCAAATGGTGTTGACTATCTCGTAATAGTCATGAGATGGAATAACAGTGAAAGATCAAAGTACAGGGTCTGGAACGCATGCTGTCAGGGGCTAAAGACCCAGAATCCCCCCAGTGATGGCACTGCTCTACACCATGTGATAAGAATGTGTTAATCACAGTCAAGGGACATCTTGGTCTTTTACTGTTGAATACCCTACTCAGTAAACAAAGGGCTCATAACTCCACATCTGCTAATCTTAATGAACAAAACAAAGCCCCAGTCGTTAACCAAAAGGTTGGGCTTATGTTTGGCAAAACATCCACACCTTCCTTTATAACCTACCATCAACACTGGTAATCTAATCTCTCCAACATTCGGTTACCTCCTAAAATCTCTGCTACTGTATTCCATATGCATGTGTCGCTAGGGTCTGGCCATAGCAAAAAAAGAAGTGGTCCTACAGCATAGGGATATAATCCTCCCCACCAAGCTGAATGTGTATAATGCCATGGTCCTCAAAGAAGAAGAAACCGTCTGTCATCTTAAAGGTTGCCTAACACCATTCTGAGGACATCGGTATACAACTGCATCTGCACCTAAATGACCAATAACAGCTGCAGACTCGTGTATATCTGACTTGGGCCTTGGAAGCCATATGCATGTGGTAGATGACAGCTCAAAGAAGTGAAGTGTGTGTTAGTATATACAGTGTCACTGCCTACACAAAGTCTTCACCCCCCCTTGGACGTTTTAACATTTTATTGTTATACAACATTGAGTCACAGTGGATATAAATTTGTTTTTTTTTGACATAAATAAACAGAAAACAGTTTTGAGCAAAGGGGTCTAAATAAATTGTCATGAAGTTGCAGGCACTGCATCGGAATGCAAGGTAAGAAGCCCACTATGAGATCTGCTTGTAACGTGTTGCACACGAGTGCTTGAGAATAACACACAACTCCGCTGAGTGAAAAGCTGCGGCTTCTGATGACGTTCATTAAGGACACAGCTGAGTGAGTTGGTTTAGTTATATGAGCTCCACAAAGGCTTTTCCTGAGACTTTAGACACATGAGGTCCACACCCAGAAACACAAACTGAAGGAAGGAGACTGGGAAAAAATGAGAGGAAACAAAAAGAGTAGAGAATTGACCAGGAGAGAAGACCAGAGACGAGAGCTGACCGGAAAGAAGGGGAAGTAAAGCTGAGACTTCATGCAATTACAAGATTAAGCCTGCCTGAAAGATTGAACATCCATATTACTAACCGAAGGTTGTAAACCGGATGGGCGCAGGGCTCACCAGATGTACGGAAACCCCAAAGGTCCATGCTGTGACAACGCGCGTGCCTACAACGCGCTTGCGAAAGGAGTCACGGCACACACCAACTGTGACAACGCGCGCGCCTACAACGCGCTTGTGAAAGGAGTCACGGCTCAAACCAAAGGTCCATGCTGTGATAACGTGCACGCCTACAACGCGCTTGCGAAAGGAGTCACGGCTCAAACCAACTGTGACAATGCGCTTGCGAAACGAGTCATGGCTCAAACCAAAGCTCCATGCTGTGACAACGCGCGCGCCTATAATGCGCTTGCGAAAGGAGTCGCGGCTCAAACCAAAGAAAACACAGAAACGAGACTACGACCTGTGAACTACACCTGAGGTAAAGCGTGCATGCCAGGTTGTACGGCCGCCCACACCACCGCATATACCCTCCATGATATGTCTTCACGCAGCGGCTTCCCACCGAGGCGCATAGTGCGCTGTGGCGCTTGACCCACAGTCAGACGCAGCGGCCTCCCAGAGTCAGTAGGTGGCCCCCAAACAACACAACCTGTTCAAGCGGTCGGTGTCAGCGAAGGCAACAGACTCATGTCTCCACAAAACGAAACTGCTTTAGTACAGATATGCCTATTGGATTAAATGACATTTCCCCAGACGCACCTGCCCTGCATGATATGTCATCCATCCACATATCGGACGGAACAGAAACTGATTGCCATTCTAGGATTTCCGATTCACTAGCGAATCGCGGGGTTTACTTGTCTAAAACTATCAGATTGTATGGTTTGGACTGCCACGTTTCTATTTTAATTTTGTTTTTAACACCAACAATAATATTTAAGATTTATTAAGCTTGTTTTCTTATTTTTATGTTTTTTTATGACAGAAGGATGGAAAACTGAGCTAAGCTACAGTCAAGAGTCCTATCTTGGTGAAGTCCTATGGCAGTAGATTATAATCATGGGTGTAAGTGTATTGCAAGTGTGGACAATATGTCTACAGAGGATGGTAAGTATAAGAATAGACAAATAGGAGGGGTGACAGGGGTGTGACATATTCATTCTGTGCATTTGATCAAAGGGGAATTATGTTTCAAGGTAAGATGCGTTCAAAAGCCTTTCTCATGATAAAACATTTTGCATTGTGAGAAAGAGAACACAATCATTTGATTTCACAGTGCGTTAGAACAATTCTCCATGATGGACGAGAAGCCCAGCAGTACAAGTGGAAATCATATTACAACCTATGAGATGTTCAAGTCTAGAATTTAACTCCCAGAAAACCCTGGGAGAATGTTACCACTTTACTCAGATCATTAATTGGTTACTAATTAAATATTATTTTGCTTACATATAAAGTGTTCAATGACAAAAGGTTCCAGTTTTCGTTTCATTACATTACGTCACAAATTGCCATTTTCTCATGAAGAACTTGTATTCATTGCTCCACACTAAATGCCAGTCCTTGCACGACTGAGCATTTGGTACTGCTGCTCTCAGGTTAAACCATTCCCTACTGTTTTATATCACACTGGAGCCATTTATATGCTCCCTGGAGATGTGTTCTTGGAGAGTTGTTGCCATAATTCAGCCATGGGTAGGATATAAAGACAAGAAAATAAGCTACTAAAGAAAGAATCCATTTACTGTAATTTGCTTTTTAAATTCTGCTTTTACCCACATATACACGCAGCTGAAGGATGCCCATTGGACAGTAAAATTGTCCTGAATTAACATCATTGAGGACCATACTGTGAATTATTCTCCTAGGCAAAGGCAGCATGGGATGCCATAGCTCAGTCCATAGGTGAGTTTCAAAGTCACTTACTGTGTTTCATATCCTTAGATTGGCCAATTTGTTCCAAAAGGAACCAGTTACTGTAAATAGGACCACTACTACACATTACATCATTGTGTACTAACTGTAATGAAACTTTGAGAACAGGTCTCAGCAAACACGACTTTATACACTTTAAGATACATTTATTAATGTAACCTACCTCAATTTTGCGCAGTTAATCCTATGGACCTCAGATTATTTGTTTTCTGTTTTTCTTTGGCTTCCCTAAAGCAGACATGCTCTTCTGTTCTTCATTTCAGTTTACATGTCTTTACTGGAATTAGAAAGCAAAAGAAAACCCGATTCCTTATCTATGTCAGTGGTCGACAGGCATTCTCATTCCCATTCAAAGACAACCAAACTCACACATCACACTGACATGTTCATCTTTTTTTTTTTTTTAAATCTGTGACCACATCAAACAAATTCATTGATTTCTCCTTGTAAAAACTAACTTACAAATTGAGGTTTTTAAACCATCACTTGTGGTTGAATCTTTCGTACTAATTTGTGAAATCTGTTTATTAGTTATCTTCTTGTATGTCTGCTTTAAATTATGTAGAGATAAAGTGCTTCATAAATGCAAATAAAATTGTCACACTGTTGTTTCTCAGAGATTTAAGAGTTGGGCAAGCCATTCATAAAAGAAACGCATTTCATTCACACCTTACTCCCCACCTTCCTGTCTGAATTACTAAATATCACCTGCTGGACGTGACCCTTCAAACTCACAATGTTATTTGAATATATAGTTTGACATATTTTAATTATTTGTTTCATTAAGCAAGAGTTTTACAGGGTCGGTACATAAGTATGTCTGGTACCTCCATATCAGTCAGATATTGCTACTGCTTAGTATGCATTATTCACTTTACATCATCTGTAAGTATTCCGGTAGAGCAAGCTCTGTATGAGTGAATACATTATATTGAAGTGAAAGTCAACATGAAAAAATGCCTTTGCATTAGTCAACTTTGAGCTCAATGAGCTCAACTTTGAGTTCAATGAGCTCAACTCGCAACAGTCTGAATAATAAATTCTGGAAGGAGGGATAGCTCTTCCAAAATAACTCCTCCAGTACTTCAGGACCACATCACCTGAACTGCACAAAATGCTTAAAAGTCAATAGGTAAGGAGGAGCTAAACTAGTTTGGAGTGGATTATATTGGTACAGTGGTCTTTAAAGTGTTCTCGAGAGCTAGGAAAAAGTCTGTCAACTATGCTGGACTGATTATTGTCACCAAATATGTGATATGAGCTGACATTGTGCTAAAACAACAAAGGTGAAGAGTGAATGAACACCACAAACAAAATACAACAAATGGCCACAATCTAGCAATAAGTAAATAAAACATACATCATTACAGTCAGAGACTCGGGCCATGAAGCAGTGGCATGGGACTGGCTTGTTCTGGTGTGTGAAGCTGACTCCAGGAGCAGCAAAGAATGTCTTTTTTGTTTTCCATGTATCCCTTCAGATGCTTTTTATTTTCTTCTTTTACTTAAGAGAAAGAAACACCTTATATATAGTAATTATTTGCATGCATAATTAGCCATGCGGTGCTGTGCTGCCAGTGCACAATCAGTGTTCCCTATCCAGTGACAATATCTGTAATATTCTCTTTAAGGTCAGCTAGTATACCGTTCAACTATAAATATAAAATATATATAAATATATATCCATCCATCCATTATCCAACCTGCTATATCCTAACTACAGGGTCATGGGGGTCTGCTGGAGCCAATCCCAGCCAACTCAGGGCGCAAGGCAGGAAACAAACCCCAGCAAGGGCGCCAGCCCATCACATATATAGGTTGGTCCAGATCTAATTATGCAATTTTCATTATGCTATAACTTTTTATTTAGTATAAAGTTTATTACATAGAGAATTCACAGCACCTGCCCTGCACATAAGAGATTTCACTTAAAATTCTTTTTGTTGCCGATAGATGGCAGCACCTGCCCTGCATTCCAAAATGGCGGGGCGGGGAGATGGTTGTCAGTCAAACAGTTGCATAATTACATCTGGACCACCCTGTGTGTGTATTAAATATATATATATATATATACATACATACACACACACATACAGCGCATCACTTTTTCCACATTTTGTTATGTTACAGCCTTATTCCAAAATGGATTAAATTCATTTTTTCCTCAGAATTCTACACACAACACCCCATAATGACAACATAAAAAAAGTCTGAGATTTTTGCAAATTTATTAAAAATAAAAAAATCTTTAGTATTAATCAGCAACATTCATCAAATAAAATCATTCATAATAAGACAAATTATTTTGTAATGATACACACAATTTTGTACATGACATTTTTCAAACTTTCATTTGGAAAGCTCAGAATTAGACCTTATTCTACTGGGAATGATCCAGTGGTTAATCTTGCTTGCCTTCTATAGCTTCAGTATAGATAAAGCGTAGCACTGCCTCACAAAGACAAAAAACTCACTATAGGCTCAGAGGAAACACCATTTAAAAACTGCTACTTTGTATCATTTATTTGTATTTACTCTTAGCCAATCAGATGACTTGTACACTATAGGTGATGCTTCTACAAGAAAGTGAGTGTATGCACTTTTAGTCCCTGTTACCAAGTGGACACTGTCACAAGTTTCTTGGATACAGGCTGCCAAACTAGGGTTCCTAGACAGTGGATTCACTCTCCATAATAAATCAGAAAGCCTTATAAATCAAGTAGGAGCTCAGACTAGAACCTGAAACCAAAATTTAAAGTGTCTGGGACATCTAGTCAGAATGTTTTCTGGTTGTCTACCGCTGAAGGTGTATTGGATATGGCCCATCCAAAGGAAATCGATGACTCACTAGAAGGAAAACAATTGTCATCTAGTCTGCACCAACTGGAAAATGCAGTTGGGACACTGAATTACAACCCCTGTAACCTGGAAAAAAACAGATGACAAGTGAGCATATAACATGTTCTTTTATTATCTTTACCAGCTTAATAACCACTTTCATTTTGGCTGGCTCTCCACCTATATTTCATCTACATTCTCTGTGATTGCAGGCATCCTTATGGCAAGATTCACAACTTTAATATCATCTGACACCATTTCCAACTAGGTCTTCTTTGGTATTCCTCTTAGCCTCATTATTCAACCCAGCCCTTTTTCCATCTTTGTACACCTAATGACACAATCATTTTCTTTTGCTCCTCAGGCTCAAATTACCTTAGTTAGCATATCCTCAGCACAACACATACAGTTAGGTCCAGAAATATTTGGACAGAGACAATTTTTTTCTCATTTTGGTTCTGTACATTACCACAATGAATTTTAAATGAAACAACTCAGATGCAGTTGAAGTGCAGACTTTCAGCTTTAATTCAGTGGGGTGAACAAAACGATTGCATAAAAATGTGAGGCAACTAAAGCATTATTTTTAACACAATCCCTTCATTTCAGGGGCTCAAAAGTATTTGGACAATTGACTCCAAGGCTATTTCATGGGCAGGTGTGGGCAAGTCCGTCGTTATGTCGTTATCAATTAAGCAGATAAAAGGCCTGGAGTTGATTTGAGGTGTGGTGCTTGCATGTGGAGCTCTCCATGCAGGTGAAAGAAGCCATCCTTAAGCTGCGAAAACAGAAAAAACCCACCCGAGAAATTGCTACAATATTACGAGTGCCAAATCTACAGTTTGGTACATCCTGAGAAAGAAAGCAAGCACTGGTGAACTCAGCAACGCAAAAAGACCTGGACGTCCACGGAAGACAACAGTGGTGGATGATCGCAGAATCCTTTCCATGGTGAAGAGAAACCCCTTCACAACAGCCAACCAAGTGAACAACACTCTCCAGGGGGTAGGCATATTGATATCCAAGTCTACCATAAAGAGAAGACTGCATGAAAGTAAACACAGAGGGTGCACTGCAAGGTGCAAGCCACTCATAAGCCTCAAGAATAGAAAGGCTAGATTGGACTTTGCTAAAGAACATCTAGAAAAGCCAGCACAGTTCTGGAAAAACATTCTTTGGCCAGATGAAACCAAGATCAACCTCTACCAGAATGATGGCAAGAAAAAAGTATAGAGAAGGCGTGGAACAGCTCATTATCCAAAGCATACCACACCATCTGTAAAACACGGTGGAGGCAGTGTGACGGCTTGGGCGTGCATGGCTGCCAGTGGCACAGGGACACTAGTGTTTATTGATGATGTGACACAGGACAGAAGCAGCCAAATGAATTCTGAGGTGTTCAGAGACATACTGTCTGCTCAAATCCAGCTAAATGCAGTCAAATTGATTGGGCAGCACTTCATGATACAGATGGACAATGACCCAAAACATACAGCCAAAGCAACCCAGGAGTTTATTAAAGCAAAGAAGTGGAAAATTCTTGAATGGCCAAGTCAGTCACCTGATCTTAACCCAACTGAGCATGCATTTCACTTGTTGAAGACTAAACTTCAGACAGAAAGGCGCACAAACAAACAGCAACTTAAAGCTGCTGCAGTAAAGGCCTGGCAGAGCATTAAAAAGGAGGAAACCCAGCATCTGGTGATGTCCATGAGTTCAAGACTTCAGGCTGCCATTGGCAGCAAAGGGTTTTCAATCAAGTATTAGAAATGAAATTTTTATTTCCATTTATTTAATTTGTCCAATTACTTTTGAGCCCCTGAAATGAAGGGATTGTGTTAAAAAAAAATGCTTTAGTTGCCTCACATTTTTATGCAATCGTTTTGTTCACCCCACTGACTTAAAGCCGCAAGTCTGCACTTCAACTGCATCTGAGCTGTTTCATTTAAAATTCATTGTGGTAATGTACAGAACCAAAATGAGAAAAAAGTTGTCTCTGTCCAAATATTTATGGACCTAACTGTATGTCACCTCCAGATCAACACATTCTCTTCTCATTTTTTGACACACATCTGCTCATCCGCATCTCCGTTCTTTTCAGCTTTCATGCTCTTTCATGGAGCACATTTTCATACAGCTTTTTGACCCTTTTTTACCCTTCAATGTCAAAGTGTGAATGGGAGCAGCTCCTGAAATTAACTCCATGTGCCTTTCACCTTAGTTATCACCGCTGTACTCACACCTCCATCTGCACTAAACATTTCCCCCAAGTAGTAACGCTTCCTTTATTTTCCAAAAGCCATCCAGTGATGATATCTAAACTTACACCTACCACACCCCTCTCACAGACATTCTACAAAGGATACCACTTGGTCCCTTCTGACAACTCTTCACATCACTACATCTTTTATGCCAATTTCTGAAAAAGTGTGCACGGGAATAACTTTCTCAAAGACATTTATCACAAACTGCCATGTACACACCTCTTGTATGTGTCCTCTCCCTTTGGCTTTGTGACCAAACTTTTTTTCTTTTCTACATTTACTTCGTTTTCCAAACTAGCTTACCATTTCAGTATCTTCTTCCACTTCAGTTTTTGCCTTCAAATCAAGATCATCAAAAGCATCAAAGAGGATGGCAATTCTTCACATACTTCTATGGTCACCACCTCCACCACTACAACGATGGCAACATAAAAGCAATGGACTCAGAACAGAACCCTAATGCAGACTTACCTCAAGACTTTCACCATGCCCATACCTCTACTGTGTTGATCATCATTTCTGCCTCCTCAAAAGACATCACCATTCATTCACACCTAATGTTTGAGTCTTACTCCTGTTTAAATATTCTAAAATAAAGAGGCACATTTAAAGAAATGCACACTAGACACATTTTACAGGAAACTTTATTTACCAAAGGAAAAAAAAAATAAAAAAAAGCTAATTGTAAAGGTATTCATGTAGTGTTTTATGCAAGCTGATATAAAGATAAAAATAATATACATTACTGCATTATAAAACCCAACCCAATAATGATTAAACAAATACATGCAAACAAATCAGTAATAAAGTCAACCACTGAAATTTAAAACAAATACTCTATGTGCAACAACTGTTTAGATTGTCCTGTTCATTATCATAAATATTTTGATATTTACCTTTTTTTTGATCAACCCATTTAAAGTCCATTACAGGTGTTCTTAAATCAAATTGGTCCATTTCTGATTATTTATGCAATTCAATATGAGATATTAAAATTGTTGCTTGAACACAAAAGAAATGGCAAAAATAAAACTCAAGGGCTATAATTTCTTAAAAATGTGTGCAACCATGGAAATGTCTTATGGCAAATTACACACATACATTTTACACTAAGGACTAAAGACATTAAAAGATATGTAAATTGTATTTATGCAAGCATTTTGCGAATTAGCATGAAATGTTGCATGAAGGGATGTGCAAAGCAGGATTTTGCAGATGCAGGCCTGCTGAACATTTTAAATTCTCAAGTCCATTAAAAAACATCTGCAGGACTTATTTTGTTACATTAATTTTTTTTTTTTTTTTTTTTTACACAAGTCTTTGGTGAGCCTCCTAGCAAACGCTCATAAACTATAGCAGTCACAAATTTAACAGTTCTTAAGGGTTTAAGCCATCATTTGAAAGCTAAAAAATTAGTGATCACAAAATCAGTTTTAAAAAGTGTGATCAATATGCGCTACACAAAAGTGAAACTGAGTTCAAGGAATGTAACGGCAATAATTCTGTTATATTATCAAATAGTCTATATTCCAAATCAACACATTCAATTTTCTTTGTAATAAGAAAAGATATTGCAGCGGCAAAGCTGAACATATTTCTATGACACCTGTCACATGATTGCTTTGATTCAATATGGCTAGAAATTGGAAACAGCATTTGCTGATCAAAAACCAATATGCGTCATACTAAGTGCTGGGCCCTATCTGGAAAACAATGAAACAAATATTTGCTTATGGAAATTACAAAGTGGCACAGCCAACATTAAAGAAAAATGTTTTGCTTTAAAGAGAGAAGATGTGTAGCATTTGGAAGCAGAACTGCATATTATTATTATTAAGGCAAAATCCACTGAATGGCAAAGTGCATTACTGGCGGAGCTCCACATAATTAGCAGGGAAGAGCCCATATGCTCCTTTACATACGCCTCTCCACCAGCCCTCATCGATCATTTCAATATTAGTAATGATGTCATCGGGATCAAAGGAAATCTCATCATCACCAGCTTAAAAAAAAAGTAATAAAACATTAATACAAAATAAATCATAGCTCTCATTTAAGTTTCTGTACAAAGGTTTCACTCAATCCACCATTACATGCAGCATTACTGAGAAACGTACTTTGATTTCAAGCAGCTGTAAATTAAGAAATTACAAAAACTGCTCACAAAGACAAAAAATTTTAAAAAGTCTAAAATTTTTATGATAATATATTTATTCCATGATATATTTACATAAGCAACACCTAAGCTATGCTTTGTCATTATAAATACAAACACATTTTTGGTGTTTTTGCAATTTGTTTTTAATTTTTTTTTTTTTGTTTACCTTATTACATTTCACTGGTCTGAAACAAAAATCATCTCAACTTGCTAGAACTTCATGACCACAAACTGTTTCAAGGAAACATCAGATTCAATGATACTCAAGTATTTCATACTCAGATTATTATTTTAAGTATATCTGGAGCTGAAAAATGGCAGTCCTCTTTGTTCTAAATATTAACGGAGGTGGAAACAATCCAAAGTGAAGTATTTACTAAATAATGTTTGCTCTCAATCAGTATTTTTTTCTCTCTTCTTACTCCTTCAAAATAGCCAGGAAAATATATTTACAAGGTTACAAATATGCCTTTTTATTGTCCAGAAAATAGAAAGCTGTAGTTTACGTGGTTGTTATAGTAACATGCTAGGTTGGATCGATCCATCCATTATCTTGCCCATGTAATAAGGTAAGCAAACGGAAAAAGAATATAACCCTTCCTTTGAAAATAGGAAAAAAAAGCACGTGCAATTTTCTTCGTTGTGCAAAGGTGGAAAACTATGAGATGCTAGTTAAGAAGCTCCTCTCTTCCTGCCTAGCACTTGGGTGCAACATGACATTAAAAACTCCTTTCCTACACTCACATGTTTTCTGAAAACAAAAATCCAAATGAAAGTGCTCTCTGATGAACATAGGGAGATGCTCTACTAGGAAAATCACTCAGATGGAGAGCCTTAAAAGTGGAATGGAGTATTTCTGACATCTGTTGAAATACTTTCAGAAACAACAAGTGACTTAATATTTAAAACAATTATATCTGGAACGTAAAATTTTTAAGTCTCAGTAACAAATTTAAAAAATATATTACTTGTTTCTCTAAAGTGTTTTTTGATTTTGAACCATCATCTGTCAAAAGGAATTCTGATGCCATATTTGGATTCAGCACCCTCAAAAAACATCTTTCAAAAACAAGCTAGTAATTTGGTTGATACATGGTGAACAATAACTACTTTGACACTTGCCTCCTCTAAATCCTACATTAAAAGCAGTCTCTTGTCTCAATTATGTACAGGAATACAAGGCTTGTGCAATAATATAAAAAAAATCAGCATTCTACATGCTACATTCAAACAATAAGGGCAGTAGCCTTAAAAACCACTGCAACATTAAAATTACAATTTTTCACTTCATATGAATTATGACTACATGGCTTTAAATTAGAAAAAACAATCCTTGCACTCAAATAAAGGATGACAATAATGCATTTTTAAAAAGTACAGATACTGTCAATAGTACTGTTTCTTTCAGCTGAAACTGAATGAACTTTTAGCAAGCCTGGATGCAATGTGCTGCAGAAAAACTGAGCACAACAGGGGCTCTAAAGGAAATATTTCAAACCACTTCACATATGAGTGAATATCTGCTTATAAGAACATCTCAACACCTTTGAAATATTTATTATCTTAGCAAGACATTGATTTTTATTTTTTCCTCCATTCTATGAGTTGGGACACTAAAGTCAACTTCCCAGATGCAAACCAAAATTCATTTTTAGAATAGACATGCACATCTTACCAGCTTGGTAATCATACAAAGCCACTGCTGTCAGTCCAAGTTCATCTGCATATTCTTCGTAATTCTGCTCTTCTATTAAATAAAATAGATTATTTTTTTCATGTATATGCTTTTAAAATATAACCCTTTATTGTTAATATTTAAATCAAAAAAGGACTCCTTAGTAATTTCAAGGACATCTGCAAGGAATAACCTAGGTTTTTGAAGATGAGGAGGTCCCTTAAAGAAAAACAGCTGTTATGGTTATTTCAGGTACATTAGGGGTCTATTTAAATTCCCGCTGGCAGTATGAGGTTATTACTCATCAGATTTTCTTTCTTGACGCATAGTTCTAGCCCTCATGAAAAAAGAACATGCTGCAGATAACAGTGCTGCAGGGAGATTCTATACTCAGTCTCTACAAGTTGCTCAAAAAATACAGCACACAAAAAAGGTTATATAGTAAACGGATTTCGATTCCATAATAGTAATAGCAATAATACCAACATGCAACTTGCAGAATGGTATCAGTTTTCATTATTAAAGCAAAAGGGTATTTTTTTATGTTTAATTGCGCAAGCACAAGGAGTATTTAGTTGACTTCAGCACTCAACTACTAATAAATTATCAAGACAGACTAAATCATGCAGAAATATCAAATCTGTGCACAACAAAGTTGAGACCAATAAAATCACTCCTGTGTAGTAATGGTCTGTGGTATTAATTCAGAAATGGAGAATGATAAGCACAAAAGATCCGGCAGTACCATGAGTGCATGAGAAATGATGGTCAATGAAGGGCACATCTATTAGCCAATATCACTTACAAATCAACATAAAGGAAAACTCATTTTCTCAACAAATAACACATCAGCCATGATTAAAGCCATAATGTATAGCATATTTGTATACAAGGCAATTACACAATCTGAAATTCTGCAACAAGCATTACATATTTTCTCAGAAGAAATTTCGGGGGTTAATTTGATGCCTTGCCAATAACGAGCTGTAGGTATACATTGGCATAATTAAAGGATGTTGTACTGTATATCCATTATATAGTAGGTTTACTTTTCCCTCTTAATTGGTGTCTGAGAACAGATTTTAGGTAATAAACTTCTGTGTGGAGTAATTCCTTAAATAAGCATAACTTATAAAATGTGAAAATTCCTTTAGTTTACAAAATCTTTAAACCCAGAATGGCAGAGGACTCTTATTTAAATAAGTTATATTTGAGATTATAATTGGATTAATTCCTATTTATAACAACGAACATTATAATTCTTCTGTTTTTACTATCTGTAATTTTGTGTCCATCACCTCCAGCATCCTTTCAACCATTAACGTTCTACCATACTTTGGATCTTGCCTTTACCCTTGGTATAAATCTGCAATCTAGTGGTTCTGAGGGTCTGGGTATTTCTGACTGCCTCAGGTCTTGTCTTGCAGAATATGAACAGCTCTCGCATCCTCAAACAACTTTCTACAGGTAATTTTCATGAACTTTTTCAGCCTGCCTCGAACTTTTTTTTCTAAAAAAAAGACAGATTTTTTTTTCCTTAGGATTATGTCCACTATAGTAAATTAATTAAATTAGTAGATATAATCATAAGATCATATTTGATACCATCAGTAACACGTTTACTCCTGCAACCCATGTACTGTACCTATCACAGTCTTCATTCAAGGAAATGATTTCCTTTTCATTTAGTATAACTCAGATTTGTAATGTTTGTGCAAGCATTACTACCTTAACTAATCATACTCCAATCTACTGTCAAGCTAGTTGGTTCCAGACCTTTTAACATTTCACAATTAAGGGCACTGTATCTCTTACTTATAGAATAATTTCAGTATTTTTCAAGTCAATATTTCTTCACAATCATAGCATATATTAATTTGCCACACAACTTCAGTCTAAAATGAAGTGTATTTTATAAATTTTAAAGGTCTGTTCTGTATTCTTGCAGCTTGCAATGGGGCTAATGCAGGGGTTCTCAGTGTCGGTCATGTGGACCCCCTGTGGCTGCGGGTTTTTGTTTCAACCTACTTCTGTTTTTAACTGGAATCCTGGGTTAGTTAGGTGAACTGTTATTGCCCAGATTCTGTGTTTTGGGAACAATATGGAATTTAGAAAATTTAAGTTTTGGGAAAAAAAAAAATATATTAAAATGTACTAAGCAGTTAAATGGGAATAATGTATTTTTTTTCTTTTTAACAATATTTTCATCTTGACGTTCAATCTACTTTTCCAGGTGTTCTAATTGTTTAATTAATCCATTGTTTTCTAATTAGTGGGTCTAACGCTAAAGTAGTTGCAGCCTTTCATGATTCAGTGTCCTTATGGGTGTCTGCTCTGCTAGTTTTTAATTGTCATTAATAAGATACAACAAAGGGGGAAAACTGCACAGAGAAAGGGCAAAATATAAAGAAAGCAACAAAAGTTAAGCATTTAAATCTATAGCAAAAATGGAAATATTTCTAAATGTCTTATAATAAATGTAAAAATCATGCCACTGTGCTTTCTTAATGTAGAATAAGAGATGAGAAAAAAACAGCTAATTAATTGAGATCAGTGTTAGCAGTTGCTCACTGATTATGAATCTAGTTGAAGCAAAAACCTGAAGCCACAGTGGGCCCCCCAGGACCGACTTTGAGAACCACTGGGCTAATGGATACACAAGTTTACAGGTGAATGAAAAAGCCTTAAAACTTACCAAATACATCCATTTTTCAACCTAAAAATGTATTAATCTTTGTCATGAGATTGCATACATATTGAAAAACATAGTATCCATGTCAATTTAAGAAGGAAAAAAAAACCATAAAGCAAAACACTGTTCTGCCATTTTAAAAGGAGACCATGCATTTTGCTCCCCCTGCTTGTTTTCTGCTTTCTGAGCCAGAGGTGTGGGTTCACCTAGGAATGTCATTGCCAAGCACTGTTATTGAAACATAATGTTGATGCAATGACATGAATTGCTGTCTTTGTTCTGTAGACAACTAGGCAATAACAACTAAAAAAGGCACAATTGCTTTTATTTTTCTCACTATACAGAAGCTTATTTCATTATTTCAGCGTCTGCTTACACCATGTTGTGATACGGGCTCCTGCCTCACTCCACTCACTCAGGGTCAGAGGAAACCACTCTTTTCCTTGGCTCTTTGCCGGCTATGCATCAGAAACACAATCTCTGTCAGAATTTTACTAGCAAACATGCACTCTGTACTAGTAACCTGTCATGTGAGGTTCAGCTAATAGAGCCTCCAAACAAGGCCATAGTTTACAGGCTCAACAAGTGCCTGTTCTGTGGCCTGTGCCTTTGCCCTAGAGTCCTCAGCACTGCCACTGCTGCTCACAGAGCTCCTTTCATGCTTGCTTCGGCAGGTATGTCAGAGCTGTCATTCCTGCCTAACAGCGCCAGGATCAGCAAGAATTTTGCATTAAATACCCATGCATTTACAGATTGATTGTTATCTGTATAAAGTTCAATAAAACTCTTATGTTCTCTTTTCACTTTGTACTACTCAGTGTGAATCTTGCTCTGTAGAATATTTAAAGTAACTCCAAATATAAAATGCTTCAAGCAAGCACCATTTAGGAAAAAAAACAATCATATGATGTGAACATGCATTTGTCTGTTATCACAAGCTATGGCAAAACATAACTTCTGAAAATGTAGAACTTTAGGGGCAAAAAGTAGGATAAGAAGTGTATATTTTGGTGATGGTAGCTCGTCAGGTTGTCATAATTCCACACATGATGTAGACTGAGAGCAGACAAGCTAAAAGACAATCTACTCTTACCTCAAGAAAAAAAAATGATTTCTAGTTTCCTTTCATTAAAACAAGGATGCCTTAGACATGAAAGACGGATTTTCTTGAATCATAACTTATGCTGCTTCAAAGTTGAACGTATTCGGCAAACTTTTCATTCACCTACGGACCTTTGAATCCATTAGTCTCATTGTAAGCTAAACAACCAGACAACATATTTTTTAAATTAAAAAAAAAATACATAAAAAGATTTTTAAGTGACTTTTTATTCATAAATGCACTAAAAAGTAAAAAATATTTTTTTTTCCTTGTACTAAGAATTTGTTGGTCATATGTGACTAAAAATAAAATTGTGGGGTGCCGATAAACGAATGAATTTAGTTAAATTAAAATGCATAGATTCCTTAAATTATTCCAAAAAAAAAACTTACAATTTGGAAATTTCTCCAATTATTATCATTATCTACATACTTTTAACTTTTACAAAATGTGTCATTTTCTTTCCATAGTTAAGCTGGTTAGAAATTTCACTTTAACAAATCTCTGCATTTTAACTGAATTAATTTAATTGAATTTGAAACTATTTTTCCTTTTAACATTTTGCCATTAATTAAAGTGTGGTCATATAAAACTATTGCTAGCTGTTGTGTCCAAATGGTGGTGGTGAAGGAGTGTCCTATAATATTTTCTCATGTAAAAAGTGGTGGATTTTACATATGTAAAATGAAAAGCACCTTGACAGGAAGTGCCAAAAAAGTTATTGTTTGTTCAGCTAAAAGGGAAAGAACTTTTAAAACCACATACCTCTTACATAATGTCCATCTTCATCTGTGTTTTGATAAATGTCTTGTTGATATGTAGGCTCTGACTCTTTCTCATAGCTTGGCTCTTGGTGCTCCGACTCTTGCATTCCATAACTGGGTTCTGACTTGTAAGCCTGAGATGAAGAGGATATACTTTGATCGGACTCATCTCCATAAACATGTTTTTCCTGGTGAAAATATATAAAAGCAGAATTCAGTTAACAATGGATATAATCTGTAATTAAAATTGGTGATTTTCTGGTTTACAAGCAAATTAATATACCTCATATGAAGGGCTGGCAGGTTTTTCTTGGAAATCTGGTTCCGATACTGAAATGGGAGTCTCATTTTCCTTTATCACACCAGCCTCCTTCAAAATACAGTAAAATCCAACTATTAAACTCAGAGTCTATTTCTATATTTAGGAAGCTAACAAGTCCAACAAAAAATGATTACTTTGATTAGATAATTAACAGCAGAAAGCTCATCAAAATGTTTATCCACTAGTCAGGTTTTCAGTTAATATTTAGAGAATACTACTGACATTTATAACCCAAACCACAGTAGCAGAGATTTTAGGTATAAGATGCGGAAAGCCCTTTTCATTATTTGGTGATTATGTAATTAAAGATGAAAAATACCTCCTGCCTGTTCCTGGCTTCTTCTTGCTCTTGTTTTTCGTTAACAAGTCGACGGGTTCGTTCTTCTTCAGCTTTCCTTCGGTCATCTTCCTCTTTTTGTTTTGCAATATTTTCAAATCTGGCTTTTATGCTGCTAGTGTTGCTTGAAGCTATGTGTGAACAAAAAGTAATGTATTTAAAAGTCCAACAGTTTTGAAAGCAAGTTTTATGCACATTTGTGCAATCTGGATTACATCCTTTAAAAATCAATAGCAGATGTGAGTTTACATAAACATCTGAATATTTGAAAGTCATCCATTAAAATATATTTCTTCATATACTGTATCTGGTATTTTTTTGCCACTAATTAAGCTCTGTATTTTGTTATCTGCATTTAATAAAGTGTCTCTATGTTTAATAAAATACTAATATTTCAAAAGAAGGTTCATTTTCCAAACGTTAAGTCTGCAACAACCAAAATTATGCTTCACTTGTATTTAACACTAGAATCCCTGAAGCCTACGAAAAAACTTGCAATCCTGGGCCACCTTAAATTCCTTTGCACCTCTCCATCAGTGTATTTTGTTTTGCAAATTTGTCAGTCAGCACAAACAGCCTGCTATCCCATTCCCCCCACCGCCAGTGCCGAGTCCGTCTCAAAATTCTCAGAGCTCAGGTCTCTATCTGCATGTGAGGTGCCTGGAGTTGTATAGGGTAAATAATATATCCTTATTTGGAATACATACATTTCATGTGTGTTCTGTGTCTACAATAATCTGTGTAAGTGTAGGACGACAGCAACTGCTGAACACATAGCTAAAACAAACTTTTTCCATGTTATACTAATAATGATGTGAAGTGTATAATGTGTGAAGACTTTAGTCCATATATCAAATAAACACATTATTCAATAATACAACTAAAGAAAAAGAATAGATTTTCATGAAGCTGTCAATGAGTTAAAAACCCAAGCTCAAATGTCGATTGACTGGAAGTTGATATGTATTCTTGAACGGTGTAGAGGTAAGAACTGCTGCCTCATAACCCAAAGGTTCCGGGTTGAAGGCCGGGCGCTCCACATTTTGAGTAGTGAGCTGCTATTATTAATACTATAGGATAATAAAAACATACATTTGATTTGAGTCTGTAACATCCAGTGTAAATTTTGGCTACTTGTAGAAGTCAGCATTTGTTTATTATTCAGTTTTATTCTGTCAGTGACGTTCATGTGGCACAATCAACTTGCCTCTCCCTCTCTGAGTTGATGGCATTTACTCCATTCTTTTCACAAGAGCAGTGATGACCACAGTGCTGTGACTGATGCCTGTTCAGAACTATTTGTTGTACCAGCAATCAAAGATACGATGTCTCGTGACGGCTATCAGACTACCATATGACAAATTAAAGCTTCTATCCCTTCAGCAATCTCTTTTATAGTTAGCAAAACTTTACATCAGCCGTTACAGACTGAAACCAAATGCCTCTTTTTGGGCAGATCTAAACACTAGCATGGCGAATTGCTCATGTATTGAAGTGACTTTAGCTGCAGGTGGAAGTCCCATTTTACTTATGGTGCCAAGCAGAGTTGTGTCATGGTGTAGCAGTCTATTATCCAGTGAAATTGTTGTGAAGAAGCTGTCTGTTGTTAAGGTTTTGCCTTTGTCCAGAAACAGCTCCATAAGCTTTATGACCACAGACTTGGAAAGTTTTTGCCCTGAGTTGTAAATCAAAACACAGCTCTCAACAAAATATTGCCAGATGTCCAAGATCTCAGCAGATCTGTCAAAGCGTAAATGCCACATGGTAGTCTGATAGTGGTTATAGGACATTGTATGTTTGATTGCTGGTACAACAAATAGTTCTGAGCAAGCATCAATCACGGCACTATGTTCATCACTGCTTGTGAAAAGAATTGAGATAAATATCATCAACTCAGAGAGAGAGAAGGAAGTTCATTGTACCATGTGAACATCACTGACAGAATAAAACTGAATAATAAAAAAAAAAACAAGTGCTAACTTTTACAAAATTTACAACAGGTGTTACCGACTAAAATCAAAAGGTACAGGTATGTTTTTATTATATTATAATAATCATAGCAGCAGCTCACTACTCAAAATGCGGAGCGCCCAGCCTTCAACCCGGAACCTTTGGGTTATAAGGTAGCAGTTCTTACCTCTACACCAATACAAGAATGCATATAAACTTCCTGTCAATTGAAAATTGAGCTTGGGTTTTTAACTCATTGACAGTAACATCTAAATCAAATGATTTTTTTCCTTTGGTTATATTCTTGAATAAAAGTGCATGTGTTTATTTAATATTTGGACTAAAGCTTTCACACATTATACACACTTCACGTCATTATTAGTATAACATGGAAAAAGTTTCTGCTTTAGGTACGTGTTCAATAATTCCTGCCTCACATTTCATCCTACATGTATACAAATCATTGTAGACTCGGAACACATATGAAATATATGTATTCCAAATAATGATATATTATTTACCCTGTACAACTCCAGGCACTTCATTGCCAGATAAAGAGACTTGACCTCTGAGAATTTGGTGACGGACTCTGCTTGTGTTGGGTTGGTGGGACAGCAGGCTGCTTGTGCTGATCGACACATTTGCAAAACAAAACATGCTGATGAGGAGTGGTGTGGAGGAATTTAAGATGGCCCGGGACTATGAGTTTTTTTTGTAGGCTTCAGGGATTCTAGTTAAACAATACTGCTAGAGCAAAGATATTGTTCTTTGAAAAAAAAGTACCATCTTGTCTTTATTATCGATAAGATCAATTCAAAAATATTTACTTTTGTTAACATAAAATATTATCTACCTTATTTACTTTTTCCACTTGATTTATTGGGTACAAGTTAAAGTGTGTCACAATCCATCCTAGCAGTATCAGGCAAAATGAAATGAGAGCTCATCATCAGGCACATTCATAAACAATTTTTCTGCACATTCATACGCAGCACAAACTACTACACTCTGTTGTATTAATAACATCAATCGTTACTGCTTATATATATAAATTTGGATGTACTAACATCTCTATTTTCCTTTAACCCTTAAACTGCCACATACTTGGGGGTTAATGCACCCCTGGACACCAAATACTTTTTTGCTGCACTTTTTAAGTAAACATCACAATTCACAAAGGAAAATTGTAAGGGAACACATTTTTTTCATGCAAAGAGGATCACAATTACTGCAACACTGATCATTTTACACACTGCCAATGAAGTGTAAAAACTGTTATTTTTTTTTATTTTTTTTTTTTAACTAAACTACTGGAACAATATATACAAGGTGCAACTGACGCCACTGATGAAATTCAGTAAATCACCGAGGCAACTGCGCTTGAAACGGCTGCACGTAAGCACACAGATAAATGCAGATGTTTGCAGGCTAGTCTAGTGTAGCGACTGAATCCCAGGGACAGTGATGCTGCAGGGCGGCAGTGGTCATGAGCTGGCTGCTCAATGAATGTACAGCACTGACTGATCAGCTCCGGCATGATGGCAAATTGCACTGGGAAGCGACTACCGCCAGTTGCATCGTTCAACGAATGTATGTTGCCGAATATACTTGGCTCTGGCGTGCTGGCAAATTGCACTGGGAACCGACTTTAGCCGGTTGAGGAGTTCAATGAATGTACGTCTCCAAATATCCTCGGCTCCGACGTGCTGGCAAATAGCACTGGGATCCAACTTTACCCAGTTGCGGAGTTCAATGAATGTATGTCACCGAATATACTCGGTTCCGGCATGCTGGCAAACTGCACTGGGAAGCGACTTTAGCCGGTTGCGGCATTCAACGAATGTACGCTGCCAAATATACTCAGTTCCGGTGTGCTGGTAAATTGCATTGGGAACCGACTATAGCCAGTTCCAGCATTTTAAGGATTAATATAAAGGTTGAATGGGACACATTTTTTGACATAAAAGAAACACATTTAAAATCACTGCATTAACAAAACAGAATAATAAACCCATTATTTTTCATAAACCTTTCCCATCTTTGGTAAAAATGCAACTTCTTACTCAGAATAAATTTTTGATTTTTCACAGTTCATGTAATGTTTTAATTCACTTTTTTTTGCATATTTAAATCTTCCCAACACATCCCCCCTCTCATGGCCTTATAAGAAAAAGAAATAAAAAGACTCATTATGAGCAAGAAAAACAATGGATAATTAAGGCTATCTGAAAAAGTCCATTATTTGGAGCCTATAAATTAAATTACCTGCTTCCAAAGGTTTTGTTCTCTGATAGGCAGGACTTGGTTTCTGAACATCATCAAAGGAGCCTGCACTCTGAGAGGAAAATGCAAATGATTATCTAGAAATGTCAGAAGATATTTGTTTTGTTTCATTATTTCATTAATAAGATAAAGTTAAAGCAAAGAGCTACTTGTGACTTTTGTGTAAAGGGGTCTTGGTTTTTCTTTTTGTGTTTGTGACAAGTGCTTACATAGTTAACTGTTGCTCATTTGGAGGCAAAAGAACAATGACAAAATATTAATAAAAACATCTCTCTTAACCAGCAAAGCTTCTAATTATGTTTTTCACTTCTGAAATAAAGCATAATCTTTGTAAGTGTGCTTTATTAAAACACCCTTTTTAAATATGTATTGCATTTAGTGTTACCAATTAAAACTAATGCTGTATTATTGCTATTTTAAGTTTTCTCCATTTTCTTTCTTTAAGCATTTTATTGATTTTTTTAAAGCAAATAACATTCCATACAAGCAAGTCAAATTTTACAAAACTAAGTTCACATCAAATCAAGCCCCAATCAGGAGAAACAGGGCTAGGCCAGAGTAAAACTTTTATAGTAGGAAAAATAAGCAAGTAAATAAATAAAATAATTAAAACAAATAAAGTATGAGAATAAACACTTCCTCAATTTCAATGCTTATTCGAAAATGTTATTGATTAGATCCTGCCAGATTTTAAAAACGTTTTGCACAGATCCTCTAAGTGAGAATCTGATTTTTTTCTAATTTCATATAATATATAACAGTCTCCCACTGACCTAAAAAGGTGGTTTAGGATTCTTCTAGTTCAGCAAGACAAGTCTACGTGCCAATAGTGAAGTAAAGGTAATTACAGTTTGTTTGTCCTTCTCCACCTTAAGCCCACCTGAAGTATACCAAACAGCTGTTAGTGGATTAGGAGGGATTGTGACACCAAGGCTGCTTGAAAGGAATTTAAAGATTTTGATCTAAAATGATGTTAATTTGGTGCACGCCCAAAACATATTACCCAATGAGGCTGGAACTTGATTATAACATTCGCAGGTTAGATCTTGCCCTGGAAACATTTTGGACAATTTTAAACGAGACAGATGTGCTCGACAGATGATTTTTTAACTTTTAACATATGGAGCTCGAGTGATTTCTTTGCATCACTGCCTTCCACTCCTTTTCTGAGATGTTGTATGACAAGATCCTTTTCCCACTGTACTCTGGAATCTTTGAAAGGGAGGGACTTTGTTTTGTATATTACAGAAATGCTGTCTGAATCCTCAAGATTGATCAATATTTTTCTGGAATAGAAATAGGTGGGAGGTGAGGAAAATTGGGCAGGGTTTATTTAGCAAAGTTTCTCATTTGGAGGTAGTGAAAGAAATGTGTTGCAGGAAAGTGAAATTTGGAGTGTAATTGTCCGTAGGATGCGAAGATGTTGTCTATGTGCAAATCTAGTGATTTAATCCCAAATGTTTTCCAAACATTAAAAACTGCCTACGTTAGAGAGGGTGGAAAAAGGCGGTTAGGGTGCAGAGGTGCCACAGATAAAAGCTTCTCTGTCTTGAAGTACTTCCTACATTGGTTCCATATTCTGAGTGAATGAAGCACAATTGGGTTGTTAGTATATTGGCGATAATTTGTATTTACTGGGGTACAAATCAAGGAATATAAAGCAGCGCTGCAGGATTTTATTTCTATTGCAGAGCAAGCCTGTGTATGTTCATCTATTTCTGTCAATGTCCAGGTATATTTGCCACTCAGTAATAAAACTGAAAGTTAGGTAGAGCCATACCACCTACTGTCTTAGGTCTTTGTAGTGTCGACCTTTGGATACATGGATGTTTTGAATTCCAAATAAGTGAGGTTATGATTGAATCTAACTTCTTAAAAAACATTTATTGATGTATACTGAAATGCTTTGAATTAGAAAAAGAACCTTTTGAAGGATATTCATCTTGATGGTGTTAATTCTTACAGCTAAAGGGTGTACTCACACTAGGCATGTTTGTTCCATACCCAATTTTCCCCCTCTCTACTCCACCTTCTGGCCTGCACTCTCACGTTCTGGGCCCAGGCATGCTTTTGTCATCACCATGCTGCTTTGTGTAAAGCCAAAACAAAAACACTACGTGACAGCACGCATGTCAAAATGATTTTCCTTGCTTTGTGGTTTTCTGGAGTTGTGTAGGACAACGCTCTAACCTCTTACATATTGATTGAGAGTGCAGTGCTGCATTTTGCTGTTAATTATGCTACATGTACGAGAAGACTTTCTTATGGAGACAAATGATTTTAGGGGAGGAATTTGCAGCTTTTCTTGCCAACTACAATTCACGTTCATCTGTAAGGTGAGAATAAAAACCTGGTTTTAACTGAAATGGTATCGAACGAAATGACACTGCTTCATTGAAGTCATGTCTGTGAGCTGTACTCTGTCACATTTAGTAATCACAGTTCCGGGATCTTACTGAACAATGCGTGGGTCCAAGAAGGCCAGGGCATGACACGGTTGGCCAGGCACACAGCGATCACACTAGTCAAACGAACTACACTTTGGTGGGGTTACATGTTGACAAATGTGCTCGAGCGTGGAACAAACTGCAAGTGTGAGTACACCCTAAGAGGCATATAAAACTGTCTTCATAGAATATCACTGTTGATTATCTTATTATTAATAATTTAATGCACTAATACTAATAATTTCTTTTATCATTGCTTTCTATTTCTGGTATCCTGAAGTGGCATTCTGCACCACCTATACCCTGCTGTCCATCACAATAGTCAGATTGCCTTGTGCAGGTAGTCACTGTAAACGGAGCATGGCCCGATCGATCGATCGATCGATCGATCGATCGATCGATAGATAGATAGATAGATAGATAGATAGATAGATAGATAGATAGATAGATAGATACTTTATTAATCCCAATGGGAAATTCACATTCTTCAGCAGCAGCATACTGATACAATAAATAATATTAAATTAAAGAATGATAATAATACAGGTGAAAAAAAAAACAGACAATAACTATGTATAATGTTAAATATTAACGTTTAACCCCCCCTGGTGGAATTAAAGAGTCGCATAGTTTGGGGGAGGAACAATCTCCTCAATCTGTCTGTGGAGCAGGACAGTGACAGCAGTCTGTCGCTGAAGCTGCTCTTCTGTCTGGAGATGATACTATTAAGTGGATGCAGTGGATTCTCCATAATTGATAGGAGCCTGCTGAGCGCCCTTCGTTCTGCCACAGATGTTAAACTGTCCAGCTCCATGCCAACAATAGAGCCTGCCTTCCTCACCAGTTTGTCCAGGCGTGAGGCGTCTTTCCTCTTAATGCTGCCTCCCCAGCACACCACTGCGTAGAAGAGGGCGCTAGCCACAACTGTTTGATAGAACATCTGCAGCATCTTATTGCAGATGTTGAAGGAAGCCAGCCTTCTAAGGAAGTATAACCGGCTTTGTCCTTTCTTGCACAGCGCATCAGTATTGGCAGTCCAGTCTAATTTATCATCCAGCTGCACTCCCAGATATTTATAGGTCTGCACCATCTGCACACAGTCACCTTTGATGATCACTGGGTCTATGAGGGGTCTGGGCCTCCTAAAATCCACCACCAGCTCCTTGGTTTTGCTGGTGTTCAGGTGTAGGTGGTTTGAGTCGGACCATTTAACAAAGTCATTGATTAGGTCCCTATACTCCTCCTCCAGCCCATTCCTGATACAGCCCACGATAGCAGTGTCATCAGCGAACTTTTGCACATGGCAGGACTCCGAGTTGTATTGGAAGTCCGATGTATATAGGCTGAACAGGACCGGAGAAAGTACAGTCCCTTGTGGCGCTCCTGTGTTGCTGACCACAATGTCAGACGTGCAGTTCCCAAGACGCACATACTGAGGTCTGTCTTTAAGATAGTCCACGATCCATGCCACTAGGTATGAATCTAATCCCATTATAAAGTACATTCCTGGAAATGTTCGCAATTCTAGACTCATTTCTATGCGGAGACAGTCTTGCTACTTTGACTGTGTGTTTGTTTACCTATTGCTTTTGCAATGTAGTAACTTTGCTCCCAGGAACTAATTTGTTCCTGTACAATACAGGCCCTGGACAACTTGGGGTCCCTGGCCACTTTCATGTGTTGCATTCTTACCACACAACAGGAATTGTAACCTTTATGCAAAATGTGTGACGTGAAACACATTTGCATATCCCTTCAACAAATCCCCATCTGTTGTATCCCAGATGTGAAATGCTGTTTGTCTTCTAAAATTATCAATGAGAAAATGTCACACAATCACTTACATTGCTTCACTACACATGATTGAAAAAACAAACCAAAAAAAAAAAACCAAACTGTCAGATCCAGTTATTTCAAACAACTATAAACTCACTTAAAATGGCACTGCAATCCCCCCCCCGCACAGTAAAATATAAAGTACAAAGCCCGCATGAATTTTACATCAGCTGTGCCTTGTTACATATTGACAGATTTGCCACAATTTTAGATACTTGGCACACTTTGCTCAGAACTGCATCATGCGGTAAGTATTGAAAAAAAATATGTAGCACATCTATTGTTAATAACTATTGCTTGGCAAATTAGCATATAGTAATTTCACAATACCAGAATTTTTGTATTTAATACAAAAACCAGTTAAATTTTACAATACTAAATACCTTTCAATACCACTGCAAAAAAGAAATACCATTTGATGGCTTTTTATTAAAGTATTTCGATTATTAAAGTGAACAATATTGTGCCTTTTCAGTAATACAATATAAAATACTAGCGAACCCGCGGTGTACCATACGCCGCATAATCAGGCCGCTTTTTTAATGATTTTTAAGCACAGGGAGAAAATTAACATTTGAAAAATCGGTAGGTGCTCGGATGCGGAGGGCGGAACGGGAGGAGAGGGGAAGGACGCCCATTCCGCCCCCTCCGTCATGCTAGTCTGCTGATTTCTCGTTTAGTATGCACTGCCTGCTCATGTGCCCACCCCCAACTCGTCACCTGAGTCGTTTTCCTTTTTGCACAGTCCACATGCACCTGTGAGTCACGTAGACTTTTCATTGTTCTTTGCGGTTTTGGCTGCTTTTCTATATATAATCCACCAAGTCACCCGACCACGGTAGTAGCGAGGGGGGTGGGAGGGGGTGTGTACAAAGGGCAGGGATGTAATCAGTGTGAGCGTATGACCCACTAGCCAACCCGCAGTGTAGCATACGCCGCATAATTATGTATTGATGGGTGAACACTTCCTGAACGACACAGTTGTCCAAATAGAAGTGAAAACAAAATCGAGCCCGGTGCATTCTTTAACTGCCTTGTAGCACAGTGGTAGTGTTGCTGCTTTGCAGCAAGATTTTGGGTTTGCTTCCCGGTTCCTCCCTGTGTGGATAGCGCTTTGAATACTGAAAACACCGATATATCAATGTAATGAAGTATTATTATTCTTATGTGTCCAGTGCTCTCTCTGTCATACGTGCACGCCTGTATGTGTGTGTGTGTCGCTCGCTCGCTGCACGTGTTCCTGCAGGCATACCAGTAAGTGAATGAAAAGATGGAACTCTGGAGATAGCAACATACAACTGTCTGTGACTGAACACTGGTTTTGGCTGATACTTGCATATCTTTTTGAAAGTTTGGCCCTGTGCCTTATTAATTGCCATCGCAAAGGCAAATCTAACAGGAAATTGTCTTCGTGTTAAAGTAAAAGGCAAATTATCCGCGACAAACTGTGTTACATGCTGCATACCAACCCGTGGCGTAGAGGTGGGTGGTATGACCAAAATTCCATATCACGGTATTTTTCTAAATTCTGCCGGTTTCACGGTATTAGACGGTATTTTTTTTCCCCATGCATGAGTGGATGTTAACCACATTTTCCACTGCAATTACTGCAGTAGACTGGCTAAGAATAACCTATTCGACTGTTATGAGAATTGTACATCGTACAAAAAGACATTTTAATGTGCACACAAGTATTAATCCAGGTTTGCATGGCCCCATAAAGTGATAGTTTTCAAGGGGGTGGCACTAAAGAGAAGGAATCACATTGCATGACAGATGCAGTCAAAATATAGAACCTTTTAATTGAACAAATTTTTCAAAAGCTTAAACTATGATTTTGACAACATATTTTCAACCATCCAAAGAGGCATTTAGAATATCCAGAAAAATATCCAGAGGTGTTTGTCAAAAGTTAGATTGCACTGAACACGTCTTAGAAAAGGAATAGTAAATATTTTTTGTAAACCAACTACACTTTCTGTTAATGTTAACAATCTCTGTCCACTGACACATTAAAGTGACTTTTTAAACAATTTTACCATCATTAAACTGCATAATATTTAAACTAATAAATAATAACAATAAAATACATAATAGTATTACTGATAGTTGTACCATTACTTGAAGGCTTCAAGCCCAGGTGCATTACACAGTATTCACCAAATTAAAATAAAATAAAATAAAACAAGTGCAATTTGGTGATGACATCTTTACCAACTGTACCATCATTTAGGCAAACTGCATTAATATGGACCTTGCTTCAAGCTAAGCTATATACATAAATAATAAAACTGCAACTTGCATTTATAATGCTGTTTGTGGTATAGCCCTATGGAAGTGCATTAGGGCCACTGTGAAGAAAAAAAAATATGGACACGGAAGAAAAAAACAAACTATATGTCGAGAATAAATTCAACATGTTGACTTTATTCTCGACATTTCCACTTTAATGTTGACGCTTATGTCAAGATTAAAGTTGATATTTCCACTTTAATTTTTAAAAAAACTATGAGAATAAAGTAGAATGTTGTAAACTAAACTTCATCCTAAAATCAATGTTTAATTTACTAGATTTTCTCAAACCCCGTCATAAGTTAATGCAGCACATCAAATACTTTGTGTTAAGTGTTCCCCGACCCAGTCGTTAATCACTACGCTTCTTAAACTGACTTCCTCTGCACTAAGAGCAGGCGCCTGCAGCAATCACCACACAGAATCCATTCACTTCATGATATTCCTGCTCTCTACCAAAACCCCAGTTCCTATCTTTCCTTTTTCTTTCTCCACATTACCAATCACCAGACGATAAACGTCTTTGTGAAATTAAAACTAGTTATTAACTTACCCGACGGAGTGTTCAGAACTTTAAAAATATCTTCGTTATACATTTTTAATTATGCCATCCATTCAGAGTTGCGCCCATCTCTGAACGAGTCGCCAGCACATTGCAGAATGAATACAAGCAAAACATACACTAGGAGGGTCAATATAGAACAACAAAACCCCACATCCTACATGACTTTGAAAGGAAACTGAAGCACGCCGAGTAAACCCACCAGAAAAACATGCAAATACAAGGCAGGCACGCCGCCGTGCCCCCATATGATTAATGCATGCTTTAATGCATTTCACCATGAAAATTATATTAAGTATTTATCTTAGCATTCTAAATGTTCAGAGAGCAGGAAGATCATGAAGTGAATGTATTCTGTGCGGCGATCACTGCCGGCGCCTCCTCTTAGTGCAAGAAGAAGTCAGTTTAAGAATCACTTAACACAAAGCATTTAATGTGCTATACAGTAATCCCTCCTCCATCGCGGGGGTTGCGTTCCAGAGCCACCCGCGAAATAAGAAAATCCGCGAAGTAGAAACCATATGTTTATATGGTTATTTTTATATTGTCATGCTTGGGTCACAGATTTGCACAGAAACACAGGAGGTTGTAGAGAGACAGGAACGTTATTCAAACACTGCAAACAAACATTTGTCTCTTTTTCAAAAGTTTAAACTGTGCTCCATGACAAGACAGAGATGACAGTTCAGTCTCACAATTAAAAGAATGCAAACATATCTTCCTCTTCAAAGGAGCAAACAATTCAATAGGGCTGTTTGGCTTGTAAGTATGCGAAGCACCGCGGCACAAAGCTGTTGAAGGCGGCAGCTCACACCCCCTCCGTCAGGAGCAGAGAGAGAGAGAGAGAGGAGAGAGAGAGAGAGATAGAGAGAGACAGATAAAAAAATCAATACGTGCCCTTTGAGCTTTTAAGTATGCGAAGCACCGTGCAGCATACTTAAAAGCTGCACACAGAAGGTAGCAACGTGAAGATAATCTTTCAGCATTTTTAGACGAGCGTCCGTATCGTCTAGGTGTGCAAACAGCCCCCCTGCTCACACCCCCTATGTCAGGTTCACAGATAGTCAGCGCAAGAGAGAGAGAAAGAAAAGTAAGCCGGGTAGCTTCTCAGCCATCTGCCAATAGCGTCCCTTGTATGAAATCAACTGGGCAAACCAACTGAGGAAGCATGTACCAGAAATTAAAAGACCCATTGTCCGCAGAAACCCGCGAAGCAGCGAAAAATCCGCGATATATATTTAAATATGCTTACATATAAAATCCGCGATGGAGTGAAGCCGCGAAAGGCGAAGCGCGATATAGCGAGGGATTACTGTATAACTTATGACGGGATTTGAGAAAATCTAGTAAATTAAATATTCATTTTACGATGAAGTTTAGTTTACGATGTTCTACTTTAATGACAAATTACGAGAATAAAGTCAACATGTCGACTTTAATCTTGACATAAATGGCGAGAATAAAGTATATTGTATATTGTAATATATACTGTATTGAAAACAAATAAAACAAGTACAACTTGGCTTGCAGTGTATTATCCAGTAGTATACAAACAGTATTTACACATCTGACCTTTTAAAACTAAAGTATCTCCAGGCGACGGACGTGACTCCTTTTTTTCAGCAAAAGTTCTTCTGTTCATCATTTTCAACTTTATCGTCGGCTTCAGTTTCAGAATGCTCTCTGTCCATTTTTCACATTTCACAGAACTTTATTTGCGCATTTATTTATTTATTTAATTTTGTCCGAAATAGTCCTCCATATACCTATGCTACCGCCCACTATTTGGTGGTGTAGCAGTGAAAAAGAGCCCTAGGGCAACAAATCTGTGTTTAGCTGTGAAAAAGGTCCCCACTTGAACAGTTTCCCGCTGCGCCACGTTCCGAACGTCGTTTAGGCAATTTAAACCGGTGTTGCGGTGTAAGAAAAATCCATATCATAAAAAAAAATAAAAAACGGTTTTCGGTATGAACCGGTATACCGCCCAGCACTACCGTGGCGTACTATACGCCGCATAATCACGCCGCTTTTTAAATGTTTTTTAAACAGAGGTAAAAAAAATGAATATTTGCAAAATCCGTAACGCTGCTTTCAGTAAGTACAATGGACACGTGTTTAATTTGTCGGCCACTTTTTGCCAGCCGTCTTTTCTGGTTTGGGCTGCTTTTGCAGTGTTACTGGTTGTGCATATTAAATCTTGAAATCCTTCGAGTAACTAACACCCACACACCCAGCTTGTGTGAAAAAAATGCGCCCGTTCTTTCATCATTTTGTTGCACCCTATCAAAGACTTGCTGATCATGTTTTCTAGACTCAATATACATTGGCTTTTCACTCAGCACGGGGGCGCACATTCATCTCGGACTATTACATCCTGCTAGAATAATTTGCTACATGGCTGCGTTTGAAAAACCGACTTATCCCAGATGAGTTTCACCGGCATTAACGATTAGGAATCTGGTTGGAACAAAATCCTGCATTCACAGGGGTTCATCAGGACCGAGTTTGGGAAACTCTATGAGGAGGGGCAGAGTTTCTGGGCGGGGCTTCGTTGTTCCTTTCCCATGGTTTTCAATGGTGGACACGGTCGGGTGTCGTAACCAAAAAGAATAATGAAAAGTCAACGTGGCTCAGAGGTGCATGTGGACTCCTAGCACAGACGAAAGGGACTAACTGGGCGATCCTCGAGTTTTTGCGTCCGGGCACATGAGCAGGCAGTGTGAATGCCTAGAGAGCGAGGATAGACGCGGGCTGGGGAAAAAGGAGTGTTGGTGGGCGGGGAAACGTCTTCCGTGTTCCTGCAGGACCATCTAGGAAGATGCATGTTTGTCGCGGATGCGGTGGGCGCCGGTCGGGGGAACGTTTTCCGTGTTCCTGCAGGACCATCTAAGAAGACGCATGTTTGTCGCGGATGCCGGTCGGGGAATAAGGAGTGTTGGTGGGCGGGGAAATGTTTTCCGTGTTCCTGCAGGACCATCTAAGAAGACGCATGATTGTCGCGGATGCGAATTGCTGTATGTAGCGTGTAAAACACAGTTTGCTATGGTGCATGTGTACTGTAGCACAGACAAACATAAATGACTGCGTTTTTTCCGAGTCATCGCGTCCGAGTTGGCGTGGCTCTGCGAGCTGTCGTTGTATCCAATGGTCTTAGAGTTGGTGGGCGTGGCTCCTTCCTGCGTGCGCCATTGGCGTCTTACTTGTCGGCGGTTTACTGAATCCACACCCCTTCCGGCGTGCTTTCTATGGGTGGCTACTTGTCGGTGGCTTAGTGAATTTATATATATATATATATATATATATATATATATATATATATATATGTATATATATCTATCTATCTATACTAATAAAAGGCAAAGCCCTCACTCACTCATCACTAATTCTCCAACTTCCCGTGTAGGTGGAAGGCTGAAATTTGGCAGGCTCATTCCTTACAGCTTACTTACAAAAGTTAGGCAGGTTTCATTTCAAAATTCAAAGCGTAACGGTCATAACTGGAACCTCTTTTTTGTCCATATACAGTAATGGACGGCAGCTCGCTGGCCGTGGGAGGCAGGGTTGCGTATCACGTCATCACGCCTCACACGTAATCACGTGAACTGACTGTGAAGGAGAAAGGACGGCCTTATATGGCGTTCATTTATAAAACAGCGGACAGGCTGTGTAAAGGCAGCTTCACAAAAAAACAGATCCTTAACAAATTGTTATTGGTATATTTTCCCTCAGTTTAAAAAGGTTTTCTTTTCTTCTTAATAAAAATTTAAAAGCAGAACTTCGCCGCTGCAAAGCGCGCCTGACTTTATTGAAAAGAAACTAAACTTGCAGTGCCGCTATTCAATGACACTTGCCTAACGCCTGACTTTATTGAAAAGAAACTAAACTTGCAGTGCTGCTATTCAATGACACTTGCCTAACACCTGACTTTATTGAAAAGAAACTAATCTTGCAGCGCCACTATTCAATGACACTTGCCTAACGCCTGACTTTATTGAAAAGAAACTAAACTTGCAGTGCTGCTATTCAATGACGCGCCGCTATTCAATTACACTTGCCTTACGCCTGATGAGCCAAGAATTAGGGCGAAACACGTGTCGCGTACTCTTTGCATTATTTGACAGTAAACTATTTTCAACCATTCTATGATCTGCTTCTCACAACTGAAGGCACCGTGGCTGATGTTAGCTGACTTGCTGGCCAACCATAAGCGTTACCTGGTAGGTAACCACCCATACAATCAGATTGTGATTCAGACTACGAATGCCGTGAATGTAATTACCCCGATCTACATGCTGTCAAATAAACGAACCACACGCCATGAAGCAATGTTAAGGGCTTCACCTCTAGCTCCGAGGTTCGATTCCCGTAAGCGAGTGCAGTGAGTGTGTACGCCTGATGAGCCAAGAATTAGGGCGAAACACGTGTTGCGTACTCTTTGCATTATTTGACAGTAAACGATTTTCAACCATTCTATGATCTGCTTCTCACAACTGAAGGCACCATGGCTGATGTTAGCTGACTTGCTAGCCAACCATAAGCGTTACCTGGTAGGTAACCACCCATACAATCAGATTGTGATTCAGACTACGAATGCCGTGAATGTAATTACCCCGATCTACATACTAGAGAAAACCTCAATGGAAGAAGAAACAGTGTGTAAGCATACATATTAACACATGTGCAATTAAACGTGTGCATTTACAGGGTGATTTCTCAGGCTTAAAAGCTCGCCTTTTATTAAAAAGGTAAATGCAAACTGTTTTCATTCTGAAGGGCAAAAACCACGTTGGATTTCAGCTGTTAAACGCGCAAAAATGTCGGTACACCAGATAAATAAGCGCAACATATTATCAGTTGTATTGTATGCTTACAATACATATAGAAATGTGTTAATCGTTAACTAATAGTATGGGATGGTGTTTTTCGACTCGCGCCTTGATTTAAACGATTCCATGTCTTGGTGGGTTTGCGTAGCTTATTGTCAATATCTTTACTCCTGTTTTTAAGACTTATTGACAAACGGGCTTTCACGAAAAAAGTTAGGGCTTTGCTACAGGATACACCCTCCACAAGTTAAGGAAGTAAAAATAAAGGTATATATTTCTGTTTTATTTAAACCTTTTAAGTTCGTATGCATAGCCCCATTTGGCTGTTTTAGTTTTTTTTTTTCTTTCTTCAGTAATATTTAATCTCCTTAAAGAAAAACAACATATGCATTTTACTTTTTTTGTATCTTTTAGTAATATTTTAGTGTAAAAGGATAACCAGTATTTAAACCTTTTATGTTACTTTATAAAGTTATTTTACACAATGTTGAAAAATTAATAAGAAAGCTACATATTTTGGCAGCTGCTGCTTTAATTTTCAATGAAATGAAAAAAGCTCTCCAAGAGAAAACCTCAATGAAGAAGAAACAGTTTGCACTATCTAAAAATCAGAAACCCTCATTTATAAAAGTTTGCTGCAGATGACTTAACTGAAAATAAATGAATAGTTCCTATGTGTATAATACATATTTTTCTATTTTACTTATGCCTTTATTCCACCAACTTACAACATCTGAGGTACAATTTGTTACATTACTTTTGTTTTTTCCAGCACAGGCAGGTGAAGTGACTTCCTCAGGGTCACACAGTGGCGTCAGTACCAGGATTTGAACTGACAAGCTCCGGGTTTGCTGAAATATTACTGAAGAAAGAAAAAAAACGAAAACGGGCAAATGGGGCTATGCATACAAATGTTCATCCATCCATTATCCAACCCACTATATCCTAAATACAGGAGCCAATCCCTGCCAACGCAGGGCACAAGGCAGGAAACAAACCCCGGGCAAGGTGCCAGTCCACCGCAGGGCGCACACACCCACACACACCAGGGACAATTTAGAATCACCAATGCACCTGACCTGCATGTCTTTGGACTGTGGGAGGAAACCGGAGTACCCGGAGGAAACCCAGACAGACACGGGGAGAACATTCAAACTCCACGCAGGGAAGCGAACCCGGGTCTCCTAACTGGCACCTTTCACTGCGCCACCATACTGCCCGCATACAAACTTAAAAGGTTTAAATAAAACAGAAATATATACCTTTATTTTTACTTACTTAACTTGTGGAGGGTGTATCCTGCAGCAAAGACCTAACTTTTTTCATGAAAGCCCCTTTCAGTCAATAAGCCTTAAAAACAGGTGTAAAGCTAAACTTGCAGCACCGCTATTCAATTACACTTGCCTAACGCCTCTCCTAAGGGCAGATACTGTGGGATCTGGGCATCAGTCAGAGCACCAATCACAGGCCCGATTAGAAAGCGGGAAGCTGTGATTTGTCGTCTCCCTCCCATGTAACAATCACAGCCCGTGTTACAACGCACTATGTATGTATGTATGTATATATAGATATGTGTATATGTAGATATGTGTATATATATGTTTACATAACCTCTTTAACACACTACTTCTCTGCTGCGAAGCGCGGGTATTTTGCTAGTATATATGTGTGTGTATATTATATATATATATATAAATACTAAAAGCAACAGCAGCTTTAAAATACTTGTATATATCAAGGACTTACAAACAAACAAGTACTGGCATTCATAAATATCAAAATACTATGCAATGCTTGAACTTGAATGTGTGGCAGAAGTTGGGATCACCCCCACTATAACAACAAATGGAGTTTGTAATCTTGGGGGGATTTCAATATAGGTATTATGAAGAATGGTATCAACATAAACTACATTATATATCTTTCTAAATTTATTCTGACATTTTCTGTCCAGTAACTAAAAACAACTGCTCAAAACCAATACCAGATATAAAAATTCAAACATTATAATATGTACTGCTGAATTAGTAAATTCCAAGATAATTCAGGATATTTCCATTTAAGCAAACTCTTTAAAGCTGTTTTTGTAACAACGTGCTTTCGAAGTCTGGCTTGGCAGTGAACCATTCTATTAGGTTTGTAAGATTTTATATTAGAATCATTAGCTGGTTAAAAATATTACTGATGAATAATATTTAACCAATGTTAAATTGGGGGGGGGGGGGGGGGGGGGGGGAGGTCTTGAGGTTGCTGGAAAGGGGTATGTTGGCAAATAAGCAGCTGCTTACAGGGGAGGGCCATCAGTTATGGCACGATGGCCACGTGGCACTATTCCCCTAGGGTGATCCAGCTTGCAGGATCCTAACTGTTGAGGACTCAAGCAGCTGGACCAGGCCAAGTGGACACCCATGTAACACCTAACTGCAGCAGATAGATGATCATTTCTGGAGGGTGTGACTGGACCATGCGTCTGCCTGGGGGGTTGCCAACCAGGATCCTGAGCTGTTTCGTTGTGGGCTGGGTGTGGCAACAACACGCTGTATCAGTGCATGCTCCCCAACCTGACCCGACTCCAAATCCTTTTGAATATCATCATCCTCAAACCACACTTAATAAATCCTGAATGCTGTTGTCCTCCATTTTGTTGTATTGAGCTCCATCTTTAACAATAACTTGCCAAAGTCCAAACGACTAACGGCACCAGTGTTTGTGGTCAACCCATCAGTACAATTCATCACCTGAGCCACACCACAATAGCTTCTGTTTGTACGAAATGGACATATGTTCAAGGAAGGGAAAAAAAAAGTACCAGGAACTATCTACCAGGAACTACAAATGACTTTCTGCTGTGGAAATGCTACAAAAGTTCCTGAGTTTCTAAAAAATCATTGAATCCTGATCCTGCAGTCGGAAAGTGCCTATAGAATAAATAAGTGCTTGCTGTTTTAACTTTGTAAAGCAGCATTCTGCCGCAATTCTCAGTTGTCAAACAGCAGCTTACAAGACCCTGGTCAATGACTTGCAAAACAGAAAAAAAGAGAACATGTCAACTCCCCCAGGCTCCCCTCCAAAAAAAACAAAAAAAAAACCACCAAGGCTCTGATCTACAATATTAATTGTTAAACACTGAATCCACTTTTATGGTACCCAAGTGTACTTTTATTTAACACTAAGAGGAGGTCAAAATCTTAAATTTTCTTGCTTTTTATTCTGAAAATGAAACTTATGATTACTGCTTGCATTCTAATCAATACTAAGACTGAAACTGGCAATCATTAAAAGAATTGCAATATTTTCTCATGGCATATTTAGTGTTTTTTATAAAGCAAATAAATGAAAAAAATGCCAACCAGCCCTACTTCTGCAATCAGTCTTAGGCAATCATCAGTATTAAGTCTTTACAGTTAAGTGATCGTCATAATAAAAAAACTTGAAGATTGTACAGTAAATACTTCATGAATAAATTTGCCTGTGTAATGTCTAAGAATGATGGTGGAATTGTAACAGCAACAACAAATTTAACATAAAAATAGATTCATATAATTTACTTTATGCCGAGGACATGAAACATACAAGTTTTTTTGTAAGGAGATCAGCACATTTATCAGTTATCTCACCACGTCTGAAATAAGAAAGCAAATGCACACAAGTACCTTGTCCATTCTGTCCTTCTGCACTCCATATTTTCCACCAAATCCCTTAGCATAGTCTAGAAACAGAGGAAGACATAACACTGTTAGTAGGACATTTAATGATAATAGTGTAAAATCTTCTCTAAAACAATATTTATCAATGTCAGGAATAAAAAGGTTTTACTGTGACATTACAAGCTATATGTAGCTTTGAGAAGACTTTTCAATGAACTGCTATTATACACTATATGGTTAAGTGGGGCTGTAAATACATGCATAGACGCATCCACAAATAATCAAGAGACAAAGCACTAACTCCCTGAATCCACTTACAAATGTTTATTCAATACTTCATTCTGATCAGTAGCCTTGCACAAACTTTAACTAATGTCTAAAATACTATGGAACTTCAAACAGCAACGTAACATTATTAATGTCAACAGGCTTTGGCCAGAAGACAAATGGAGTAATAACTTTCAGTTATTTAATTTGGATTATTACCACATATACAGAACAGTAGACAACTGTATTGATTATTGCATATGTACATCAACTGAAAATTTTTACTGAACAATATTTGGTGCCATGTCTGCAGTTTATAACCACACTGAATAAAGTCATTTATTGACTGACAATGATTACACTTTAAAGACTGAAATGCACTCAGTCCCAGGTTAGTTAGATTAACTTTTATTAAAATAAACTACTGGAGGAAACTACAAAAGAGAAAAAGAAAAACAGCTTTTAAATACAGGCATTATAACCAGACAGCCCTTATGGGTTTAAACTGGAAAGAGGTTCACTAAAATGCAGACAATTTGTAAGGAGCCAAACATATCCAGTAAATACTGTACATTTTTCCTTACATTTCAAAAACTAACAACACAGGAGGATAGTCATTTAACTATAAGAATCATAGATTCAGGGAGTGGTGCAAAGAAAACAGAAGATTATGGTGAGAACCACTTTTTTCCTGCAATGGGAAGGTGGCGCAGTGGTAGCGCTGCTGCTTTACAGCAAGAAGTTTGTGGGTTCAATTCCTGGGTCCTCCCTGTCTGTAGAGCGCTTGGAGTATTGACAAAAGCGCTACATAAATGTAAATAATTATTATTATCAAGCATTCTGGGGTTGCTACACTTACAATTCAAATAAAGTAACTGGATAAAAATGAAATAAAAAATGCTTACGTTCAAGATAAAAGAAAATAAGGAGGATTAGGAAATATCTTAAAGTCATCATAACCCATGCTGAGCACAATTTTAAGGGGGACAGAGTTTGAAGCTAAAAAGCAAAAAATACACCAACAATAAAAAAAAAAAATGGCTGTATGAAGTGCAAATTTCAACATGTTATATTTAGGCTGAATAGTGCACTTGTGAGACCACATTTAGGATTGTGTCCAATTCCCATGTCCAAATTATTAGGACAAAGTCAGACTATTTCTAGAACACATGCACTATAACTGTTCTGGTAACTGGAAAAAAAGCTGAAGGACCAGAATTTTTAAGCTTGAACAAAAATAAACCAGACAGAGACAAGATAAGGCAAGAGAGAAATGCCAAACCTAAAGGAAATGCTTAAACTGCATGGCTACTGTTAAAACAGTTACACATGAACACAGGGAAACGGATTAAAAGCTGCTTACTTGTACATTTGTTGCAACAAATTACTTCACACAGACAACAGTATATGCACTGAGCAATGTGTGTATCATCATACTTAAAAAGTAGCATTGTGTACAATTGTCAAATTTTGGCTCAACAAAACTGGGTGAAAATGAAATGAATTCCCTGTTTTGTATCAAAATAGTTTAAACATGACGATATATTCTCAAACTTACTTACTGATTTGCCTAATCCAATTAAAGGACGTGAACAAGTCAGAGCTTATGCTGGCAGCACTGGACGCAAAGTGGGAAACAACCCTGGACAAGGCACCATTAGATTACAAGGTCCACTCGTGCACACCATCTACATTCACAGATGGCCGTGTAATAATTGCCATATAACCTAGCACACATTGTTAGCGATTCTAGTGGCAAAACAGAGTATCCAGAGGAAATCCAACGTAGGTACAGAGACAACATACAGAACCACACAGATCACAAGGTTCAAATACACAATGCAGAACCTATCATCATGTTAATACTTAGACTTTAAACACATAACTTTAGACTGATATATACAACAACATTAATTGTTGTTTTTGATGTGTGAGTTATTATGTGTATTTTCTATTATGTTTATTATTACGTACAGTCCTTTTAAAAGTTCCTGTGTTCGTTGTGGGTGAATCCCCAAGAGGTATGGGCAACCTGAACCTCTCAGCCAGAGAAATGGGAGCTCCAGCTGCTGATCATTGAAGCTGCTGGAAGGAATTAAGGTATTGGTTTTCTGTATTTTTTTTTTTTTGGATCGCTTTGCTCTGTTTACTGGATGGTGTTTGGGACTTGTTTGCTTGGGGATTGCCTTTTTGGCAACTTCTTACTTCTTATTGTCATTTAAAGCACCATTTGTGACTATTTCTATCTATCTATCTATCTATTTTTGCTCTTTAATAAAATATTCCCCATTTATAAAATTATCCTTGATGCCTTTTGGCAACGAGCAAGAGATTTTAAGGTCCTCCTTGAAAGCAATTGGGGACTGTTTAGATTTATATTGAGCGGTTTAGACAATTTTCCATGTTTGTGCCAGGTTGGAGCCTCCCAGCAGATTTCCAGGGCAAGCTGGTCTGAAGGCAAGTCACTTCTGGGCTGGCTAGTGAAAGTCTTAGCCTGCCTAATATTCTTTTGTGGAGGCGTCACATGCACTTTTGTTGTGTTAAGGAAATTGGAACAGGACAAATGTAATGCAAGTTAAAGGTAAAACTATTACAGTGTTGCATTTCCACTCTCTCTGTATGTCTGAGTTTACATTTTTGTTGGTGTTTCATAGATAATTCTAAACATGTTTCTTAATCTGTTATTCTTGAAAGCCTCCTTCAGCAAATGCAGTAAAGAAAGCAATTTAAGAGTTCTACTACCAGATATTCAGCAATAATTACTGCAGTAAGACAAAACATTATGCAAATTTTATATGCCATTTCTTTAAAATGAGCTGTATGAAGAAAACAAATTACATGCTATAATCCCCTAGCTAAGAACTATTCTTTAAATTTTGTATGAAAATAACAGCTTTCTTTCAAAAATTACTACCTGAAAAAGCTAACATGCTACATTATGCAAGTAACAGAAATATCACAATTTATCATTAAAAGTTGTAATTTAAAAGATAATATAAAACAAAAGTGTCAGTACTTACCATTTATGAAGATCTTTCTAGAGCAAATACCAGTAGTGACATTGACCAAAAAAATTAACCAAAGTCCTTGAAATTCTCAAAACTAACTATTCATAAACTAGTAACAAGTTACTTACAAAAAACCCAAGAGAAAGAAAAACTGACAGATGATCTGTTTTCTCAGAATGTCAAAAGATCCCAATAGCCGGTAGCTGAAGGACACCATACATAAAATACCTTTCTGAGACTCATGCAGTTGGAGCTTTTCTTGATGATCCCAGCCGAGGGCAGACTTGTCCTGTCTGTCTGTTTGGACACCAAACTTCCCTCCAAACCCTTTAACATAGTCTGCACACATAATAAAAACATTATGTGGCAAATAGGAAGATGAGAGAAAAGAACAAGGAAAAAAAACATTCACCAAAATAATTACATGCAAGTAAGAAAGAAAAGTCAGAATAAGAAAAACTTTTAGTTATATATATTAATTTAAGTGCCTAGTAAATACCATTTCCCCAGCACCAGCAGAACAAAAGCATGCTTCCTCACACCATGCATTTCAAGTTCAGTATGGCCCAGAATACTTTTCACAGTTCTCAGTCTTAACAATTTCTATATATGTTTTTCGAGGGAGCGCAGGACCCTTCTTCTGGCAAGATGTAACATTCCCTGAAGAAGGGGGCAGAGTTCCCATAATAAAAGCTTGCATATTGTAATCTTTATAGTTAGCCTATAAAAGGTGTCATTTTGCTTGATTTCTCACTGCATCTATAATGGCTAACACGGTACAACACCCTAGTACTATATTTTTTTACACCAATTTGTGCATTTTGAGCTTAAAGCAGGAAGTCAAAAGCCTAATGAAATACCTTATTAATTAGTACCCAAGTTCTTAAGTACTAAAAATTATATATAATATATATTATATATATATACACACACACACATATATTGCTTTACTGCTTCAAAACCCGAACATTTTACAGTTTAATATACTGAATAAGCTGTTCAGAACTTAGATCCACAAACACCCAATTTCCAGAGATATGTTATACAACAGAAGTGACACTGACCACCAACTCTGAGCTACACTTGACACTTTGTTCTGTCTATGATAAATTCAAGTTTTCCTGAGGGCAAATTAAGTTTAAAACTGTAGGTGTATGTAATGAAGTTCATAGATCTAACCAAATGTCTACTAAGTGCAAGCTTTTAAACAATACAAAACATTTCCTCTGTTACTAATTTAAAAATTTGATAAACGGACAAAGAAGTGTATTTTGATACCTATAATTGCATTTGCAATGCATAATAAAAAACTGTATAAATCCTGTAAGAAGCAACATACTAACAGCACAGCATGCACAAGTCCACCTAATGGATTCCTTTCCACAAGTATTTTGAGTTTAACCAAATCTTTGTCTGCAAATGAGATCATTGGGCCCTACTGAAATGAGCTTTAAAAATATGAAATAACCCCCTTTGCTGTGCCCAGCGCTACTTTTTAAAAAGCGTATGAGAATGCCAAAAGACTAAAATACCAAGCAGTATCTAATGGAAGACTGCAATTGAATCTAATTTTTAAACACTATTATGGTAAAATAAAATGCAGCTTTCAAGAGGCATAAACACACCAACTATATAAAAAACAAAACACACCTTAGATTATGGGCACCTACAGGTTGCTTGAATTAAACAAGTTTTGTGAATTAATATTTGGGAAATTTAATGTTAATATTGACAACTCTGTATTTTCTGAGTTTTCACAAAAAATGACATTAAAAACTTCATGCAAGTGTACCCGGTAAACTATAATAATGCTTGCATGAAGGCAAGACAAAAATCAGTTAAAATACTTATATAAAAAAGACGGAACAACTTCTTTAATAAATTCATCAACAAATTATGTACACAGTTTGAATGGAAAAAAACTTCACCAAACTCTGTGGGTTCTTGTAATAAATTATGTAGCTGTAAAAGTAAACATAAAATAAGAATAATGGGGAACATGGGCAGCAAAAATATAAGTATCTGGCACATCTGCCAACATTTCAGCTAACAGCAAAGGGACGAGAAGTGAATCATAATCAAGCCTCTTTTGTACGATGGATGTATAAAAGTCAGAATGAACAGTTCCCACTGTGATCAATACTTGTCTTTCTACAGCTCAGACATTGCTATATAACAAGTTTTAAGAAAGGCTGATTTTGAAGTTTAGGATTTTTGAAGATGAAGTTATTTTTTACAATTATGCTGTGTTACCATTTTGCCCAGATAAGTGAAGCTGCACATAATTAAATACTTCTCCCTAAGCATCCTTACGTTGTGAACAATAACCCCACAAAAATCAAAATGTGAAACAAAGTAATTAAAAAAAAAAGTCATAAACACACTTTGGCTATACTTTGCTTTTCCAGCAAGGTGATTTTATTTTTCAAAGGCATAATAAATACACAAGTAAAACTGGGTTTTATGTCTGCATCTATACAGTCAGCAGCATTATGCTTGTGTCTGCTTTTTTCCTCCCAAAATGATTTGGCATGCATGTAGTCAAAATCAACATGCAATTCACAACAAGAATCCATATAACTGTAAATTTACTTTTAATCAATTTAATGCATATAATGTTTAGAAACTGAATGAGAAAGTGATGTAGTGGTATTCACACCTACTTGTCTTCTGAGAACAAGCTGAAGACATCTAAAATAGGTTACACTAAAATTCACAGACAATTCAGACCAAAAATGTAATCTTAATCAGTCAGTTAGTCATTGTCCAACCCGCTATATCCTAACACAGGGTCACGGGGGTCTGCTAGAGAGCCAATCCCATGTTTGTTTCAAATAAAATTTTGAAAAAAAAAAAAAAAAAAAGCAAAGTGGTGTAGTGCTTTCCAATACTGCAAGATGGACTGGTGTCCTGTTCTGGGTTGGTTTGTTTTAATTTCATGTTCAGACTGGAGACAAATTAGTAATCTGCTTGGATAGACACTTTTTTCTTTCTTTTTTTTTTTAAATTAAAAAAAATGTGTTAATGCAGCTTCACTTAAAGCAAGCACTTGGGGCAAACGAAAATGTGCCTTAATAGTGAAATGCCTAAATTATTCTTCAATAGGACAGCCTAAGTTACAGAGCTGATTTATGTTGCTCAACATGACTGAATCTGTATTGATGAATTTTATTTGGAAACGCTACAAAAATAAAATTGAGAAAAATGCATTGCTCATCAGTATTTAAAAAAACTGCTTCATAAGACTTGAATCAATTGCTAATTACACGTGTGTCAATCATAATGCAGACTGATGTACAAACTGCATAACATTTGTAATGAAATGCTAAAAAAGTTGTACACATTTTAACAGGTATGATGTACTATGTAATTTACAATCCTACTCAGTTAATGCATTTGTTGTGAGAGATACAAATGGTAAGATTTTTACTAGCATATTTAAAATAGACTGTTGAATCTAACTTACTCACTCTACCCATGTTTATTTTGATGTGCATAGAAAGTTTTGCTCATTATTATAAAACTTGTTTTCCCCTTAATAATTCTTGGCAATGACCTTTTAAAACACTTCATTTTTATTTGCCCGGGTTTTTTTATTCAATACCTAAACTAAACTTAAAACATGCCACAGATTTCATATTCAGCAAGTAGCAAAAAAATTAGGTCTGAGTAACCACTCACTTAACTGCAAAACCAATATAAAGTACTAAACTTTTCGGTTGGCAAAAATATATTATGGTCACTGAAAACAACTGACACCAAGCACAGACTATATGGTACAAAACTGAAAATGACAGGTTATAGTACTTTTAAAATGTGAGCGCTCTCTACTAAACATTTCAGCTTTACTCATAGCAGAAAGCAGCTGGAGTGCAACATTTGACACTCATTCCTTATGTTTGACTCAAGGCTGCATTGTATTTGAGAAGTGAAAAAAACCCACAAAGAGTTATTTAAAAAAATTATATTTTGGGAATACATGTATTTTAAAATGTACATTGTACATGTATCACAGTGCATTTTCAATCCTTCACTATTGATAAATTTATATGTATTTTTAAGTAATATTATAAAATGGGGACATTAATATTTGCAAATTTACAATGGCCAGTCACAGAAGATTACAAGTAATTTCACTCACCTGCTTATTCTAATGCAGGGCAGCAACCTATTATAGCAGCATTAGATATAATGCATGAAACAGCCATGGATGGTATTTCATCCACTGCAGGATACACTGATGCAATAACTTAGCCTGCATTTAATTTAAATGTGGGAGGAAACAACTACTGTTGATGTGTTTATAACTCTGTATATTTGTGGTAGTGAATTATACGGTCTACAAACACTGTTTATTTTCATACAGAATAAGAAAAATCACCCTGGATTATTCTGGAGCTCTGTACTCTGATGATCCAGGATCCAAAATAACAAGAAACACAATTAAAAAGTTGCTACAACATTTTACATTTTAATTGGTCCATTGGTAATTTTGTCCAAGTCTACAAACTACAAAAAATATAATTAAATATTTGTAATGAATATCAGTACAAATATAAGACAATGAATTACCAACCTTTTTGAGACTCATGCTTTTCTGTTTTCCCCTGATATTCATATCCAACAGCACTTTTGTCCACTTTGTCAGCTTCCACACCAAATTTTCCACCAAAGCCTTTTGAATAATCTGCAATTAAAAATATCTGTATATCATTTAAAGAATAATGCTTTCCAAACTGAGTAAAAAGCACTTGAAAGTAGCTGATACTAACAGAACATTTATGAGTGCAACATAAATAATTAGAGAAAATAGAGTAGATAACTAAAGTTATTACAGATTTAAAAGCAAAACACAAAGACACACATTAAATACAATAAAGTAAATTTTCTATAAAATAGGTGGCAACATTATCTTGTAGAATGGCAACATTATCTTGTAGAATCATTACTCTTTCTACTTTTTCATGACTATTCTATAAGTTGATGTTAGAAAAACTTACATTTTCACTAATTAATCTGACAAAAATATTTTGCAAAGAACAATGAGAAGGTCAAGTAGGAAAAGCTTTTGAATAATTTCAAAAATTCACCCTTTTTTCTGAACGCACTCATTCCACTACAGTGTCACTTGGAACCAAAACAAATCCCAGCAGCAGACACAAAGTAGGAAGAAACTTTTGACACCAATTTAATAATAAAAAAAATGAAATGCAAGCATCACTAGTAATCTTACCATAGAAAAGATTTTAACTGCAAAATTGTAAGTAAACAATTTCAGTCTGTAGATTTTAAAGATGAATAATTAGTGTGATAAACACAATACTAAAATTCTGTATAAAAGTAAATATATTTAAATATTTGATCATATTTTATTTAAATAAACATTTAAAAATGCAATTGTACAAAAAAAATAATTTAAAATAAGAGACTGCTGTCAGCCACAAAAGCTTCTCTGATAGCAATACAATATGCATTTATCAAATATTTAACAATAATCCAACACAAAAAAACAGAACCCAACTCGATCATTTGCACTATTGTACTATACTATAAATCACACTAAAGCAGAGATGTCGTATCCAGATCCTCGAAGGCCACAATGGCTGAAAATTTTCATTACTGACACCTTCTCTTTATTAGTAATTAACTACAGATTCTAATGGAACATACCTTTAAATGTAACTGATTTGCTTGTCAGCAGCAAAGATACAATGGCACGCAAAGGGGGCTAACAGATGAACAGCCTAACCTGATCCCATTTGCACCTTTGTGTTCATTATACAATACCTGTTTCACTTTTTTCATCTTTATAAACATTTTATTGAAAGACTGAGAAATGCTTATCTGCTTTCCTCCATCAAACATTTTAATGAAACTTCAGATAAATAGATAATCCTAAGCCTAAAAGTGCAACAATTGTATGTGACGTTTTTATGTCACTTTTTTGTCACGTTTTAAATCGGCTTATTTTAAAACTTTATACTGTGAATACTTATGTACACGTGCTTTCTCAATTTTTTTATTTTTAATAAATTTGCAAAAATCTCAAGTAAACTTTTTTGACGTTGTCATTATGGGGTGTTGTGTGTAGAATTCTGAGGAAAAAAATGAATTTAATCCATTTTGGAATAAGGCTGTAACATAACAAAATGTGGAAAAAGTGATGCGCTGTGAATACTTTCCGAATGCATTTTGTGTGTGTGTGTGTGTGTGTGTGTGTATATATATATATATATATATATATATACATGGTATCATTCTTTTCAGAATTTATCAAACTTTAATGTGATGTTGTTAGATTTTCAGATTCTTATTCCGTTTTTAAATTATAAACTAAATTATCAAGAAAGTCATGGTTTTTATTTATTTATTCATAACAGCAATGTTTGTATTTAGGTGATTTAGACAGTTGAAGGTCGAGTTACAATGGCCCACTGCATACCACTTTAATTTTCACGTGATTTTCCCTGTTATTTAAAAAAAAAAAAAAAGTTTTTTTTTTTAATCTATAAGAAAGTCAGTTAAAACGAATGGATCGTTTATTTAGTCTCTTATAAATACTCATCGAGCATAGTGGACCTCAATTTAACAGGAACACTCCAATCGGTAAGACAGGAAATATTTTATTCTCATTTCATGATTTTGCCTCCGTTAAATAATCACTTTTCTTTTACATATTTATAAAATTTTGTGATTTTGACTCCAATAAATAATAATTTTTCTTTTGTACATTTACAGATTTTACTAATATTCTGGCCGCAACTGGGGGTTGGGCCAGGGGGTCTTGCCACCCTAGTATGTATATAGGTGTGTATATAAACTAACTATTTTGGAACTGCCTGTGTGGCAGAATGAATAAGACAGCCATACAATGAAATAAAACTTATTAACAGCTTCTACTCCTAGCTGATTATCTGCTAGCTTGCTTTGCATATCATTACTGTGCGGCTGCTTTGGAAAAAAGAAACAAATGTTGAAAAAAAGGAAGTAATTTAAAATGAATGCAAAAGAAGGCTGCTAAGTGTAGGAGCAGTAATTACCTAGTAATTAAAAAAAAGTAGCTGTAAAAAAACCTGAAGACACTGCAGCCCTACATGATCTCCCCATTGCTTCATATATCACAGAGTTATTTGTAATGCCAGCTAATAGAAAATATTAGCTGGCATTACTTTGAGTATACTGAAATTGTAGTTTTATTGGGAGAGTTCGATGTTTGGCAGCAGGATAAACAGAGGGACATGATAAGAATAAACAGCCAAATTAATTTTAATCCAAAATGTGAATAGATACAACTTTATTTGTCCCTGGGAAGAAATTTGGCTTTTTACAGAAGCTCTTTAAATAAATAAATATATATGCACACACACTATACTACAGTCTGAACACAATTCAGAATGACTAAAAAGGAAGAAAACTTCTGATTTGGCAGTCGCAGTTGAGGCAGCACACAGGTGTACTGATATTGGTATAAAGAAGTCCCAGTAGCATTTCTTGACACCATTCTGCTAAATAATTCATTAACTGAAAGTACTCACAGTTAAGTGTGTCAGGCAGAGGATGTGTAGAACTGTTCATAATGGCATTCAGTTTTAATTCTCTCCTTTGCTACTATCTTCAGGGGGTCTACAGAGTGTCCCATAATTGAACCTGCCCTTTTAATTAGTTTGTTGACTTGGTGTGCTTCTCCTGAAGTGATGTTACCAGCCCAGCACACCAAAAAAAATCCCACTGGCCATCAGTTTTGTAGAAGATGTGAAGAATATTTACTACCCACATTAAAGGAACATAGTTTCCTAACAAAAAAGAGACAGTTCTACCCTTTCTTTTATAGTTCCTGTTTTAAAGACCTGCCCGATCTACTGATGATGTGGACCCCCCCAAGTACTTGTAGGAGCTTGCCATCTCTACATTCACTTCCTGAATAGTGACTGGACATAGAGGCTCTTTGGTGTAGTGAAATTCAATGAGCAGTTCCTTGGTTTTGCTGATGTTAAGTTGCAGTCAAATCTTTTTGCACCAAGAAACAAAGTTCTCAATCTGACTCCTAAACTCTGTCTCATCCCCCTTATCAATATACCCCCTCTCACATAAGTGCAGAATCATATGAGAATTCTGCAAGTGACATGACCAATTGCCATATGTATAGTCTGAGGTGTGCAGAGAAAACTGGAGTTTGGAACATTCCTTGTGCTGCTCCAATACTGCTCACATCCATATCAGAAACATAGACCTGGAGTCTCACAAACTCTGGTCTGCCCAACAGAGACCTTTACCTAAGACACCATAGACTCATTCACCTGTATATCTCTGAGCTTACTTCTTGGTACTGGAAAAACACCACTTAAAAACAATGTTGTTACTGAAGTATACTTTATACAGAGATATACAGTGCAGCACAAAATCAATCAACACAAGTGACCCACTTAATACTACTCCAGCTAACAGTCCTGCAGCTCACGTTGTGAGGTCAGAAACAAGCTGCCAGAAGCCATGCTAAAATAAATGAGCAGTAAAAGGAAATTTCCAGTACTAAATAAACAACTCCATTCAATGTAGAGAAAAGCCAAGCAAAATGACACCTTTTATTGGCTAACTAGAAAGATTACAATATGCAAGCTTTCGAGGCAACTCAGGCCCCTTCTTCAGGCAAGATGTAATCAGATGAAATCAGATGTAATCAGATTACATCTTGCCTGAAGAAGGGGCCTGAGTTGCCTCGAAAGCTTGCATATTGTAATCTTTCTAGTTAGCCAATAAAAGGTGTCATTTTGCTTGGCTTTTCTTTACATTCATAATGGCTAACACGGTACAACACCCTAACTCCATTCAAGAAATACAAAATAAGCTCTAGCTGACAATGAACTACTTTTCTTCTGTGTTCAAGAAAAGAACTTGTCTATTTAAAATTTCCTTTTCTTTTCATATCAGTGATAGAGAACCAGCCCAAAATGAAACCAAGCTGCAACAGGATTCTGTTTCTAAGTGAATGAATTCTATTGAATCATGCTTACCTAAGACAGTGATCTGGTGTGAAGTACCTGTGCCATGACTTCACTAAAACTTCTCAAATCACTTTAAAGTTTGAAAGAGAGAATAACACTGCAGCATTTACTAAAGTGATGCAAATTAAAGCCTGTTTTGCATCACAAAACTCTCGCTTAGTATGAGAATTTGGATATTTTGAATATTATATTGTCCTGATTTGGAAGATGGCCTACACAATGGTGAACTGAGGTCTTTAGTAATCTCAATGAGAATTTACAAGTCTGTACACTTTTACTTATTTCCTGAGTGTAGGGATGGGATGAAGCAAGTCAGAAACCACCTCTGGACAGGATGCCATCATGTGCACTATGTACAGATATGAAGGGCCAATTCAGAGTCACTAAGCATGTGAATGGAAACCTCAATAAAAACAAATGTGACATGCAATGACTCAGAAGAGTCAAACTAGTATCCCAGTGCAGTGAGTGAGTGTGCGAGTGTCCTTCACACGGTGAGTGAAAAATACTGCATTGGCCAGTCAAAACAGAGAGAGAAGTACTTTCCTTCAGTTAAATGTTTGGTCTTCTGAACGAAAAAGCGCATATTGTACTTGCAACAGACTCACTTCTCTTAAGCACTGTTAAAAGTGATGCAAATCCTGCTGAAAACCTGAATATTTTGTGCATGCCACCTATTAATGCTGCCCAATGCTGGACTTTCAGGTCTTCAAAATGATCAAAGTCATTGAGCTCAGTGCAATGAAAAGATATGGATTATTAAAATAGCTGATTCATTCTTACTGTATTAAGCTGTCTCTGTCATACCACCAACCCCAAAAGGTCCCCCTACTCCATTTTAACTAAACCAGAAACAATGCTGCTATGTGAGCAAAAAGAAGAAAGTGGTATGAAAGAAACTTGTACTTTATAAAATTATGTAAAACCAAAACCAAAAAATGTGAAACATATATTTGACAATAAGAAATGAATATGGTAATATTCTACCCTTTCTATGAACTGCGTGTATACATTTATTTGTGGAGATGCAGTATATACACAGAATCATTCAGCTGCTTTCAAAGCTAATCATGAGTGAGGGCACTGCTCCAAAATTAGATAATGAGCTTAACATGAATCTGTATAATGTAAAACTACATGTGAGGCTACGATAGTATATTTCTACATTTAAACTTAAGTTTAACTTGCACTACTGAAGTGACATGAAACTTCAGGACATTCTTCACATCCGAGATGATGTACTGGAGTCTTTAACCTTAAATGAAAAATATTACAAGTGCTAAATAATTAAATACAACTATGACAGTTACTTTAAAAACATTAAACTGCAATAAACTCATAAGTTGTGCAAAAACTGTATGACATTTATAAACAACTATTTTCTAAAATTGCGTATTCTTTTGTATTGGTGACAAATGTGGAAATATATTTTATAAAGGAGAGGAACTGCCAGGATTAGTTCCTGCCTTGTGCCCATTGATGCTGCAACTCTGGAAAGCAAAAAGCAGGTTCAGAAAATAATTGATTAATTACAATGTGTCATTTGTTATTTTCTACATGCAATCATGAACTTGAGAAATTCATAACCTGCAGTTATTCCAAAGAAATTTAAAAATACACTTATAAGAAGAGGAAATAAATATTTTCATCTGAGGAATGGTCAGATGCTAGTGTCATTTTCCTTCCACCAGCTGCACTATTTACCTCAGTTATAAGTGAATTAAGGGTATAATCATCAAAATAGTAGTACTATTATAAAAAAGGAAATCTACATATGCAACATATACAAGAAGCTTAAAATGTAAAAACTTAAAAGTATGTTAACCAGTGCTTGAGTGATATAACAAAAAGGTAGTCAACACAAATTGCACCTTTTTGAGAAGCGTGCTTTTCAGTCTTCCCAGTATATTCAAACCCAACTGCTGACTGCAAAGAAAAAAAAAAGCATTGATAAAAAGCTATAACAGAGAGATTAAAAAAAAGTTAATAATATAATTTACAAAGAACTGCAATGTAATAATTCCAAGTAAACAATTCAGAAATATGATCAAATAATGCAGTCATTCAGCCTGCTGACCAGGAGGTGGATGCCTTAAACATACATACAAGTATTTTGGCAGTAATACAATTTTCAGAATTTTGTCTCTGTGTACCACTATGATGGATTGAAATGAAGCAATCAAGATGTGATTTAAGTGCAGACTTTCAGTTTCAATTCAAGTGGTTTAACAAACATTGCACGAACCATTGTTATACATGGTCTCCCCATTTTCAAGGGGCTCAAAGTATTTAGAAAATCTAACAACCATGAATATAATGATCATTTTCAATATTGAAAGTTGAAAGTCCTTTCCAGTCAATGACTGTCTGATGTCTGGAACCCATGACCATCTCTTAGTGCTGGGTTTCCAACGTACTGTTGCTGCTTGTTTGATGGACTTTCTGCCTTAAGCTTCATCTTCAGCAAGTGAAATGCACATCCAGTTGGGTTGAAGTCAGTTGATTGACTTGGCCAATGAAGAATATTACACTTCTTTGCCTTGAAAATAACTTGGTTCACTTTTGAAACATGTTTTGGCTCACTGTCTATCTGTACAATGAAGTGTCATTCTATCGGTTTTGCAGCATTTGTCTGAATCCGAGGAGACGATATAGCCCTATACACTTCAGAATTCATCCTGCTACTTCTGCCAGCAGCCATATCATCAACAAACACTAGTGACTGACTTCCATTGGTAGTCATGCATGACTATGCCATAATACTGCCTCCACCATGTTTCACAGATGATGTAGTATGCTACACATCATTAATCATTTATTCCCTTCTCCATACTCTTCTCTATCCATCATTCTGGTACATATTGATCTTAGATTAATTTGTCCAAAGAAAACTGTTCCAAAACGGGACTGTTCTTTTTTTCTGGTAAAGTCTAATCTGTCCTTCCTATGCTTGAGGCTTACCAGTGATTTGCACCTTGTGGAAAACCCCCTGTATGTACTTTCATGAAGTCTTCTCTTGATTGTAGACTTTGGCAAGGATTTGCCTACCTCCTAGAGATACTTCACCAAAGAAAGAATTCTGTGATCATCTAGCACAGTTGCCTTCCATGGTTGTCCAGGCCTTCTAGTGTTACAGAGCTCACCAGTGCGTTCCTCCTCTTTAAGAATATACCAGATGGTTGATTTGACTACTTCTGGTGTTCCTACTATCTCTCTGAGGGGTTTGTTTTGTTTTTTCTGCCTAATGATGGACTGATTTACCTTGCATGGAAAGCTATTTGGGCCTCACATTGAGAATTCACAGCAACAGTTTCCAAATGCAAATTCCACACTTGGAATCAAATGCACACCTTCCACCTACTTAACAGTTAATGAAATAATGAGAGACCTGTCACATCTGGCTATGGAACAGCTTGTCAGTCTTGTCCCAAAAGTTTTGAGAACACTGTAAATAGGTGACCATCTATAAAAATGTCTGTCATTCCTAAATGACTCAAACAATATTTTTATTAAACCCTCTGAATTAATGCTGAAGGCCTACACTTCAATCATATAATGATGATTTCTTCATATCAAATCCACTATGGTGGCACACACAGCCAAAATTATTAAAATTGTGCCACTGTCAAAATACTTATGGGCCTAACTGTATGATCAGTTAAATGATGCAAATCAAAGAGATGAGATAAACATAATCACTTGGATAAACGCTCAATTCTTTAGTAATCCTAACACTTGGCAAGTAATTCAAGGATCCTTCTAAGTCTTATTCTTTCTGTAACTTAAGTCAGAAATAATTACTAACACTTCTAGATATTTAAAAATTACAATATGTAAAAACAAACTGATTATATTTTAGGAAAGGCGAGCTATACTTAACAGTTTACAGCATCTCCTACATTTAACTGTCATCTACTAATAGGACACTACTAGTTATTTAAAAATAAAACACTACATAAAAATCAATCAAACTGGTATAACTGTATTTCTTGGCATATTACAGAGATATAAAGTTACGCTGAATGTAGAAGAAGTTGTTAATCTATCATGAAGCAATTTTCAACATCTTGTGTAGAAAAATCAATTTTACCTGGTCAACTCGATCTGCCTGGACACCAAATTTTCCCCCAAATCCTCTGGCTGAATCAGTCTGAGAACAATGTTTGGAAAGTTTACTCTGGTACTCATGGCCCACTGCAGACTAGAAAAAAAAATGTCTATTTAAATTTCATGTCCAAATAATTAAAATACTCCAAACAAATAAAACCTTGCAAAGCTTACAAATTAGACATATACATGTAACAGTAATATATATGAACTCACAAATGGGGAGTTGAAAAATGCTTGATACATTAATTTATAGGAATCCTGATTGGAATATGTGCAAATGTTATGATATATAAACTGGAATGAATCAGCAAAATTATAAAAGCAAATATCATCTAGTAACAATAAAATAACAGCTATTTAGCTGATGAAATCAACTTGAAAATGACAGAAATTCTCAAATAAAATGGCAATAAATATAAAAACTAACATTTTGCAAAAAATGTTTTAAATATACAAAATTCTATTTGTATGTCTGCGTTGTCTTGGATCACACAAATATAACCAAATTAATAAATTATTTCCTGCTTTGTTCTAGGAAGGGTCATGTTTCAGCATTCACATGACACTCAAGTTTTATTTAGTATCTCACAAAAAAGTGTGTTTCTTCGTGCCGGTCCCAAGCTGGGATAAATGGGGAGGATTACGTAAGGAAGGGCATCTGGTGTAAAATTTTGCCAAATCAATATGCGGACAACAGTACAAATTTCCATACCGGATTGGTTATGCCCCGGGTTAACAACAACTGCCACCAGTACTGTTAGTCAACAGGGTGCTGGTGGAAATTGGGCTACTGTTAGCAGAAGAAGAGGGGGGGAGATGTGTCCGGAGGAGAGGAGGAAGGTAAAGAGAGTGGAACTGAGGGTAGGAACTTTGAATGCTGTCAGTATGACTGGTAAGGGGAAAGAGTTAGCCAATATGATGGAGAGAAGGAAGGTTGATATATTGTGTGTGCAAGAGACTAAATGGAAGGGGAGTAAGGCCAGGTGGATCGAAGGTGGATTCAAATTGTTCTATCATGGTGTGGATAGGAGGAGAGATGGAGTAAGGGTTATTCTGAAGGAACAGTATGTCAAGAGTGTTCTGGAGGTGAAAAGAGTGTCAGACAGAGGAATGATTATGAAGCTGGAAATTGGAGGCGAGATGATGAATGTTGTTAGTGCATATGCCCCGCAAGTTGGGTGTGCAATGGAGGAGAAAGAAGATTTTTGGAGTGAGTTGGATGAAGTGATGAACAGTGTACCCAAGGGACAGAAAGTGGTGATTGGAGCGGATTTCAATGGACATGTTGGTGAAGGGAACAGAGGAGACGAGGAGGTGATGGGTAGATATGGTGTCAATGAGAGGAATGAAGGTCAGAGGATAGTGGATTTTGCCAAAAGGATGGGCATGGCTGTGGTGAATACGTATTTTAAGAAGAGGGAGGAACATAGGGTTATGTACAAGAGTGGAGAAGGATGCACACAGGTAGATTACATCCTACGCAGATGAGTCACTCTGAAAGAGGTGGAAAACTGCAAATTAGTGGCAGGCGAAAGTGTAGTTAAGCATCATAGGATGGTGGTCTGTAAGATGACGTTGGAGATCAAGAAGATGAAGTGAGTGAGGGCAGAGCCAAGGATCAAATGGTGGAAGTTGAAAAAGGAAGACTGCAAGGTTGAGTTTAGGGAGAAGGTGAGACAGGCACTGGGTGGCAGTGAAGAATTACCAGACAGTTGGGAAACTACAGCAGATGTAGTAAGGGTGACAGCAAGAAGGATGCTTGGTGTGACATCTGGACAGAGGAAGGAGGAAAAGAAAACCTGGTGGTGGAATGAGGAGAGTATACAGAGGAAGAGGATGGCAAAGAAGAAGTGGGATAGTCAGAGAGATGCATAAAGTAGACAAGAGTACAAGGAGATAAGGCGCAAGGTGAAGAGAGAGGTGGCGAAGGCTAAAGAAAAAGCATACGATGAGTTGTATGAGGGGTTGGACACTAAGAAGGGAGAAAAGGACTTGTACCGATTGGCTAGACAGAGGGACCGAGCTGGGAAAGATGTGCAGCAGAATAGGGTAATAAAGGATAAAGATGGAAACGTACTCACAAGCGAGGAGAGTGTTCAGCAGATGGAAAGAGTACTTTGAGAGGATTATGAATGATGAGAACGAGAGAGAGAACAGGTTGGATGACGTGGAGATAGTGAATCAGGAAGTGCAACGGATTAGCAAGGAGGACAGTTAAGGACAGCTACGAAAAGGATGAAGAATGGAAAAGCCGTTGGTCCAGATGACATACCTGTGGAAGCATGGAGGTGTTTAGGAGAGATGGCAGTGGAGTTTTTAACCTGATTGTTTAATGGAATCTTGGAAAGTGAGAGGATGCCTGCGGAGTGGGGAAAAAGTGTACTGGTGCCAATATTTAAGAATAAGGGGGATATGCAGGACTGTAGTAATTACAGGGGGTCAAAATTGAGAGCCACAGCATGAAGTTATGGGAAAGAGTAATGGAAGCTAGGTTAAGAAGTGAGGTGATGATTAGTGAGCAGCAGTATGGTTTCATGCCAAGAGCGAGCACCACAGATGCGATGTTTGCTCTGAGGGTGTTAATGGAGAAGTATAGAGAACGCCAGAAGGAGTTGCATCGTGTCTTTTCGTGACACACAAGATTAGACAGGAGTCCCCATGGACTATGATGTTTGCCGATGACATTGTGATCTGTAGCAATAGTAGGGAGCAGGTTGAGGAGACCCAGGAGAGGTGGAGATATACCCTAGAGAGGAGAGGAATGAAGGTCAGTAGGAACAAGACAGAATATATGTGTGTAAATGAGAGGGAGGTCAGTGGAATGGTGAGGATGCAAGGAATAGAGATGGCGAAGGTGGATGAGTTTATATATTTGGGATCAACAGTACAGAGTAATGGGGATTGTGGAAGAGAAGTGAAAAAAGAGTGCAGGCAGGGTGGAATGGGTGGAGAAGAGTGTCAGGAGTGATTTGCGAAAGACGGATATCAGCAAGAGTGAAAGGGAAGGTCTACAGGATGGTAGTGAGACTTTATTCTCGACATATCGTTTTTTTTTTTCTTCACTGTGGCCCTAATACGCTTGCATAGTTTTGTTAAAGTGACCCATCTGCCATTCCTTTTTGTTCATATCTTGCCCTGCCGTAGTGCAAGTGTGCATTGAATATCCAACAGGCCCTCACTTTCCTACTCAAAAGTCTTATTCATAGGTATTTTAAATTTTTTCCAAACGTTTTACCAACATGAGCAAAAAAAGAGTTCAGAAAACAACACTGCTCAGTTATTTCAGAAAAGAGACGTCACAAACTACTGAAGGTGCAGCGTCAACTCCTGTTGAAACTCATGTGGCAATTTCAGACAAAGACATTGCAGAAGCTGGTCCTTCTGGGGAAATCTCTTCAGCACACACTCTGTCAATTGATAAATCTAAGCACCGATTATCCAGCATAAACAATGGTTTAAAGATTGTGATTGGCGAATGGTCAAAGAAAATGGTATGTGGTGCTCATTGTGCATGAAATATTCAAACAAACATCCCCAAGGAGGGAGTTACCTTGGGTAAACGTGCCATGCACAAGAATTCGAAAAGAAAGCTTGCTGGACCCATGCAGAAAGTAAAACACACACTGAGTCTTCTGCTGACCTTTTAGGAAAGCGTGTACTAGAGCAAACTGGAATCAGTCAAATTGAAAGATCTGTATCTGCGTTAAATAACTTACAGAGAGATGCCTTTGTGGGAGCTTTAAGATCCATGTATTGGTTGGCAGAAAATGAGTTGCCACATACAACGTTGTTTGAAAAGCTGTTGGAACACTGTAAAGAAATGGTTTGTTCCTTTTTACAACATCTCAATGTTGGTAAAAATGCACATTACACCTCTGAAAGAATAATGCAGGAGCTGCTGGATGTCTTAGCATCAGAAATAAAATCTAACATACTGAAAAATATACACGCTGAAAATGTTTTCAGTATTCTGTGTGATGAAACCACAGACGTCTCAATTGTAAAACAATTATTTACATTAAATATGTTTGCCAGGTCACTAAAGAGGTCAGAATTAATTTTGTATCAACCCGCAATATGATTGATGGCAAAGTGGAGACTATAACCAACACACTGAGTGAGACTTTGGACACTCTAAGCTTGAAAACTGCTAATCTGGTTGAACTAGGTTCAGATGGAGCAGCTGTTATGATTGGGAAACAGAAAGGTGTGGCAAAACTACTTAACTATAAAATCTGGACTCTTGGTCAACTGCCACTGTGTAAACCACCAATTGGCCCTTGCAAGTACCCAAGCAGCAGCTGCTGTACCTTAATTAACAAAACTGAATGACATCTTAAGGCAGCTGTTCTATTTCTTCCAAAATTCTTCAGTTAGGATGGCTGGTTTAACGGAAATTCAAAATATTCTGAACATTCCCCAAATTAAGATGAACATTCCCCAGATTAAAGCTGTCTCATGACTTTGAAGTACAGTCACTACGACAGTGTATGATGAGTGTCATAGCTGCGCTGGAAAGAGAGGCCACTGAACGAAATGACATCACAGCTGAAGGATTAAGAAGATGTATAAAAATGTACAATTTTGTTTTCTCTCTGATGATGCTTTCAGACGTATTACCATTGTTGTCCAACTTATCTAAGGCTTGGCAAAGGCAAGATGTCAATCTTACCGAAACTGTGCCAATTTTGCTCACCACAAAATTGTCCATCATGGAGTTGAAAGACACTCCTGGGAGATATTTTCAAAGCCTTCATCATTGTCTGGCAGAAGAATGGTCAGATCTCCACATTGTTTATACACAGAGTGATGTAATGCCATTCAAAACTGCAATATATGATAAATACCTAGAGACAGTTGTCAAGCACCTAGATGCAAGATTCCCTGACATGCCAATTATTTCCAGCTTTTCAAAAGTTTTCAATGCAGAAACTCACGATTCAAGTGAGTCTGCTGAAATTCTTTTCAATCATTACTACAAAAATGGTAGCCCTCCAATTTTAAAATATGAAAGTAGCAGGCAAGAATGGACAGTTGCGTCAAAAATGATCAGAAGTCAATCATACAAAGACTTCAGTCCAAAACAGATTTTACTAAAAATGGCAACGACAGAGCTCAAAGAGTCGTTTCCAAATTTAGTCAGACTAGCTCATATTGGGCTAGTGATCCCAGTGAGCACAGCTGAATGTGAAAGGGGATTTTCTGCCCTTAAAAGGATCAAGACATGTTTGAGAAATCGCATGAATCAAAGCACGCTAAATAATCTCATGATGACCTGGAGGGCCAGATCCTTGGGACTATAATTATGGGAAAGCTGCAGACATCTGGGCCTCTAGGAAGAAAAGAAGAATACATATTTAACTGAAGACACCTTCTGCATATGCAAGTTGGCTTTGAAGAATATTTTTAAATTTTTCTTCATTAGGTTTCCCATACTTTTTTCATTGTTTTCACTTTTCTTCCTGACAGCGACAATACTTGTGCCTCTTGGTTTGTCATAACAATTGTTATATAAAATTTTTGTTAGGGTTGCAGGATCCTGAATTGGATACTTCTTAAATTTAATAAAAATATTCTGGCACAAGTGTCAAACCTTAAAAAAAGGAAGTCATATTGAGCATTGGAAAATTAATAATAATTACCTAATAAAAATAGTGCATTTAATTTTCCCCACCACCAAATTTCCCCGTCCCGCCAGGCTACTTTTTCATGCCACCCAGCTGGACAAAATTTCTGGGGAGAACACTGTTGTGTATGCTTGAATGTGGCCAGTGAGACCTTTTAAAGGAAAGAATGGATTCTACCCTGTGCATCCCGATTAATCCCGCCTTTCTCTTTAAAGAGCTAAACCGATTTATCGACGTGCAAAATATCAGATTTCAATCAATCTTTATTCTATACAGTGTTATGAAAACATATTTGCCCCCTTCCTGATTTCTCTGTTTTTGCTTATCTATAACACTTAATTGTTTCTGATCTCAAAACAAATTCTGTATAATACAATAGACAACCTGAGTAAACACAATATGGTTTTTAAATGACTTTTTAATTTATTGAAGGATTAAGGTTCACCAACACCTTTATACCCAGATATAAACATAAGACCTGTCTATGCCACTATTAGCGGCAACAACTGCAATCAAATGCTTGCATTAATAAAAGACCAGTCTTTGGCATCTCTGTGGAGAAATTCTGCTCCACTTCTCTATAAATAATTGTTTTCATTCAGTCAAATTGGATGTTTTTTTTGACTATAAACTGGAAATTTAAGGTCCCATTATAACATCTCAATGAGGTTCAAGTTAGGACTTTGACTAGGCCACTCCAAACCTTAATTTTGCTTTGTTTTTCATCCATATAGAGGTAGACTTGCCCTTGTGCTTTAGACTACTGTCCTTCTGCATAACCCAATTGTGCTTGTGCTTCAGATCCCAGACTAACAACCGGACATTCTCTTTAAATACTTTCTGGTTTCATGCATCACTAAGTTATGGCAAGTTGCTCAGGCTCTGAAACAGCAAAGCATCCTCACACCATACCTCTACCACCACAATTTACTGTGGGCAACATGTTCTTATTGTGGAAAACTGCATTAGATTTACGTGGGACGTAACAGGACTCCTGTCTTTCAAGAAGTTCCAGGTTTGAGTTCTCAGTCTCCAGAACATTGTCCCCAAAATCTTTAGGGGCCAAGAAGCAGTTTTTTGGCAAATCTTAGACAAGTCTTTATGTTCCTCCATTTAAGAAGTGGTTTTCTCCCATTAACGCGGACAACATCTGGAATTCCCAGATGAGTCTTCTATAGAGTCTTCTAAGAGTTTTCTAAGAGTAATTTTGTTAAGTCAGCCACTCCTGGGCAGATTTTCCACTGTTCCAAGTATTCTCCAGTTGGAGATAATGGTTCAGACTGTGGTTTACTGAAGTCCAAGGGCTTAAGAGTGCTTTGTAACCCTTTCCCAGCTGATATATTTCAGTGACTTTCTTTTTCAGGTCTTCAGGAATTTGTTTTGATTGAGGCATGGTGTGCTGTTTGTTGAGACCTTTACGTAACTTCACACTGCTGGAAAGGTTCTATTTAAATGATGACTAGATTCAGTAGGGCTGGTAGCAATCAAAGATTGGTGTGATTGGTCTAATGTAACTCTTTATATAGATTTTGGTTCATTGATTGCTGAGTGACTAAGTGGACAAGCTGAAAATTACTTTTTCACATTGGTCACATAGACTAACTTTCATATTGATAATCAGTGTGACCAAAAAGTAAAAATTCATTAACCTCCTGGACTCTTGATTTGAGACAGCTCGTTAATCAGCCTACACATAAAGCAGGTCATACGTTAGACTTCGTAATTACCAAAGGACTAAAAGTTGATGTAAAGCAGGTCATTGATATTGGTCTATCAGACCATTTTCTTTTACTATTTAATATAGAATGAATGATAGAAAACATTCATGAGAAGCATATTGTTAAAAAAACGCTTCTTTGATTCATCAGCAGCTTTAAAACTTACAAACATTCTAAGCAATCAGTCTGTTTATAGTGCTAACTACAATAGTGAGGATAATGTAAATAATAAGGTGGAAAATTTTAATACTTAGATGAGAGCTGCTGTTGGCATAGTTGCACCTGAAAAGACAGTTTAAAAAAAATCTTCCAGCATTTTTATACCATGGAAGACCCAAAGAGTGTCTGATTTAAAGAGAACATGCCGTAGAGCCGAGTGTAAATGGAGGAAAACTAAACTAACTATCCACTATGAAGTATTGAAGGTTAAAATAACAGAATACAATAACACAGTCTGTTAATTAGTGTTGTCTTATTTTAATTCTTACTTTGTCATATTTTTCTTTACTTCATCATGTAAAGCACTTTGAGCTACATTAAGTGTATAAAAATGTGCTATATAAATAAATGTTATTGTTAAGTAGTTACCCAGCTAAAGTTTAAATAAACAAGCCCTGGCACTCATAAATATCAAAATATAATGCAAGGCATCAATTTTAATGTGTGGCAAAAATGAGGATCTCCACATGGTGACAAGGAATGGGGTTCATAATCTGGGGAGGATAAATCTGGGGGGGGTCTATAAATTGGTTAAGAAAAATATGTAGTTGCATAATTAGCTGGCTAAAAATATTAGGAAAAAGTGATATTTAATGGATTAGTCAAATTCAAATAACAAATGTCAAGAAACTTTTTTCTTTTTACACATCTGTCCCAACTTTAAAGCTTCCTGTGTGAAATCAAACTTATCAGTCTTACATGAATCCATTACTTCAGAACTCTAATAAAACACCCTTTGTCTGCCGTTTTCAAGATTTCTTGCATGAACGATCAGACTGTTACTTCTTATGCCTGTTGTACAAATCCAGAAGTAGAAAATAACTATAGCCGTAGTTACCTGTATTCAATAAATATGTAACTATGTGAATAAAATATGTGAGACAGCACTACATTTTTCAATATTCCATTCTAATATTTGACATGCGCTTTCACGTATGGGTTATACTAATGAATGGTAGTTTTCCTTCAAAAGCCAAACAAATGACACACATTCAGTGTCTGCAGATTCGTTTTTACCAATGAAGTACTCAGTTTTGCTGGTCCTGCTAACTTTGCATTTTGGCGATTAAGCCATTCTGTTAATACAGTACATGTCGTATTAATAGAGAGATGTGTCTTGTTTGCCCTATGGAACACTGGAACGCTAAGATTTTATTTTGGTATTAATAAATGAACCAACTTGTGTCATTGCCGGTGAAGACAAGCTAAATAGCCACATCATTTGAATCTTGTGTGAATGGTTATTTTCTACAACCGTTTGTGCTGGCAGTTCTCCCACATCCCATAATCCTACATGTGTGTCTTTTGATGCGTTTAAGTCACATCCCAGAAAGACTCTGAACTGTATACACCAGTTAGAAAATTGGCAGATGCTAGGACAGAGGGATATTTGTAAAAGTGCATATTACAATCAGAGAATGAATGCGAAGACTCCTTTCATTAATCATGGCTGTAAATGACTATATAAAGCGATTGATTTTGTTATCTTTTCAGCTCCACTTACAAGTATGTAACAAAATAAGTTAAATGATTACACCTCATGATCGACAGTGTTATATTTCTCTCAAAGGATGCACAGATCTGATTTTGAATGAATTCCATAATGGGATAAACGTTGCAACAGCCCAAGGCTGTGTGTGTATGTGTGTGGGTTTTTTTTTTGTTTAAGTAAGTACAATTCCTGATGAAATTTTCTTGCACCAACAAAAAAGCATTTCCAGACCTGACCCCTGCTATTTTTCTTTTCAACATATATTGATGCAGTTCTGCATCGTTAACTTTTTGTGAGCAATTTTTATATGCAGTTTTTACTCACTTCGTATCATATATTATTGTGCGTTTCGATGCTGTAAAAAAGTTGGTACAATTACTATTTCAGAACTTTAGTACTGAATCAAAACCTAAATATTGTTTTTTGTGACATTCCTACTCAGTTCTTTTAGTATTACTGAATTTGCTTGGCATTAACTGGCTTAAGATACTGGATCTGGATATAACATTGGGGTCTAATGGTTTATATTGTAGTGAAATTTTGCCATTGCAGTAGATCCATTCAAAATTTGTCATTTCACACCTGGATGGAGACAATGGGTGGGCAGTACTAGTAGGTCATACCTGCATTACATTCAATAATCTTACCACTCATTACTCCCAGTTTGAGTAGCTCACTCCCATAAAAGCACAACAGGAAAATAACATAGTTTTAATGTATCAGATTTTGCAAAGTATTTTCAAACATCTTAAAATTCTGTAAGTTTTTGTTTTAACGCTAGTTCTTCATGGGACAAACCTTCCAGAATAAATAAATTCATGGTCTGATGTTTCTTGCTTTTCTTGATTTAGTATCCCAATATGTTACATGGATGAAAGGCCACATATTTTGCCAAAACAATTTTCCTTGTCATTAGACTTCTGTATTCTTTTTCTGGAATTAGTTAAAATAAACTTTACAGATATCTTGAATATTCTTTCCCTAAATATATGTGCATAAATTTACATACTGTGCCTTACAAAATTATTTGGACCATTTAGAGGTTTTTAGAAAGTGATGGATTACACATGATACTTTCATATAATGAGAAGTATATATTTTTATTAAAAAGTGAATTGGAAAGAAAATGTTTAAAAAACAAAATAAATAGTCAGGATATATTTTTGTCAAAAACTAAAACAATTGTTGCTTGGTACTATATGTTTCCTCCTATTCGATCTTCAGTAAAAAGTGCTACATAAAAAACTGGAAATTAACTCAAAGTGCCACATATTCAATGGGTCGCATTTCACAACAACAACTGATCAGACTTACACCTATGCCGAATAATGCCCTTTTAAATTAAATTATCAATCAACAGAAACTGAACACCTTTGGTACACCACTTTTCAAAAAACGACCTATATAAAGCCTCAATCATCCAGTAACTTTAAACAAAGAACAATAGTTACCACTCAAAAAATACCCCCTTTAAGCAAACAATTCTACAATGGAATTCTATAATGTTGTAAAACATAACACCAATATTCTTACAAAAGGGGCAATAATTAAATGCATATATGCTAAATACACTTTCAATTCAAAATATCAAATAATGAAAAGCAATTCAGCATAATTTTACTACCTTATCCATTCGATCCTGCTGAATTCCAAACTTTCCTCCATAGCCATGGGAAGCCTTAGGCATATTTTCCAGCTCCTGCTGCTTCAAATTCTGATGTTCTTCTGAAACATTTTCCCTCAGCTTATGAATGCTATAATTGAATTAATATTTGATTTAAACCTTTATCTTAAAATACTACAGTTCCAAACTTTATTGCATTTTCTTAGTCTCTAAATTAAATTCCTGATCTTAAGGTTCATTATAAAAAAATAAAATAAAATAAAAAAAAAAATACTTCAGATGTTACATTTTTACTAGGAAGTTCCTGCTAAAAGGTTTTCTAAAACAGATTGTATATCCATAATTAATAAAACTATTAAAAATATATTAAAAACAATAATGAAGTTAAATTATAATTTTGCTTATTTGCAAAAGGGAAAACTGTGAAGCAGTGTGAGTGCTACCTCATATCATGACTACTGAATTATTACTTATTATTTTGTTCAATAAACACTGACATATATTAAGAATAGAACTATTACTGAAGAGTTAACATGAGATTAGATTGTGAGAGACTTGTTTTACAAATATGGTAGAAACTTCATGATGAAGCAATACAACCATTTGATCAGATGGATGGATAATTTTAATCTATCTTGATAATACACTTAACACTAGAATTACCAGAGTCTACGAAAAACACGTAGATCCGGCCCACCTTAAAACCGTTCTCACCTCTCTTTTGTCTTCTAAATGTGCCGATTAAGAGGAGCAGCGAGCAGCCGGCTATTCCATCCCCCACCGTCGCAGAACGTTCACTAAGTTTTCCCAGCTCATGCCTTGTTTGATTACCTGGGAGTGACTGAACTGCTGGAGTTTTAGAATAGAAATAATAGATCGCTATTTGGAATACATGCATTTCATGCGTGTTCCATTTCTACAGTAATCTGTGTAAACAAATTGCTAAAACAGAAACTTTTTCATATTTTAGTAATAAATGTTACAAAATGTAGGCATAAACTATAGAAAGTGTAAAGCCCGAGTTCCTAAGATCAAATAAACACTTCCACAAAAGCTTCACACACCATATAACAGCTTCCGTGGCGTAGCGCGCCAAGATTTGCCTCTCAGACTGAGTAGCTTTTCTCTGCCTCACAAACATGAGTTCAATTCCCCGCTGGGGATACAGTGTTACTTCTTTTTTAACCTCAAACGGACATAAAATTTGTAAATTGGTATGCACTGTCAGTTAATGAGATCGTTATATTTTCATGTGGGATGCTCCTTTTAAAATATTTTTTTAACAATTGAGACTGCAATTAACATGAACAACTGTCCTTATAACTTATTTTTTTCAAGATCCATAACACACAGACAGACAGAGCACTGCGTAATACAGAGACAGACAGGCAGAGATATACAAACAAACAGGGAAGGCACATGTACTGAAAGAAAAAAAAATCAACATGCGCGTTGTTTCTGCAGCGCTGTTACTTAGAGAGTCAGATCGGGGGAGGGGTGATGTTAGAGCGGGTGAGCTTATTCAGTGCTGCAGAAACAACGCACATGTTGATTTTTTTTTTCTTTCAGTACATGTGCCTTCCCTGTTTATTTGTATATCTCTGCCTGTCTGTCTCTGTATTACGCAGTGCTCTGTCTGTCTGTGTGTTATGGATCTTGAAAAAATAAGTTATAAGGACGGTTTGCTGACTTGGAGCACCACTGCCTTTGCCACAGAGACGCGAGTTCGATTCCCAGCTTTGAAGAAAGTGGTTTTTTTTTTTTCCTCAAACGGACATTGAATTTATAAATTGGTATGCACTGTAAATCGTTAACTTTAAAATGTCAATCGCGGTTATTTCTGTTGATTAATTCATGCTTGTTTACTTAGAGTCAGAATAGGAGCTTTTTCAGCTTATTCAGCTTCTGATCTGACTCAAACAGCGCCAGTATAACTTCACACCCAACCTGACGCTGTTCGTTTTCAAATAATATTGCATTACTTCGACGATGTTTTCTGATTGGTACTATTCGCGTCATAAAATGATTTCTTCAAAACGACACATATATTTGTCTCTTTCTTTTTTTAAAATGTGCGTTGTAGCACTCAGCAACTGGCCACCTGCATGTTCTTGCGCACACTAAATCAGACAGCGCTATATGCAATCATCAGATTCAAATGTTAACAGTTATATAGCACAGAATGGAAATCAGCAGTTCTTAGCATTCCACCTACTGTAACTTGCTTTCTTTTTTCTTCGGTTATAGTCTTGAATAAAAGTGCACTTGTTTTGTTATACTTTTACATCAACATATGTTCCTGTGTTTGAGCTACATGGGCATGCTCAAAAAATACACGTATAATGCCACGAAAAGTGCATGCAGACACTTCAGTTCGCAAGCATTGGTACGACAATGCAGTCACAAGTACACTGCAGAGCTTTAGCGCGTCTTTATGTGAAAACAGCATCAGATGGGGAGTGTCTGATGATTGCATATAGCGCTGAAGTTACTGCTCTTTACTATGCTTTCCTCTGCATGTCCTGGAGTACAAAAGAAACAGCATACAGCAACACGTGGGGACTGGCAATACTGGGGGAAAAAAACACGCGGTCGTATGTATCGTGATACACTGCAGAACTATAGCACGTCTTTATGTAAAAACAGCAGTGTCAGGTGGGGGGCGGTAGGGATGGATCCTGAACGCGACTGAGACAATGAAAAGTGAATTTAAAAAAAATAAAGCTAACCTTTACAAATATCATAAATTACACCGGCTGTTACAGACTGAAATCAAATGTATCATTTTATTCTAAAATAGTGAAAATAAGAACACTTCTCAAATGGGAGTTGTGCAGGATCGAACTCATGATCTTCTGATTCCCAGTCAGCGACTGATACTGTTACGCCACGGAAGCAGTGACAGTTAAGTCATGTCAATGTCTCACACTAAGACGGGTTTTTTTGGCGGTGGCTTTTTTTTGTACCTTTTGTGAAAGTGTTTCTTTGATATTTGGACTTCAGGCTTCATACATTATATAGTTTATGCCTACATTTTGTCATTTGCTACTAGAATATTGTAAACCGTTTCTGTTTTAACAATGTGTTTACACAGATTACTGTAGAAATGCAACACATATGAAATGCGTGTGTTCCAAATAACAATCTTATTATTTCTACTCTAAAACTCCACTTCACTCCCAGATAATCAATCAAGGCATTAGCTGGGAAAAGCTTGTTTACGTTCTAAGTCGTTGGGGAGATGGAATAGCCGGCTGCTGGCAGCTTGTCTTTATCAGTACATTTAGATGACAAAAGACGCTGACGGAGAGGTGAGAAAGGTTTTAAGAAGCGATTTAAGGTGGGCCGGATCTACGAGTTTTTTCATAGGCTCTGGTAATTCTAGTGTTAAAGTGTATGGTAAGAGGGGACTGTGTTTGGAGAAAAATAAGGTATAGAGTGAGGATGTGTGATTTTAAACAATCAAAAGATTAAGAGGTGAAAAAATAAAAGTGTTTAAAATTATGAACGGAACAGGTACAGCAGATGCCATTTGTTACAATAAATTGATTTCTTTAACTACGAGATAGGATACAGATGTAATATGATTAAGGGTAAAGGTCACATAAACATTAGAATGTATTTATTATCACAATTTATGCTTGAAATAAAAAGCAGCACAACAGACAGTGGTATTGTGGGATGCTTCAATTCTTTTTTAAATATGAGATTAAAGAGCTAGGTTGAGCTAAACGGTTTATTCTCTTTAAAGTAGTCTTGTGTTATTATCAACCCAAAAGGAAAAAAAACAGACACAGGGAGAATGTGTAAACTCTACATAGATGCTGACTAGGCCAGGATCCAAAGTCTCCTGGTACTGGCCAACTAACACATACAAAAATGGGATGATTAAAAAAATTGATCAATGAATGGATGAAAGGGTTAGGAAAATAAATACCTGCAATAGTGAAAAAAATAGTATCAAAAGTGAATATTAAAAAATTGACAGATTACAATGGAAAATTAGATATGCATATAATTGGAGCTATACATTAACAACAACATTACTTAATGTGCTCTTGGTGTCCAGATCCCTCCACTGTTTTGGCACCCCATCGCTGTTCTTGCTCAGACACGTCATTCTATTTGGAGAAAACAAAAATATTAATTAACAATGCAATAACACAACTAAAATATTATTTGTGAACCAAACTTGTTTGGAGTTTGTCTTGCCTTTGATTGTAGTGATCAAGTAGTTGCATAAGAAAACCCATGGGCTAACAAAGATTGTGTTTAGGATCTTAAAATATTCCTTTCTTACATATAAAGCTTTAAATGGACCAGGCCCATCTCATCTGCCTAAAGTTACCATTACATTCAAACTGTAGAACACACAAAGATCACCAAGCGCCAGCCTACTAAAGATTCTAAGGACTAAGAAAATAGGAGGTCAAGCTTTCAGCTACAGCGTCCCATTGCTGGAATGATCTGCCTGCGTATATAATAAGATACCTCTTCGGTCACAGCATTTAACAGTAGAATTACCAGAGTCTACGAAAAAACTAGTAGATCCGGTCCACCTTAAAACCGTTCTCACCTCTCTTTTGTCTTCTAAATGTGCCGATTAAGACGAGCAGCAAGTAGCCGGCTATTCCATCCCTCACCGTCGCAGAACGTTCACTAAGTTTTCCCAGCTCATGCCTTGTTTGATTATCTGGGAGTGACTGAACTGCTGGAGTTTTACAGTGGAAATAATAGATTGTGTGTCCTGCGGTGGGTTGGCACCCTGCCCAGGATTGTTTCCTGCCTTGTGCCCTGTGTTGGCTGGGATTGGCTCCAGCAGACCCCCCGTGACCCTGTGTTTGGATTCAGTGGGTTGGAAAATGGATGGATGGATGGATAATAGATTGTTATTTGGAACACACGCATTTCATGTGTGTTCCGTTTCTACAGTAATCTGTGTAAACACATTGTTAAAACAGAAACTTTTTCATATTTTAGTAATAAATGTTACAAAATGTAGGCATAAACTATAGAATGTGTGAAGCCTGAAGTCCAAACATCAAATAAACACTTTCACAAAAGGTTCAAGGATGATACGACACCTTCCGTGGCTTAATGCTAAGGTTTGCTGTCTTGGAGCATAGCAGCCCTGCTGTGCTACAGAGACTCGAGTTCAATTCCCAGCTTTGGAGAAAGTGTTTTTTTTTTTCCACAAACGGACATAAAATTTATAAATTGGTATGCACTGTAAATCGTTAAGTTTAAAATGTCGATCGCGGTTATTTCTGTTGATTAATTCATGCTTTTTACTTAGAGTCAGAACAGGAGCTTGTTCAGCTTCTGATCTGAATCAAACAGCGCCAGTATAACTTCACACCCGATCTGACGCGGTTCGTTTTCAAATAATATTGCATTACTTTGACGATGTTTTCTGATTGGTACTATTCGCGTCATAAAATGATTTCTTCAAAATGTCACATATATTTGTCTTTCTTTTTTTAAAATGTGCGTTGTAGCACGCAGCAACTGGTCACCTGCATGTTCTTGCGCACACTGAATAAGACAGCGCTATATGCAATCATCAGATTCAAATGTTAACAGTTATATAGCACGGAATGGAAATCAGCACATGTCCAAACCAACTCAATCCTGCCTCTCTGACTTTGTCTCCCAACCGTACAACTTGAGCTGACCCTCTAATGTACTCAATTCTAATCCTGTCCATCCTTGTCACACCCAATGCAAATCTTAAACATCATTAACTCTGACACCTCCAGCTCTTGTTATCTGATTTTTGGTCAGTGCCACCGTGTCCAACCCATATAACATAGCTGGTCTCACTACCATCTTGTAGACCTTCCCTTTCACTCTTGCTGATACTCTCCTGTGACAAATCACTACTAACACTCTTCTCCACCCACTCCACCTTGTCTGCACTGTCTTCTTTACCTCTCTTCCACACTCCCTGTTGTTCTGTACTGTTGACCCCAAGTATTTAAACTTATTAAACAATAGTCAGTTAATGAAATAGTATTATCTGTCCGTGCCAACATTCTGCCTTGATAACATATTTATGTATTTTTTTTTTTTTTTTTTACCAGTTCTGGTACTCAACAAATAATACACTGCTGCTATTGTGTGGATGTCCCTTAATAGTACACTGAACAAGGTAATGAGTAAGTGAATTTAATGCTGCTGATCACAGCTGTGTGAACTAGCTGGCAACAACATAATAATATAATGCATATACAATACAGGTCAGAAGTTTCAGAACACCCTTAGTCTTTATGGAAATGCACACGTTAATATCTTTATTTGTTCTATGCCTTGATTTCATGAAATATTAACAGTGGCAAACAAAACAAGAGCAAATAAGTTATTATTCACTCAATAAACAGGAAATGACATCTTTATTGAGAGATTTAAAACCAACCATCCATCCATCCATCCATCCATCCATCCATCCATCCATCCTCTTCCGCTTATCTGAGGTCGGGACGCGGGGGCAGCAGCTTGAGCAGAGATGCCCAGACTTCCCTCACCCCGGCCACTTCTTCTAGCTCTTCCGGGAGAATCCCAAGGCGTTCCCAGGCCAGCCGGGAGACATAGTCCCTCCAGCGTGTCCTGGGTCTTTCCCGGGGCCTCCTCCCGGTTGGACGTGCAGGAACACCTCACCAGGGAGGCATCCAGGAGGCATCCTGATCAGATGCCCGAGCCACCTCTTCTGACTCCTCTCAATGCGGAGGAGCAGCGGCTCTACTCTGAGCCCCTCCTGGATGACTGAGCTTCTCACCCTATCTTTAAGGGAGAGCCCAGACACCCTGCGGAGAAAACTCATTTCAGCCGCTTGTATTCACGATCTCGTTCTTTCGGTCACTACCCATAGCTCATGACCATAGGCGAGGGTAGGAACATAGATCGACTGGTAAATTGAGAGCTTTGCCTTACAGCTCAGCTCCTTTTTCACCACGACAGACCGATGCAGAGCCCGCATCACTGCGGACGCCGCACCGATCCGCCTGTCGATCTCATGCTCCATTCTTCCCTCACTCGTGAACAAGACCCCGAGATACTTGAACTCCTCCCCTTGGGGCAGGATCTCGCTCCCAACCCTAAGAGGGCACTCCACCCTTTTCCGGCTGAGGACCATGGTCTCGGATTTGGAGATGCTGATTCCCATCCCAGCCTCTTCACACTCAGCTGCGAACCGATCCAGAGAGAGCTGAAGATCACGGCCTGATGAAGCAAACAGGACATCATCATCTGCAAAAAGCAGTGACCCAATCCTGAGTCCACCAAGCCGGACCCCCTCAACACCCTGGCTGCGCCAAGAAATTCTGTCCATAAAAGTTATGAACAGAATCGGTGACAAAGGGCAGCCCTGGCGGAGTCCAACTCTCACTGGAAACGGGTTCGACTTACTGCCGGCAATGCGGACCAAGCTCTGGCACCGATCGTACAGGGACCGAACAGGTCTTATCAGGGGGTCCGGTACCCCATACTCTCGGAGTACCCCCCACAGGATTCCCCGAGGGCCACAGTCGAACGCCTTTTCCAAGTCCACAAAACCCATGTAGACTGGTTGGGTGAACTCCCATGCACCCTCCAGGACCCTGCTAAGGGTGTAGAGCTGGTCCACTGTTCCACGACCAGGACGAAAACCACACTGTTCCTCCTGAATCCGAGGTTCGACTATCCGACAGACCCTCCTCTCCAGAACCCCCGAATAGACATTTCCAGGGAGGCTGAGGAGTGTGATCCCTCTGTAGTAGGAACACACCCTCCGGTCCCCCTTCTTAAAGAGGGGGACCACCACCCCGGTCTGCCAATCCAGAGGCACTGTCCCTGATGTCCATGCGATGTTGCAGAGACGTGTCAACCAAGACAGCCCTACAACATTCAGAGCCTTGAGGAACTCCAGGCGTATCTCATCCACCCCCGGGGCCCTGCCACCAAGGAGTTTTTTGACCACCTCGGTGACCTCAGTCCCAGAGATGGGGAAGCCCACCTCCGAGTCCCCAGGCTCTGCTTCCTCATTGGAAGGCATGTTACTGGGATTGAGGAGGTCTTCGAAGTACTCCCCCTACCGACCCACCATGTCCCGAGTCGAGGTCAGCAGCGCACCATACACAGTGTTGACACTGCACTGCTTCCCCCTCCTGAGACACTGGATGGTGGACCAGAATCTCCTCGAAGCCGTCCGAAAGTCGCTTTCCATGGCCTCCCCAAACTCCTCCCATGCCCGAGTTTTTGCCTCAGCAACCACCGAAGCCGCATTCCGCTTGGCCTGCCGGTACCTATCAGCTGCCTCCAGAGTCCCACAGGACAAAAGGGACCGGTAGGACTCCTTCAGCTTGACGGCATCCCTCACCGCCGATGTCCACCAACGGGTTCGGGGATTGCTGCCACGACAGGCACCGACTACCTTACAGCCACAGCTCCGGTCAGCCGCCTCAACAATAGAGGCACGGAACATGACCCATTCAGACTCAATGTCCCCCACCTCCCTCGGGACATGGTCGAAGTTCTGCTGGAGGTGGGAGTTGAAGCTACTTCTGACAGGGGGCTCTGCCAGAAGTTCCCAGCAGACCCTCACAACACGTTTGGGCCTACCAGGCCTGACCGGCATCCTCCCCCACCATCGGAGCCAACTCACCACCAGGTGGTGATCAGTTGACAGCTCCGCCCCTCTCTTCACCCGAATGTCCAAGACATGTGGCCGCAGGTCTGACGACACAACCACAAAGTCGATCATCGAACTGAGGCCTAGGGTGTCCTGGTGCCAAGTGCACATATGAACACCCCTATGCTTGAACATGGTGTTCGTTATGGACAATCCGTGACGAGCACAGAAGTCCAATAACAAAACACCACTCGGGTTTAGATCTGGGGGGGGGGGGCTTGTGGTTGGGGTGGGGACATTCCTCCCAATCACGTCCTTCCAGGTCTCACTGTCATTGCCCACGTGAGCATCGAAGTCTCCCAGTAGTACAAGGGAGTCCCCAAAAGGTATGCCCTCTAGCACCCCCTCCAGGGACTCCAAAAAGGGTGGGTACTCCGAACTGCTGTTTGGTGCATTCACACAAACAACAGTTAGGACCCGTCCCCCCACCCGAAGGCGGAGGAAGGTTACCCTCTCGTCCACCGGGGTAAACCCCAATGTACAGGCTCCAAGTATGCCCACACCAGCTCGGCGCCTCTCACCGGGGGCAATTCCAGAGTGGTACAGAGTCCAACCCCTCTCAATTAGATTGGTTCCAGAGTCCAAGCTGTGCGTCGAGGTGAGCCCGACTATATCTAGCCAGAACTTCTCAACTTCGCGCACAAGCTCAGGCTCCTTCCCCTTCAGAGAGGTGACATTCCATGTCCCAAGAGCCAGCTTCTGTAGCCGAGGATCGGACCACTAATGTCCCCGCCTTCGGCCACCACCCAACTCACACTGCACCCGACCTCCTTGGCCCCTCCCATAGGTGGTGAGCCCATGGGAAGGGGGACCCACGTTGCCTCTTCGGGCTGTGCCCGGCCGAGCCCCATGGGTGCAATTTATTTTTTAAGCAGAACAAAAGTTATATTTTAATATTTTATTAAATATATGCATATACTGCTAACGTTTACAATATATTGGAACTACAGCGCAGAATGAAACATAAGTATGCAAGTAACTTGCTAACACAAAGTCGTGCAATAAAAATTTTTTTTTTTTGCAATTTGAAATGGATTCACTCAATAAGTTCATGCAAGTGAGTAGTGCTGGGACAAATATTAGAACCTGCTAAATAAACTTGCCAGTTGCCACCTTTATCACTTGAGAGTGCACAAAAGTAAAATAATGTTTCCATACACTAACTAAATAAGATTGACTAATCTGTTAAATGCACTTGCTAGTTTAATTGTGTGTTTAATATTTACCTTGTTCAGATATTTATGCCAGGGTATACCACATGAGACTCTTTATCACCTTGCGTATCCAATGGAAAACTACACAAGCGATTAATAAGGTGCACGTTACACAGATACAATAACCTACTAAGATAAGAGATCTGTGATGAAGCACGATTTTTTAAATACATGTAAATAATCAAGTCCCGGAACGTGCATGCCAGTGTCGCTCCCGGGTTCACTGGGGTCCTTGGCTGATCTCACATAGCCATGCAAATGTGAGTGGATAAGTTAGGTGCCTCATTCACACCTTGATGTAGGTGAAGGATAGCTCCTGCACTCAACTGGGTAAAATAAAAAGGAGCCTGCACGATTGAAAGGGAGAGAACAAAAAAAGGACCAGATCAGAAAAGGAGAAGATTTGATCCAGAAGAGAAAGAGCGAAAGCAGGTTACTAGAAGAGAAAGAGACAGAACTGGTCAAGAGCCTGTGTCATGAAGAGTGGAGGAAGGTGGTTGGAACCCCAAGGAAGCGGGCAGTGGGCCTACACTCAAGTGTGGGACTGGAGAAGGGGCACTATTCAGAGCATCAAAGAGGAATAGGAGAGGCCCCATTTTGCAGCATTTCCCTGTGAAAGCAGATGGACTGGCTGAAGGAGACATTGAGTGGGATTTGGCAGGGAGTCCTAAGGACATCAACAGACTGGTGTTAGAACCCCAAATCCAGGATTTAATGGATGACAGCACCTGTCGGCGGGCGTCTCCTCATGCTGCAAGGTCCTAATGGTATAATCTGAGGAGATGCCATATTTTAGAAAGAGGTATTAGAGTTTATGTGTGTTAGAAAAGAAGAATGTGCCTGGGATTTTAACCTTACTTTTATGGAAATTACTTATTTGGAATTTAACCTCCACATGGCACCTTTGTTTTAATAGATTATTTACTGAAAATGTTTATGCATTGTACTATTGAACACTTTTTGTTTTTATTAAAAACACTTGGCATTTTTCCTTGCTGACTATGTGTGTCCTCATTTGCCTGGCTCATCTTGGTTTTTAACTATCAACTGTTCAGGGTTCAAGAGGCTCCTGGAAGCAATCATTAAGTGTGGAGCAAAGCCGGACCATCATACCTACTTATTAAGGTATTTAGTAGGTTGGCTTTCCAAAAAGGAAAACAATGCCAACAAACACCAAGAATTTAAAGGTGAACAATGTTTACACATGTGTTGTCATCCCAGCTCATCTCCATTTTCATACATATGTGACAAGAAATGATCAAACAGCAAGAAATCAAATATCAATAAGTGGTCTGCAAATAACCATTTAGAGTGTTGTTTCAGTGGGCATCATTTTTATTTCACAAACCCACATGACGGCAAATATGACTAAATCAGCACTCAAGATTAGAAAAAAAATAAAAATGAAGATGTCTTCACAGCATCTATGAATAAGCATCAATGCACATCTTGATGCTTATTCATAAATGAGCTTGATTTTTTCTTTTTTTTTTAAATAAATGAGTAATAATGTAGAATGAATGTACATATTCAGTATATTTACACTCACCAGCCACTTTATTAGGTACACCTTTTCAACTTCTTGCTAACACATATATCTAAATCGACCAATCACGTGGCAGTAACTCGATGCATTTAGGCATGTAGAGAGAATGGGGAAGAAAGGTGACTTTGAACGTAGCATGATTGTTGCTGCCTGACGGCCTGGTCCAAGTATTTCAGAAACTGCTCATCTATTGAGATTTTCACAAACAACAATCACTACGGTTTACTGAGAATGGTCTGAAAAATGGAAAATATCCAGGGAGCTCCCAGTTCTCTATGCAAAAACACTTTGTTGATGCTAGAAGGCCAGAGGAGAATGGCCACACTGGTTGGAGCTGATAGAAATGTAATAGTACCTTAAATAATCACTTGTTATAACCAAGGTATGCAGAAGAACATCTCTGAATGCACAACACGTCAAACCTTGAAGCAGATTGGATGCAGCAGCATGAGACCACACTGGGTGACACTGACTCACCAAAACTGGACAACACAAAACATTGCCTGGTATTAGTGCTGGGCGGTATACCGGTTCATACCGAAAACCGTTTTTTTTTTTTTTTTTTTTGATATGGATTTTTCTTATACCGCAACACCGGTTTAAATTGCCTAAACGACGTTCGGAAAGTGGCGCAGCGGGAAACTGTTCAAGTGGGGACCTTTTTCACTGCTACACCGCTAAACACAGATTTGCTGCACTAGGGCTCTTTTTCACTGCTACACCACCAAATAGTGGGCGGTAGCATAGGTATGCCGCGCGGTGAAAATGGACAGACAGCCGAAAAAAAGGAGTCACATCTGTCGCCTGGAGATGCTTTAGTTTTAAAAGGTCAGATGTGTAAATACTGTTTCTATACTACTGGATAATACTGCAAGCCAAGTTGTACTTGTTTTATTTTTCAATACAGTGTAATGTACCTGGGTACTGTGTAATAGTGTGACGACATGTTGACTTTATTCTCGTACTTTGTCATTAAAGTAGAACATCGTAAACTAAACTTCATCGTAAAATGAATATTTAATTTACTAGATTTTCTCAAACCCTGTCATAAGTTATATAGCACATTAAATGCTTTGTGTTAAGTGTTCCCCGAGCTTCTTAAACTGACTTCCTCTGCACTAAGAGGAGGCAACAGCAGCAATCGCCGCACAGAATCCATTCACATGATATTCATGCTCTCTGAACATTTAGAATGGCAAGATAAATACTTGATATAAATAAATACTTGATATAAATTCTAAATTTTCAGAGAGCAGGAATATCATACAGTGAATGGATTCTCTATGGTGATCGCTGTCTATTAATGCGGAGGAAGTCAGTTTAAGGAGCATAGTGATTAACAACTGGGTCGGGGAACACAACACAAAGCATTTAATGTGCTACATTAACTTATGACGGGGTTTGAGAAAATCTAGTAAATTAAACAATGATTTTAGGATGAAGTTTAGTTTACGACATTCTACTTTAATTATAAAGTAAACTATGAGAATAGAGTGGAAATGTCGACTTTAATCTCGACATACATGGCGAGAATAAAGTGGAAATGTCGACTTTATTCTCGACGTATAGTTTTGTTTTTTTCTTCCCTGTTTCCGTATTTTTTTTTTTCTTCACCGTGGCCCTAATACGATTCCGTAGGGCTATACCACAAATACAATTATAAATGCAAGTTGCAGTTGTATTATTTATGTATATAGCTTAGCTTGAAGCAAGGTCCGTATTAATACAGTTTGCCTAAATGATAGTTAAGTTGGTAAAGATGTCATCACCAAGATTGCACTTGTTTTATTTTATTTTAATTTGGTGAATACTGTGTAATGCACCTGGGCTTTTGAAGTCTTGAAGTAATAGTGCAACTATCAGTAATAATACTATTATTTATTTTATTGTTATTATTTATTAGTTTAAATATTATGCAGTTTAATGATGGTAAAGTTGTTTAAAAAGTCACTTTAACGTGTCAGTGGACAGAGATTTTTAACATTAACAGAAAGTGTAGTTGTTTTACAAAAAATACTTATTCCTTTTCTAAGACATGTTCAGTGCAATACAACTTTTGACAAGCACTTCTGGATATTTTCCTAAGTCTAAATACCTCTTTGGATGGTTGAAAATATGTTGTCAAAATTATAATTTAAGGTTTTGCAAAATTTGTTAAATAAAAAGGTTCTATATTTTGACTGCATCTGTCATGCAATGTGATTTCCTTCTCTTCATTAGTGCCACCCCCTTGAAAAGTATCACTTTATGGGGCAATGCAAACCTGTATTAATACTTGTGTGCACATTAAAATGTTTTTTTTCTACAATGTACAGTGCTCTTGACAGTGGAATAGGTTATTCTTAGCCAGTAATTGCAGTGGAAAATGTGTTTAACATCCACCCATGCATGGGAAAAAAATACCGTCAAATACTGTGAAACCGGGATAATTTAGAAAAATACCGTGATATAGAATTTTGGTCATACCGCCCACCCCTACCTGGTATAACAAGTCTTGACTTCTACTGTGAATTTCGGTGGGAGGGTCGGAATTTGGCATCAACAAGATGAAAGCATGGATCCATTCTGCCTTGTATCAATGGTTCAGGGTAGTGGTGGTGGTGATATGGTATGGGGAATATTTTCTTGGCACACTTTGGGACCCTTAGTACCAAATGAGCATTGTTTAAATGCCACAGTCTACCTGATTGTTGTTGTTGACCATGTTCATCCCTTTATGATTGCAGTGTACCATCTTCTGATGGCTACTTGCAGCAGGATAACATGCCATGTCACAAAACTCAAATCATCTCAAACAGGTTTCTTGAACATGACAATGACTTCATTGTACTCAAATGGCTCCCAAAGTCACCAGATCTCAATCCAATAGAGCACCTTTAGGATGTGGTGGAACAGAAGACTTGTATTATGGATATGCAACCGATAAATCTACAGCAACTACGTGATGCTAAGATGTCAAAATGGACCAAAATCCCTGAGGAATGTTTCTACCACCGTGTTGAATCTATGACACGAAGAATTATGGTTGTTCTGAATGCAAAAGGGTGTCCAACCTGGTACTAGCAATGTGTATCTAATAAAGTGTCTGGTGAAGGTATATAATCATTTATATACAATCACAGTCACAAAGGTTAAGAGCAGGAGACGCCCGTGAATGTGAAAACTCACAAACAATGCATGGGCCCTTTTTACCATGGTTTATTTATTAACTGTTTGTGGAGTTTATTTATTTATTTTTTTTAAATTTACCATGTTGGTTAAGTGATGCCAGCATTCACATGCATTTAATGAATTGACTCCTATTTAACCACGTGGCAAATGCATGACCTCAGTTGGGGTTGGACGCACAAATACAAAGAAGAAAGGCAAGTAAGAAAGGTGAGAAAGAAATCTGGAGAATGTAAATAAATAGTTAAGCAAATGAGTGCAGGCTCAAGAAAGGCTGGGGAGTGTGAGCAAGAGAAAGAGACAGACCAAGAAAGATAAAGAACAAGAGCACGAATGAGTGGAATGTGAACCAGTCCGGGAGGAGATGTCCGGATCTGCTGAATAACTAATGATGCAGTGAAGGTAGAAAAGGTAGCTGGCATTGATCCCATAGTCCTGTTTTACCAAAAATAACTTAATATTAACAATATACTATGTACTTACACTAATCAATATTGAAAAACACTAATACATATTGAATAACACTAATAATTATATTATACAATAAACATTTTCAGTATTGTTTATACTGTATATTGTTTATATATTTTGGCACACTCATTGTCTGCAAGTTTCTGCAATAATACGGCAAGCTCCAAAAATATTACCATTTAAATGTTCAAGGCCAATTTGCAAATAACCAAAACTGTGAATGTCAAATCCATGAATCTGGAGGAATGACTATAAATTGATTACAGAAGATAACATTTGTTTCTGAGCCTACTTGTAATTTCTACAAATTTACACCTTACACCTATCTACCATCTCTTTCAAAATATAAAAAAGGCATATGTCTACTTTGAATTATTTGAATAAAAATAGATGTTCGATTAATTCTTTAATTGATAAAATAGTTGACAGAGTATTCATTTTCAAAATAACCTTAGTGGCAGCTTTAGATTAAATTAAAAAAAAAGTTGAATTTTAATCTATAATAATAAAAGGCAAAGCCCTCACTGACTGACTCACTCACTGACTGACTGACTGACTGACTCATCACTAATTCTCCAACTTCCCGTGTAGGTGGAAGGCTGAAATTTGGCAGGCTCATTCCTTACAGCTTACTTACAAAAGTTAGGCAGGTTTCATTTCGAAATTCAAAGCGTAATGGAGGAGGCGGAGTCACGTATCGCGTCATCACGCCTCCTACGTAATCACGTGAACTAAAAACAAGGAAGACATTTACAGCACGAGTCACACGCGGGAACGAAGGTAAATGACGTTAATTTTTTGACTGTCTTTTAATACTGTGTGAGCATACATATTAACACATGTGCAATTAAACGTGTGCATTTACGGGGTGATTTCTGAGGCTTAAAAGCTCACCTTTTATCAAACGCGGGAACAAAGGTAACTGACGTTGTTCACTGTCTTTTAATACTGTATAACCATACATATTAACACATGTCCAATTAAACGTGTGCATTTACGGGGTGATTTCTCAGGCTTAAAAGCTCGCCTTTTACTAAAAAGGTAAATGCAAAACTATTTTCAATCAGTTTATTGAAACGCTCCCGTTAAGGATTGCAATAACATATTCGCGAGATAAAAGAACGAAGTAGGGGGAAATGGAGGAACAGCCGCAAACAGCGAAGAGCAAAAAATTTATTAAACAATTGAGAACGGAGCGAGTTAAGCATACAAGCATGTTCATAAGGGAAACAAAGCACGGTGTAAAACGTAAGTTTAAATTAAGTTTATAGAAACGCTCCCGCTGCGGATTGCAATAACATATTCGCGAGATAAAAGTTTAATGAGAAGACACGAGGTATAAACGAAGCACACGCCGTGGCGCAACGTTAGGGGCAACACTTTCAACCATTCTATGATCTGCTTCTCGCAACTGAAAGACGGCACATGGCGGATGTTAGCCGACTTGCTGACCGCAACGTTAGGGGCTTCAACTATGGCGCTGACGCAACATCTCAGTGCCAACACTTTGCACACTGTACTTAAAAGACACACCCTCCTCACTGGACAGTTAAAAACACCAATCAAACTAACGATGACATCAAGTATTACCCAATCAAAAGTAGGAAAGGAGGCATCTTCATAAAATGCGTGTGGGATGATTTGCATGAGACGCTGCTTTAAAAAAAAAAATGATACAAAAAATACGGGATAAATCCCGTCCAGTATTGATTCAAAACGGGACGCGCAATTTCATTCTCAAACGCGGCACGATTCCGTATTTTAAAGGATGGGTGGCAACCCTACAGTGCCAGGTAACCACCCATACAATCAGATTGTGATTCAGACTAGGAATGCAATGAATGTAATTACCCCGATCTACATACAAGGCGAAAGTCTTGCAACATTCAAAGATCATGGTTTGGGATAATTAGTACTTATTAAGTACAACATTGAACATAAAAGAGCTTATGAAGCCTTGAACCGAAAAAACCAAGATCTCAGAGATCGTAAAAAAAAAAAAAAAAAGGAGGTAATGTCGTTTTACCTCGCTGTACATTTTAGTCAAACATTACCAGTTATTCCACGAGGGAGACCAGCAGATGAACTCAACGCGTGTTTAAAATCCATGCTTCTCCCACGCTCGGTTATATGTCGCGTGTTCTCGGGTAGGTACACCAAAAAATTTATACATTTAAGCATGTAATGGGCAAAGAAAAAATGAGGTATACCCGAAGGCACTGCAGTAGTACTCAATGTAACTTTACTTCTTAAATGTTAATGTTTTACTGTTTAATAATTTATACGCTTCTTATATATTGTTCAAATTCTTTTATCAAAATACCAGTGACAGCGCAATGCACGATAACATGGAGTGAATACACCATACGCATCCGCCCACGGCCGCCCTGGTGTGCGCAGATAGGAGTTGATACTAAAATAAAATAAACATAAAAAGAGTAATACATTCATCACCCATAAAGCGGATAGCAGACGTGACGTATTATGTGTGTACCACATTTCAAGTCAATACGTGAAACGGTTTGCAAGCTACATGTGATTTAAAATCCTGGACAGACCAACGAAAAGCCACGGTAGCAAATTATAGAAGAAGATTTTACTGTTTAATAATTTATATTTATATGAAATGTGCTTCTTATATATTACTTCATATTCTCATATGATAATGATGTTAATGTTGTTTATATTGATTTCTATGTTATTGTAAGTGCATCTATGTGTGTATATGTATGTATGTATGTGTATATATATATATATATATATATATATATATATATATATATATATATATATATATATAAAATATATATATAAAAAATATATGTGTATATGTATATATAATATATCTGTATATGTGTGTATATGTGTATATGTATATATATATATGACAGCAACACTCATAACAATGACAACACAATTACATTGACAATCATGTTACGTTATTTTTAAAATGTTTCCTTTACTTTTTCATAACCTCTTTAACACACTACTTCTCCGCTGCGAAGCGCGGGTATTTTGCTAGTATATTATATATATATAATATATATATATATACACATATATATAATATATATATATACACACATATATATAATAATAATAATAATAATAATAATACATTTTATTTATATAGCGCCTTTCCCATGCTCAAGGCACTTACAGAATATAATAAAGAACGGCAGAATATACAGTATATAGCATTGTACAAACCAGATAAATAAATAAAGAAGATTAAGACAGTAAATTCTGAAAAAAAAAAAAAAAACAGACAACATAATTGATGGTCTAGCACACACATACAGGTTACATTGGCATCTTGACAGAGATGTAAACTGAGAGAAAGGTAATAAAGTCAAATAGAGCTAAAAGCCTTCCTGAACAGATGAGTTTTGAGTTGTTTTTTTAAAGGAATTCATGGAGTCAGCTGACCTGATTAATTTTGGTAGGTCATTCCAGAGTCTGGGCGCTATACAGCTGAAGGCCCTGTCACCCATGGAGTGTAGATTAGTGAGGGGCACAACAAGATTACCAGAATCAGAGGACCTTAGTGGGCGGGGAGGCACATAGTGATGGAGGAGGTCACTGATGTAGTTTGGTGCGAGGTTATTTAAAGCTTTGTAGGTTATTAGTAGGATTTTATATTCGATTCTGTAGGACACAGGGAGCCAGTGAAGACGGAGCAGGATGGGTGTGATGTGCTCGCTGCTGCTGGTTCGAGTAAGGACTCTTGCAGCTGAGTTTTGAATAAGCTGGAGCTGTGATATAAGATTAGAAGGGGCACCTGCCAGTAGGGAATTACAATAATCGATGCGGGATGTGATAAAAGCATGGACAAGTTTCTCAGCATTAGAGAAGGAGAGGAAGGAGCGAACACGGGATATGTTACGGAGGTGAAAGTATATTATATATACACACATATACATATATATATAATATATATATAT